>NC_053392.1:25136344-25736344 GCF_905171765.1 Bufo bufo | reverse complement strand
GTCATGGCGTGGGCATGTATGGCTGCCAATGGAACTGGTTCTCTTGTATTTATTGATGATGTGACTGCTGACAAAAGCAGCAGGATGAATTCTGAAGTGTTTCGGGCAATATTATCTGCTCATATTCAGCCAAATGCTTCAGAATTCATTGGACGGTGCTTCACAGTGCAGATGGACAATGACCCAAAACATACTGCAAAAGCAACCAAAGAGTTTTTTAAGGGAAAGAAGTGGAATGTTATGCAATGGCCAAGTTAATCACCGGACCTGAATCCGATTGAGCATGCATTTCACTTGCTGAAGACAAAACTGAAGGGAAAATGCTCCAAGAACAAGCAGTAACTGAAGACAGTTGCAGTAGAGGCCTCGAAGAGCATCACCAGGGATGAAACCCAGCGTCTGGTGATGTCTATGCGTTCCAGACTTCAGGCTGTAATTGACTGCAAAGGATTTGCAACCATTCACCTGATTTGTATGTAAATACCCTCAAATTAAAACTGACAGTCTGTAGGTAAAACACATTTTGTTTGTTTCATTTCAAATCCATTGTGGTGGTGTATAGAGCCACAAATGTTAGAATTGTCTTGATGTCCCAATATTTATGGACCAGACTGTATATATAAAAAATATCTAAAAAATATGTATATAAAAAAAATATATACATTCACATAAAAAATGAGTATGCCATAAAAGTCTGTAGAGACCATAGGATGAGAGGGGATTGGGATGGGGGGGGGCAAGACCGTCTACTTCAATGGATTATCTAACTGGGGAAGACAGTCTTTCCGTATTTACCAGTGTGTATATTTCGTCTGCACCAATAATATTCACCCTTATAGGTTTATCTCAAAAGCTTCATTAAGACCGTAGGGGTTTAGACTATTAAGTTTAAAAATGAATCAATCAGGCTGGCTCACAGTATTTTCGCATACATATAATTTATTTCCCCACTAAAATATTAAAATATTTAGACATAACCTAATTACATATCATATTATCAGCATAAATATATAGATAAATACAATGCGGAGCTCACGCATACATCTATATAATAGGAGTACTCCAGATATATAAGACCTCTTAGTTTAGTAATGTGGGCGTCTATTTGCAAAAAATCGTTCGATTATACCACTCAGATGTTTCATACAGTTATATACTGTTTTACCAGTAGTTGGAACCTGGATGGTTCAAGAGATGTCCTCTCTGTGGTCGCTGGTAAGTAAAAACCTTTGCACACGAACTCTGCTTGCCGGTGATGGTTAACCGCCTTGACACCTGTTGATTTACTACCTCCTCTTGCGGAGTAGTCTCTCGACTCGTTCACCGTGGCGTCTCACGTGATCAGCCCGGATGTTTGTTTGTTGATGATGTCATTTACTTGAGTTAGCCGGGATGGCGGAAATAGATAATGCAGAGTTCGGTCGATGTAAAATTCGGTTTTGCTTGACCGGATTATTACACTATGTTGAACCAGTCACCATAGGTTAGTCCGCTGTGATGTTATTTTACAGCTAGCACCACTTGGAGTTGATGTCAAAAGTCTCTCTTTTCGGAATACATTCAGTGTGGTAATCGAAAGAATCCTTCTTTGCAAAATAGAAAATAACGCACCAATGCTTGGGTCAGGTTCACACGCGTTTCGGAACAACAGTTCCTTCCTCAGTAGTGATGTCGCGAATTTCTGCAAATGTTCGCGAACGGGCGAACCGCCATAGACTTCAATAGGCAGGCGAATTTTAAAACCCACAGGGACTCTTTCTAGCCACAGTAGTGATGGAAAAGTTGTTTCAAGGGGACTAACACCTGGACTGTGGCATGCCGGACGGGGATCCATGGCAAAACTCCCATGGAAAATTACACAGTTGACGCAGAGTTGGATTTTAATCCATAAAGGGCATAAATCACCTAACAATGCAATTTTTTTTTGAACAACGTGGTTTAAAACATCCAGTGTGTGTATACGATCAGGTATGATGTTGTATCGATCAGGTAGTGTAAGGGTTACGCCCGCTTCACAGACATTGACAGACCAAACTCCCCTTTTAATGCACCGCAAACAACCGCAAACAGTCCATTTGCCCAACCACAAACTCCCCTCCACTTTGTTCAAGGTTGGATACCAAGCTAGCCATGTCATGTTGATGTCATTGAAGGTTTCTTCCTCCACCCAGCCACGTACAACACCAAGGGTCCCCGAAAGGTGAATTGAATAGATTTTTCGAACGGGGAGATGGTTAAAAAAACGCTGGCTCCCTCCCCTTTGTTTGAATCCACGGTCACTGCGTCTGTGCCGTGCAATTTACTGCCCCACCCAATATAAGTGGTATTTTCTGTAGTTCTCTCTTCTCATCAGTTTAATCCCTGTTACGTCCCCAATCTCGGGTCAATTTATGAAATAGATTTTTCAAACGGGGAGATGGTTAAAAAAAATGCTGGCTCCCTCCCCTTTGTTTGAATTCACGCCACGGTCACTGCGTCTGCCCCGTGCAATTTACTGCCCCACCGGATATGAGTGGTATTTTCTGTAGTACTATTCTCATCAGTTTAATCCCTGTTACGTCCCCAATCTGGGGTCAATTTATTAAATAGATTTTTCGAACGGGGAGATGGTTAAAAAAAATGCTGGCTCCCTCCCCTTTGTTTGAATCCATGCCACGGTCACTGTGTCTGCGCCGTGAAATTTACTGCCCCACCGGATATGAGTGGTATTTTCTGTAGTTCTCTCTTCTCATCAGTTTAATCCCTGTTATGTCCCCAATCTGGGGTCAATTTATTAAATTGATTTTTCGAACGGGGAGATGGTTAAAAAAAATGCTGGCTCCCTCCCTTTTGTTTGAATCCACGCCACGGTCACTGCGTCTGCGCCGTGCAATTTACTGCCCCACCAGATATGAGGGGTATTTTCTGTAGTACTATTCTCATCAGTTTAATCCCTGTTACGTCCCCAATCTGGGGTCAAATTATTAAATAGATTTTTCGAACGGGGAGATGGTTGAAAAAAATGCTGGCTCCCTCCCCTTTGTTTGAATCCATGCCACGGTCACTGTGTCTGCGCCGCGCAATTTACTGCCCCACCCGATATGAGTGGTATTTTCTGTAGTTCTCTCTTCTCATCAGTTTAACCACCTCCGGACCGCCGAACGCAGCAACGCGTCCTGGAGGTGGTTGATTGATTCCTCCTGGACGCGCCGGCGCGTCCTCTCGCGAGACGCGAGATTTCGGTCACAGCCGGCAAAAGTTAAAGGAGTATTGCATCAGCAACCTGCCAGCCAATGATCGTTGCTGGCAGGTTGCTGATTTTTAAAAAACCGAATCAGAAGCCATCTAACACCTTATATTAGTAAATATAAGGTGTTAAATGGCTTGTCTGCTCCTCTGCTGGTCCTTTTCGTCGATTGGATCCAGCAGAGGAGCAGACAGAACTGTGAGTACCCACCAAACACTACCCTTAGCCCCAGATCACCCTCCATCACCCCCATCATCCAAATTAACCCCTTGATCGCCCCCTGTCAATCACTTAGTGAAAGACAAAAAGTGATCAGTGTAAACTGTCACTTTTTTTTTCACTAGTATTGGCTGTTAGGTTTTAAGATAGTTTAGGCCCCTTGGTTAGGTAGTTAGCGTGAGTTAGCGCCCACCGCACCGCACCGCAGTCACTTTTATTCGCTGATTAGCGTATCGCTAATCAGCATTTGTACTTTTATAGTATCTGTAAGTGATCAAAACTGATCACAGTCAGATCTATAATTGTATTAGTGTCACCTTAGCTCGCCCTCCACCCAAAACGCTGTGTTTCCCCGATCAGGCCTGATCAGTCGCCCACACGTGCGTTCACCCACGCTCGCCCCACCGCAGTGACAAAAAAATTATTATTTTTTTATCACTGCACAATCACTTTACAAGCACAGGGGCGATAAAAAAAAATCTGTTTTGATATTTTTTATCAACCGCAGCGGCCTCCGGTACTTCGCTAGCCTCCCCTTTGTAAGACAGGCTTGCTTTTTTTCTTGGGTAGTCTCAGGGAATACCCCTAAATTTAGTAGTCCAAATGTCAAACAGGCGGTATTCTTCTGAAGAGGCCTACAGGATTCTGACCCAGTCGGATGAGGAATGGGAACCTGTAGAATATGAACCTGTAGAAAGCAGTGGCACTCTGACCCAAAGTTCGGACGAGGAGGTTGAGGTCCCTGATAGCACCAGGCGTACCAGGCCCCGTGTCGCTAGACCACAGGTTGTGCAGGATCCGTTTCAAGGGCAGCAGAGTGGGGCTGACGCTGTCGGATTACGTGGTGAGGCATACACCAGCAGCGCAGCCCATCCTGGACCTAGTACCAGCACTACCGTACAACCTGGTGAAGTGGCGAGCACCAGAAGGGCAGTTGAAGCTGGTACGGTGGCACGTGCAGTAGTTACCCCATCGCAGCCACCGCGCAGACAGGCCCGTAGAGCCCCTAGAGTCCCTGAGGTGCTGGCAAACCCTGATTGGCAGTCACCAACTTCAGCCGCACCTGTAGTTCCCCCTTTCACCGCCCAGTCTGGAGTTCGGGTTGAGACAGCTCAGATCGGTTCGGCCCTGGGATTTTTTGAGTTGTTCTTGACTGCGGAGCTCTTGGACTTAGTCGTGGCAGAAACAAATCGGTATGCCACTCAATTTATATCCGCCAACCCGGGAAGCTTTTATGCCCAGCCTTTCCGGTGGGAACCAGTCCAAGTTTCCGAAATTAAAATTTTTCTGGGCCTTCTCCTCAACGTGGGTCTAACGAAAAAGCATGAATTGCGGTCATATTGGTCCACGAACCCGATTCATCACATGCCCATGTTCTCTGCTGCCATGTCCAGGACACGTTTTGAGACCATCCTGCGTTTCCTGCACTTTAGCGACAACAGCACCTCTCGTCCCAGAGGCCACCCAGCTTTTGACCGGCTCCACAAAATTCGGCCCCTCATAGACCACTTCAACCAGAAATTTGCAGATTTGTATACCCCCGAGCAAAACATCTGCATAGACGAGTCCCTAATACATTTTACCGGGCGCCTTGGCTTCAAACAATACATCCCAAGCAAGCGTGCCCGGTATGGGGTCAAATTGTATAAGCTCTGTGAAAGGGCCACAGGCTATACCCACAAATTTCGGATCTATGAGGGAAAAGATCAGACCCTGGAGCCGGTCGGTTGCCCTGACTACCTGGGGAGCAGTGGGAAGACAGTCTGGGACTTGGTGTCACCCTTATTTGGCAAGGGGTACCATCTTTATGTGGACAATCTTTACACAAGTGTGCCCCTCTTCAGGCATTTGTTCCTAGAACAGATTGGCGCCTGTGGCACCGTGCGACCTAGTCGCGTGGGCTTCCCCCAACGGCTCGTTACCACCCGTCTTGCAAGGGGGAGAGGGCTGCCTTGTGTAACCAAGAACTGCTCGCGGTGAAATGGAGAGACAAGCGTGACGTTTACATGCTCTCCTCCATTCACGCAGACACGACAATCCAAATTGAAAGGGCAACCCGTGTCATTGAAAAGCCCCTCTGTGTCCACGACTATAATGCGCTCATGGGAGGGGTGGACTTCAATGACCAGATGTTGGCTCCCTATTTAGTTTCCCGACGCACCAGACGCTGGTATAAGAAGGTGTCTGTATATTTAATTCAATTGGCTGCCTATAATAGTTTTGTTCTCTACAGTAAGGCTGGGAGAACACGATTCTTCCTCAAATTTCAGGAAG
The DNA here is from genome assembly GCF_905171765.1 of Bufo bufo. Classification (NCBI taxonomy): domain Eukaryota; kingdom Metazoa; phylum Chordata; class Amphibia; order Anura; family Bufonidae; genus Bufo; species Bufo bufo. The sequence continues at coordinate 25,730,625 of NC_053392.1, read as the reverse complement.
AGATCATCGAGAACCTCCTGTAACCAGGAGGTTCCGTGGCCCCAACCACCAGTGTAGTTAGCCATCTACACGAGCGACATTTCCCCAGTGTCGTTCCTGGTACCTCAACCCAACCGCCACCCCGAAAAAAATGTCGTGTCTGTAGCAGGAGTGGAATAAGGCGTGACACCCGCTATTTCTGTCCTGACTGTCCTGACCACCCTGCCCTATGCTTAGGAGAGTGTTTCCGGAAGTACCACACACAGGTACACTTAGCATAGGTATTGCATCTCACAGGACAGGCACACAGGGCTATTAGGGCCCTTTCTCTCACAGCTGCTGCAAACCTCTTCAGGCATTTGTTCCTAGAACAGATTGGCGCCTGTGGCACCGTGCGACCTAGTCGCGTGGGCTTCCCCCAACGGCTCGTTACCACCCGTCTTGCAAGGGGGGAGAGGGCTGCCTTGTGTAACCAAGAACTGCTCGCGGTGAAATGGAGAGACAAGCGTGACGTTTACATGCTCTCCTCCATTCACGCAGACACGACAATCCAAATTGAAAGGGCAACCCGTGTCATTGAAAAGCCCCTCTGTGTCCACGACTATAATGCGCTCATGGGAGGGGTGGACTTCAATGACCAGATGTTGGCTCCCTATTTAGTTTCCCGACGCACCAGACGCTGGTATAAGAAGGTGTCTGTATATTTAATTCAATTGGCTGCCTATAATAGTTTTGTTCTCTACAGTAAGGCTGGGAGAACACGATTCTTCCTCAAATTTCAGGAAGAGATCATCAAGAACCTCCTGTATCCAGGAGGTTCCGTGGCCCCAACCACCAGTGTAGTTAGCCATCTACACGAGCGACATTTCCCCACTGTCGTTCCTGGTACCTCAACCCAACCGCCACCCCGAAAAAAATGTTGTGTCTGTAGCAGGAGTGGAATAAGGCGTGACACCCGCTATTTCTGTCCTGACTGTCCTGACCACCCTGCCCTATGCTTAGGAGAGTGTTTCCGGAAGTACCACACACAGGTACACTTAGCATAGGGATTGCGTTACACAGGACAGGCACACAGGGCTGTTAGGGCCCTTTCACTCACAGCTGCTGCAAACCTCTCCTTTCACCTGGGATAAAGTGCATAACGTACTTCGCCACATCTTTGGGCGATTTGCGCTTTGCACATTGTCCCATGGGGAAGGAGAGGTTTGTTCTATAAAGGTAAAAAAAACAAAACAAAAAAAAAATCACCGGTAAGTATAAAAGTTAACGTTCAGTTCAATAAAGTTTATATGTTATGTTCAAAAGTTATTATAAAGTTAATAAATTTATTGCGTTGCGGCCTGTTTTTTTCTTTTTTGTTTTGTTTTTTTTACCTTCCAGGTGGACCAACCGATCGACTAGCTGCAGCACTGATGTGCATTCGGACAGAAGCATTGCGCTGCTGTCAGATTACACACAAGTCGGTGTATGCGGCGCTGCAAGACGAGATTTCTACTCTGCAGTAAAAGATACGTTTGCCGAGGCATATGAGCTGAGGAGGTGGCGGTGTTCATATACTTTGGGAAACACTTTGTATATAAAAAAAATAAAAAATCCCGGCAATGATTTATTCATTCACATCGATAGATGTGAATGGAGAAATCGGGTTTGCCAGGGCATACGAGCTAAGTGGGTAATGATGTTGGGTTGAGCTCCTATGTCCTGGCAGACGCCTTTCTCCTCCATTTTTTTTTTTTGGCAGAGATTTTTTCATCCACATTGATCGATGCGATCAATGTGGATGAAAAAATTAGAGGGGCAAAGGTTTAAAAGTAATTAGAGGGGCAAAGGTTTAAAAGTAATATCAGGAAGTATTACTTTACTGAGAGAGTAGTGGATGCATGGAATAGCCTTCCTGCAGAAGTGGTAGCTGCAAATACAGTGGAGGAGTTTAAGCATGCATGGGATAGGCATAAGGCCATCCTTCATATAAGATAGGGCCAGGGGCTATCCATAGTATTTAGTATATTGGGCAGACTGGATGGGCCAAATGGTTCTTATCTGCCGACACATTCTATGTTTCTATGTTTCTATGATGCGAATGAAGAAATCTGTGCCGTTGATTTCTTCTTTCAGCCCAGAGGCTGAACGAAAAAAAAAAATCTCATTACCCGTATGCTCAATATAAGGAGAATAGCAGAAACTCCTAATGCAGGCCATACATGTAATGATTTTGGAGACCCTCAAATGCCAGGGCAGTACAAACACCCCACAAATGACCCCATTTTGGAAAGAAGACACCCCAAGGTATTCGCTGAGGGGCATATTGAGTCCATAAAAGATTGAAATTTTTGTCCCAAGTTAGCGGAAAGGGAGACTTTGTGCGAAAAAACAAAAAAAAAATCAATTTCTGCTAACTTGTGCTAAAAAAAAAAAAATTCTAGGCACTCGCCATGCCCCTCATTGAATATCTTGGGGTGTCTTCTTTCCAAAATGGGGTCACATGTGGGGTATTTATACTGCCCTGGCATTTTAGGGGCCCCAAAGCGTGAGAAGAAGTCTGGTATCCAAATGTCTAAAAATGCCCCCCTAAAAGGAATGTGGGCCCCTTTGCGCATCTAGGCTGCAAAAAAGTGTCACACATGTGCTATCTCCGTACTCAGGAGAAGTTGGGCAATGTGTTTTGGGGTGTCATTTTACATATACCCATGCTGGGTGAGATAAATATCTTGGTCAAATGCCAACTTTGTATAAAAAAATGGGAAAAGTTGTATTTTGCCAAGATATTTCTCTCACCCAGCATAGGTATATGAAAAATGACACCCCAAAACACATTGCCCAACTTCTCCTGAGTACGGAGATACCAGATGTGTGACACTTTTTTGCAGCCTAGGTGGGCAAAGGGGCACCTTTCGGATTTCACCGGCCATTTTTTACAGATTTTGATTTCAAACTACTTACCACACATTCTGGCCCTAGAATGCCAGGGCAGTATAACTACCCCACAAGTGACCCTATTTTGGAAAGAAGACACCCCAAGGTATTCCGTGAGGGGCATGGCGAGTTCCTAGAATTTTTTATTTTTTGTCACAAGTTAGCGGAAAATGATGATTTTTTTTTTTTTTCTTACAAAGTCTCATATTCCACTAACTTGTGACAAAAAATAAAAACTTCCATGAACTCACTATGCCCATCAGCGAATACCTTGGGGTGTCTTCTTTCCAAAATGGGGTCACTTATGGGGTAGTTATACTGCCCTGGCATTCTAGGGGCCCAAATGTGTGGTAAGGAGTTTGAAATCAAAATGTGTAAAAAATGGCCGGGGAAATCCGAAAGGTGCTCTTTGGAATGTGGGCCCCTTTGCCCACCTAGGCTGCAAAAAAGTGTCACACATCTGGTATCTCCGTACTCAGGAGAAGTTGGGCAATGTGTTTTGGGGTGTCATTTTACATATACCCATGCTAAGTGAGAGAAATATCTTGGCAAAAGACAACTTTTCCCATTTTTTTTATACAAAGTTGGCATTTGACCAAGATATTTCTCTCACCCAGCATGGGTATATGTAAAATGACACCCCAAAACACATTGCCCAACTTCTCCTGAGTACGGAGATACCAGATGTGTGACACTTTTTTGCAGCCTAGGTGGGCAAAGGGGCCCATATTCCAAAGAGCACCTTTCGGATTTCACCGGCCATTTTTTACAGATTTTGATTTCAAACTACTTACCACACATTTGGGCCCCTAGAATGCCAGGGCAGTATAACTACCCCACAAGTGACCCCATTTTGGAAAGAAGACACCCCAAGGTATTCGCTGATGGGCATAGTGAGTTCATAGAAGTTTTTATTTTTTGTCACAAGTTAGTGGAATATGAGACTTTGTAAGAAAAAAAAAAATAATAAAAAATCATCATTTTCCGCTAACTTGTGACAAAAAATTCTACGAACTCGCCATGCCCCTCACGGAATACCTTGGGGTGTCTTCTTTCCAAAATGGGGTCACTTGTGGTGTAGTTATACTGCCCTGGCATTCTAGGGGCCCAAATGTATGGTAAGAAGTTTGAAATCAAAATGTGTAAAAAATGACCGGTGAAATCCGAAAGGTGCTCTTTGGAATTTGGGCCTCTTTGCCCACCTAGGCTGCAAAAAAGTGTCACACATCTGGTATCTCTGTACTCAGGAGAAGTTGGGCAATGTGTTTTGGGGTGTCATTTTACATATACCCATGCTGGGTGAGAGAAATATCTTGGCAAAAGACAACTTTTCCCATTTTTTTAATACAAAGTTGGCATTTGACCAAGATATTTATCTCACCCAGCATGGGTATATGTAAAATGACACCCCAAAACACATTGCCCAACTTCTCCTGAGTACGGAGATACCAGATGTGTGACACTTTTTTGCACCCTAGGTGGGCAAAGGGGCCCACATTCCAAAGAGCACCTTTCGGATTTCACCGGCCATTTTTTACAGATTTTGATTTCAAACTACTTACCACACATTTGGGCCCCTAGAATGCCAGGGCAGTATAACTACCCCACAAGTGACCCCATTTTGGAAAGAAGACACCCCAAGGTATTCGCTGATGGGCATAGTGAGTTCATAGAAGTTTTTATTTTTTGTCACAAGTTAGTGGAATATGAGACTTGGTAAGAAAAAAAAAAAATCATCATTTTCCACTAACTTGTGACAAAAAATAAAAAGTTCTATGAACTCACTATGCCCATCAGCGTATACCTTAGGGTGTCTACTTTACGAAATGGGGTCATTTGTGGGGTGTTTGTTCTGTCTGGGCATTGTAGAACCTCAGGAAACATGACAGGTGCTCAGAAAGTCAGAGCTGCTTCAAAAAGCGGAAATTCACATTTTTGTACCATAGTTTGTAAACGCTATAACTTTTACCCAAACCATTTTTTTTTACTCAAACATTTTTTTTTTATCAAAGACATGTAGAACAATAAATTTAGAGAAAAATTTATATATGGATGTCGTATTTTTGCAAAATTTTACAACTGAAAGTGAAAAATGTCATTTTTTTGCAAAAAAATCGTTAAATTTCGATTAATAACAAAAAAAGTAAAAATGTCAGCAGCAATGAAATACCACCAAATGAAATCTCTATTAGTGAGAAGAAAAGGAGGTAAAATTCATTTGGGTGGTAAGTTGCATGACCGAGCAATAAACGGTCAAATTAGTGTAGGTCAGAAGTGTAAAAAGTGGCCTGGTCATTAAGGGTGTTTAAGCTAAGGGGGCTGAGGTGGTTAATCCTTGTTACGTCCTCAATCTAGAGTCAATTTATTAAGTAGATTTTTCGAACGGGGAGATGGTTAAAAAAATGCTGGCTCCCTCCTCTTTGTTTGAATCCACGCCACGGTCACTGCATCTGCACCGTGCAATTTGCTGTCACACCCGATATTAGTGCTATGTTCTGTAGTACTATTCTCATCAGTTTAATCCCTGTTACGTCCCATATCAGGGTGGGATTGCCTTTTGTGAAAAAAAATTTAGGCCGGGTACCTTCGACTGCCTTCACAGTGACAGACCAAACTCTGATACACCAAAATGAATTGATTTTAGGAACCGGGAGATGGAAAAAGCAGCTTGGTCGGTCCTCTTACTCAGTCCCAAGTTGGGGCACTGCGCGTGCACGGAGCAATGTGCTGTGACACCCATTAGTGTTGATCACGAATATTCGAATTTCGAATTTTTATCGCGAATATAGGTACTTCGAAAATTCGCGAAAATTTCGAATATAGTTATATATATTCGTAATTTCGAATATTCAAATTTTATTTTTATTTTTTTTTCGATTTTTTTTTAATTTTTTTTTATCAGTACACATGATCCCTCACTGCTTCTAGCTTGTCGGCCAATAAGAAGGCTGCAATATACTTGACTTTAGGAGTAGTAGTGTTTGCGAATTTTGCTCTATATTCGTTTCTTTTGAATATTCGCTATATTGCTATATATTCTTGTTTTAGAATATTACGAATATTCGAAAAAACTAAGTTATAGCAATATAGAGAATATTCGAAAAAAATCGAATAGAGCAATTTAGCTAATATACTGCTATAATCTTCTTTGTCTAATAGTTGTAAGTTGAAAAATTCGCAATAAAAAATTTGAATCCGAAAATTCAAATTCCGAAAATTCGCATATTACACAATCATTACCTTTCCGATTTTTCTAGTAAAAAAAAAATCGTGAATTTTTGAATTTGCGAATTTCCAACAAATATTCTACAAAATATTCGCGAAATATCGCGAATTCGAATATGACCCCTGCTGCTCATCACTACACCCTATATGAGTGGTGTCTTAACTAGTACTATTCCTATCAGTTTAATCCCTGTTAAGTCCCCTATCCGGGGACGTGTGTCGAATTGATTAACCATTGTCGAATTAACGAACCATTACGACATCCTGGAATAATTTAGTTCTGAGCTTTGTACTTGCTTTGTATTGGAATTGATGGGGATTTTTTAAATTGTCTGCATTATTTCTAATAAACTATTAAGAGACTTTATTATGATTTTTTTTATTTTATGTATTAAAAACCCACCCATACAACTTAAAAAAATATATAAAAAAATGTATGTTTTTTCTATAAAAAATTATCCAGCCGATCGCTTTTGGTCTGATCATAATGAAGCAACGGCCTTATCATCTGGGGTGTGGCAACATTGCCAACACACTCATAGAGGTGATGATCGCTTCATTGTGATATGCAAGCCCCTTCACCACAACAAGGTAACGATCACGAAGGGGAATTGACACTTGTATGTGCCTTTTTTTTGTTTTGTTTTTGCAGCCACAGTGCAGCACTAGAGGCCAAAAAAATTAGGCATGTACACATGCCTGAAAAATAATGTTTTTGTTGCAGCCGCTGTTGAAGCAGCGGCCGGAAAAATTTATGTTTTCAAGGCAGAAAGGTGACTAAAACATTGCGGCTTGAACCCTAATTGTTGGCGGAGAATTCACGAAAGTCAGCCGGTATGCAGACATTAAATACAGCAGCGTGGGGACCATTTTGAGGCCAAGCATGTCATCAGGCTCTTTATTAGTCAAACGTATCCCCCACTGTCAGTCCCTTCGGGATCCATGTCTCATTCATCTTAATGAAGGTGAGGTAATCAACACTTTTTTGACCGAGGCGACTTCTTTTGTCAGTGACAATGCCTCCTGCTGCACTGAAGGTCCTTTCTGACAGGACACTTGAAGCGGGGCAGGCCAGAAGTTCTATCGCAAACTGGGATAGCTCAGGCCACAGGTCAAGCCTGCACACCCAGTAGTCAAGGGGTTCATCGCTCCTCAGAGTGTCGATATCTGCAGTTAAGGCGAGGTAGTCTGCTACCTGTCGGTCGAGTCGTTTTCTAAGGCTGGATCCCGAAGGGCTGTGGAAATGTGTAGGACTGAAAAAGCTCTGCATGTCCTCAATCAACAACACATCTGTAAAGCGTCCTGTCCTTGCCGCCGTGGTCGTGATAGGAGGAGGATTACTTTCACCTCTTTCCCTGTTAGATTCCCGTTGTGCTGTGACATCCCCCTTATATTGTGTAAAGCATATTTTTTGTTTTGTTTTGAACTGCTGCATCCTTTCTGACTTTCGGTAAGTTGGTAACATTTCCGCCACTTTCTGCTTATACCAGGGGTCTAGTAGCGTGGCCACCCAGTACAGGTCGTTCTCCTTCATCCTTTTTATACGAGGATCCCTCAACAGACATGACAGCATGAAAGACCCCATTTGCACAAGGTTGGATGCCGAGCTACTCATTTCCCGTTCCTCGTCCTCACTGATGTCATTGACGGTCTGTTCTTCACCCCAGCCACGTACAACACTACGGGTCCCAGATAGGTGACAACAACGAGCACCGTGGGATGCCTGCTGTGGTTGGTCTTCCTCCTCCTCAAAGCCACATTCCTCCTCTGACTCCTCTTCCTCACACTCCTCTTCCAGCGTTGCCGCAGGTCCAGCAAGCGATGATGACAAGGCTGTTTCTGGTGGTGATGGTGACCACAACTCTTCCTCTTCACGCTCATCTACAGCCTGATCCAGCACTCTTCGCAGGGCACGCTCCAGGAAAAAAACAAATGGGATGAGGTCGCTGATGGTGCTTTCGGTGCGACTGACTAGGTTTGTCACCTCCTCAAAAGGACGCATGAGCCTACAGGCATTGTGCATGAGCGTCCAGTAATGTGGCAAAAAAATTCCCAGCTCCGCAGAGGCTGTCCTAGCACCCCGGTCGTGGCTCTCTGCTTTCAGGCAAGTCAACCCCAAGACAGCTTGACACTGTCGTATCCGGGATGTGGAATAGCCCCTGGGGAGCTGGGGGGATTCAGTTGATGTGCAGCCAGACGCCGCAGCAGAAGAGGACTCAGCCGAGGAGGTTATGGAAGAGGATGGAGTAGGAGGAGTAGAGGAGGTGGCAGTAGGCCTGCCTGCAAGTCGTGGCGGTGTTACCAACTCCGCTGCAGAGACACGCATTCCATGCTTGACAGCCGTCAGCAGGTTGACCCAATGCGCAGTGTAGGTGATATACCTGCCCTGACCGTACTTTGCAGACTAGGTATCAGTGGTCAGATGGACCCTTGCCCCAACACTGTATGCCAGAGATGCCATGACTTCCTTTTCAATCACTGAGTAGAGGTTTGGGATTGCCTTTTTTTGAAAAAAAAAATCGTCCGGGTACCTTCCACTGCGGTGTCCCAATAGCGACAAATTTTTTGAAGGCCTCAGACTCCACCAGCTGGTATGGTAAAAGCTGGCGGGCTAAGAGTTCCGTCAAGCCAGCTGTCAGACGCCGGGCAAGGGGGTGACTCTGGGACATTGGCTTGCTACGCTCAAACATTTCCTTTACAGACACCTGACTGTGGGCAGATGAGATGGAACTGCTGAAGGTGAGAGGCGGAGTGGCGGGTGGTTGAGAGGGGGCAAGGAGGACAGCAGTGGTTGACGTGGCTGAAGATGCTGGACCAGGAGGAGGATGGTGGCTTTGAGGTTGTGTGCTGCTTCTACTCGTCATCATGTGTTGATCCCATAGGCGTTTGTGATGTGCGATCATGTGCCTTCGCAAAGCAGTTGTACCTAGGTGGGTGTTGGATTTCCCACGACTCAGTTTCTTTTGGCACAGGTTGCAAATGGCATCGCTGTTGTCAGAGGCAGACACACAAAAAAAATGCCACACTGCTGAGCTTTGCAATGACGGCATTCTGGTGGTGGCAGCAGCATGTGTTGATTGGCGTGCTGTCTGGCTGACCCCGGGTGCCGATACATGCTGTCTGACTGTGCCACTAGCTCCTGGCGACGACCTCCCCCTGCTTCCAACTCGTCTCCTCCTTCTCTCTGTCTCCCCTTCTGAACTTTCCCCCTCTTCTTCTTCTCTTCGAGCAGGCACCCTTGTGGCATCCACGGACACATCGTCATCATCAACCACTTCACTTGTATCCGACACCTCAGCAAAGGAAGCAGCAGCGGGTACAACATCATCATCATCATCACACTGTACGTCCATGTGTGTAATGCTGCCTGACTGAGACATATCCCTGTTATCTCCATCCTCTGGCAATAATGGTTGCGCATCACTAATTTCATCCAACTGATGTGTAAATAACTCCTCTGAGGGATCAAGTGAAGCGCTGTGGTGGCTGTGGTGGTAGTGGTGGTGGTGGCGGCGGGTGGGAGAGTGGTAACTTGAGAGCAGGTGACCAAAGCTGAGCTGGAGGAGGATGTTGCGTCAAGGTTCTTAGCGGAAGCTGTTGAAGATTGGGTGTCCTGTGTAAGCCAGTCAACTATTTTCTCCGAATTTTTTGGGTTCAGGGTACGTGGCCTCTGAACACTGGGCGTTATTCTAGGGCCAGTGGAAATCACAGCACCACGAACACGACAGCCCCTGCGGCGTGGCCTGCCTCTGCCTGTCCTTTTTTATTAGATAAGTGTTACTATGCGTGCAAGGTACTGTGCCACCCTATATAAGTGGTGGGCAGTGGGCACAGTGCAGTCTGTGTGGGCCTGACACACACTGGCTTGCAACTGTGATTAGATCACAGAAAAATATTAAATATAATTTTTTCTTATCTGCGAGGTATTTGTGAGTGAGTGACACCCTGTAACGGTATAAGTGGAGGCCTAGCCACTAGCCAGTGGCCACAATACAGTCTGTGTGGGCCTGACACACACGGGCTTGCAAATGGGATTAGATCACAGAAAAATATTAAATATAATTTTTTTTTAACTGCAAGGTATTTGTGAGTAAATGACACCCTGTAACGGTATAAGTGGAGGCCTAGCCACTAGCCAGTGGCCACAATACAGTCTGTGTGGGCCTGACACACACGGGCTTGCAAATGGGATTATGTCACAGAAAAAGATTAAATAGAATTTTTTTTTATCTGCGAGGTATTTTCTGTCACACCCTGTATGAATGGTGTGCACACAGTACTGTCTGTGACTGAGCCTGCAGCCTCTCACACACGGGCAGGCAACTGCAATATATGTATATATAAAAAAAAAAGCAGACTGATGTACCAGCCCTGAAAAGGGCTTTATGGGGTGATGTCAGGACGCTGTCCTTACAGCAGATGAGTCTGTGGACACAGAACACTGCCCTAGCTAATGCTTTCCCTATTGAATCAGCAGCAGCAGCACTTTCCCTCCTCTCACTGAGAATGCAGATTCCGAATGAATCTAAAATGGATGCTGTCCAGGAGGTGGGAGGGTCTGGGAGGGAGGGTCTGCTGCTGATTGGCTGGAATGTGTCTGCTGACTGTGAGGTACAGGGTCAAAGTTTACTCAATGATGATGTATAGGGGGCGGACCGAACATCGCATATGTTCGCCCGCCGCGGCGAACGCGAACAAGCTATGTTCGCCGGGAACTATTCGCCGGCGAACTATTCGGGCCATCTCTATTCCTCAGTAGAAAAATGTGAAATGCTGAATAATGACCTGCTGGACATGTCTTTATATACCCTTATTGGGCTTACTATCATCTCTGGTCTGGATTCCGGATCGTGCAGCCGCAATTATTTTGCAGATTGCACTCAACCAATCTATTTCCCTAACAATACTAAAACTTCAAATACATAATAAATAATAATAGTCATAATAATTCATGAATCATGAGTTTATAAGAAAACAATATAAAAAAATATATAAAAATATCAATATAAAAAATTGCAAAAATGATAAAATACAAAAGAGCAGTAATACAGATACTTTGATTGGAACTGTCGGACTGCGATCCAATTAAAGTATCTGTATTACTGCTCTTTTGTATTTTTCATTTTTGCAATTTTTTATATTGATATTTTTATATATATTTTTTATATTGTTATCTTATAAACTCATGATTCATGAATTATTATGACTATTACTATTATTATTTATTATGTATTTGAAGTTTTAGTATATAAAGACATGTTCAGCAGGTCATTATTCAGCATTTCACATTTTTCTACTGAGGAAGGAACTGTTGTTCCGAAACGCGTCTAGTTTGAACCTGACCCAAGCATTGGTGCGTTATTTTCTATTTTGCAAAGAAGGATTCTTTTGATTACCACACTGAACGTATTCCGAAAAGAGAGACTTTTGACATCAACTCCAAGTGGTGCTAGGTGTAAAATAACATCACAGTGGACTAACCTATGGTGACTGGTTCAACATAGTGTAATAATCCGGTCAAGCAAAACCGAATCTATTTCAGCCATCCCGACTAACTCAAGTAAATGACATCATCAACTAACAAACATCTTCCGGGCTGATCACGTGAAACGCCACGGTGAACGAGCCGAGAGACTACTCCGCAAGAGGAGATAGTAAATCAACAGGTGTTGAAAGCGGTTAACCATCACCGGCAAGCAGAGTTCGTGTGCAAAGGTTTTTACTTACCAGCGACCACAGAGAGGACATCTCTTGAACCATCCAGGTTCCAACTACTGGTAAAACAGTATATAACTGTATGAAACATCTGAGTGGTATAATCGAACGATATTTTGCAAATAGACGCCCACATTACTAAACTAAGAGGTCTTATATATCTGGAGTACTCCTATTATATAGATGTATGCGTGAGCTCCGCATTGTATTTATCTATATATTTATGCTGATAATATGATATGTAATTAGGTTATGTCTAAATATTTTAATATTTTAGTGGGGAAATAAATTATATGTATGCGAAAATACTGTGAGCCAGCCTGATTGATTCATTAATAATTTACTTGTTTTCAGCTGGTAACTGAAAGGTTGGGCTCCAGTAGTTTGCTGGTTGAGCTTCTCTAAATATCTATTTTTTGTCTTTATTAAGTTTAAAAATCCAGTACATCTCCTTGCGTCTAATATACCGGGTGTATTTATGTATATGAACAGGGATCTGTTCAATTGGTGTCACATTAAACCTGACTGGACTACCCTCATGATGTTCTGTCATGTGTCTAGATACGCTGTGTTTCAGGTACTTTTTCTTAATATTTGATCGGTGCTTATAAAACCTATTTCGTAGTGTTTAATCGTGCGGCCAACGTATTGTAAATGGCACGGACATTCCAAGAGGTATATAACATTATTAGATCCACAGTTAAAGTTACTCAGGATGGGAAAAGACTCTCCTCTCATTCGACTGTGGAAGGTGGATTTTTGGCACATAATTGAACAACATAAACATCTTTTATGACCACATCTTGAGCTGCCTTTAGAGGCAGTGGTACCACTTTGGTTAACAGTATGGTGTTCGACTGAGTTTGCTTGGTGCAAGAATGTATTTTAAGGTGCGTGCTCTTCTATATGTGAGTTTCGGAAGCTCCGGTATAATCTGGTTGAGGATGGGGTCTCTTTTTAAGATATGCCAATGTTTCTCTACAGTTGCTTTAATGGACATATGGTTTTGATTATAAGTAGTGATAAAGTTACAACTATATTTAACACTATTACTGTCCCTTTTCTGTTTATGCACTGGAACAAGGCATTCGTCTTGAGTAAGTTTAGCGGCTTTGGTTCTTGCGCCAGAGATGATATTAGCAGGATAGCCCTTTTGGCTGAACCTAGAAGCCAGAACATCACATTGTTGGGTAAAATCATCTTCCAAAGTACAGTTTCGTCTCATACGTTTAAATTGGCTAAAAGGAATATTATATTTCCATTTTCTGTAATGTGTACTATTATAATCCAGGTAACTATTACTGTCAACCTTTTTAAAAAAAGTATGTGTATTCATTTCATTGTCCTGAATAAAAAATGTTAAGTCCAGAAACTCAATTTTGGTATTATTATATGTTCCTGTGAAGGAGATCCCCCAATCATTAGTAATAAGATGTGAAATGAATTTGTCTATAGACGATGGATCTCCATTCCAAATAAAGATTAGGTCGTCAATATACCTACAGAAGCAAATAATGTTGTTATTGGACCAGAAGCTTGTATGATAAATAAACTCCTCCTCAAAAGCCCTAATAAACAAGTTTGCAAAACTGGGCGCAAAACGCGTCCCCATTGCGGTCCCTCGTATCTGTCTGTAGATTCCTTGTTGGAACATGAATACATTATGCGTAAGTATAAACTCTATGCCCTTCATGATAAAGGCATTTTGTTGGGCAGGCATTTCTTGATCTTTATCCAGAAAAACAGATGTACATTTCATACCTAAATCATGAGAAATATTGGTATAAAGTGCCGAAACATCTAAGGTCAGCCAATGATAACTATCTTTCCATACCATGTCTTTCAGTAGGGTAATAAGGGATGTTGAGTCCCTTAGATAGGATTTTAGATTGAAGACATGTTTCTGTAAATAGATGTCAATATATACTGCAATAGGTTTCGAGTGAGGGAGGAGACCCCTGAAATTATGGGCCTACCAGGCGGGTTGCTGCTGGGAACTATGTTGTCCAAATAGTACGCCATTTTTACATAATGACAATAATACGCACAAAACCAAGGTAAAAAAACAATTTTAGAGGAAAAATTGATAGAAAACCTTCATTCCTGAATATAAAGTGCAAGTGCTGCCAAATATTACAAGGAAGAGGCACTCCGATACACCCTTAGTTACACATAAAGGAGGGGATCATACACACCCGTTAAAAATGATGATTGATGGCCTGCTGGTGACCCTCAAAAACATTAGGAGCAAGGGCCTGCTGATCTGACCATATAAAACATTATGGGCGGTGGCCTGCTGCAGCTTTAGTGACTCTAGCTAACCTGGGGCTGATGGCATGTCCCCGTGATGGCGACGATCCATTCGGATGTCATGCCTATCAACTTTCAATGTAATTGTCTGCTCAAAACCATTGTAAACTACGGGTAACGGGGAATCAGTGTATGATTCCGGAGAGGGAGCCTGAGACACGGCTAACACATCCAAGGAAGGCAAGCAGGTGGGGGGCAAATCGCACACTCCCGACTCGTGGAGATAGTGACGATAAATAACAATACAGGACTCTTAAGATGCCCTGTTTTTGGAATGAGTAATAAAAAATTACAGGGAATCTCACTGTGGTATTTTGGATGAGGAAACGTTATACAGGACTCTAGATAACTTCTGGCTGATCACACGTCCCCATGATGTCCACAATCCATTTGGATATCTTCCCTAACAACTTTCGATGTTCTTTTATGCGCCTAACATGGTGACCACCGGTAACGTGGAATCATTGTTCGATTTCGAAAAAGGGAGCTTGATAAACGGCTACAGCTACTACTTTAAAGCAAGGCAACATGAATTGCGGGCCTGCAGGTGAGCTGACCCTGTAAAAGATTTTAGGTGCGGGCCTGCTGGTGAGCTGACCCTCTAAAAAATTCTATGCGGGGGCCTGCATGTGAGCTGACCATGTAAAAGATTTGAGTTGTAGGCCTGCATGTGAGCTGACCATGTAAAAGATTTGAGTTGTGGGCCTGCATGTGAGCTGACCCTGTAAAAGATTTGAGTTGTGGGCCTGCATGTGAGCTGACCCTGTAAAAGATTTGAGTTGCAGGCCTGCATGTGAGCTGACCCTGTAAAAGATTTGTGTTGCGGTCCTGCAGGTAACCCAGTAAAAGATTTTAGGTGCGGGCCTGCTGGTGAGCTGAGGTGGAACCGACAAAGCCAACTTGATTTTGATGGCTGCATTAATCTGCAGGTGACCGTCAAACAGCTCTACAGATTTGCTTCCACCTGCATCTTTCTCAACAATCTGTGGCCTCAGTCTTTTATCCAGACTCTGTCATTGTGCCACTATGTGGCCTCCTCATGCTGCCATCTCTACACCATGTCACCTTGCCACTCATTTTTATCACCATGCTGCTGCTGATGCTGCTTAAAAGGCCTTAAAATGATCACCAGGCCCGCATTCTAATTAAGGTTTTGAAATCGATAAACCCAACTTGCTTTTGTGGACTGCATCAGTGGCATAGCTAGAAATGACTGGGCCCCACAGAAAATTTTAAATGGGGCTCCATCTCACAGTAATTTTTTAGCAACCACTTCCTTTGATGCTGCCCCCATTTCTGTGGCTAGTAAAGATCGCTCTCTCAGACCGGGACCGGCAGCTGTTCCATCCATTTTATACACTGTCTACAGGGTGGACCATTTATATGGATACGCCTTAATAAAATGGGAATGGTTGGTGATATTAACTTCCTGTTTGTGGCACATTAGTATATGTGTGAGGGGGGAAACTTTTCAAGATGGGTGGTGACCATGGCGGCCATTTTGAAGTCGGCCATTTTGAATCAAACTTTTGTTTTTTCAATAGGAAGAGGGTCATGTGACACATCAAACTTATTGGGAATTTCACAAGAAAAACAATGGTGTGCTTGGTTTTAGCGTAACTTTATTCTTTCATGAGTTATTTACAAGTTTCTGACCACTTATAAAATGTGTTCAATGTGCTGCCCATTGTGTTGGATTGTCAATGCAACCCTCTTCTCCCACTCTTCACACACTGATAGCAACACCGCAGGAGAAATGCTAGCACAGGCTTCCAGTATCCGTAGTTTCAGGTGCTGCACATCTCGTATCTTCACAGCATAGACAATTGCCTTCAGCTGACGCCAAAGATAAAAGTCTAAGGGGGTCAGATCGGGAGACCTTGGGGGCCATTCAACTGGCCCACGACGACCAATCCACTTTCCAGGAAACTGTTCATCTAGGAATGCTCGGACCTGACACCCATAATGTGGTGGTGCACCATCTTGCTGGAAAAACTCAGGGAACATGCCAGCTTCAGTGCATAAAGAGGGAAACACATCATCATGTAGCAATTTTGCATATCCAGTGGCCTTGAGGTTTCCATTGATGAAGAATGGCCCCACTATCTTTGTACCCCATATACCACACCATACCATAAATGTTTTTGTTCCAACAGTCTTGGAGGGATCTATCCAATGTGGGTTAGTGTCAGACCAATAGCGGTGGTTTTGTTTGTTAACTTCACCATTCACATAAAAGTTTGCCTCATCACTGAACAAAATCTTCTGTGTAAACTGAGGGTCCTGTTCCAATTTTTGTTTTGCCCATTCTGCAACTTCAGTGCGCCGATCTGGGTCATCCTCGTTGAGATGCTGCAGTAGCTGGAATTTGTAAGGGTGCCATTTGTGAGTAGCTAATATCGTCCGAAGGGATGTTCGACTAATGCCACTCTCCAGTGACATGCGGCGAGTGCTACGCTGTGGGCTCTTGCTGAATGAAGCTAGGACAGCCACTGATGTTTCTTCATTAGAGACAGATTTCATGCGTCCACATTTTGGCAAATCCAACACTGAACCAGTTTCAAGAAACTTAGCGAGCAGTTTTCTAACTGTAGCATGGGAGATGGGTTGTCTCGTAGGGTGTCTTGCATTGAAATCTGCTGCAATGACCCGGTTACTGCGTTCACCAGACATCAACACAATTTCTATCCGCTCCTCACGTGTTACCTCGGCGACATGTCAATGGCTGTAAACAAAGAGAAACTTGTAAATAACTCATTTAAAAAGAAAGTTACGTTAAAACCAAGCACACCATTGTTTTTCGTGTGAAATTCCCAATAAGTTTGATGAGTCACATGACCCTCTTCCTATCGAAAAAACTAAAGTTAGATTCAAAATGGCCAACTTCAAAATGGCCATGGCGGCCATTTTGAAGTTGGCCATTTTGAATCCAACTTTTGGTGGCGGTCACCACCCATCTTGAAAAGTTTCCCCCCTCACATATACTAATGTGCCACAAACAGGAAAATAATATCACCAACCATTCCCATTTTATTAAGGTGTATCCATATAAATGGCCCACCCTGTAAACTGTCACTGTATATAATTTCATTGTGTAATACTGTTGAGGGGGCCCTGACCAAATTCTTTAGTCCTCCTTCTCCTGGATGGGCCCCTTCTGGGTCAGGGCCCCAAAGCTGCAGCTTCCCCTGCTTTCCCTATAGCTATGCCCCTGGTCTGCATTAATCTGCAGGTGACCGTGATACAGCTCCACAGATTATTTCCATCTGTATCTTTCTAAGCAATCTGTGGCCTTAGTCTTTTATCCAGACTCAGTCATTGTGCCACTATGTGGCCTCCTCATGCTGCCATCTCCACACCATGTCACCTTGCCATTCATTTTTATCACCATGCTGCTGCTGATGCTGCTTAAAAGGCCTTAAACTGATCACCAGGCTGTCACGACAGGTGGGTAAGCGGGGAAACAACCAAACACAGGGAAAACCAACAGAACAAATGACTAGGCCCTAAAGCTAGGGAGAAAAGGGTCACCTCCTAGCGATCCCTAAAAGCTTTTCCTAGACTGCTGTGCCCATGTGCATACCCTTAGGGTGGATATGCACATGCCCTCGTACCTAAATCTGAAGACCCTGGGAAAACCCTAAGCAGCAGGGAAAAGGGAAGAGGCAATCTGCTTCTTCCAACCAGGAAGAAGCAAGCGTCTCCCTAGAGGCCTAGATAACACACACAAAGGGAAAGGAAGGAAAGGACTTATCTTGAGAAGAGCTGGAGCAGACGATCCACCACAAATCAAGAGCTCTTAGTAAAGAACTATAACTCGCACAGGCCACTGGGGGAAGGAGGGATAAATAGCCTTACTAACGATGAAACCCAGTACACCTGAGGGAAGGGGGATCCAGCTCAAATCCAAATCAAAACAAACCAAGAAGTCAGACATGTGCAGCCAGTCTGACCGATCTCCGCACATTCACAGGGCAAGGCGTGACACAGGCCCTCAATCTAATTAAGATTTTACGCACAAAACCAAAGTAAAAAATCTATTTTATAGTAAAAATTTATTTTAAACATTCTTTACTGTATATTTACTTGTACATAAAGTGCAAGTGCTGGCAAAAATTATAAGCAAGAGGCACTCTGAAACAACCTGTATATCACATAAAGGAGTGCCTTATTCACATTGAGTTGCGGTCCTGTAGGTGAGCTGACCCTGTAAAAGATTTGAGTTGCGGGCCTGCAGGTGAGCTGACCCTGTAAAAGATTTGATTTGCGGGCCTGCAGGTAAGCTGACCCTGTAAAAGATTTGAGTTGCGGGCCTGCAGGTGAGCTGACCCTGTAAAATATTTGATTTTTGGGCCTGCAGGTGAGCTGACCGTGTAAAAGATTTAACTTGCGGGCCTGCAGCTTAGCGGACCCTGTAAAAAATTTGATGTAAGGGCCTGCTGGTGAACGGACCATCTAAAAAATTACATGTGAGAGCCTGCTGGTGAGCGGACCCTGTAAAAAATTGATGTGAGGGCCTGCTAATGAGCGGACCATCTAAAAAATTATATGTGAGGGCCTGCTGGTGAGCGGACCCTGTAAAAAATTTGATGTGAGGGCCTGCTGGTGAGCGGACCCTGTGAAAAATTATATGTGAGGGCCTGCTGGTGAGTAGAGATGTCGCAAACATAAAATTTGGCGAACGCTAATGGCGAACGCGAATTTGCGCAAATGTTTGCGAACGGGCGAACCGCCATAGACTTCAATAGACAGGTGAATTTTAAAACCCACAGGGACTCTTTCTGGCCACAATAGTGATGGAAAAGTTTTTTCAAGGGGACTAACACCTGGACTGTGGCATGCCGGAGGGGGATCCATGGCAAAACTCCCATGGAAAATTACGTAGTTGACACAGAGTGTGGTAAGTTAAATTCGCAATGTGATTAATATAACCTGTATTAATCGCATTGCGATTACAACTTAGATCTGAGTTCCTAATGGTTGTATTGCTAGAATTGCCGAATATAACGAATAAAGCACTATATTCTCAATCTTCGTTATATTCTAGCAATACAACCATTAGGAACCCAGCTCTAAGTTGAATTCGCAATGCGATTAATATAACCTGTATTAATCGCATTGCGATTACAGCTTAGTCAAATTTGTGACACTGCAGCTTCAGAATGAATCGAAGATGGATGCTGTCCTTGCTTTTTGATAGGAGGTGGGAGGGTCTGGGAGGGAGGGTATGCTGATTGGCTGGAATGTGTCTGCTGACTGTGAGATACAGAGTCAAAGTTTGCTCAATGATGATGTATAGGGGGTGGACCGAACATCGCATATGTTCGCCCGCCGCGGCGAACGCGAAGAAGCTATGTTCGCCGGGAACTGTTCCCCGGCGAATAGTTCGGGACATCTCTACTGGTGAGCGGACCCTGTAAAAACTTAGATGTGAGGGCCTGCTAGTGAGTGGACCCTGTAAAAAATTTGATGTGAGGGCCTGCTGGTGAGCGGACCCTGTAAAAAATTTGATGTGAGGGCCTGCTGGTGAGCGGACTCTCTAAAAAATTATATTCGAAGGCCATATATACAAGGGCATTATATGTGACGAATAAACAATGCATGTTGATATGACGGAAGAGGAGGAGGAGGATGAGAAGTCATGGTCATTTTTATATGAGTCAACCTGTCAGCATTTTCAGTTGACAGGCGGATACGCTTATCTGTTATAATGCACCAGCAGCACTAAATACACGCTCAGATAAAACGCTGGAGGCAGGGCAGGCCAGCACCTCCAAAGCATAGAGCGCAAGTTCGTGCCAAGGTTTCCAGCTTGGACATCCAGTAGTTGTAAGGCACTGACTGAGGGATCATTGAGGACGCTGACACGGTCTGCTATGTATTCCTTCACCATCATTAAAAAAAATTCTCTCCTTGTGGCAGTAGGCCGCACATCAGGGTGAGGGTGCTGGCGGGGTGTTATGAAACTGTCCCAGGCTTTGGAGAGTGTTGCCCTGCCTCTGTTGGAACTGTTGTGTGTTCCACTTGTCTCCCCTCCTCTGTTGGCCAAGGAAGTACGGACTCTGCCGCCAGCGTTCTCAGATAGAAAATTTTGGAGCAATTTTCTAACAAGTATCTTCTGGTATTGCACCATTTTGCTCGTCCTCTCCACCAGAGGAATGAGAGATGAGAAGTTCTCTTTGTAGCGGGGGTTGAGAAGGATGAACAACCAGTAATCCGTGTTGTTTAAAATGCGTATAATGCGCTAGTCGCTGGAAAGTCAGCCTAACATGAAGTCAGCCAGTGTACCAACAGGCGAGACTTCGGTGTCGTCATCAGGAGGATCACTCCCAATCTCCTCATCCTCTTCCTCTTCTTCTGCCCACTCACGCAGAACAGATGGAATTAAACTTCCATAGGTACTACCCTCTGTAGCTGAGGCATCAACCTGTGTAATGTCTTCCCCCATTTCCACAAGCACAGCGTCGTACTTAATTGTGAGCAGCAAGCATTTAAGAAGACACAGAAATGGGATGGTGACGCTGATAATAGCGCTATCGCCGCTCACCATCTGTGTTGTTTCCTCAAAGTTGCGTAAAACCTCACAGAGGTCAGACATCCATGCCCACCCCTCGCTTATGAATAGCGGAAGCTGACTGGAAAGGCGAAGACCATGTTGCAACTGGTATTCCACAACTGCCCTCTGCTGCTCACAAAGCCTGGCCAACATGTGGAACGTGGAGTTCC
This sequence comes from Bufo bufo, assembly GCF_905171765.1. Classification (NCBI taxonomy): domain Eukaryota; kingdom Metazoa; phylum Chordata; class Amphibia; order Anura; family Bufonidae; genus Bufo; species Bufo bufo. The sequence goes on along the minus strand of NC_053392.1, from coordinate 25,709,757 downwards.
AGCATGTGCTCACGTCGCACAACAGCCGGTGAGCTGGCAAATTCAAGCGCTGCTGCAGCATTGACAGACCGGCTGAAGCTGTCGGTGACTTGTGGAAATATGCACACACGCGGCGCACCTTCTCCATTAGCTCAGGCAAATTGGGAATGTTTTTAGAAACCGCTGAACCACAAGGTTAAATACGTGGGCAAGGCATGGGATGTGTATAAGGTTGCCCAGCTCCAAAGCCAACACCAAGTTACAGCCATTATCAGACACAACTATGCCTCGTTTTAGGTTGAGTGGCGAGAGCCACAGCTCAGTCTGGTCTCTTATCCCCTGCCACAGCTCTGCGGCGGTGTGCTGTTTGTCACCTAGGCAGATCAGCTTCAGCACGGCCTGTTGCCGCTTCCCCACTGCAGTGCTACACTGCTTCCAGCTACTGATTGATGACTGACTGGTGCTGCACGTGGATAATTCGGAGGTGGAAGTGGAGGAGGAGGCAGAGGAGGAGAAGTGGAGGTTGGAGCCAATAACGTAGGTGGTGGCAGAAACCCTGATGGAATTGGGGCCCGCAATTCTTGGCGTCGGTAGCACCTCTGCCATCGCAGGGTACGAGCCGATCCCGGCCTCCACAACATTCACCCAGTGTGCCGTCAGGGAAATGTAGAGTCCCTGGCCACCAGCACTTGTCCATGTGTCTATGGTTAAGTGGATCTTCCCAGTAATTGCGTTGGTCAGGGAACGTGTGATGTTAAGGGACACATGTTGGTGTAAGGCTGGCACGGCACACCTTGAAAAATAGTGGCGGCTGCGGACTGCGTAACGAGGGACGGCCAACGACATCAGGCTGCGGAAGGCCTCAGTGTACACTAGCCTAAATGGCAACATTTCCAGGGCCAGTAATTTACAAAGCTGCTCATTTTGTGCTATGGCCTGTGGGTGGGTGGATGGGTATTTGCGCTTGCGTTCAAATTCCTGGGGTAATGATATTTGGACGCTGCGCTGGGACAGGGAAGTGGATGTGGTTACTGATGGTGCTTGCAAAGGTCCAGGTGCAGGGCGGGCCATCGTCTTGGACAGGGGATTGGCCAGCACGTAACACAGGGGAAGAGAAAGCAGTGGTGTGACCCGCAGACCCAGATTGTTTACCCAGGCGTTCAGCCCACCTATTAGGGTGCTTTGATGCCATGCGGCGGGTCATGCTGGTGGTGGTGAGGTTGCTAGTGTTCACGCCCTGGCTCATTTTGGTGTGGGACAGGTTGCAAACTACTATTCTTTTGTTGTCCGCACTTTCATCAAAAAAGCGCCATACTGCTGAACACCTACCCCTTGGCAAGGGAGAATTACACAAGGGGGTGCTCTGTGGAACAGTTGAGGGCCTGTTCGGTGGTGCCCTCCTTCTACCATTTGCCACCCCACTGCCTCTTCCTGCCTGTTGCATTGCCCCAGATCCCTCCCCCTCTGTACTGCTCTCCTCGCTCGGCATGTTGCCACCTTCCCAGGTTGGGTCAGTGACCTCATCGTCCAGCACCTCCTCTTTCACTTCCTCACTCTGATCATTCTCCTGATATGTTGACATAACCTCAACCTCAGTGATTGACAATTGTGTGTTATCCTCTTCCTCAACCTCTTGAGACTGTAATTGCGGTTGAGTCATTGGCAACTGTGTCTCATCATCATCCACCTCATTACACACTAATTGCCGTCCCCAGCGTCATGTTCTTGTGACTCTGGATGCTCAAGAGGTTGGAAATCGGGGCACAAGATCTCAGGTCCCTTTTCAAGCGTGCTTGGCGAGAGGGCCAAATCAATTAATAGAGATGCAAAGAGTTTCCTCGGAACATCCGAGTGTGGAATTACTTGTTTGGCCAGACTGTAAATGGTGGGAGGAAGGAGGATCAGGGTGAGGATTATGTGGACAGACTTCTGGCTACTGAAACTGGACTTGGTAATAGACAGGGTGGTGCTTAATCGACTGGAAGCACTATCTGCTGCAATCCAACCGACCACCTGCTCGCACTGGGCTGACTTCAAAAGTGGTGTCCTGCGCCGCCCTGCAAACTGGGACATGAAGCTAGGTATCTTGGATGATTGTTTTTCTTGTGCTCTGGCAGCAGGCACAGTTTCACCGCACCCAGGGCCATGGCCTCTGCGTGCACCATCAGCATCATGGCAACTTCCCCGTCCCTTAATGCTCGCCTTCTTCATATTAAATGTTATATGTTATAAGGGACCGTTTATAGGAAAAATGTGGATAAATTATGGAAAAAATATATTTGTTGTCAGTAATATTTTTCCCAATATCTGGCCCTGACACACACGCGCGCGCTTGCAGCGCAGATGTGACAATTCACTGCAGACACCGTTTATATGCAAAGTATGGATAAATTATGGAAAATATATATTTGTTGTCAGTAGGGTTCGTACCGAACTTTAGGATTTTTGGACCCCGGACCCGAACCCAAACATTTCCATAAAAGTTCGGGTTCGGTGTTCGGCGCTTTCTTGGCCCTTTTTGAAAGGCTGCACAGCAGCCAATCAACAGCGGGTTAACTGTCTGACCTTAGAAGCCATCACAGCCATGCCTACTAATGGCATGACTGTGATTGGCCAGAGCAGCATGTGACCCAGGCTTTATATAAGCTGGAGTCACGTAGCGCTGCACATCGCTGTTACAAGTGTAGGGAGAGGATGCTGCTGGACTGGTGATTTCAGGGAGAGAATAGGAGAGAATCTAACTCAGCGATCTACCTAGAAATAGTTGTGTGGGTGCAGGGCACAATCGTCTTACCCTGCCCTGAGCTCATTGACCAAAAGAAAAAAGAACTTTAATAATTCTGTTAGTTAGGTGGGTGGCGGCGGCGGCCATTTTATGCAAGCTCAGTGCACCAGCACTGCATCTGAGCTTTTGGGACATTGCAAATCAAAATTTTTTTGGGCAAACTACAACATCTGGATTAGTCAGTGTGCAATTTAAGCTAGAAATACACCCATCATTTTGACAAAAAACACTATTTTCAGGCCTTGCAGCATCAGCACGTGTGAAATTACAGGCTTATATACTGCTGTCAAATTCAATTGTTAAACAAACACTCGTTTGGGCACAAAAATTTTTGATGGCAGTCTTTGATGCAGATGTCATTGTGAGATACACTCTTAATACATTTGGGTTACATTCAGAGATTTTAAATACTGCCATTTGGTGTACCAATATTGAACTGAGGCCTACACTGGTTCAGTCCGTGTGAGATACCCATTCTACATATAGGGGTTTGAATCAGGCATTTGAAATACAGCCATTTTGTGAAAATAAATATTTACTTCAGGCCTACACTGGTTCAGGCCGTGTGAGATACCACCTCTACATACAGGGTTTTGATTCAGGCATTTAAAATACAACCATTTTGGACAAAAAAATCTTTTATTGAGGCCTAGTCTGGTTCAGGCCGTGTGAGATACACCCTTTACATACTGTCGTTCTATTCTACTAATAATTAAACACCCATTTAGGGCAAGATCCTAAATTTGAAAAATATGAGGAGAGCGTCAAATAAGGGACGTGGCCCAGGTCATGGTGCTGCTGGTGGAGCTCCTGTTGCAGGGAGAGGACATGGTCGATCTGTGCCAGCTACACCTACAAGTGAAACCCCTTCCTCAGGTGCGAGTAGGCGACAAAACCTGCAGCGTTATTTGGTCGGGCCTAATGCTGATCTACGAATGGTGAGGCCTGAACAAGTACAGGCGATAGTAGATTGTGTTGCTGACAGTGGATCCAGTTCCTTCACATTGTCTCCCACCCAGTCTCCTGCTGAAAGATCAGAGTTGGCACCTGCAGCCGATGTCCATCAGTCTTTCACCTCACCCCCTTGCAAATCAGCCAAGCAGTCTGAGCCCCAAGTCATGCAGCAGTCTCTTCTGCTTTTTGATGACTCTGTTAGCAGGGTTTCCCAAGGCCATCCACCTAGCCCTGCCCCAGAAGTGGAAGAGATTGAGTGCACCGATGCACAACCACTTATGTTTCAAGATGAGTACATGGGAGGACCATCACAGCACGTCTCGGATGATGACGAAACACAAGTGCCAACTGCTGGGGCTTTCGAAAGTGTGCAGACCGACAAGGAAGGCAGGGGTGAAGACTGGGTGGAAGATGATGGTTTACCTCTGGCATTTTTGACTCCAGATCTCACATTACTGCTACCCTGCTGACTCGCAGCCAGGCTTGCACTCTATTGCTAAGCTGTATGCTGCCATCCTGCCACTGTCTCACAAACAAGCTGCCACCCTCACCAGCTGATGATGATGATGATGAAGTCCACTTTTAACCCAGCTCCCAAGTGTGATCAGCTGCATCATCATCCACTACTGTCTGCTCATCACTTATATCACCCTATTCAGTCTCAAAGCCGCGTCCCTGACCGCTCACAACACTGTCATAGTTGCTGCTTGCGCGCCTATAGAAGGCAGCTGCGGACCTCTCCTCCAAATCTGGACAGGGCAATCGCTGCCGACTGTCCTTAATAATATCTTACTAGCTAAAAAGCAGAGCATAGCCAGCAGCATACGTCAGTTACCTGGCAGAAGGAGCAGCAAAAGAAAGAGGCAGGTTTAGGACAGATGAGGGCACAGAGCTTGTTCCTGGACCATGCCAACTAAGTATATTTAATATATATACTATATAATATAGCTTAGATACATATAGCTGTCATATAGCTTAGATACATATAGCTGTCATGTAGCTTAGATACATATAGCCGTCATATAGCATAGATATATATATATATAGGTGTCATATAGCTTAGATATAGCTTAGATACATAAAGCTGTCATACAGCTTAGATACATATAGCTGTCATATAGTTTAGATACATATAGCAGTCATACAGCTTAGATACATATAGCTACCATATAGCTTAGATACATATAGCTGTCATATTGCTTAGATACATATAGCAGTCATATAGCTTAGATACATATAGCTATCATATAGCTTAGATACATATAGCTGTCATATAGCTTAGATACATATAGATGTCATATAGATTAGATACGTATAGAAGTCATATAGCTTAGATACATATTGCAGTCATATAGCTTATATACATATAGCAGTCATATAGCTTAGATACATATAGCTGTCATATAGTTTGGGTATATATAGCTGTCATATAGCTTAGATACATATAGCTGTCATATAGCTTAGATACATATAGCTGTCATATAGCTTAGATATACACTCACCTAAAGAATTATTAGGAACACCTGTTCTATTTGTCATTAATGCAATTATCTAGTCAACCAATCACATGGCAGTTGCTTCAATGCATTTAGGGGGGTGGTCCTGGTCAAGACAATCTCCTGAACTCCAAACTGAATGTCAGAATGGGAAAGAAAGGTGATTTAAGCAATTTTGAGCGTGGCATGGTTGTTGGTGCCAGACGGGCCGGTCTGAGTATTTCACAATCTGCTCAATTACTGGGATTTTCACGCACAACCATTTCTAGGGTTTACAAAGAATGGTGTGAAAAGGGAAAAACATCCAGTATGCGGCAGTCCTGTGGGCAAAAATGCCTTGTGGATGCTAGAGGTCAGAGGAGAATGGGCCGACTGACTCAAGCTGATAGAAGAGCAACGTTGACTGAAATAACCACTCGTTACAACTGAGGTATGCAGCAAAGCATTTGTGAAGCCACAACACGCACAACCTTGAGGCGGATGGGCTACAACAGCAGAAGACCCTTACCGGGTACCACTCATCTCCACTACAAATAGGAAAAAGAGGCTACAATTTGCACGAGCTCACCAAAATTGGACTGTTGAAGACTGGAAAAATGTTGCCTGGTCTGATGAGTCTCGATTTCTGTTGAGACATTCAAATGGTAGAGTCCGAATTTGGCATAAACAGAATGAGAACATGTATCCACCCTCTGATGGCTACTTCCAGCAGGATAATGCACCATGTCACAAAGCTCAAATCATTTCAAATTGGTTGCTTGAACATGACAATGAGTTCACTGTACTAAAATGGCCCCACAGTCACCAGATCTCAACCCAATAGAGCATCTTTGGGATGTGGTGGAACGGGAGCTTCGTGCCCTGGATGTGCATCCCTCAAATCTCCATTAACTGCAAGATGCTATCCTATCAATATGGGCCAACATTTCTAAAGAATGCTATCAGCACCTTGTGGAATCAATGCCACGTTGAATTAAGGCAGTTCTGAAGGCAAAAGGGGGTTCAACACCGTATTAGTATGGTGTTCCTAATAATTCTTTAGGTGAGTGTATATAGAAGTCATAAAGCTTAGATACATATAGCAGTCATATATGACACCTATATATATATCTAAGCTCTATGACACCTATATGTATCTAAGCTCTATGACACCTATATGTATCTAAGCTCTATGACAGCTGTATGTATCTAAGCTCTATGGCAGCTATATGTATCTAAGCTCTATGACAGCTGTATGTATATAAGCTCTATTACACCTATATGTATCTAAGCTATATCACAGCAATATCTATATTATGGACAATGATTTACTTTGTGATGTTCCTGGGGGTGGTTTTGAGCTACCAGCTGGGGCTAGTAAAGATCGCCAGACGCAGGGCAGCGGGCACACTGGTGGACCGGAGGGAGGGAGCTTTGGAATCCATGGAATCTTTCTTCACGGCTGCCGGCACTGATAAGGATCGCGCATGAGCGATCCCGCACAGAAGCCGCGCAGCCAGATACAGAGAGACAGGGGACGGGCACCAAAGGCTCTGACGTTTCCTTTACAGAGTCAGGCCCCTACCTCAAGCAGGGAGAAGCGAGACGTCACCGCCAGAGCCTGGTGAGTGACGCCAGGGGTCACGTGACCCGCATCGGGCATGTGGAAACACAGCAGAATAAATAATAAATGTACATTAGAAATGTGTTTTTAATAATGTTTTAAGCCACCTTAACATATATTGATTTAACTCGGATAACCCCTTTAATAAAAAAACTGATTGAGGAAGATCCAGACCGATACGAGAGTAGATATATAACCAAATAATACAAATTTAAAAGAGTAATAAATACAGATGCAGCCGAGCTAAACTTGATGGTTAACGCATTAAGTAAATAATAGGAAGAGAAAGGTAACTAACTTTCCCATGGATTTCAATGGCTTTTGTCACGAGAAAACCAAGATAAGACTGTGCCATGTGTTATCAGAGTCAAGTTTAGCTCGGCTACAATTGTACATTGAAAGACAACTCAAAATTCTCCTGTACAATGTCTTCTTATGACCCTTATATTGGACTTTGTGTTGAGTTCTGGTGTCAGTAGGATAATGTAACATTTGGGAATGAAGATACAGCCCAGAAGTCCAGCACTGGAACATGAGATGGCAAAAACTTCCACAGCCACCATGTCCTTCCCCTTGGTGCTGAGGTAGGCCGGGATGAAGGAGATCCACACACTGCAGAAGACCAGCATGCTGAAGGTGATGTACTGAGCCTCATTGAAGGTGTCTGGAAGTGTTCTGGCCAAGAAAGCTACAATAAAGCTCATCATAGCCAGAAATCCAATGTAGCCGATGGACAAGTAGAAAGCAATGGCAGATCCCTCAATACAATGTAAGATTATCTTTCCAACCTCTATTCCAGTGTTATAATCTGGGAATGGTGGAGAATAAAACAACCAGAGGACACAGATCAAAACTTCTCCAGATGAACCTATAACAAGTAAGGATGTGGAGAGGTGTCTCTTCATCCACTGCCTAAGTGTCCTGCCTGGTTTAATGGCTTGAAAAGCTAAGACTACAGTCACTGTTTTAGCTAAGACTGAAGAAACTGCAAGGCTAAAAATGATTCCAAAAGTCACTTGTCGGAGGAGACATGATATATCTGAGGGACGTCCAATAAATAAGAGAGGACATAAAAATGAGAAGATGAGTGAGAGGAGAAGTATGAAACTGAGATTCTGGTTATTGGCTTTCACAATTGGAGAATCTTTATTTTTTATAAATATCCCCAACACAACTATAGTCACAAGGCAAAATGTAAGATTTATAATAATTAGAGATGACCCCAGTGTGTCTCCATAAGACAGGAATTCAATCGGTCTTGGAACGCAGGAATCTCTTCTTCCATTTGACCAGTGATCGTTAGGACACACTAAGCATGTTCCCATATCTGCAATCAAGAAATGATTATATTTTACCATTGTAAATTTGGCGGAAATGTCAATTTATAGTAGTAGTCATGACATCACTGGCCTGCGGGAAACCGCAAGAAGGCCGCAGTGCTACATCCAGCGCCACTGCCTTCTCAAACAGCTGATCGGCAGAATTCCCGGGTGTCGGACCCCCACCGATCAGATGCTGATGATCTCTGCAAAGGATACATGACCAGTAATAAAAAGCTACAGAACCCCTTTAATGACCCACATTTTGTATCCTTTGAGGATGTAGCCAGGTTTTCTCATTTTGCCTCTTTGCATTGGGGCTGCCAGATTCTTTGAACATTTACCCTTATAAAGCTTCATGAGGTTTTGTTTTTTAATAGGATTAGATGAACTTTCCCATGGTGCTGAGCTGGATCAAATATCCTTTCATTACATGTATTTTTATTTTTAATCTCAAAAGGAAATTTTAATTGTGATACTTATTTTATGACTATAATGAAATATACAAGTGTTCTGATAGTATGTAATCGGTTGTTGGGATATTTGGAGAGGACATCTGGACACTGCACTGCGGACCTTTAATAGCTATACATAATTTTTACTAAACCTAATTATATGATAATTCCCCTGTTACACGGGCGGCTCAAGCTCACTGCTGCTGCTTTACATCCTAATCTTCACCAACCAATGACTAGCAACCAGTAGATATTTAAGGCATCTTCCCTGGTAGTGGTGCCTACCTCTGCCTGTTTCTTGATTGTTTCTCTGTTGCCTAACCTGACCTGTGCAGGATTTTTCATAATGATCCAGAGCCGCTTGCCGTGACCTTGGTTATGGTTCTCAAATTTGCATGTATTCTGCCTGTCCTGACCTTGGCCTGTCACTGACTATGAGTTTGATTGATCTCTCGGTGCCCTGAACCAGTGTCTCTGACTCCCAAAAGTCAGCTTCCCAACCACATTGGGATTAATCCAGAAGGTAGCGGCCTGGTGGTTCCCTGCAGTGAAGTCTAAATCCCTGTTTGGGGATAAAGGGTGAATACCTGCGGACAGGCTGGATAACACCCTTAGATCTAGCCCAAAGTCAAACCGGTTGGTTGGCACAGTGTTTCCACACCAACTGCCATAACTTTCCCTTGATTACAATTTCTTTGGATTTCATGGCCAGTTTTTATACTGACATGTTATGGTGTTAGAACAACTGGCCCATTTACTCACATTTATCTTAGGATACATATACATTCATCAGCAGCTGCTTCATTAGGTTGGTGATAAACATCTACTGTCAACAATAGCAGATCTATTCATTGTCATCATGGTAAAATGTGTGCAAATCCTCATGTATCCATGTGTCGGATTCATTTTGATAAAGGTAATGTTTTCGACAATGGTGCAGGACAATGTTGCCTATTTGGGTGTAATAACGGCACCTGCTGAGCTGAAACCTCTCTCTGAAATCACAGTGAAGTATTGACAAGACAATTCAGCAATAGCAAAGTGGGCTACTTCTAGTCACTGTTTCAATTTTCCTCCCCAGAAGTCCATGTGGTCAGGAAATAGTGTTGTACTGATATCCTTCGCCCACCGCTGCCTCACTCCTTCCTGTAGGCCCAGGCACTGCACTACTCACAGTGGCCCCACTCCTCTTCCTTCCACAGCTCTGGTTCCACCCACCATGGTCTTCTGCGAGCCAATCCTACTTTAAAGGGTTTCTACCACCACATTTTGACCTAATTAGCTGTCAGACACTAGCGATCTGCTAGTGTCTGCTGGACCTAACCATGCTATTGTAATTCCTTTCTCTGCAGCGGTTACCCTAAAAAACGTAGTTTTATTGGTATGCAAATGAGCCTCTAGGTGCTATGGGGGCGTCTTTTCAGCACCTAGAGGCTCTGTCCACTCACCATTTCTGCCTCCCAGCGCGCTCCAGCCCGCCCCTCTCCTCTAGATTGACAGCCTACTCGCGCCTGTGCCGTGTGCTTCTGTATTCGGCGCATGCGCAGTGACTGTCTCCCTGTTCCGGCATGTTCACTGCGCCTGCGCTGATTACTGGTGCAGGGAGCAGTCCAACAGTCACTCCACCTGCGCCGAATACAGAAGCACACGGCGCAGGTGCGAGTAGGCTGTCAATCTAGAAGAGAGGGGCGGGCTGGAGCGGGCTGGGCGGCAGAAATGGTGAGTGGACAGAGCCTCTAGGTGCTGAAAAGACGCCCCCATAGCACCTAGAGGCTCATTTGCATACCAATAAAACTACGTTTTTTAGGGTAACCGCTGCAGAGAAAGGAATTACAATAGCAGGGTTAGGTAGAGCAGACACTAGCAGATCGCTAGTGTCTGACAGCTAATTAGGTCAAAATGTGGTGGTAGAAACCCTTTAAAGGCTTCCAGGCCTGCTCTGTAGTGCACATGCATGCTTACTCTCAGCCTCTTGAAAGGTCAGCATGCGCACGTCCAAATCCTTTCCCACCCTCTCCCTAGGTATTTAAGTTGCCCTCCCCTCTGAAAGGGAGCTTGAAATTTAGGTTTTCTAGTCTCTAGTAAAACACAAAAGTGTATTTTCTGTCTGACTTCCCATTTACCTTACTCCAGCCTGACTACCGACTCTGACTTCTAGTTGCCTTCCCTGACCTAAACCTGTTTCTTGGATTACCCTACTGCCACCTGTCCTGATCTCAGCCTTGTCTCACGGATATCCTTGTATGCTGCCTGCTCTAACCTCGGCCCATCTCCTGACTACACATATTACCTGATCCTTCAGTGCTTTTCACTGGTGTGTCCGACCCTGTTGGTCAGCCACCAAATGCACTAGAACCATCTGAATTGGTAGTGGTTTGGTGGCTCCTCCTCAGCAAAGTCCGGATCCAGGGGTTAAAGAGTGAATACCACAGGACTAACAGGATCATGCTCTTAGGCTGAGTTCACATGGGTGAGTATTCCGCGCAGGTGCAATGCGGGAGGTGAACGCATTGCACCCGCACTGAATCTGGACCCATTCATTTCTATGGGGCTGTGCACATGAGCGGTGATTTTCACGCATCACTTATACGTTGAGTGAAAATCGCAGCTTGCTCTATATTGTGCGTTTTCCACGCAACGCAGGCCCCATAGAAGTAAATGGGGCTGCGTGAAAATCGCAAGCATCCGCAAGCAAGTGGATGGAGACCCGATCATTATTATTTTCCCTTATAACATGGTTATAAGGGAAAATATTAGCATTCTGAATACAGAATGCATAGTACAAAAGCGCTGGAGGGGTTAAAATAAATAAATAATTTAACTCACCTTAATCCAATTGCTCGCACAGCCCGGCATCTCTTCTGTCTTCATCTTAGCTGTGTGCAGGAAAAGGACCTGTGGTGACGTCACTCCGGTCTTCACATGATCCATCACCATGGTAAAAGATCATGTGACGGACCATGTGATGACCGGAGTGACGTCACCACAGGTCCTTTTCCTACACACAGCTAAGATGAAGACAGAAGAGATGACGGCTGCGCGAGCAATTGGATTAAGGTGAGTTAAATAATTTTTATTTATTTTTTAACCCCTCCAGCGCTATTTTACTATGCATTCTGTATTCAGAATGCTATTATTTTCCCTTATAACCATGTTATAAGGGAAAATAATACAGTCTACAGAACACCGATCCCAAGCCCGAACTTCTGTGAAGAAGTTCGGGTTTGGGTACCAAACATGCCGATTTTTCTCACGCGCGTGCAAAACGCATTACAATGTTTTGCACTCGAGCGGAAAAATCACGCATGCTCCCGCAACGCACCCGCTCCTTTTCCCGCAACACCCATGTGAACTCAGCCTTAGTGTTACTCCTAACCAAACCGGTTCATTGGTAAAATGGATCCACACCGACTGCATGGTAACAGAGTATGTGCTGGAGGAAGGGCACACACAGTCATGTAGACAACGAGACCATTTTAAACAATTTTAATGTACATAAAACTGTATAGATGGCTAGAAGTTACCATACACCAGTGCAGTGATAGTCTCTGACTCACTAGCTGTGCTCCTGGTTCCTTGCTTCTGTGCTTATTGGATTGCTCGTTCCTCTGACTCTTCTGACCACTCTCTGTATCTCGTTTGGTACTCCATAGCTTGTCTGGTTCTCACCCATCTATGTACGACTCTGGTATTTTGTTTGTCTGTCTTGTTAGTTAGTGCATCTCTGCACTTAAATAGCGTAGGGACTGTCGACCCGTTGCGGTCTAGCTATATAGGGCTTCTACTGCAAGTAGGTAGGGACAGCGGGCTGGGTTCTAGCCTAAGGGCTCACTGTCCATGTTTGTCCCCACCTACTAACTGAGTCTGTCATGTAAATGTCACTAATATAGCTACCAGCAATGGCCATCAGAACATTGCAAAAGCATTATAACCATACCTTTATGTCATCTGGATGTGTTTTCATGTCCAGGAAAAGCACTTTTATTCCTATGAAAAACAGCTTCCAAGTTCCCATTGGGCAGGATTTCCTTTTGAAAGTGCCTAAGTCCGCCACATTTCCCCGCTGTCTGCTATTCCCCTAACTTCCCAAGGCTGCCTCCCCCGACATCACAGTGATGCAGGGAAGAAGCCTTGGGTGGGTGGGGAGAAGGCCTTTCTAGAAACACACTGATATTGATGCACTGAAATGTGCTGAACAGGAGCAAAATTGCAACTAGTTTGTAATAAAAAATGTGCAACTGCACAGAATATCCAGCAAAATGTGTGCTGCTGGGGGTACTGTGCATATGCCTATAAAACACTAACTATTGATGGTGAGGTTTTATGAATAAAGATAAAAAGGCTAGCTACTCATGCACAAAATAAACATATATTTTTGGAGGCTCTGCAAGATTTGTGTGATTGCAGTGCATTACATGAACAGCTCTAGATGCCCTCACTGTAAGGTAATCACACAGAACAATGCCCCTATGTTCTCCTTCTCCACTGATAAAACCCTGACATTTCTACCTATTAGTTCAATCTACCAAACTAAGTATGTCCCTATACTATCCCTGCAATACCCTAAGATGGCTGGCTTGAGTTTGTAATTGGGGTCTGCCGAGTCAGACAGACTCATGTGACACAAGTTCACAATGGCATCTGTGCTTCAGACATACCACAGAGCCTGATGGGACAATATCTATCCAGCCACATGATAGGTTGTCTGCAAAGCCCGCCAGCCAGGGTTTCCCCCAGAGTCATGTGATCTGTCTTCCCCATCTTCCCCGCTCTATTTCTCTTGCATTTTAACAATTTTGGAAATTCCTAAAAAGCAAATTGCCTAAACTACAGATTTGTTTGGCAGAAGATTTTTTGTGAAATTTATATCGAATAATTTACAATCAATTCCATCTTCACTACTTTTATCCCTTTTACAAAAAAACTTCTATGGAGAAAGATAAAAATATGGATTCCTCTATATGATATTCATATTAAACACCTGGAGTTATGGAAACTAGCAAAATGGCACCTACCAAAATATGACTGATCTACCCGACATACAGATGTAGCCAATGTTATCTTGACTGGCTTAACGCGTGAATGCAACAAAATGACATTACAGTGATCATGTTACAGTGACCCTCCTGGCATGCCTGGAGCCAGGATAATGTTGGCTACATCTGAACACATCTTTTTTTTTTAAATAGAGCTCTAAATGAATGTTGTCTGATCGGTGCTAATGCCCATCTTGTAGATTTGTACTTTCATATGAAATTGTCCCTACTCACCAGTCTGGTTGGAGATCTCGCCTTCTGCACAGGGGACACAGTAGTAGCAGCATTTCTGTTTTCCTTCCAGTAGGACTTTTCGGTATCCATGGAGGCAACTCTCACTACAGGTGGAGCGCGGTGTCTGGAAAAGTCATATACACATGTACATATATGTATTTAATGCTTGCTTTTTGAGACATAAAGGTGCTCTCCCTTTTATAATATATAAACTCCAGATATTGGGACCTGTAGAGGAATCCATACTCATCCAGTCCCTGCTACTCAATTATGGCCCTCTGACATCCAAGCTGTCTGCACTGCACTTCTGGTCCCAGCCAATGACTGGTCTCAACAGTGATATGTCCCAAAGTGGCAGATCACTGCTGGGCAGTGGCGCACCTACAGGGGGGGGGTCCAGCGGGTCTGGACCCCCCCTAGAACAAGCAGACATTTTTTTTTTTATCCCTCAGGGCCGCACCGCCGATCACCACAGGCAGCGCGGCCCTGGATGTAATTGCGGCAGCGGTGGAGGGGCCGGGGGGGGCAGTAGGAGATGAGCGCTTCCATTGTGGAAGCGCTCATCTCCATATCCATCCTGTGCTGCAGCAGGGGAGGGAGAGGTGTGTCCCTCCCCTGTTCTTCTGATAGGCCGCAGGCACCAATGCCTGCAGCCTATCAGAGGCCGGTTCAGGGGGCGCGACGTCATCATCGCGCCGCCTGAGCCGGGCAGCACACAGCAGGGACACAGGCCGGAAGAGCCTGCATCACATCGCTGCTGATGGAGGTAAGTATCAGTGTTTTCTATTTTTTTATTTTTTTTGGAGAGGGGGGGTTAGGGGGAGCTGGCATTATGGGGCCATCTGACAATTTTTACAGCCCAATTTTTTTTGGGGGTGGCACTCTGGGGGCATTTCTTACTGGCACATTATGGGGGGGCACCATGGGGGAGAGGAGCACTATGGGGGGCATCTGGGGGCTCTAAAGGAGCTTTTTTTTATTAACACATTATGGGAGGCATTATAGGAGAAAACGGCACTATGGGGCATCTGGTGGCAATATAGGGGCATTATTTGGGGGCACTATGGGGGAAGTGGGGGTTCTAAAGGGGACTTTTTTTATTGGCACATTATGGGGGGCATTATGGCATCTGGTGGCACTAAGGGGGCATTTTTTACTGGCACATTATGGGGGGGGGCATGGGGAGAGGAGCACTATGGGGGCATCTGGGGGGTCTAAAGGGGCTTTTTTTTATTGACACATTATGGGAGGCACTATAGGAGAAAACGGCACTATGGGGCATCTGGTGGCACTATAGGGGCATTATTTGGGGGAAGTGGGGGTTCTAAAGGGGACTTTTTTCTTATTGGCACATTATGGGGGGCATTATGGCATCTGGTGGCACTAAGGGGGGCATTTTTTACTGGCACTATAGGGGAGAGCGGCACTATGGGGCATTATTTGGGGGCACTATGGGGGAGTGGAGCACTATTGGGGCATATGGTGGCACTTAGAAGGGGCATTTTTTACTGGCATATTATGGGGGGGGGGGGCACCATGGGGGAGAGGAGCACTATGGGGGCATCTGGGGGGTCTAAAGGGGCTTTTTTTTTTATTGACACATTATGGGGGGGCACTATAGGGGAGAACGGCACTATAGGGGCATTATGTAGGGGCACTTTGGGGGCATTATTTAGGGGTACTATGGGGAAGTGGGGGCTCTAAAGGGGCCTTTTTTCTTATTGGCACATTATGGGGGCATTATGGCATCTGGTGGCACTAAGGGGGCATTTTTTACTAGCACTATGGGGCATTATTTGGGTGCACTATGGGGGAGTGGAGCACTATTGGGGCATATGGTGGCACTTAGAAGGGGCATTTTTTACTGACATATTATGGGGGACACTATGGGAAAGGGCGAGAGGAGCACTATGAGGGCATTTACTGGGGCACTATATAGGGGTATTTTATACTGGCATACATTATGGGGACATTAGCTCAACTGCGGGCACTAAGCGGGGGTATTTCATGTACTGTCATATTATAGGGAGAATTATTACTACTAGGGGGTATTAGCTTTACTACTACTGGGGGTCTATGAGGAACATGATTACTAGTATGGGTACTATAGAGGCATTATTACTACTAAGTGTGCTCTGGCAGAGAATCATTTCTATTGGTCGGATTTTGGGGAGCACTGTTACTCTAGGGGGCACCCTGGCACAGTATCAGCTTAGCACAATAATTTTTGGGGAACATTATCTTTATACTATTAGTGTCTGGGCGCAGTTATTTTTTAGAGCACTGTGTGCCAATAATTGTTGAAGGGGCACTATCTGTGTGGTAGTAGTATTTCCAGGGGGACTGTTTCTGCAGTATAGTATTGGGGGCATAGCGGGCACAGTATTGGGCCACTATCTGTGTGGTAGCAGTATTTCCAGGGGGACTTTCTCTGCAGTATAGTATTGGGGGTGGCAGGAAAGGGTGTTCAGAAGATGATGGAAATGTGGGAAACTAATGTCTGTTTGTTAATCTCTGCAGAGACGGGATATGGCTGAAAAATCATCATGGCGGTCTGGTCTGAATGGAGAAGATGAGGAAAGAGAACGTCTACATCAAAGGTGACATCACTGGATGTAAGAGGTATGGGGCGCTATGTAGGAGAGGAGATGCTCCGGCTCCCCCCCTGCCATTTGCAGAAGGAGGATTCAGAGCTGGGTGAGGACGGCCAAAGGGGGCAGCAGGCCACGGGCGGGTGGCAGATGGTGGGGGGAACCACAGGCCTTGAGCAGGATCTGGGGAGGGAGGAGCGCGGAGGAGCTTCCTGGCTGTAGCTTGTTGTATAAGCAGGCAGTGCAGCCAGGACAGACCCCCCCTCTCCGTATGATGTGTAGACAGGCCTCAACTATAGAATTTCAGCTGTACAGTGTTTGTTGGGCGTGGCCTATTATATGTAGGAGTGGCTTTAAATAATGGGTGGGGCTAAAAAAATGGCAGAAGGAGGAAACACTCAGGGTGACATCGCTAATAAACTTGATGTCAAACTTGGATGGTCCACAGATCTCATCCAAGTACAGATCAAGCATCTCGCATGCAAGGCAGACAAACCAAAACTGATCTCAGTCTTCAAGCAAGAGTATATAAGGAGACCTGAGAAACACACCCAACTCACCACCTTGCTCCAGCCAGCGTATTAACCCCACACACACCACACAGCAGGGAGACACTACTTAAAGGGGTATTGCACACAAAGGCAAAAGGAAACAGGTTGCCACAGACAACAGCATGCGTGGCCAGCAAGTCACTGTGCACACAGCAAAACCCGTGACACTGCCACAACAGGCCAAAACAGCAACATGTTACCACCGACAACAGCGAGCGTGGCAACAGTGTCACGGCGTACACCATAGGCCGTGACAGGCTAATTGGGCGTACATATATTTCCTATTAATACACCCCGTAAATGGTTGTATCACCCAGCACTTGCACCCCAATAACAAGCAAGGTTTGCTGGAATTACTGAGCTATCATTTTGTGCAGATCCCTAATTAGTGCAGCAAGGTGTGATAGAATCGCTCCCATTACCCAGGCTTTACACTCCCCTTTTGCACCATGTTCTCCTTTTATAGTGTAGATGATTCCTCCCCATCTTGAATAATCCTTCCCTGAGCTTCTAAATCGTTTTTTTCCAGCACAATATAGTATTTCCTAGCACTGTCCCTAGCGCCTGTCACATCTATCCCTGCACTAAGTACGCTGGAAAATGGCAGAATCCGAGGCTATTTATAGGGCACAGGGGCTGGCTGGCTGCTGATTGGCTGCATGCATGGCATTGTGGGTTTCCCTCATTCCCAGAGATCTTTGCTCCATGTCCTAACACGTGCAGCAGCCATTTTAGAAAAAAAATGCAATTCGTTACCATGAAGCGCAAGGAAATTCGGGTTTGGTGTGAATAAAATTTTTCCTGAAATTCGGATCGAATTCCACTTCGTCAACCTCGATTCGCTCATCTCTAATTATATCAAATTGATTTTTCATTCGAAATATAGCTCTAGACCTACGGGAAAACTTTGATGACATCTACATCCTCTTGAGATAACCCTATATACAGGAATATGGACATCATGAATATAGTTTTTGGTGTAAATTAGTTTTAAGCATCTTTTCATTGTTATCTGACGAGCTACGAGGTGTTCGTAGTCATAATGAGATTACATTATGGTTTTTTCACTATGATGAATTGATTGCTTTTTATTTATTTTTTATTATATATTTTTAATTACAAAATAAGGGGATGCTAAAAAGACAAAACAAAAATATTTATTGAACAGTAATCAATATAGGAATAGGTGAATAAAAACCCAATTGTTTGTTCACACCAAATAATCTTGTTCATATATTAACTCAAACCGGGGATCCATTTATTCAAAGCCCAGAGGTTGAAAGTAAATGACCCTCTAAGCAACTACCCCTCAGACTAAATGAGCCAAGAATGCTGCAATGATTCTGGTAAGCGGACTTAAACAACTCTTAGGCCTCTTTCACACGAGCGTGTCCGGATAAGGTCCAGATGTGTTGCGGCAAACCCGCGCGAGTAGGTACGCAATTGCAGTCAGTTTTGACTGCGATTGCATTCCGTTGTTCAGTTTTTATCGCGCGGGTGCAATGCGTTTTGCACGCGCGTGATAAAAAACTGAATATGGTACCCAGACCCGAACTTCTTCACAGAAGTTCAGGTTTGGGTTCAAGGTTGTGTAGATTGTATTATTTCCCCTTATAACATGGTTATAAGGGAAAATAATAGCATTCTGAATACAGAATGCATAGTACAATAGGGCTGGAGGGGTTAAAAAAATAAATATATATTTTTACTCACCTTAATCCACTTGTTCGCGCAGCCCGACTTCTCTTCTGTCTTCTTTCTTCAGGACCTGGGTAAAGGACCTGTGATGACGTCACTGCGCTCATCACATGGTCCATCACATGGTCCATCACCATGGTGATAGCTAGTGTACATCCATACACATGACAGATTCCCCAGCGCACTCAGCCTGCTATATCTCTATATATGATAGCTGCCCCAGCACACCCATCTCTGCTACATCTATACACATGACAGCTGCCCCAGCACACTCAGCTCTGCTATATCTCTATATATCTATCTACTGTATAGTAATACTTAGAGATATATAGATATAGAAGAGCTGAGTGTGCAGGGGCAGCTGTCATGTGTATAGATGTAGCAGAGCTGGGTGTGCTGGGGCAGCTATCATATAAAGAGATATAGTGGAGCTGAGTGCGCTGGGGAAGCTGTCATGTGTATGGATGTACACTAGCTATCACCATGGTGATGGATCATGTGATGGACCATGTGATGAGCGCAGTGATGTCATCACAGTCTCACTGGCCAAGCTGCAAGGAGATGGGGAACATAAACAGACATATGGATATGACAGGTGAACCAAGCAGTTCCACACTAACCTGCCACAGCCTTGCTGACTGGAACCCGTGCTCAAATACGCTGTCCACACAAACACAAGGGAGACAGCACACACATCAATACACACAGGTAACCAGGACATCCATAGCTGCAATAAATATCAAGAGCATAAAAACATCAACTTAACATCAGACATTCTTTTTTATGACCGCAAGGGTGGCCCTTACTGGAAAGATGGTATATTAACCAGGAGGATGACTCCAGCAAACCGCATGGCTGAAGTAGCCCTCAGCAACTGCCTTCCAGCAGGAAGCTAAATAGCCCAAGCGGCCACACCCACATACACATTAGGAAAGGGGTTAACCCTTCCATCACCAAACAAGGTAAGTGTCACTTAAAGGGGAAGTGTACAATAAACGATTAGACTGCAGCTGTTACCGCAGGCAACGACATGCATGGCAACCATGTCCTGGGAGTCAGCCAGAAGGCCGAGACACTGCCACCACATGTACACAATACCACACGTTGCCACGGGCAGCCACAATAGAAGGGAAGTGTCACAGTGCACACCTACATAAACCTCGTGCACACCAGACATAGAAAGTGAACACTAAAACCACACTTTACCTGAGGCAACCGCATGCCGTGACAGCGAGCGCCTAGCAAGCGCTCAGGCCGCTCCACTGCCAACAATCTTATGTTGCCAACGGCAACCACACGTGAGGCAAGATACAGAGATCACACCTGTGGTTGAGAACATAAAACAAACCGCTGACAACTGCATGCGAACCAAGGAGTCACGACCACAACCATGGTCGTGACATCTATTTCAGGGGCGCTCAACCTGCGGCCCTCCATCTGTTATAAAACTACAACTCCCACGATGCCCTTCTGTAGGATGATAGCTGTGGGCTGTCAGGGAATGATGGGAGTTGTAGTTTTGCAACAGCTGGAGGGCCGCAGGTTGAGCATGCCTGATCTATTTCATCTGTTGGGAATTAGATTATGTATGGGGTGTAGTATTGGTCTGTGCCTGGTTCATTGATGGGATCTCTTTTTGGAGTGTTACACGTCCATTGTGGATCTATTCTTTTGTATATGTATGCTACTGCTACTGACTGTGTAACATGATTTAGGATGAATTAATAAAATATATATTTAGATTAATTGTGTACTGTGTGTTTATCATTTAGTTTTTTGTGTGGTGGATTTATTCTAATATACACAGTGTTGACTCTGTTGGAGCCATGTGAATATAGGTGTAATAGTGGAACCTGACAAAGCTCTGACATTTACTGATGTTTCAGATACACAGTCGTTTCCCTAATGAAAAATATAAGGGCCGTTCTGGATAATCTAAGACCATGTATCACAGACAAGTGACAGGTTTCAGAGGAAACTTCTCCTACTACAATATGATAGCAGAGGTGAAGTCACAGAACACCAAATAGACTAAAGACAAGAAGTAATAATTCATCAGAGAGTGGTCCCTTATACACCAAAGCGGAATGAGGAGGCTGCAAGGACGCACGGAGCTCTGATTGGCATTATGGGGGAGTTCCTAAGCCGTGTACTCCAGGCTTCAGGCTTCAAATAGTGACAACATAGGGGTCTGTCATATTGTATCAAAGTTTAGAGACATTTAGTTTGTAACTCCACTCACACCAGTTTAGAAAACAAAGGGGGAGGGGGGGGGGGGGAGAGCTGGTCCTGTTAGTCTGGTTTGGCTGATTTAAGACAGATGTATCATTTGTAACTTTTTAAAAAGTTCAAAAATGGTTACAATATTATACCAGTAAAGGGGTGGTGAAGAAAGTACAGTAACACCTCAAGACACAGGTTTTAGAGTTTAACATTAGGTATTAAGTAGGGATGAGCGAACCCGAACTGTATAGTTCGGGTTCGTACCCGAATTTTGGGGTGTCCGTGACACGGACCCGAACCCGAACATTTTCGTAAAAGTCCGGGTTCGGGTTCGGTGTTCGGCGCTTTCTTGGCGCTTTTTGAAAGGCTGCAAAGCAGCCAATCAACAAGCGTCATACTACTTGCCCCAAGAGGCCATCACAGCCATGCCTACTATTGGCATGGCTGTGATTGGCCAGTGCAGCATGTGACCCAGCCTCTATATAAGCTTGGGTCACGTAGCGCTGCACGTCACTCTGCTGATTCAAGCATAGGGAGAGGTTGCTGCTGCGACGTTAGGGCGAGATTAGGCAGATTAACTCCTCCAAAAGACTTCATTCTGTGATCGATCTACAGCTGTGGATCATTGAAGTGCTGATATTGACTTGCTCACTTTTTTTAGGCTGCCCAGAACGTTTTTAGATCACTTTTTTCTGTGGTGATCGGCGGCCATTTTGTGGCTTGTGGTGCGCCAGCACAAGCTATCACCAAGTGTATTTAACCATCAATAGTGTGGTTATTTTGTGCTATATCCTACATCAGCTGCAGGCTGAGCCTGTGTCCCCGAAGTGCATTTAACCATCAACAGTCTGGTTATTTTTTGGCCATATACTACATCAGGGGGAAGTTGAGCCTGTCACCCAGCGCCTAAAAATTAGACCTGACATTTCTATTCAACCAAATCTGTACTGTTTTAGCTGGTCAAGTTATTTGTAGTGACCGTAAAAGCACACTTTTTGTTCTGGGTTGAAAAACTATTCCCAAATTTGCCATTCTCAAAATTGTGGTGAACGGGAACAATGAGGAAAACATCTAATAAGGGACGCGGACGCGGACGCGGACGTGGACATGGTCGTGGTGGTGTTAGTGGACCCTCTGGTGCTGGGAGAGGACGTGGCCGTTCAGCCACAGCCACACGTCCTAGTGAACCAACTACCTCAGGTCCCAGTAGCCAGCAGAATTTACAGGGATATTTGGTGGGGCCCAATGCCGTTCTAAGGATGGTAAGGCCTGAGCAGGTACAGGCATTAGTCAATTGGGTGGCCGACAGTGGATCCAGCACGTTCACATTATCTCCCACCCAGTCTTCTGCAGAAAGCGCACAGATGGCGCATGGAAACCAAGCCCATCGGTCTGTCACATCACCCCCATGCATATCAGGGAAACTGTCTGAGCCTCAAGTTATGCAGCAGTCTCTTATGCTGTTTGAAGACTCTGCTGCCAGGGTTTCCCAAGGGCATCCACCTAGCCCTTCCCCAGGGGTGGAAGAGATAGAATGCACTAACGCACAACCACTTATTTTTCCTGATGATGAGGACATGGGAATACCACCTCAGCACGTCTCTGATGATGACGAAACACAGGTGCCAACTGCTGCGTCTTTCTGCAGTGTGCAGACTGAACAGGAGGTCAGGGATCAAGACTGGGTGGAAGACGATGCAGGGGACGATGAGGTCCTAGACCCCACATGGAATGAAGGTCGTGCCACTGACTTTCACAGTTCGGAGGAAGAGGCAGTGGTGAGACTGAGCCAACAGCGTAGCAAAAGAGGGAGCAGTAGGCAAAATCAGAACACCCGCCGCCAAGAGACTCCGCCTGCTACTGACCGCCGCCATCTGGGACCGAGCACCCCAACGGCAGCTTCAAGGAGTTCCCTGGCATGGCACTTCTTCAAACAATGTGCTGACGACAAGACCCGAGTGGTTTGCACGCTGTGCCATCAGAGCCTGAAGCGAGGCATTAACGTTCTGACCTTAGCACAACCTGCATGACCAGGCACCTGCATGCAAAGCATGAACTGCAGTGGAGTAAACACCTTAAAAACAAGGAAGTCACTCAGGCTCCCCCTGCTACCTCTTCTGCTGCTGCCGCCTCGGCCTCTTCCTCTGCCTCTGGAGGAACGTTGGCACCTGCCGCCCAGCAAACATGGGATGTACCACCAACACCACCACCTGCGTCACCAAGCATCTCAACCATGTCACACGGCAGAGTTCAGCTCTCCATCTCACAAACATTTGACAGAAAGCGTAAATTCCAACCTAGCCACCCTCGATCCCTGGCCCTGAAGGCCAGCATTTCTAAACTACTGGCCTATGAAATGCTGTCATTTAGGCTGGTGGACACACACACAGCTTCAAACAGCTCATGTCGCTTGCTGTCCCACAGTATGTTGTTCCCAGCCGCCACTACTTCTCCAAGAGAGCCGTGCCTTCCCTGCACAAACAAGTGTCCGATAAAATCAAGTGTGCACTGCGCAACGCCATCTGTGGCAAGGTCCACCTAACCACAGATACGTGGACCAGTAAGCACGGCCAGGGACACTATATCTCCCTAACTGCACACTGGGTAAATGTAGTGGCGGCTGGGCCCCAGGCGGAGAGCTGTTTGGCGCACGTCCTTCCGCCGCCAAGGATCGCAGGGCAACATTCTTTGCCTCCTGTCTCCTCCTCCTCCTACTCAGCTTCCTCCTCCTCTTCTTCCACCTGCTCATCCAGTCAGCCACACACCTTCACCACCAACTTCAGCACAGCCCGGGGTAAAGGTCAGCAGGCCGTTCTGAAACTCATATGTTTGGGGGACAGGCCCCACACCGCACAGGAGTTGTGGGGGGGTAAAGAACAACAGACCGACGAGTGGTTGCTGCCGGTGAGCCTCAAGCCCGGCCTGGTGGTGTGCGATAATGGGCGAAATCTCGTTGCAGCTCTGGGACTAGCCGGTTTGACGCACATCCCTTGCCTGGCGCATGTGCTGAATTTGGTGGTGCAGAAGTTCATTCGCAACTACCCCGACATGTCAGAGCTGCTGCATAAAGTGCGGGCCGTCTGTTCGCGCTTCCGGCGTTCACACCCTGCCGCTGCTCGCCTGTCTGCGCTACAGCGTAACTTCGGCCTTCCCGCTCACCGCCTCATATGTGACGTACCCACCAGGTGGAACTCCACCTTGCATATGCTGGACAGACTGTGCGAGCAGCAGCAGGCCATAGTGGAGTTTCAGCTGCAGCACGCACGGGTCAGTCGCACTGCGGATCAGACACACTTCACCACCAATGACTGGGCCTCCATGCGAGACCTGTGTGCCCTGTTGCGTTGTTTCGAGTACTCCACCAACATGGCCAGTGGCGATGACGCCGTTATCAGCGTTACAATACCACTTCTATGTCTCCTTGAGAAAACACTTAGGGCGATGATGGAAGAGGAGGTGGCCAAGGAGGAAGAGGAGGAAGAGCGGTCATTTTTAGCACTTTCAGGCCAGTCTCTTCGAAGTGACTCAGAGGGAGGTTTTTTACAACACCAGAGGCCAGGTACAAATGTGGCCAGACAGGGCCCACTACTGGAGGACGAGGAGGACGAGGATGAGGAGGAGGTGGAGGAGGATGAGGATGAAGCATGTTCACAGCGGGGTGGCACCCAAAGCAGCTCGGGCCCATCACTGGTGCGTGGCTGGGGGGAAACACAGGACGATGACGATACTCCTCCCACAGAGGACAGCTTGTCCTTACCTCTGGGCAGCCTGGCACACATGAGCGACTACATGCTGCAGTGCCTGCGCAACGACAGCAGAGTTGCCCACATTTTAACGTGTGCGGACTACTGGTTGCCACCCTGCTGGATCCCCGGTACAAAGACAATGTGCCCACCTTACTTCCTACACTGGAGCGTGATAGGAAGATGCGCGAGTACAAGCGCACGTTGGTAGACGCGCTACTGAGAGCATTCCCAAATGTCACAGTGGAACCAGTGGAAGCCCAAGGCGAAGGCAGAGGAGGAGCAAGAGGTCGCCAACGCAGCTGTGTCACGCCCAGCTCCTCTGAGGGCAGGGTTAGCATGGCAGAGATGTGGAAAAGTTTTGTCAACACGCCACAGCTAACTGCACCACCACCTGATACGGAACGTGTTAGCAGGAGGCAACATTTCACTAACATGGTGGAACAGTACCTGTGCACACCCCTCCACGTACTGACTGATGGTTCGGCCCCATTCAACTTCTGGGTCTCCAAATTGTCCACGTGGCCAGAGCTAGCCTTTTATGCCTTGGAGGTGCTGGCCTGCCCGGCGGCCAGCGTTTTGTCTGAACGTGTATTCAGCACGGCAGGGGGCGTCATTACAGACAAACGCAGCCGCCTGTCTACAGCCAATGTGGACAAGCTGACGTTCATAAAAATGAACCAGGCATGGATCCCACAGGACCTGTCCATCCCTTGTGCAGATTAGATATTAACTACCTCCCCTTAACAATATATTATTCTACTCCAGGGCACTTCCTCATTCAATACTATTTTTAATTTCATTTTACCATTATATTGCGGGGCAACACAAAGTTGAATGAACCTCTCCTCTGTCTGGGTGCCGTGGCCTAAATGTGTGACAGTGGCCTGTTCCAGTGGTGGGTGACGTGAAGCCTGATTCTCTGCTATGACATGAAGACTGATTCTGCGCTGACATAAGGCCAGATTCTCTGTTACGGGACCTCTCTCCTCTGTCTGGGTGCCGGGGCCTAAATATGTGACAGTGGCCTGTTCCAGTGGTGGGTGACGTGAAGCCTGATTCTCTGCTATGACATGAAGACAGATTCTGTGCTGACATAAGGCCAGATTCTCTGTTACGGGACCTCTCTCCTCTGCCTGGGTGCCTGGGCCTAAATGTGTGACAGTGGCCTGTTCCAGTGGTGGGTGATGTGAAGCCTGATTCTCTGCTATGACATGAAGACAGATTCTGTGCTGACATAAGGCCAGATTCTCTGTTACGGGACCTCTCTCCTCTGCCTGGGTGCCTGGGCCTAAATATGTGACAGTGGCCTGTTTCAGTGGTGGGTGACGTGAAGCCTGATTCTCTGCTATGATATGAAGACAGATTCTGTGCTGACATAAGGCCAGATTCTCTGTTACGGGACCTCTCTCCTCTGTCTGGGTGCCGGGGCCTAAATATGTGACAGTGGCCTGTTCCAGTGGTGGGTGACGTGAAGCCTGATTCTCTGCTATGACATGAAGACAGATTCTGTGCTGACATAAGGCCAGATTCTCTGTTACGGGACCTCTCTCCTCTGCTGGGTGCCTGGGCCCTAAATATGTGACAGTGGTTTGTTCCAGTGGTGGGTGACGTGAAGCCTGATTCTCTGCTATGACATGAAGACTGATTCTGCGCTGACATAAGGCCAGATTCTCTGTTACGGGACCTCTCTCCTCTGCCTGGGTGCCTGGGCCTAAATATGTGACAGTGGCCTGTTCCAATGGTTAGTGACGTGAAGCCTGATTCTCTGCTATGACATGAAGACTGATTCTGCGCTGACATAAGGCCAGATTCTCTGTTACGGGAGCTCTCTCCTCTGTCTGGGTGCCGGGGCCTAAATATGTGACAGTGGCCTGTTCCAGTGGTGGGTGACGTAAAGCCTGATTCTCTGCTATGACATGAAGACTGATTCTGTGCTGACATAAGGCCAGATTCTCTGTTACGGGACCTCTCTCCTCTGTCTGGGTGCCGGGGCCTAAATATGTGACAGAGGCCTGTTCCAGTGGTGGGTGACGTGAAGCCTGATTCTCTGCTATGACATGAAGACAGATTCTGTGCTGACATAAGGCCAGATTCTCTGTTACGGGACCTCTCTCCTCTGCCTAGGTGCCTGGGCCTAAATATGTGACAGTGGCCTGTTCCAGTGGTGGGTGACGTCAAGCCTGATTCTCTGCTATGACATGAAGACTGATTCTGCGCTGACATGAAGCCAGATTCTCTGCTATGGCATGAAGAGACTGATTCTCTGCTGACATGAAGCCAGATTCTTTGCTATGGCATGAAGAGACTGATTCTCTGCTGACGTGAAGCCAGATTCTCTGCTATGGGACCTCTGTCCAATTGATATTGGTTAATTTTTATTTTTTTAATTTTTATTTTAATTCATTTCCCTATCCACATTTGTTTGCAGGGGATTTACCTACATGTTGCTGCCTTTTGCAGCCCTCTAGCTCTTTCCTGGGCTGTTTTACAGCCTTTTTAGTGCCCAAAAGTTCAGGTCCCCATTGACTTCAATGGGGTTCGGGTTCGGGATGAAGTTCGGGTCGGGTTCGGATCCCGAACCCGAACATTTCCGGGAAGTTCGGCCGAACTTCTCGAACCCGAACATCCAGGTGTTCGCTCAACTCTAGTATTAAGGGTTAATGTACAATGCACGGTGTAATCCCAAATGGTTTTCCATAAGCAGCAAGAAGTTACTATCTGGCATGGAGACCATTTTTCAGATCAGTCTGGCTCAAGCTGAGGGTGAAGCTACAGTTTGTGAGCCTGACAGAATCTGGCACCAAGGAAAAAGAAAAAAACATTCCTATGGCTGCCAGAGCAAAGCAGGTGTGCTAGGAGAACCCCTGAGGGATAGAGGACAGCCATCTGTAGACTGTTTAGGATCACAAGGTACTGTGTATGATAGCAAAGGTAACACTTGTTTATGGCTATGGACTTTGTTGCTTGTGGGGAGGGTATATTGCCTCTGGCAGACATCACAGTTATATAATGGATTGGACATCCAATTGAAGATGTACAGCCCTGGCACATGATGGGGGGCTTATTACTGGCGCATGATGGGGGCTTATTACTGGCACATGATGGGGGGCTTATTACTGGCACATGATAGGGGGCTTATTACTGGCACATGATGGGGGGCTTATTACTGGCACATGATGGGGGGGCTCTTGTTACTGGAACATTGGGGGGGCTCTTATTACTGGCACGTGATGGGGGCTGGGCTCCTATTACTGGCACATGATGGGGGGTTGGGCTCCTATTACTGGCACGTGATAGGGCTCTTGTTACTGGCATGTGATGGGGGCTCTTGTTACTGGCACGTGATGGGGGCACTTATTACTGGCACTTGGTGGGGGGCACTTATTACTGGCACGTTAATGGGGGCACTTATTACTGGCACGTTATTGATTGCACTTATTACTGGCACATTATTGGTGGGCACTATAAGGACATTAGCTCAACCGGGGGCATTACAAGGGGGGATTTTTTGCATTGTCACAGTATAAGGAGAATTATTTCTATTGGGGGGGGCATTATGGTGGGCTTTATTACTCCCCCATGGTATGACCCCCTAGTAGCAGCACCAGCCTCTCCCTGCTCTGTGACTCCTCTGCCCCTTCTCCAAATCCTTATTATGAAATCTTTCTCATTAGGATAAAGCACAACATTAGCTCCGCAGAGCCCCCGGCCAAAGTGTCGAAGTGGCGTTCAAGATCCCCAAGGGCCAAGCCAAGTAATTGCAAGTTTTCAAGTGAAATATGTTTATGTTATACACATATAGCCTACACTGTGCCACACAATGTACAGTATACCACTACACTGTGCCACACAATGTACAGTATACCTCTACACTGTGTAGTCTGTTCTATAAGCACCCTTGTTCTGTGGCGGCAGACAGAAAATAATCTGGAAGTGCCCCTCCCGAGACCAAGCTCTGGATCCGCCACAGTTTAGAAATGTCAAATGTACACTCCTGTGAGAGGCGGGGAGGGAGATCTGTGGATGACACTGTTATAGGGAGGGAGATCTGTGAATGACACTGTTATGAAGGGGGAAATGGGGATGACACTGTCATGGGGTGAATCTGTGGATAACACATATACGGTAGCATAAGATGCTATATACGGTATGTGGCATCCACAGATTCCCCCCATAGCAGTGTCATCCACAGATCCCCCTCCCTATAAAAGTGTCATCCACAGGCAGCTAGGACATGTTAAAATCTGAGTGATTTTTTATTTTATTTTTTAAACCACAGACAGCAGGACTTTTCTTCCCTGTTGCGGTTTTAGGTATTGGGTAAAGTATCGCAGCATTTCTAAGCATACTTGTGTAAATGTATCGTTGTTATAGCTGCCCCCCCCTACTTTTGTCCTGGCCCCCAGTGTGCCCCCCCAAAATTTGAGAGCTAGAGACGCCACTGGCCCCGGCATCCTCCATTGTACGCATTTTTTGCTGGGGTTTGCCGTTATCTATGGACCGCATGCGGAGGAATTGCTCCCCCGGTTATAGACACGCTACAGTGTCTGGGTTTGGAGAATTTTAACCCGTTTAGTGAGTTTTTGTCTTTGTGTATGGAGTGTGCCACTTTATTTTATTGGTAACATTCTTTTGCACCTGGTAGCTTCTGTGTCACATGGTCTGTTGTGGGTGCGGCTTCTGTGTCACATGGTCTGTTGTGGGTGCGGCTCACAGCTTTATCCTGCCTCACATTGCATTGGTGATACCACTATGGAGGCATGTGAGAGTCTGGCTATGAGTTGGTTTCTAGCACTGTTCGGACCCTGTTCACACACCACGGACAGTTGAGTGGTAGGACCCCATGCTTGCTGAGACACCGTGACGTGGTGCATGAGGGGCTCCGATATGTTCCTGACTGGAAGATATTGGCAAAGTTCTCAGCTTTTAACATCGACCTGAGGAATTAGCTAGTATTGTCAGTTGCGTATCATTTTGGTGCATTTTTTGCAGTGATTTTTGTATGTATATTTTTTTATCTGCACAATGTAACATTTTGTGTAAGATGTTCTTGTGGTGCATGTGGTCCGCCCCGGCATCCTCCACTGTATGCATTTTTGGCTGAGGATTGCCGTTGTCTGCGGACCGCATGCGGAGGAATTGCTCCCCCGGTTATAGACAAGCTACAGTGTCTGGGTTTGGAGCATTTTCACCAGTTTAGGCCACTTTTTTCAGGGAGTTTTCATACCAGTTGCTTACATATTGCTGCATCCAAATAGTGATTATTAACCCAGTGGTGCTCAATAAATTAAAATGGAGCAGTCTTACCACTTCTGTAGATACAAGACAGTGTGTGTGAGTGCAATAGTGAATAGGAAGGGGTCACAGTGCGGGTCTCTTTCTCTAGGTAACAGCAGGATGAGGCTATCCCTCCTCTCACCCTGCTCGGCCTAGCCTGAACTATTTCGTCCAGCTAAGAAGAGCACCTTGCCCAACAAAGGCCACCCCTCTGGACATTTCCTCACTATTCTGGGAGCCCTATGTCCAGCCCTGACCCAGGTGGTACCAGTCCTGCTGTCAAGGGATTAGTCAGGTTCCCAGGATTAGAATAATCAAAGTCCCCATGTGTTTCAGGGGACTTCCGACCAGGTGTGCTGCTGGTTTCTGTATGTAGCAGCAAAACTAATTGAAGTTGGGGTGGCAAACATGGATGCATTGCCACGCCATCTAGTTTAAATCTCCTCCCCAGTGATGATGTCATGTCAACCCACAGACAAGACACCACTTGGCAAACAAACACGCAAACAATGATGCGATCAGTAATAGTATGGGGCGTGCTCAAGGCCATGTGGAGAGAGTGGTTAGTGCCTCCAGCATGCTAGCATATTCTGTCCTCAGCCAATGATCAACCATTGAAAGGAGGGAAGGGTCGGGGACTCCCATCTTAGTTCCTCATCCATTTCCAAATGTCTCCAATTCTCCTATTATGTCAGTGCAGCAGTCAGGAGTCTAACCTGTAGAAGCAGAAGATCGGAGAGGGGAGTGGGAGCAGTGTGTGAGCTCAGGCAGGGAAGGGGCGGTCAGCAGTCCTTACCCTGTTGGCTCAGTTTTAGCTGTCAAGGTAACTTGAACCTTTGGCAGCTTACAACTAAGCAGAATTGGGTATTTATTGCAGATTAAATTGCCTATAAAGCAAAAAATAAACAAAAAGTACAAACATTGGATTTAATAAAAGTTTAATTTTATTCTGATGACCTAACTGAGGGTTTGTAGGCCCTGTAGATATATTAAATTTGGACAACCCCTTTAAACTTCATTCTTCCACCATATTTATAAGACTGACGTTTACATGGAGTTGAGACCAGAAGAGCTTTTTTGCAGCATTAGGGGGGTCCACATCAATATACCTATAATGGGTATGTATTTATAAAGGGGTTATCAAGACTAAAACATTTTAACAGACCTTTTCAGTTTGGCTGGACCAGCGGTGGGGTTCATACTTACCTGATCCCTGCTGCTGGATCCCGGCAGCATCACTCCAAGGCCACCTCAGCAGGTCCCGGGTGTCTGGGAATCAATACCCTATTGACAGGTGTCATGTGACCACTGCAGCCAATCACTGGTACATCACTGTGATGCCCATCAGCAGGATCTTCATTCCGAGAGACCTGGTACCTGCCGAGGCAGCCATGGAGAGCTGCAGCTGGGATCTAGAGGTGGGGTCCAGGTAAGTATGAACCCCACTATGGTCCAGCCACACTGAAGAGGTCTGTTAAAACGTTTTAGTCTTGGATAAACAGATGACAGTTGTTAATGTGTAATAAAGACTCAGACACTAAATTCACCTGGAGAAGTTGTGATTTCCAAATAATTAAGCTCTCATTTATAAGAAGCTGATGATGACCTTTGTCTTCATGGAGATGTCCCACTGTTTGTTTTCCTATGGTTTCGTTAGCAAATACCTGATAATTTACCAGATCAAATCTTGTCGGAAAGTTTCCTTTCTCATCAAGGTGAATGGAATCTCCACCAGAAGTTATAAAATGAACTCTTCTTATATATTGGTTCAGCTAAAGGCAGTAGACATGAGTCTGAGTCTGACATATTGATTTGTGCATTTTGTTACAGTAATCATATTCCTAGGAGTCTCTAAAATCTTTCCAAACCTTAGATTTCACAATAAATGTTAAACATTGATAATGTCTCCTAATGAGCAGTATAGCTCTCTCCAGGTATGGTACTGTGTCTCTTCTCTACTAATCCACTCAATCTGATAGACTAGGTTGGATCGGCTTCATGGTGGTTAGTCTCTTACTTCCTGCTGTAATTTCAACTCCACATCCACTGACACAGCGATGGCTACCAACATCTCTCACCAGCTCTCAGTGGCTGCATTTGGCTATTGCTACACAGGTCCAGTCAGGCGCCATATTGTCACGAGGGTGTCAAGAACCACGCCTGACTCCGTTATACCCGGGTCAGGAAGTCGCAGCGGTTGGCTGCGCGCTCTATGTAAGATAGGGCTGTTTCCTTATGGTAGCTTTCTGGGTTTGCTTTGCAAACCCTTTTGGCTCACTCAGGGATCCGTAGCTCCTTCTCCTCAGCTGTTTCTTGTCCAGCACTCCCAACCTCCTTATATTCCCCTCTCACACTTCTCTGGTTGCCAGATATAGAGCTTCCTGCCTGGACATCTATTCTGACCCTCTGGAGCTGTGTTGCTGCGTTCTCTGGTTGTTGGTCCAGAACTCTACCCTCCGGATCCCTGTTGGACCTTTGTGGTCTGCTGTGGTCGCCCACCTGCGTGTATGTGTTTGTCTGTATTGTCTGTCCTCTCCCTGGTGTTTCCCTCTTAGTGTCAGTGGTGCGGACTAGCGATCCCACCGGCCCATTCACTATCTAGGGCTCATTTTAGGGAAAGCCAGGGTTTAGGCACGTGATCGCCGCACGGGTGAGGAACCCGTCTAGGGACGTCAGGGCAGTCAGGTGCCAGCCGCAAGGTGAGTCAGGGGTCACCACCTTTCCCTCTCCCTTGGGCAGGGCTTTCCCTTTTCCCTCCCTGTGCGTGACGCCGGTCATTACATTATATCTGCCCCTTATTTTGTGTAGGTAAAAATTTTTTTTTTACCTACTTAGAATCCAGTATGGATCAAATTGCTGGTCTGTCCAAACAATTTCATGGCCTGTCTTTGGAGGTGGCAGGATTGAAGGCGTCGGTCCTCCAGCAACAGCAGCAATTACAACAGACCGCAAGCCCAGCGGTTGCTACAGGTAACCAGGTTGTTGCGGAACCCAAGGTCCCTCTCCCTGACAGATTTTCTGGGGGAAGGGACAAGTTTTTGACATTCCGTGAGGACTGTAAATTATATTTTAAACTGCGCCCTTACTCCTCTGGTAATGAAAAACAGCGGGTGGGGGTTGTTATTTCCCTGCTGCAGGGGGACCCGCAGTCCTGGGCATTCTCTTTACCTACTGATTCCCAGGCTCTTCGGTCAGTGGATGAGTTTTTCGGGGCCTTGGGTCTCATATATGACGACCCTGACCGAGTCGCACTGGCTGAATCAAGATTACGGAGACTCCTACAAGGAGAGCGGCCAGTAGAGGAGTATTGCTCTGACTTCCGTAGGTGGGCTACAGATACCCAATGGAACGACCCGGCTCTCAGGAGTCAGTTCTGCTCTGGGTTATCCGAAAGGATTAAGGATGTGCCTGCATTATATGAGACCCCCTTTTCCCTTGATGCGGTTATGTCCCTTTCTATACGAATAGATAGACGCCTTAGGGATAGGTTGAAAAAACCAGAGCCATTGGTAACCCCTCCCAAGCAGCAGTTAGTCTGTACGGACTTAGACGAGCCTATGCAGCTAGGAGGAACTACTCGTCAGGTCCGCCCTCCTGAGGCTCGCCGTAGGCGTGGGGTTTGTTTTTTTTTGTGGGGAGAGGGGTCATTTCATTAATGTCTGTCCTTCTTTCCTCAGAAACAAAAGACCGTCGGAAAACTACTAACCCCAGGCTGTGTGGAGGATGTCAGCCGGGGGGTATACGTTTCCTCCATACGTACATCGCAATTTGTGTTACCAGCGGTTATTGTTTTTGGTGATAAGACGGAGACTAATTCTTTCTTTCTAGACAGTGGAGCAGGGGTAAATTTGATAGATGCCCATTTTGCCCGCACTATGGGTTTGTCTCTCTGTACGCTACAGAGACCTATTCCCATATTCGCTATTCATTCTGCTCCTCTGTCTCAGAGAGACCTCACTCACATTGTCCATAACTTACACCTTCGGGTAGGGGACCACCATAACGAGTTGCTTTCATGTTATGTTCTGGAGGGGCTTCCCACTCCGGTAGTGCTGGGTCTTCCCTGGTTGGTAGCGCACAATCCAGTGGTGGATTGGCAGGCCAGGGAGATATTGGAGTGGAGTGAGCAGTGCAGAGAAAATTGCTTAAATAGCAATTGCTTAGTCGCCTCCATAACTACCCTACCTACATTTATTTCGGATTTTGAGGACGTTTTTTCTGAAAAGGGTTGTCAGAAGTTACCACCTCATCGTCCTTATGATTGCCCGGTTAACCTTATTCTCGGCGCAAAAATACCCAAGACCAGGTTATATAATCTTTCAGGTCCAGAGAGACAAGCCATGAAAGATTATATCTCAGAGAGCTTGGCTAAGGGACACATCAGACCCTCTTCTTCACCCGTGGCTGCAGGGTTTTTCTTTGTTAAAAAGAAAGATGGGGGCCTGCGTCCTTGCCTAGATTTTCGCGAATTAAATTGGATAACCATCCGAGACCCATACCCTCTTCCTCTCATTCCTGACCTGTTTAACCAGATTGCGGGTGCTAGGTGGTTCTCCAAACTCGATCTTAGGGGGGCCTACAATCTGATTCGTATTACGGAGGGGGATGAGTGGAAGACAGCTTTTAACACCCCTGAGGGGCATTATGAAAATCTAGTTATGCCTTTCGGTCTGACCAATGCTCCTGCCGTCTTTCAACATTTCGTTAATGACATTTTTAGTCATCTTATCGGCAGGTTTGTGGTAATATACCTAGATGATATTTTAATTTATTCGTCTGATCTGAGAAAACATGAGGTGCATGTCAGACAAGTACTGCAGGTCCTACGGACGAATAAATTATATGCTAAAATTGAAAAATGTGTCTTCGCCGTTCAGGAGATACAATTCCTAGGTTATTTTTTATCTGCTTCAGGTTTCCGTATGGATCCTAGGAAGGTCCAGGCAATTTTAGATTGGGATCTTCCTGAGAACCTCAAAGCACTGCAACGGTTCTTGGGCTTCGCAAATTTCTATAGGAAATTCATTAAAAATGATTCACTTATTGTAAAACCCCTTACTGACATGACTAAGAAGGGGACTGATTTTTCTAAATGGTCTGACGCCGCTAAAGTTGCTTTTTCCTCTCTAAAAGAGAGGTTTACCTCCTCACCTGTACTAGTCCAACCTGATGTCTCCCAGCCTTTTATTGTTGAAGTCGATGTGTCAGAGGTGGGAGTGGGGGCTGTGCTGTCTCAGGGTCCGTCTCCTGGCAAATGTCGTCCTTGTGCTTTCTTTTCTAAAAAACTATCTACAGCAGAAAAGAACTACGATATTGGCAATAGGGAACTATTAGCTATTAAACTAGCGTTTGAAGAATGGCGTCACTTTTTAGAGGGGGCAGTCCACCCCGTCACTGTGATTATGGACCACAAAAATCTTCTGTACCTCGAATCAGCTAAGCGTCTCACCCCTAGACAAGCTAGGTGGTCGCTATTTTTTACCAGGTTTAACTTTGTGATTACCTATCGTCCTGGGGCAAAGAATACCAAGGCTGATGCACTATCTCGTTGTTTCCCTGGAGGGGGTAATGTGAGTGATCCGGTGCCCATTCTTCAAAGAGGAGTGGTTGTTTCTGCGGTACACTCTGTTCTGGAGGGGAAGGTGTTAGAGGCCCAGGGGGACGCCCCGGTCTCTTGCCCCTCAGAGAAATTGTTTGTACCGTTGAACCTACGTTTCGAATTATTAAAGGAACATCATAATTCGGCACTTGCTGGGCACCCGGGTAGTAAAGCAACCTTGGAGCTATTGTCTCGTCGTTTTTGGTGGCCAAGGTTGCGTCAGGATGTATTGGATTTTGTGTCTTCTTGTTCTACCTGTGCACGCGTAAAAGTTTCACATACACGTCCTGCAGGGTCTCTATTACCACTCGTCATTCCCAATAGACCGTGGACACATCTGTCAATGGATTTTATCACTGACTTACCTTTGTCTGCGGGTAAAACAGTTATTTTGGTAGTAGTGGACAGGTTTAGCAAAATGGTACACTTCATTGCGTTACCCGCACTACCTAATGCTAAGACTCTTGCTCAGGTATTCGTCAGTGAAATCGTGAAGCTTCACGGGGTCCCCTCCGATGTTGTTTCGGATCGGGGTACCCAGTTTATTTCTAAATTTTGGAAAGCTTTTTGTTCCCGTTTGGGGGTACACTTGTCCTTTTCCTTAGCTTTCCATCCTCAGTCCAATGGACAGACTGAGCGTACCAACCAAAA
Organism: Bufo bufo; assembly: GCF_905171765.1. Taxonomy (NCBI): domain Eukaryota; kingdom Metazoa; phylum Chordata; class Amphibia; order Anura; family Bufonidae; genus Bufo; species Bufo bufo. The sequence continues at coordinate 25,673,560 of NC_053392.1, read as the reverse complement.
CCTGGAGACATATCTAAGATGTTTTGTGTCTGAAAACCAAGAGTTGTGGTCATCATATTTACCGTTAGCTGAGTTTGCCATAAATAATCGTCGTCAGGAATCCACTGGCAAGTCACCATTTCTTGGTGCATATGGTTTTCATCCCCAATTCTGTACTTTCAAAGAGGGGGGGTCTTCTGGGGTTCCCGAAGAGGAACGGTTTTCGTCATCTCTTTCATCGGTATGGCAGAAGGTGCAAGCTAACTTGAAAAATATGGGAGGTAAATACAAATGCATGGCTGATAAGAGACGGTCGCCAGGTCCGGACCTAGGAGTGAATGACTTTGTGTGGTTGTCTACAAGGAATATTAAATTAAAGGTTCCCTCTTGGAAACTGGGTCCTAGGTTTATTGGTCCTTACAAAATTGTAGCCATCGTCAACCCCGTGGCTTTTTGCCTGGAGTTACCTCAGACTTTAAAAATCCATAATGTCTTTCATAAGTCGTTACTCAAGAAATATGTTCCACCTCTAGAACCGTCACCGCTGCCACCCCCTCCTGTTGTTGTGGATGGTAATCTAGAATTTCAGATATCCAAAATTGTTAATTCTCGTCGGGTCCGCCGCTCTCTTCAATATATATATTGGAGAGGTTACGGTCCCGAGGAAAAAATGTGGGTTCCTGCTTCTGAGGTAAACACCGACAGGTTAGTTCGGGTTTTTCATGCCTCTCATCCTGAGAGACCTGGTCCTGAGTGTCCGGAGGCCCCTCGTAGAGAGGGGGGTACTGTCACGAGGGTGTCAAGAACCACGCCTGACTCCATTATACCCGGGGTCAGGAAGTCGCAGCGGTTGGCTGCGCGCTCTATGTAAGATAGGGCTGTTTCCTTATGGTAGCTTTCTGGGTTTGATTTTCTAACCCTTTTGGCTCACTCAGGGATCCGTAACTCCTTCTCCTCAGCTGTTCCTTGTCCAGCACTCCCAACCTCCTTATATTCCCCTCTCACACTTCTCTGGTTACCAGATATAGAGCTTCCTGCCTGGACATCTATTCTGACCCTCTGGAGCTGTGTTGCTGCGTTCTCTGGTTGTTGGTCCAGAACGCTACCCTCTGGATCCCTGTTGGACCTTTGTGGTCTGCTGTGGTCGCCCACCTGCGTGTATGTGTTTGTCTGTATTGTCTGTCCGCTCCCTGGTGTTTCCCTCTTAGTGTCAGTGGTGCGGACTAGCGATCCCACCGGCCTGTTCACTATCGAGGGCTCATTTTAGGAAAAGCCAGGGTTTAGGCACGTGATCGCCGCACGGGTGAGGAACCCGTCTAGGGACGTCAGGGCAGTCAGGTGCCAGCCGCAAGGTGAGTCAGGGGTCACCACCTTTCCCTCTCCCTTGGGCAGGGCTTTCCCTTTTTCCTCCCTGTGCGTGACGCCGGTCATTACACATATATTTTAAAGATTTCCCTCCAGCCACTTCTTGCCTCAAGGTCCTACTTTCTTACTGCTTCCTCAAGAGTCTACTCTGGTACTATATGCAGTTATTCCATACGCTTTCTTTCTGGTTCCATACTCTGCATTATAACACCTCTCCTGCCCCTTCCCTCAGTGGTTCGGCAAACTGCTCTTCAGCACTTATCAGTACAACCCTGAGCTCTGCATGGGACTGCTGTGATGGTTGGCATCACCCCCAGTAATGCTGTCAGGGTAGGCTGGTGCCCTCATTAACAAGTGGATCACAAAGCTGTCATCAAAATATGGGCCAAAAACAAATTGGTGGCAAAAATTTTTATTAAATGAGGTCTCCTTCCTTTAGTGCTAGTGAGGGTTACAGCAGACAGTCACACAGAATTATGTGTATTATTAGTGTTACTGGAGTTCGGAATATGACAGAAAATGTTGGAAAAGTCTGAAAAATCTTACCTTCCATTTGACATTTTGGGTGGTAAATATTTGGAGATGTTCTTGTCTTTTATGTGAGCAGATCAGATGATGTGAGGCATAAGCCACAATATACACCGCAGAATACACACTGAATGTGTAACGGAAATTGTCTACATCATACAGGGAGTGATCCACATTACCTAGAACATCTCTTTCATTACATGGTCTATAAGATGAATACTGTCCAGAGCTGCAAGAAAGATAATCATTCCATACATCAAACATCAGCTCAACCTCTGGATACTTTAGAGGACCGGCTGTGAGTAAATATTCTTGTAATCCTGGAATTCTTCCTTTGTGAGGAGTGAACTGCAAAGATCCATGAAATATAGTAAATAAGATGAATCTTTCAGGTAAAATAACTGAGAGCATGATTACAACTCTTCTAGGATTTAAGTCATCTGAAAATATTAAGTGCAATGTCTGTAAGCCATATGAGCTACCAACAAATATAATCACATTGCAGTGAATCTTCTGTATTTTATAGAACACCTTCCTGGAGGCCATAGATATTTTGAAATTGGCAGAATTACTGACAGATTCTGTATAAGCTATGCAGACCCCGCTCCGTGTAATTACATTGTAGAGCTCCATGCCGGCTCGTTGGCTGCTTTCATCATCTACTGTCACCATCCCCACCCAGCTCCAGCCAAAGTTCTCCAGTAGGAGGACAATGGCTTCATACTGAGTGGACCCATCAGGGACTGTGCGATAGAAATAAGGAAACAGGAGCTTGTTACTGAAGATGGGATCCATCGCTCCATAGCTGATCTGTAGGGAGAAAACAGGACAAGAAAACATCAAAGAAATGTGAGAATTGTGTGTTATCAAACTAAGAATGACATGTGTATCCAATGGAAGCAATCCTCGGTTCAGACCCTAAAGTTATCTATACACATTAATGTCTGCCTGGGTTTGGTTTACCTCTAGTAGCAAGACTGGGGGTAAAGTTAGGTTACAGGAGACCCAATTACAACTTAGAAAGCAGATTAAGGATGATTTAACTGATTCTGAACTTATCAGATTCATTACCAATTTCACAAACATCCTGCTCTCAAACTAATCTGAAGTTTTGTCGATTTACACATAGCGCCAAAATGCTGCCAAGGCCATTTTACTGTGGAAATTGGAGGGAAAAACAGAAGATGAAGATGAAAGATCACATGACCCTGGGAGGGCGGGGGAGGTGGGTGCTAGCCCTGATTGGCTGAGAGGTTGATGGACAGCCTGTCAGCCAGTCAGAGGGCAGGATTCTGCCATGTCCTTTTGCTCAGAATACCAGAGACGCTAGTCAATTACAGTAGGTGCGGTAGGTAATGTACAGGGATACCATAGGGACATAAATAGGTAGATCCAGGGTTTTATCAGGGAAAGCATAGGAAGGGACGGGTCATTCAGAGAGGTCTGTTTCATATAGCTGCTGCCAGTGATAAGTTCATGCTGCACTGCAAAATCTGCAAGCAAGAAAATATCACAACTAATTTTTTTCTGTAAATGGACAGCCAGCCTTTAAAAACAATTCAAGTTTCTACAGTTGATTAGTGTTTTATAGGCTTATTGCCAGCACCTCCAACATCAGGAGCATTTTCCACTTTTTATTCTCAAAACCTGTATTAATTTAGCTACTGTACCATATACAAAAAAAAGCTATGAAACTCCAATTATACAAAAATATATAGCAATCTTTATTTAATAATAAAAAATAAATAAATATATATTCTAAAGAAAAAAAGGCAAGATGGATATTGATACAGAGAACCTTGCAAGAGGCGTTATCCCCAATATAGTGACCCACGTCTACAAAATATACGATGAAAATAAATGGCACTACGGAGGGTATCATTACCAAGATGATGAGATAAAACATCTCCAACAATCACCAATAGATCATACAAGAACATCAATATGTTCAGTTATTTAATAACAAAATTGCCCCATAGGCCCCCAGGTATGTGGAATAAACACAGTATTGCATTGGCCGTGTCGCTGAACAGGTCACTATATTAAATGCAGATGTCAAAAATATCACAAATAATAACTGCCATGCAACCTGCACTAGCATCAAAATATTACTCTGTACAGCAGCGCTGCAAATGTATTATATTATATCTAGATACCAGGCATTATTAGTGAATAATTTATATTCCTGTTTTAGTTAACATATTATATTGCATCAAGACACAGTGCATTATTACATAATAGGTTATGCTGCAATAAAAGTCTTTTTTTTTACCAGTTTCAGATTTGCAATATCTATTGTGGTTCAAAAGTTATCAACACAGGGGGGCGGAGCTAGCGCCGGACTGAGATGGACGCTTAGTTTACAGCTCTGCTAAAGTGACCGAACCTAGCACCAGCTATAATTAGCCCCGGCGAGTAAGGATGGTAAAAATCGGGAACCCCAGGCTGGGAGAACAAACCGTGACCCCCAAAAGCCAGATCCCAAGTGGAGAAATGGACAAATTTCTTAAAATAGCAGTCGCTACGATCGCGGCACGCGAATCTAAGATGGCGCCGGCTCAGCAAGCTAAGGCCCTGAAACACACTCCTGCACACTCCGAAGGGGACAGTGACTCAGAAGATCGCCAGCCTAACTCGGACCTACCGCTCACCAGACGTTATCTGGACCGGGCGCTTAGCAGAGTAATGGAACCCATACTTACTGAGATCTCGGCGTTCCGACAAGAGGTGAGGCACGTTGGAGAACGGGTGGAAACACTCGAAACACAGCAGGCCGCCTCCCTGAATCACCAATCAGCAGTATCGGCCTCACTCCGCCGATGTACAGAGCATCTTAATGAGCTCCATAACTCCCTGGAAGACCAGGAGAATAGGGGGCGCCGAAACAATTTAAGATTCAGAGGGATTCCCGAATCAATAGGGACGGGAGAGATCGCTTCCACCATCATATCCATATGCGACTCCCTGTTAGGTCCCGATTACCCTCATGAAATCGCTATAGAACGTGCACACAGAGCGCTACGCCCTAAACCCATGCAGAATTAGCCACCCCGGGACATTATCTGTAAGTTCCTGAACTTCCCTGTTAAAGCGGCCATTTTGGATGCAGCTCGCAACCATGCGGATCTCACCTATGAAGATTCCAGACTGGAGATATACCAAGATCTGGCTCCCTCCACCCTCAAGAAGAACCCTAAAACCCCTGACCGACTGGCTTCGGTCCAACAACGTTATGTACCGCTGGTCATATCCATTTGGGCTTGCCTTTTCCACCGCAGGCAAGCGGTTCAATATCTCGTCTTATGCTGATGTTGCACCAATCATTACAGAGCTGGACATTCCTGCTATGCAAATAGAGAATTGGGAGCAATACCATGACCTAGGGGACCTGCCTGAGCTCCCCAAAGTGTTACCATTTAAAAGTCCAGCGCACCCCAAAATCCTCAAGATCTAAGAAAAGAGGCCACCAGCTCACACCTAGGAGCCTCTCGCAAGACCCTTAAAAAGAATCGAACTCCAGTTCACCAGCACCGTTTACCCTATTTTGGAAGCGACATGACAACAGCTGTCCACTGTTGTTCCCGACTCTGAAATAATTTGAGTATTAAGCTGTTTTCCTCCCTCTTTTATAGATGCTAATTGCCAGGCTTTTCCTTGCTTACTACCCCATGACCCTTATCTTAGTGCTATTCGGTCCACTACCTGGTCAATTGACCAACTACCCCCCCTCATGATTGAAGTGTACTTCTGTATGCTCACCTTTCTTTGTATTTCTGTTCTAATTTTATTGTTTATGTTTCCCCTCATGTTTTTCATCCCAAGGTACTTGTCAACCTTCTCTATGCATTGTGAGATCCCCCCTACCCGGGTCAGCATGCAGAAAATGATAGCGGTACCCTTTTCCTGCACTGCACTCTCCTGGAGGACACAACATTGGCTTCAAGGTACTCCACCACACACAGCCCGCAATGGCTGACCTACATATAGCCTCATACAACGTTAAAGGCTTCCATTCCCCTTCAAAGCGAAGTCAAATCTTCTCTATCCTAAGGAAGGCCGGAGCGGATGTTGTGTTCCTCCAGGAGACCCATTTTCGATTTAATCATTATCCCAATATGAAATTCTCTCACTATTCAAACTGGTACCACTGCGGAGGAGGTACTTCAGCATCAAGTGGAGTTAGCATAGGGTTTCAAAGGAAAATCCCTTTTAAGTTTGTAAGCCACTCACTTGATCCTGACGGGAGATTTATGCTAGTGAAAGGCACCATAGGTCCACAAACTTATACCTTTATTAACCTATATGCCCCCAATTCTAACCAGTCCCGCTGGTTCTCCAGTATTTTTCAGCTCATTAACTCCTTTAAAGAAGGGTTAGTAGTGTTAGGAGGAGATTTAAATATTGCTCTATGTCCACAATTAGACACTTCCTCCCGAAAATCATCTCACTCCGGCAGATCCCTCCAAAATTTCAGAGATAACCTTTGGAATCTCCAACTGATGGATGAGTGGTGATCCCTCTATCCCAATACATCTGACTTCACCTTCTACTCCTCAATGCACGGCAACTATCACCACCTAGATTACTTATTTATATCCCAAGAACATTTGTATCTCTGTAAAGAAGCTTCAATAGGTTCCCTGCACCTCTCAGACCACTCCCCAATCTTTCTCACGGTCACAGTCCCAAATAGTGTTCCTACATGTTTCAACTGGAGATTAAATGAATCCCTATTGGGTTATAAACCCACGATTGAATTGGTCTCCAAACACATCACAGAATATTTTTCAATAAACAAGTGCCCTGACCTCTCCGCAAACACCCTTTGGGATGCACACAAACCCTGCATCAGGGGTCAATTTATCAGCATTGGTTCATATCAGAAAAAACTTAGGGAGAAAACAATTGATGCAGCCCTCAAAAATATCCAGAGATTAGAATCACATCATAAAAAAGTCCCTCAGATCTCCATCTTCAGGATTTATCAAAACATAGAGCAGAACTTAAAACCCTCTTACAGACCAAAGCGGCCAAATACTACATGAATTCCCAACACAAATACTTTGCCCATGGTAACAAAGCTACCAAATTTCACATGAGTAGGATAAAAGGAAGAAGAGCCGCAAACCATATTCATCAACTTACTTCACCTGACGGCAAATCGGTTTTCTCTGCCCCTCAGACTGCTGCCCAATTTTGCTCCTTTTATGAAAATCTTTATAACCTCCCTACCAACACTCCACCAGACACTCGGGCGTCCATCATCTCAACCTTCCTTGACTCTGCTAATATTCCCACCGTCTCCCCAGATCAAAAGCTAAAATTAGAATCGCCTTTTACCCTAACCGAACTTAATAAAGCCTTGAGCCAAATGCCGAAAGGTAAAAGTCCAGATTCAGACGGCCTTCCAGTCTCTTACTACAAAACTTTCCACAATATCCTCCTACCCCACCTCCTTGAGGTTTGCAACTTGGCGCTAAAAGGGGTACCCCTATCCAGGGACATGACAGCAGCCCACATTACACTCATTCCCAAAGAAGGGAAAGACCCTAAACAATGCTCCAACTATAGGCCTATATCCCTCCTAAATATAGACCTCAAACTCCTAGCCAAAATGCTAACAGACTAGCTATTCTCCTCCCCCAGCTTGTACACAGGGACCAGGTGGGTTTCATCCGTAATAGGGAGGGCAAAGATAACACTTCTAAAGTGATCAATGCGCTGTGCCATGCTAACCACTCCTCTACTCCCTTGCTTCTCCTCAGCACTGATGCTGAGAAAGCATTCGATAGAGTCAATTGGATGTATTTGAAGGATACCCTGCTTCGGTTTGGCCTCCCTGGTCCCTTTGTGCAAGCCATCTTCACCATGTACAATCAGGCGACAGCTTTGGTTATGGTTAACGGGACCCTGTCCTCCCCTTTCGCTATACGGAATGGGACAAGACAGGGCTGCCCCCTGTCCCCACTTCTATTCATTTTGGCTCTGGAACCGCTCTTATCCATTATAAGGTCGGACGGGAAAATTGAAGGTCTATGTTTGGGAGGCAATGAGCAGAAAATTGCAGCATTTGCAGATGATGTTCTCGTGATGACAACAAACCCACTAGTTTCGCTACCTTATATACAATCCCACCTCAACCTTTATAGCTCCATCTCAGACTTCAAGATTAACGCCAACAAATCCCTAGTCCTGTGCTCAGGAATCCCCCTTTCTACCAAACGGCGTCTAATGGAGAACTTGCCTTTCAATTGGTCTTCTCCCTCCATTACCTACCTGGGTGTTATAATTAGCCCCATAATAAAAGACCTTTTCTCCCTTAACTATGTCCCACTCAAATCCTCCATTTTTGAAACCATAGATAACCTTACTCTTTCCAACCCTACATTATCTTGGTTCGGTCGCAAAAACCTGCTTTCCTCCCTAATCATCCCACGTCTCACCTATCTGCAACAGGTTTTGCCGATCCCCATACCTAAACATTATTATACCTAAATTCAAAAAAAATTTAGGTCCTTTATCTGGAATGGGAGAAAAGCCAGACTTGCACTCTCCCTTCTTACCAAACCTAGGCAAGACGGGGGTATAGGACTTCCAAATCCAGAACTTTATGGTAAGGCGATTCTCCTATCTCGTGCCATAGCCTGGCTATGCCCCTCTCCACACTCTGCTGTAGTGGAAATGGAACTCGACATACGCCACTTAGAGCACTCCTTTTAGGGCGCCAAAACGTCCTAGCCGAACCCCTATCCCACTACCCGATTGTCAAAGCAACTTTAAGAGCATGGAAGTGGCTGTCCTCCTCTCATTGTGCCATCCCTTTTCCCTCCCCACTCCTATCGGTAAAAGATGTAATTGACACGGCCCCCATGGCCCTGAGAACGGCTACGTCGCAAAACCTCATCACTTCATCATCAGGGATATTATCACTGTTAGACCATACTGGTAACACACTTGATTTAGACACCATGAATGCTTTATTGGGCCCTCGCCCATGCGATATCTTTACAGTCTCATACCTCAGAGCCTATATAAACCAACACATCCATGGGGGTGACCTACAACGTTCTCTAGTGTCCTCTAGTGTGGTTTGAATCTGTGATTTCCCTCCCCACAATTCCAAGGAAACTTATATCACAAATTTATAGCAAGCTTCGCTCTCCGCCTATATTAGCCAGGCCTGCCTTAATAAAACATTGGGAAATGGATTTGAACATCACCATCCCCTTTACATCTCTCCATAAAATTCTTGACTATCCCCACAGGGCCTCCCGCTGTGTCCGAATCCAGGAGAATGGGTACAAAATTCTAACCAGGTGATACAATACGCCAGGTAAATATGCACTTTTCTCTCAAGCCAATTCAGACGCATGCTGGAGGTGCCTGCGGGAGAAAGGGACCTTCCTCCACATATGGTGGACATGCCCCCTTATAAACAAATGGTGGTCTGAAATCTTCTCCCTGGCAAACAAAATTTGTCATACTTCTTTTCAGTCATCTCCTCAACTGGCGTTATTATCCCTCAATCAAGATAAAGACCATCCACACACCCCCTTCATTTTCATGCAATTGCTTATAGCCGCTCGCCTTATACTTCCCAGATTCTGGAGGCAAAGTCAAACCCCATCTATAGAACAATGGTTGCAAAAAGTTGATCAAATACACAGGTTCGAGGAATTATCCTCATGGGATAATCGTACACATATCGCTTTTATCAAAAAATGGCTCCCCTGGTCAACCTTTAGATCACCCCAAAACAAAGACACCCCTCTAACCCTCTAATCTACTAAGGTTTCTCACTCAGGCTTTCAGGGACCTTCAACTACATATAGGACAGTGGTGCGCTTCTCACCTTGTCATCTGCAAACACCCTCTCCTCCCATACAACTGGACCAGAAGCGTAATGATCACCTTAGGATACCACAACTCATTCCCCCAACACCAGTAGTTCGGAACTCTTTCCACATCCTTAATTCCCTTCTGATTACCCATTCTACTGTGCTCTTTGATTTCTGACAATACTTGATTGTAATTTACAATGTATTTAATTGCATACCGATTTGGCCTGCGAGCCTTTACCTTGGTACCCTGTTACCCTTTGTTCTTTATTGAAAAATCAATAAAAATATAAATAAAAAAAATAAAAAAAGTTATCAACACAGAAAGGTCAAAACTTTTGAGCCTTCAGCTCTGTGCTCAGCACCAGGGACAACACCTTGAACAGGACAAATAGCTGTGCATCACAGGGAAGGTTCCTGGTTGTTGTAAAAAATCGATCAACACAGATCCCCCATAACAGTGTGTCATCCACAGATCCCTCATAACAGTGTCATCCACAGATCCCCCATAACAGTGTGTCATCCACAGATTCCCCATAAGTGTCCTCCACAGATCCCCCATAACAGTGTGTCATCCACAGATCCCCCATAACAGTGTCCTCCACAGGTCCCCCATAACAGTGTCCTCCATACTTAGGTATTTATAAGGATTTTTATTAGTTTTAATAGCTTGATAGTGTTGGTAGATAATAGATAGATAGATACGTAGAGAAATAGATAAAATAGATATTATTTTATTAAATTAGTTTTAGAGGCTGGGAATGTGATGTGGGAACTTGTGTAGTTTATGATATTACCACCGTTGTAACATGACTGCTTGAATTTATATGTAAAAGTGCTCCATCTCTTTAGATTTATGTGATGTAACATTGCATCGTATTTCTGTATGTTGTTATTAGAATTTTTATTAGGTTTTTAATAGCTTGATAGGTGTTTTTTTAGTATTTTTATAAGGAATTTATTAGGCTTTTTATTAGTTTTAATAGCTTGATAGGGGTTTTATAGGATTTTTATAGGAATATATTAGGATTTTTATTAGTTTTAACAGCTTGACGGGGGTTTTATAGAAATTTATTAGGATTTAGGATTTTTTTTTTTAGTTTTAATAGCTTGATAGGGGTTTTATAGTATTTTTAAAAGACTGTATTAGGATTTTTATTAGTTTTAATAGCTTGATAGGGGTTTATAGGATTTTTATAGGATAAATTGGTAGATAGTAGATAGATAAATAGATAAAATAGATATTATTTTATTAAATTAGTTTTAAATATTTTATATAAATAGATATTATTTTATAATAGAATATTTATCTACGCTTCAGGGGCATACTGTATTTAATAACAGATCATGGAAAAAGTCCTATAGATAGATAGTTAGATTGAAGGATCAATTAGAATTGTCAATATTTATAATTGGAAAGATAGAATCGGCTCCCGGGAAAATTGTGTGCCGCTGCTGTCGCTCATAAATAGCGTCTTAGGACACGGTCTTGTCTCTATGGCCAAACGCTTCTATTTCTGAAAATGCCGTTTTGCTCTATACCTATTGTTTTCTGCGTCTCGTGTTTGCGTGAGTAATCCGACATAAGCTCTTTTAAGTTGTCAAAATTAACAAGTTGAGTGTTAGTGATGTTGAGATTTATACCCATAGATAGATAGATGGATGGAAAGATAAATAGATAGATAGATAGATAGATAGATAGATAGATAGATAGATAGATAGATAGATTGATAGATAGAATTTAGATAGATGGGGTATACGGATGTATAGATACATAGATAGATAACAGATAGATAGATAGATAGATACATAGATATATGTATAGACTTTATATTAGGACATGTCCTGATAGACAGGTTAGATAGATAGATAGATAGATAGATAGATAGATAGATAGATAGATAGATAGATAGATAGATAGATATGAGATAGATAGATAGCAAATTGATACATAGATATGTAGATAGAAATATAGACGGATAAATAGATAGAATTTTGATAGATTAGGTATATAGATATATAGATAGGTAACAGATAGATAGATAGTTGGATAGATAAATGGATAGACAGATAGATAACAGATAGATAGATAGATAGATGATAGATGGATAGATAGACTATAGATAGGTAGATAGAAAGATAGATAATAGATAGAAGATAGGTAGATAAATTAATAGATAGATACATAGATAGATAGATAGATAGATAGATAACAGATAGATAGATGCATAGATACATAGATATATGTATAGACTTTATATTAGGAGATGTCCTAATATAATGGACTTTAAAGGGAACCTGTCACCGGGATTTTGGACTAGCTAAGGACATCCGCAATCCCCAGTCCCCATAGCTCTATGTGCTTTTTTTGTGTAAAAAAACTGATTTGCTACATATGCAAATTAACATAAAAGAGTAATATCTTACTTGTGTGACCAGAGAAGAGTCATATTTTCAAGTTCTGACTCATCTCAGGTTAATTTGCATATGTATCAAATCGGTTTTTATACACAATAAAAGCACACAAAGCTATTTGCGGATGTGCTAGCGGCCATCTAGCAGCCCATGTCCTCAGCTCTATACACAAAATCCCGGTGACAGGTTCCCTTTAAATATTTTCATGGACTAAAACATGGACTGGCCTACTGGGCCGGTAGCCTTCACTGCCACATGGCCGGCTGTGCAAGGAGGCTCCTTGGCTGGTGTAGCGACTGCCACAAACACCACATACTGTAACGACAGCAGCCTTCTCTCACCTCCTGGCAGCGCCCTTACTACTGTATAGAACCCTGCCTGTGTTACAACTTGCACGCTACAGGCATAGTCATCAGGACCTTGCTGTGTCTGCTGAGTTTTGAACCCATGACCTTCTGTATCAGAGATAAAGCACTTACCCACACAGCTATAAGAGCTGAATAGACACTGACTGAGAAAATATGAGACTTCTACAGTAGGCTCTGTTATAGCTGTTATATCCAGTGTACATCTATACACATGACAGCTGCCCCAACACACCCAGTACTGCTATATCTCTATATGACAGCTGCCCCAGCACACTCAGCACTGCTATATCTCTATATGACAGCTGCCCCAGCACACTCAGCTCTGCTGTATCTCTATATATGATAGCTGCCCCAGCACACCCAGCACTGCTACATCTATACACATGACAGCTGCCCCTGCACACTCAGTTCTGCTATATCTATATATCTCTAAGTATTACTATACAGTAAATAGATATATAGAGATATAGCAGCGCTAAGTGTGCTGGGGAAGCTGCCATGTGTATAGATGTAGCATAGCTGGGTGTGCTGGGGCAGCTGTCAAGTGTATAGATGTAGCAGAGCTGGGTGTGCTGGGCAGCTATCATATATAGAGATATAGCAGAGCTGAGTGCACTGGGGCAGCTGTCATGTGTATGGATGTACACTAGCTATCAAAGCTATGAATGAGTCTACAGTAGAAGTCTCATATTTTTTGGAGAGAGGCACTTGATACTGACACATTGGGGGGGGGGGGAGATGGCACTATGATACTGGCACATGGGGGGGGGGAAGGAGAGAGGCACTTGATACTGGCACATTGGAAGGGGGGAGATGGCACTATGATACTGGCACATGTGGGGGGGGGGGGGTAAGGAGAGAGGCACTTAATACTGGCACATTGTGGGAGAGATGGCACTATGATACTGGCACATTGGGGGGGAATGGCACTATGATACTGGGACATGGGGGGAGGAGAGAGGCACTTGATACTGGCACATGGGGGAGAGAGGCTCTTGATACTGCCACATTGGGAGGGGGGAGATGGCTCTATGATACTGGCACATGTGGGGGGGTGGTAAGGAGAGAGGCACTTAATACTGGCACATTGTGGGGGAGATGGCACTAAGATACTGGCACATTGGGGGGGGGAGATGGCACTATGATACTGGCACATGGGGGGGTGGGAAGGAGAGGGGCACTTGATACTGGCACATTGGGAGGGGGGAGATGGCACTATGATACTGGCACATGGGGGGTGGGAAGGAGAGAGGCTCTTGATACTGGCACATTTGGAGGGGGAGATGGCACTATGATACTGGCACATGTGGGGGGGGAAGGAGAGAGGCATTTGATACTGACACATTGGGAGGGGGAGATGGCATTATGATACTGGCACATGGGGGAGTGGAAAGGAGAGAGGCACATGATACTGGCACATTTGAAGGGGGGAGATGACACTATGATACTGGCACATGGGGGGTGGGAAGGAGAGAGGCACTTAATACTGGCACATTGGGGGTGATGGCACTATGATACTGGCACATGGGGTGGGTGGGATGTAGATAGGCACTTGATAATGGCACATTGAGGGGGGAGATAGCACTATGATACTGCCACATGGGGGGGGGGGGGGATGGCACTATGATACTGGCACATGGGGGGAGGAGAGAGGCACTTGATACTGGCACTTTGGGGGGGGCCAGATGGCACTATGATACTGGGACATGGGGGGGATATAAGCACTTGATACTGGCACTTGGGGGGTTTGGTGCTAAGATACTGGCACATGGAGGGGTGGGAAGGAGAGAATCACTTGATACTGGCACATTGGGGGGAGATTTCACTATGATACTGGCACATTGGGGGGAGAGATGGCACTATGATACTGGCACTTTGGGTGTCACAAGGGTGTCAAGAGCCTCGTCTGACTCCGTTATACCCGGGGTCAGGAAGTCGCAGCGGGTGGCTGCGCGCTCTATGTCTAAAGATCACGCTGCTTCTTAATGGTAGCTTTCTGTGTTTGCCTTGCAATCCTTTTTGTCTCACTCAGGGATCCGTAGATTCTTCTCCTCAGCTGTTTCTTGTCTGTCACTCCCAACCTCCTTATATTTCCCTCTCCCACTTCTCTGGTTGCCAGATATAGAGCTTCCTGCTTGGACTTCTATACTGACCCACTGGAGCTGTGTTGCTGTGATTCCTGGTTGTTGTTCCAGAGCGTTACCCTCCGGATCCCTGTTGGGCTTTTGTTGTCCGCTGTGGTCGCCCACCTGGGATTATATGTTTTGTCTGTATTGTCTGTCCTCTCCTTGGTGTTTTCCTTTAGTGTTAGTGGTGAGGACTAGTGTCCCGACACCGCCCTATTCACTACTTAGGGCTCATCTTAGGGAAAGCCAGGGTTTAGGCACGTGATCGGCGTACGGGTGAGAAACCCGTCTAGGGACGTCAGGGCAGTCAGGTGCCAGCCTCAAGGTGAGCTAGGTTCACCACCTACTCCCTCTCCCTTGAACAGGGCCCTCCCTTTTCCCTCCCTTTGCGTCACGTATGTGATCGGCACGCCGGTCGTGATATATTATCTGGCCCTTATTTTGTGTAGGTAGAAAGAAAAAGGAAAAAAAATACATTTTACTTTTTCTTTCTGCCTATTTAGAATGGATCCTATTGCTGCTTTGACAAAGCAACTTCAAGGCCTGTCTTTGTAGGTGGCAGGATTGAAGGCGTCACTCCTCCAGCAACAGCAGCAATTGCAGCAGACCGCAAGCCCAGCGGTTGCTATGGGTAACCAGGTTGCTGCAGAACCCAAGGTTGTTCTTCCTGACAGATTTTCTGGGGGAAGGGACAAATTTGTGACGTTCCGTGAGGCCTGTAAGTTATATTTTAAGCTGCGCCCTTACTCCTCTGGTAATGAAGAACAGCGGGTGGGGATTGATACTTCCCTGCTTCAGGGGGACCCGCAATCCTGGGCGTTCTCTTTACCCACTGATTCCCAGGCTCTCCGGTCAGTGGATGAATTTTTTGGGGCCTTGGGTCTCATATATGATGACTCTGACCGAGTCACCTGGCTGAGTCGAAATTACGGAGACTCCTACAGGGAGAGCGGCCAGCAGAGGAGTATTGCTCAGAGTTCCGTAGGTGGGCTACAGATACCCAGTGGAACGATCCGGCTCTCAGGAGTCAGTTCTGCTCTGGCTTATCCGAAAGGGTTAAGGATGCGCTTGCGCTATATGAGACCCCCTTTCCCCTTGATGCTGTTATGTCCCTTTCTATCAGAATAGATAGATGTCTTAGGGACAGATTGAAAAATCCTGAGCAATTGGTAACCCCTCCGAAGCAGCAGTTAGTCTGTATGGACCTAGAAGAGCCTATGCAGCTAGGAAGAACTACTCGTCAGGTCCGTCCTCCTGAGGCTCGCCGTAGGCGTGGGGTTTGATTTTTCAGTGGGGGGAGGGGTCATTTCATTAATGTCTGTCCTTCCTTACTCAAAAACAAAAAGACAGTCGGAAAACTACTAACCCCAGGCTGTGTGGAGGATGTCAGCCGGGGGGTATATGTTTCCTCCATACGAACATCTCAATTTGTGTTGCCAGCGGTTGTTGTTTTTGGTGTTAAGACGGAGACTATTTCTTTCTTTCTAGACAGTGGAGCAGGGGTAAATTTGATAGATGCCCATTTTGCCCGCACTATGGGTTTGACTCTCTGTACACTACAGAGACCTATACCAATATTCGCCATTGATTCTGCTCCTCTGTCTCAGAGAAACCTCACTCACATTGTCCATAACTTACACCTTCGGGTAGGGGACCAACATAACGAGTGTCTTTCATGTTACGTTCTGGAGGGCCTTCCCTCTCCTGTGGTATTGGGTCTTCCCTGGTTGGTAGCGCACAATCCAGTGGTGGATTGGCAGGCCAGGGAGATATTGGAGTGGAGTGAGCATTGCAGAGAAAATTGCTTAAATAGCAATTGCTTAGTCGCCTCCATAGCTACTCTACCTACATTTGTTTCGGACTTTGAGGATGTTTTTTTTTCTGCAAAGGGTTGGCAGAAGTTACCACCGCACCGTCCTTATGATTGCCCGGTTAACCTGATTCCCGTTGCAAAATTACCCAAGACCAGGTTATATAATCTTTCGGGTCCCGAGAGACAAGCCATGAAAGATTATATCTCCGAGAGTCTGGCTAAGGGACACATCAGACCCTCTTCATCACCCGTGGCTGCAGGGTTTTTCTTTGTTAAAAAGAAAGATGGGGGCCTGCGTCCTTGCCTAGATTTCTGCGAACTAAACCGGATAACCATCCGAGACCCATACCCTCTTCCTCTCATTCCTGACCTGTTTAATCAGATTGCGGGTGCTAGGTGGTTCTCCAAACTTGATCTTAGGGGGGCGTACAATCTGATTCGTATCAAGGAAGGGGATGAGTGGAAGACAGCTTTTAACACCCCTGAGGGGCATTATGAAAATCTAGTCATGCCTTTCGGTCTGACCAATGCTCCTGCTGTCTTCCAACATTTCGTTAATGATATTTTTAGTCATCTTATCGGCAGGTTTGTGGTGATATACCTAGATGATATTTTAATTTATTCGTCTGATCTGAAAACACATGAGGTACATGTCAGACAGGTACTGCAGGTCCTACGGACGAATAAATTATATGCGAAAATTGAAAAGTGTGTCTTCGCCGTTCAGGATATACAGTTCCTGGGATATCTATCATCTGCTTCAGGTTTCCGTATGGATCCTAGGAAGGTCCAGGCAATTTTAGATTGGGATCTTCCTGAGAACCTTAAAGCACTTGCAAATTTCTATAGAAAGTTTATAAAAAAAAATTCTGTGATTGTCAAACCCCTCACTGACATGACTAGGACGGGGACTGATATTTCTAAATGGTCTGACGCCGCTAAAATTGCATTTTCCACTCACCCATGACGGCACCCCATGTGACCAGGGACTTCCCATCCGGGACAGGAAACCTGAGAAGATAAAAGGTTCACACCCCCACCAAGCACCAGTTTAGGTTTCCTGTCCTTCAGATAGGAAGTTCCTGGGAAGTTCTTAAGGATGGTTCTCACCTGCAGCTGGGGGGAGGCCCAGGTTCTGATCCGGTAGTTGCCCTCCCCCAGGCGGCTGAAGGCTCTCCGGGGCTGCTGCCTATAGTCTGCCTTTCCCCCGCATTCCGGCGACGATCCCGAGGGAGCCGCTGTGGCCGTGTTCAGGCGGCTTCCCTCATGCTGTTCGGCGTCTGTGCACGGCTTCCTGTTGGCGTCAGGGAGGCGTCTGCGCAGCGCAGCGGGGCAGGGCTTAACCCAGAAGTAGGGAAAAAAGTGTCGGAATAGCCTAGGCGCGTCCTTTAAAATATAAATGTGGCTGCGGGGGGAATCCAGCCAGCTGATGTAGCACACAGTGCTGTGCTGAAGAGGCTCTTTTTTCCTGCAAAAATGTCTGAGCCAGTAGATGGATGCACCGAACCCCTGGAACCCTGGCATCCTCTTATTCTAAACCATTATGCACGCCGTGTATTGATAAGTTGGTGGCGGAGGAATCTCAGAGCCTCTCCAAAAATATGAGGTCCTTAATAAGATCCGAGGTCAGGGCCTCCTTAAAGTCTTTAAATAAAGGCCGCCATAGGTCACCAGAGAAGTCCCCGGAGAGGGATTCTGATATAGACCTCTCCGACGTGGAGGAAAGAGAAGCGGGTCCGTTATTTTCTAACGACGCTACATCGTCAGAAGATGAGGAAGCCGGGAGTTCCTTTTTTTCACCTGAGGACACCCAAAACCTTCTTAAAGCTGTCAGAGCGACAATGCAACTGGAAGATGTGAAACAGGCTAAGTCAACAGCAGATCCAGCTTTTCAGGGATTAGGCCCCAGGAAGCATAGAGTGTTCACCATTCACGAAAACGTCCAAGCATTAATTAAAAAGGAACGGAAAAATCCTGATAGGAAGTTTTTTATCCCAAATTCAGTTAAAAGGAAATATCCCTTTGATGAGAAAGTAGCAGCTATTTGGGACAAGGCCCCTACAGTAGACGCCCCGGTAGCAAAGATCGCCAAGAAGTCTGCTCTACCATTTGATGACCTGGGTAGCCTGTCTGACCCTTTAGACAAAAAAGCGGATTTTTATTTAAAGAAGGCATGGGAATCGTCCTCTGCCTGCCTGAGACCTGCTGTCGCAGCATCATGGGTTTCAAGATCACTGCATATCTGGTTGGAACAGTTAGAACAGCATCTCAGTGAAAAAAAGCCAAGAGAGGAGGTTTTGGCCTCCCTTCCTACCTTTTTTAAAGCCGCCGACTTTCTAGCAGATGCCTCCACTGATATGATTAGGTTTTCGGCCAGATCATCCGCCATGTTCAATGCGGCTAGGAGAGCGATCTGGCTGAAATCCTGGAAAGCAGATCAGGGCGCGAAGGCCATACTGTGCTCCATCCCTTGTGAGGGTGACAGGCTTTTTGGGTCATCTCTTGACGACATACTTGAAAAAGCCTCAGACAAAAAGAAGTGCTTTCCGGTTTCTCAACGCCCCCCCCTTTTTTGTAGATACCAGAATAAAAAACAAAGGGGTAGACAGTATGACAGAAGGGAAAAGGATAGATTTCCTAAAAAATCCGGAGGTTTCCTTTTTAAGCCCCAGGACCCAAGACCTAAGGATAAGCAATGACGCTGAATACCAGGTAGGGGGAAAATTATCTCTTTTTCTCCCAGCCTGGAAAACGGTAACCAAAAACGGTTGGATCCTGGGAGGGATTGGAGAAGGGTTCCGGTTGGAGTTTCTGACCCGTCCCCGGGATTCATTCGTTCAGACAGACTGCCCCAAGGATCAAATCAAAAGACAGGCCTTAGAGTCAGAGGTGTTGCTTCTTCTACGAAAGGGGGTAGTAGTCCATGTTCCACAGGCAGAGAGGGGCAAGGAATTTTACTCTCCTCTTTTTTTAGTGAAAAAACCCAATGGCTCCTTCCGAGTAATCCTAAACTTAAAGAAACTAAACAGGTTCCTCAAATACAAGAAGTTTCGCATGGAGACCATAAGATCAACCATAGATCTCCTAGCAAGAGATTGCTGGATGGCGACTCTGGACTTAGAGGACGCATATTACCATGTGCCAATTCATGTGTCCTCCCAGACAGCCGTCTGGGTCCAAGGAGAGTGTCTACACCTGCAGTACAAAGCCCTACCTTTTGGGGTTTCACAAGCCCCCAGAATCTTTACAAAAGTGATTGCGGAGGTGGCTTCCTTTCTAAGATTGTCAGGGGTTCTGTTGCTGCCATATCTAGACGACTTCCTATTTATTTCCCAGACCAAAGAAAAGTTAAACCAAAACATCAGTGTTTCCTGCTCCCTGTTAAAAGACCTGGGCTGGAAAATAAATTGGAAAAAGTCTTGCCTGTCACCATCTCAGACTTGTGTGTTTTTAGGCAACCTGTTAGATTCCCGTCCACCAAGATAATCTCCATCAGGGAACATGTTTGGGATCTTTTCAGGTCTTACCTCTGCTCGTTCAGAAGGGTGATGGCAGTATTGGGCCACCTGACGGCAACAATTCCGGCTGTCCCATATGCGCAGGCCCATACGAGGAAGCTACAGTCAAGAGAGGCCGGACTAGGACGCCAGGTAAGGGGAGGCCGTCATGATGGGTTTTGGTAGGAAGGGCCTGGGTTGGAGTTAGTTAAACTGGAGTGGAGAGGTGTGGTTAGGGTGATGAGATGGGAGGAGTTAGGGGTTAAATAGAGGTGACCGGCAGGCAGACGGTGCCATTTTGTTGGAAGCAAACTGAGGAGCAGCTTACCATGTCGCAGGTGGAGGAGATGCTACAGCAGCTGAGAGCGGCGGCGGAGGTCAGAGGTCCGGAGTGGCTGCAGGGACAGGTAGCCAGCCGGCTGCAGGGGGGGGGGGGGGCGGCGGGGTCAGCAAGCCCGCCGCCGGGCACCACACGGTCGCGGCGGGTCCGGCCGCCGGCGCGCCTGAGCCCAGAGGATACCCCCAGGGTCCGGCGCCGGGTTAGGAGCCCCTAAGGAGACCCTTCGCGCCGGGGGGCCAATGTGCAGACTCCCTCTAGGTCCTCCCGGCGCGGGAGGAATCCAGTTGTTCGGCGGGGCCCAGTGAGGGGCGGGGCGGCAAGTGCTCCGTCTCCGGCAGCGTACGACATGGAGGTCGGAGCTGGTACTGCAGGCTCCCCTCTCCAGGCTGGGGGAGGAGGGCTGCTCGACGTGGGAGAGGCAGCAGCAGGGGTCGCGAGGCTATGCACCAGGAGCGAGGTGGGGTGCACAGGCCTCAACAGCATGACGGACAGTGTGCCGCTGGTCCTGCCCGCGCGGAAGATGAGGAGGCGGAGTCGTTGCCGGCGCACAGCGCATCCAGCGTTGAGGATGGTGGGATGTCCGGTCCGAGCGGGAGAGTGGCATCTGGAGTGGTCGTTCCAGTGACGGCGGGGTCACTGCGTCAGGATTCAGGAATTCCAGCTGCGGGGTTCACAGCGCCCCGGCAGCCAGGTGAGGTGGCTTTAGGAGCTTTTCTTGCGCTGGCGCAGGGTTCTGGGCTGGGTGGTTTAGGAGGGGGGCAGAAAGATATGATGGCGGGTTTGGGGAGATTATTGTGTGGTTTAGCTGGTGTGGATTCTGGGAGTGGTGTGTCAGGTGGGGGGCCTATGCAGGCATGGGGTGTTGGGCCTGTTGGGGGAATGGAGACAAGGGGTTCAGGTGTCGCAGCGGCAGCTTCCGTGTCAGTGCAGACGCAAGCAGGGGGTGACGACGACCGGCCGCGGGTGAATGATGTGGCCAAGGGGGAGGTTTACGTGTGCTTTGAAGGCCCACTGGGTGCGCACTTGAAACAGGAGGTCAGGGATAGGATTTGGCAAGGGGAGTACGTGGATATATTTTTGCTGCTTCCCCTGGAGCGTTTTAATCTGGACTTAGCGAAGCGGGACAGGTCAAAGAGGGAGGAGGAGGAGAAGCGGCGTTATAGATTGATACCGCGCACGTTTGCTAATTGGCTGCAGCCCTTCGCCATTTTGGCTAGCGTGATTGGGGAGAGGGCGCCGGACAGTTGTTCGGCGCTTTTCTGTTACTTGGACGCGATTGGGGAGGCGTATAGGGTTTAAGGGGGTTCTGGGTGGTTGAGATATGACGAGCAGTTTCGTCAGAGGAAAGCGGTCCGCCAGAGTATGCGGTGGGACCATAAGGACATAGGGTTATGGATGAAGGTAATGGCGCCGGTACGGGCTGGGCAGCCCTTTCGGGGGGAGCAAGGGGGTCAGGTCAGTCGGTATTTGCAACAGCAGCGGCCAAGGGATTGTGCTTTCTCTTCAATGAGGGGAGTTGCAAGTTTGGGCCTAAGTGCAAGTTTAAGCACGAGTGTTCTTCCTGCGGGGGTGGACACGGGGCCAGCCGTTGTTTTAGGGGGGCAAGGCAGAAGGGGAGTGAGGCTGGTGCAAAAGGGCCGGACGCCGGTGCGGGTGGCCGTGATGGCGGGGTACCTCGATAGATACCCGGATAAGGGGGCGGCAGAATTTTTGCGGAAGGGGTTTACGGAGGGTTTTAGTATTCCGTCTCGCCCGGCGGAGCAGGGGTGTGGGGTCAGGAAGAATTTGCGGTCAGCCTTGGAGCACAGGGAGGTAGTATCGGAGAAGCTGGCTAAGGAGGTAACGTTGGGGAGGATGGATGGGCCGTTTTGTGACTTGCCGCGGGAGGATTTGAGGGTTTCCCCTTTGGGGGTGGTGCCCAAGAAGGAGCCGAACAAGTTTCGGCTTATTCATCACTTGTCTTTCCCAAAGGGGGCGTCGGTCAATGAAGGTATTGACCCTGAACTTTGTTCGGTGGTTTATACCTCCTTTGATGCGGCGGTAGGTTGGGTGCGTAAGTTAGGGCCTGGGGCCTTGTTGGCAAAAACGGACATTGAAGCGGCATTTCGGTTGTTGCCTGTCAACCCAGATAGTTTACACTTGTTAGGTTGTTTCTGGGATGGTGGGTATTTTGTGGATAGGTGTTTGCCAATGGGGTGTTCGGTATCTTGTGCATACTTTGAAACATTCAGTTCTTTCTTGGAATGGGTGGTTAAGGATGTGTCAGGGTGTGTGTCGCTGATACATTATCTTGATGATTTTTTATGCTTGGGTCCGGCGGAGTCACGAGTTTGTTCATTGTTGTTGTCCACGTTGCAGTATGTTTTTGACTTGTTTGGGGTGCCGTTGGCGGCAGAGAAGACGGTTGGGCCCACGACGGAGTTGAGTTTTTTGGGTATTGTTATTGACACGGTTAAGATGGAGTGTCGGTTGCCTGAGGAGAAGGTTCAGGACCTGAGGGGGGTGGTAGGTAGTACACTGAGGGCGCCCAAGATTCGCCTGCGAGATTTGCAGTCTTTATTGGGCAAGTTGAATTTTGCATGTCGGATTATGTCGATGGGGCGGATATTTTGCAGGAGATTGGCGGCTGCTACTGGGGGGGTGGTTGCCCCACATCATTTTATTCATTTGGGGCGGGAGTTAAAAGGGGATTTGGCGGTCTGGGACAAGTTTTTGAAGGATTTCAATGGCAGGACATTGGTGTTGGGGGAGGTGGTGGATAGTTTTGACTTTGATTTGTATTCGGATGCAGCGGGGGGGGTTGGTTTCGGGGTTTTCTGTAATGGGCAGTGGTGTGCGGGTCAGTGGCCAGAGTCTTGGGTGTTGAGGGGTTGGGTTCGCAATGCTGCTTTGCTTGAATTGTTTCCGATTGTTTTGGCAGTGGTGCTCTGGAGGGATAGGTTTCGTGATAGGAAGGTTCGTTTTCATTGCGACAACCTGGGAGTGGTGCAGGCTATTAATGGGTTGACGGCTTCTTCTCCCCCAGTGGTTAAGTTATTGCAGCATTTAGTGTTGTGTTGCTTGGAAATTAATGCTTGGATTGTGGCGGTTCATGTGCCAGGTGTTGATAACGGTGTGGCTGACTCTCTTTCTCGTTTGCAGTGGGAGCGTTTTCGGCAACTCGCCCCGGAGGCGTAGGCGGTCGGGTTGGTGTGTCCGGAGTCCCTGTGGGAGCTCTTGGAGGTACAGTAGCGGGGCTGTTGAGGGAGTCTGAGCGCTGGCACATGGGCGGCATACGGTAAGGCCTGGAGTAAGTGGGAGGGGTGGTGTGCTGAGCTAGGAGTGGGGGTCGAAGAGGGTGAGGTTCCGTTGGTTTTGTTCTTGGGGAATTTGGCTGAAATGGGGAGGTCGGTAGCGCAGGTGAATCGAGTTATGGCAGGTTTGGCATTTGGTTTTAAGCTTAGAGGCTTACCTGATGTTACGAAAACCTTTTTGGTGAGGCAGGTGTTGAAGGGTTGTAGGAGGGGGAAGCGAATTGCTGATCAGAGACGGCCGGTTTCCTTTGCTCTATTATTGAAAATAGGGGAGTAGGTGGGTGTGATTTGTCGGTCGATGGGTGAGGTAAGGTTGTTTAGATTGGCCTTTTCGCTAGCGTTTTTTGGGGCTTTTCGGCTGGGTGAGTTAGTGTGTCCTAGTGTTAATAGGGCAGGGAGTTTGTGTTGGGGGGATGTGGATTTGTATAGTGACAGGGTGGTAGTGCGGATACGGGTGTCTAGGACGGATAGGGAAGGTAAGGGGTGTAGCGTGTCACTGTTTGGGGTTCCAGGTTGTGGGTTGTGCCCGGTGCGTTGCTTGAGGGAGTACCGGGAGGGTGTAAGTTTTGGGAATATGGGGCCCATGTTGAGGCATGAGGATGGATCGTTTCTGTCGCGTTTTCAGTTCGTGGCAGTGTTTAAAAAATGTTTGGGGGAGTTGGGAATGGACTCTAAGCTTTTTACGGGTCATTCCTTCAGGATTGGGGCTGCTACAGAGGCGGCGAGGTTAGGTTTGGGCGAGGAGGTGATTAAGAAAATTGGGAGATGGGAATCTTCACGTTTTAAATCCTATGTTCGTTTGGGAGGTTGGTAAGCTGAGTGGTGGCATAAATTTTCTTTTGTTTGTATTGCAGGTGCGGTGTTGGTGTGGATTATGGGGCATTCATTTGTTTTCTGGGGTGCGCTGAGAGCTGATGTGCGTCCGGATGGGCGTCAGCTTGGTTTCAGCAGGAACAAGGCGGTGCTGCGGTGGCTGGGGAGTAGGGGTATGTTGTGGGGAAGTGTGATGAGGGAGGTGCACCGTTTTGTGAGGTTGGATCGAGCCCCAGACATTTTAGTGTTGCATGTCGGGGGTAATGACTTGGGGGTTAGACCGTGTCGGGAGCTTATCAAGGATGTTAAGTTTGACATTTTGAGGTTGTGGTCTTTGTTTCCGGGTATGGTGATTGTCTGGTCCGACATTGTGGCTCGGAAGACATGGAGAGAGGCGCGTTCGGTTGAGCGAATCAACAAGGCTAGGGTTAAGGTAAATAGGGCTATTGGGAGGTTTATGGCGCGGAATGGAGCAGTGGCGGTTCGGCATACGGATCTGGAGGCGGGGAGTAGTGGTTTTTGGAGGTCGGATGGTGTTCACCTGAATGCGATGGGCATTGATATGTGGGCGCTTGGTTTGCAGAATGGAATTGAACGGGCCTTGTGTTTGTGGAGGAACGCGCAGGCTTGAGGGTGGTTGTAGGGTTCAAGCTGCGCGTTGTTGGCGGTGGGAGACCATAGAAGCTGGTGGTTTATGACGGTAGTGGAAATGGGAGGGCCTCAATGGTGGGGCTGGACTCTCATAGTTTCAGGTACTTGGTTAATTGGAGAAGGCGTCCATCAGTTGGTGTCTCCGAGCTGGTGCTTACGGCTGGAGGCAAGATGGAGTTGCCAGGTTGGCTTCTTGTGGATGGTAACATTTTGGGGCTTCTACGATCTCCCTCGTCAGGGGTTAATGTTAATTTAATGTTATTGTTATTTATGGATGTATTTATTTTATTAATAAAACGGCTGCTGTGGCCGATTTAATCCAAGCAAAGTGTGTGGTGTTTTATTGGGCTGGTACTTGGATGGGGGAAAAGGGGAAGTTATGGAAGGCCCTGAATAAATAACCAATAACCCTATCAAGAGAGGCCGGACTAGGACGCCAGGTAAGGGGAGGCCGTCATGATGGGTTTTGGTAGGAAGGGCCTGGGTTGGAGTTAGTTAAACTGGAGTGGAGAGGTGTGGTTAGGGTGATGAGATGGGAGGAGTTAGGGGTTAAATAGAGGTGACCGGCAGGCAGACGGTGCCATTTTGTTGGAAGCAAACTCCCTCCCTCCCGCCCTAAGGTTTTGGGTGGTGGAATGTACGGGACAGTGTTATATGTCGCGGCAGTCGTGGCGGTGGGAGATCATAGAAGCTGGTGGTATATGACGGTAGTGGAAATAGGAGGGCCTCAATGGTGGGGCTGGACTCTCATAGTTTCAGGTACTTGGTTAATTGGAGAAGGCGTCCATCAGTTGGTGTCTCCGAGCTGGTGCTTACGGCTGGAGGCAAGATGGAGTTGCCAGGTTGGCTTCTTGTGGATGGTAACATTTTGGGGCTTCTATGATCTCCCTTGTCAGGGGTTAATGTTAATTTAATGTTATTGTTATTTATGGATGTATTTATTTTATTAATAAAACGGCTGCTGTGGCCGATTTAATCCAAGCAAAGTGTGTGGTGTTTTATTGGGCTGGTACTTGGATGGGGGAAAAGGGGAAGTTATGGAAGGCCCTGAGTAAATAACCAATAACCCTATCATGCATCCTGCACCAATGGGACGGCTGCAAACAGTCGTTAGACCGATCTTTCTATTTATCCACGGAAGGATGTCTCTTCTTTGGTGGACAGTGCCAGAGAATCTTTCAGTAGGGGTAACCTGGTCTTTTAAGGATCCTAATACTAATAAGGATGTTAGCCCATGGGGGCTTTTAAGGATACTAATAACTACGGATGCCAGCCCATGGGGGTGGGGGGCTCACTCGGAGAACAAAGGCTGGCAAGGGAGGTGGGATTTGAACACCAGGAAAGCCACCTCAAACTTCAAAGAACTAAAGGCAGTGGAAATGGCGTTAAAAGCGATAGTTCCGGATATGTCCCACAAGAAAATAATTCTATACTCGGACAACTCAACAACAGTCGCATACGTCAACCACCAAGGTGGAACAAGGGTACCTTCTCTGGCAATACTCTGTCACCAGATTTTTCAGCTAGCAGAACAGAAATATCTATCCCTGTCGGCAGTCCACATAAAAGGGAAGGAGAACATAGTGGCCGATTTTCTTAGCCGCGTCCAGCTAAAACAGGGAGATTGGTGTCTAAACCCAGAGGTATTCTCCCAGTTAACTCAAAAATTCGGCCTCCCCACAGTAGACCTGTTTGCCTCCAGGAAGAACAAGAAAGTAGAGAGATTCTTCTCCCTAAATCGTTTGGACGATCCAACAGCCCTAGACGGATTGGCTCAGGACTGGTCTCAGGAGGAGGGTTATGCCTTCCCTCCTTCCAATGATTTAGAAAGGGAGTATCATTGCCTGGACGTCAAAAGATGTCTGTTAACTTATTTGGAGTCTACCTCGGCCTGGAGGTTGGAAGAAAACCTCCTTATTCAGTTTTGGGGTAGAAATAAGGGACGGAAAGTGTCCACGGCAGTCATTGCTAGATGGGTCAAAAGGGCCATTTCCAAAGCCTACCTAGCACAGGGTCTCTCGCCCCCTTCAGGGTTTGGAGCTCACTCCACCCGAGCAGTGGCTACGTCCTGGGGTGAGAAGGCGGATGCCTCTCTGGCTCAAATTTGTAGAGCAGCAACGTGGAGTTCTCCACATACGTTCTTAAAGCATTACAGGCTCCAACTTCACGCGGATACCGCCTTTGGTAGGAAGGTGCTTCAGGCGGTGGTCAATCCCTAATTTCCTCATTAATAGTCTATCTCACATGAGGTGCCGTCATGGGTGAGGGGAAAACAACATTGCTTACCGGTAATTGTTTTTCTCGATACCCATGACGGCACCCCCAAAATTTTCCCTTCCCCAAAAAAATAAAAATAAAATAAAAATTAGTTTTTTTTTTATAGGTATTATAGTTACCTTAATAGGTTTAATA
Source organism: Bufo bufo (assembly GCF_905171765.1). Lineage (NCBI taxonomy): Eukaryota > Metazoa > Chordata > Amphibia > Anura > Bufonidae > Bufo > Bufo bufo. Next base: position 25,646,122 of record NC_053392.1, on the reverse strand, counting down.
TGGAGTAGCCTGCTACTCTTCAGCAAGATTCTTAGGGAAATTCCCTAATGAACAGTCTTGACTTGTTCAGAAGAGATATAATGTACCGTATTGGATCTCTCCCTCTCTTTTCTTAAGTGTGTTCACCTCAGGAGTACTGTTTATTACTATCACTGGTGCTTGGTGGGAGTGTGAACCTTTTATCTTCTCAGGTTTCCTGTCCCGGATGGGAGGTCCCTGGTCGCATGGGGTGCCGTCATGGGTATCGAGAAAAACAATTACCGGTAAGCAATGTTGTTTTCCTCTCTAAAAGAGAGGTTTACCTCGGCACCTGTACTAATCCAACCTGATGTCTCCCAGCCTTTTATTGTTGAAGTAGATGCGTCAGAGGTGGGAGTGGGGGCTGTACTGTCTCAGGGTCCGTCTCCTGGCAAATGGCATCCTTGCGCTTTCTTTTATAAAAAACTATCTGCAGCGGAGAAGAACTATGATATTGGCAATAGGGAACTATTAGCTATTAAACTAGCGTTTGAAGAATGGCGTCACTTTTTAGAGGGGGCAATCCACCCCGTCACGGTGATTACGGACCACAAAAACCTTCTGTACCTTGAATCAGCTAAGCGTCTCACCCCTAGACAAGCTAGGTGGTCGCTATTTTTTACCAGGTTTAACTTTTTCATCACCTATCGTCCTGGGGCAAAAAATACCAAGGCAGATGCAATATCTCGTAGTTTCCCTGGAGGGAGTAATGTGGGTGATCCGGTACCCATTTTACAAAGAGGAGTGGTTGTCTCTGCTGTACACTTTGTTCTGGAGGGAAAGGTGTTAGAGGCCCAGGGGGACGCCCCAGTCTCTTGCCCCTCAGAGAAATTGTTTGTACCGTTAAACCTGAGTCTCAAATTATTAAAGGAACATCATAATTCGGCACTTGCTGGGCACCCGGGTAGTAAAGCAACCTTGGAGCTATTGTCTCGTCGTTTTTGGTGGCCAAGGTTGCGTCAGGATGTAATGGATTTTGTGTCTACTTGTTCTACTTGTGCACACGCGAAAGTCTCTCATACACGTCCAGCAAGGTCTTTATTGCCACTTGTCATTCCCAATAGGCCATGGACACATCTATCAATGGATTTCATCACTGACTTACCTTTGTCTGCAGGTAAAACAGTTATCTTGGTAGTAGTAGACAGGTTTAGCAAAATGGTACACTTTATTGCGTTAACCGCACTACCTAATGCTAAGACTCTTGCTCAGGTGTTCATCAGTGAAATCGTGAATCTTCACGGGGTCCCTTCCGATGTTGTTTCGGATCGAGGAACCCAGTTTATTTCGAAGTTTTGGAAAGCTTTTTGTTCCCGTTTGGGGGTACACTTGTCCTTTTCCTCAGCTTTCCATCCTCAGTCGAATGGACAGACTGAGCGTACCAACCAAAACCTTGAGACATACCTAAGGTGTTTTGTGTCGGAAAACCAAGAGGTGTGGTCATCATATTTACCGTTAGCCGAGTTTCCTATAAATAATCGCCGTCAGGAATCCACTGGCAAGTCACCATTTCTCGGTGCATATGGTTTTCATCCCCAATTTTGTACTTTCAAAGAATGGGGGTCATCATGGGTTCCCGAAGAGGAACGGTTTTTGTCATCTCTTTCATCTGTGTGGCAGAAGGTGCAAGCTAACTTGAGAAATATGGGAGGTAAATATAAATGCATGGCTGATAAGAAACGGTCGCCAGGTCCGGACCTAGGAGTGAATGACTATGTGTGGTTATCTACTAGGAATATTAAGTTAAAGGTTCCCTCTTGGAAACTGGGTCCTAGGTTCATTGGTCCTTACAAAATAGTAGTCATCATTAACCCCGTGGCTTTTTGTCTGGAGCTACCTCAGACTTTTAAAATCCATAATATCTTCCATAAGTCGTTACTCAAAAAGTATGTTCCACCTCTAGAACCGTCACCGCTGCCACCCCCTCCTGTTATTGTTGATGGTAATCTGGAGTTTCAACTATCCAAAATTGTTGATTCTCGTCGGGTCCGCCGCTCTCTTCAATATCTGGTGCATTGCAGGGTTTACGGTCCTGAGGAAAGAATGTGGGTTCCAGCATCAGAGGTAAACGCCAACAGGTTAGTTCACACTTTCCATGCCTCTCATCCTGAGAGACCTGGTCCTGAGTGTCCGGAGGCCCCTCGTGGAGAGGGGGGTACTGTCACGAGGGTGTCAAGAGCCACGTTTGACTCCGTTATACCCGGGGTCAGGAAGTCGCAGCGGGTGGCTGCACGCTCTATGTCTAAAGTCACGCTGCTTCTTAATGATAGCTTTCTGTGTTTGCCTTGCAATCCTTTTTGTCTCACTCAGGGATCCGTAGCTTCTTCTCCTCAGCTGTTTCTTGTCCGTCACTCCCAACCTCCTTATATTCTCCCTCCCACTTCTCTGGTTGCCAGATATAGAGCTTCCTGCCTGGACTTCTATATTGAGCCACTGGAGCTGTGTAGCTGTGATTCCTGGTTGTTGTTCCAGAGCGTTACCCTCTGGATCCCTGTTGGGCTTTTGTTGTCCGCTGTTGTTGCCCACCTGGGATTATATGTTTTGTCTGTATTGTCTGTCCGCTCCTTGGTGTTTTCCTTTAGTGTTAGTTGTGAGGACTAGTGTCCCTACCGCCCTATTCACTACTTAGGGCTCATCTTAGGGAAAGCCAGGGTTTAGGCACGTGATCGGCATACGGGTGAGAAACCCGTCTAGGGACGTCAGGGCAGTCAGGTGCCAGCCTCAAAGTGAGTTAGGGGTCACCACCTTTCCCTCTCCCTTGAACAGGGCCTTCCATTTTCCTCCCTTTGCGTCACGTATGTGATCGGCACGCCGGTCGTGATATTGGGGGGGGCGAGATGGCACTGAGATACTGGGACATGTGGGGGGGAGGAGAGAGGCACTTGATACTGACACATGATGGTGGGGCATCTATGGGGACACTTACTGGCACATTATTGGGGGGCATTATGGGGGTCCCTTTTTACTTCCACATTATTGGGGGGCACTATGGGGGCATCTACTGAGGCCACAAAGAAGGGGTATTTTATATGGGGGGCTCTGTGTTGTACTAGTATTATAAGGGGGTTTATCTGTTTCTGCAGCATAGTATTGGGGAGCACAGTGGCACAGTATTGGGGGTGGTAGGATGATTTGTCCAGAAGATGGGAGGATGATGGAAAAGTAGTAAACTAAGATTTTGTTTGTCAAACTGCTGAGATGAAAAATGGCTGAAAAATGGTGGTCTGGTCTGAAGGTCTGAAAGGAGAAGACGAGGAAAGAGAACATCTACATCAAAGAGACGTCACTGGATGTAAGAGGTATGTGCGCTGTATTACTCTGGATGTAAGAGGTAAGTGGCGCTGTATTTCCCTTTATTTCCATTTTTTTTTTTTATCCAAATCCGAATACTTTGTTAAAAAAGGACTCTTTATTTTTTCAAAATAAAAGAATATTAAGTTTGGATCACTTTGCTTCTTACACCGTTCACACAATTCTTATGTACAGGATTCGTAGGATTCGAGATTTGAAAGATTCGAGAGATTCGAGAACCTTTTCAGATTCGGATTAAAAAAAAATTGGATTCGTCCCACCTCTACTTTAAAGTAAAGTTCTTTGATTATTCTTAGTTCTGACCCAATTGGATGGGATAATGGTTTACTGTAGTGTTTCCCTACCAGGATGCCTCCAGCTGTTGCAAAACTACATTTCCCAGCATGCCCTGACAGCCGAACGCTGTCTGGGCACGCTGAGAGTTGTAGTTTTGCATCAGCTGGAGGCATCCTGGTTGGGAAAAGCTGGTCTACTGTGATAATATAAACAATGGGGGTTCTACAAAAGAGCTATTGTGGGGCAAAGTTCATATTCGTGTTTACACACGTGTTTTAAAATGAATGCTTTCCCCTTTTATAAACAAGTAAATAATGACGCAAAGCTGTGGGGCTAGTATGCAACTTTTTCCAGGGCTGGTTTTTATCCCCAGTCCGGCCCTGGATAGCCCGCTCCATCCTCACCTCTCAGGCTGACGTCTACCTCTGTGCAGCATACATAGCTCCACCAGAGTCTCCATAGCTTTGAGATCCTACAGAGGGAATCTGCCCATTTTCAGGCCTTGGGCAATGTTCTCATCTTTGGAGACCTCAATGCAAGAACAGGGAGTGAGAGAGACTACCTGACAACTGACAGAAATGTCTATATATTCGGAGCAGACACCGACTGTGACAGCTCAGTGCACAGCAAGAGGAACAGCTATGACAGCACAGTAAACAAAAGTGGCAGAACATTGATGAACTTATGTGGAAGCCTCAGACTTCATATTCTCAATGGCCGCACCAAGGGTGACTCTCTTGGTAGATATACCCTAAACTCCCATGTATGCAACAATGTGGTAGACTATGCTATCACAGATAGAAACCAAAAATGTTGGTGGCTTCATAGTCACCCCACAGACACACCTGTCAGACCACAATCAACTGCTCCTATACATTAAATCCACGAGTAAACTACCGACACAAACATCTCAGCAGACCGGCCTCTTTAACCTACCTCCATCTTTTAAATGGTCCAAGATGTCAGCCCCAAAGTATATGGAGACCATAAACAGCAGAGAGATCCAGGAGATGCTCCATAACTTCCATAGGAAAGTGTATGAGCTGAACCCAGAAGGAGTAAATCTTGCGGTAAGGGACTTTAATAATATACTTTGCACCGTGGCGGAAATGTCTGACCTCAAAAGATGCAACAAAAGGCTAAAAAAGCAACAACCCAACAGTTGGTTCGACCGGGAGTGTAAAGATATAAGGAAGGCACTAAGAATGGCCTCAAATAGGAAACACCAAGATCCAAACAACCCCAGTCTGAGGGAAGCCTACAACAACATACAAAGGCAATACAAAAATACCCTCAGAAAGATAAAGCAAGGCAACATCTCAAGCAAGCTCCTCCAACTCCAAGATGCTCTCCAGGACAACTGCTTCTGGGAACTATGAAGCAGATGGACAAAACCAGCAAGAACACCAACCTCCACATCCAAAAAGCAACATCTGGCTCCAGTACTTTAAGGATCTTTACAAAGCCATCTCGAGGGAGGGCCAAAGCCCAGAACAAAAATAAATCACAAAAAAGCTGAAGGATATGGAGGAAAAAATCTAAGATTTCCAAAACCCTCTAGACGCACGATCACGCTGCAGGAGATAACAGAGAGGATCTCAATGATAAAGAGTAAAAAAGCCAGCGGCCCAGATGGGATCCTTCCAGAAATGATCAAATACAGCCCACCAGGTATGTAGGCTGCATTAGCAAAACTCTACAATGTTGTGCTGAGTGCCGGCTACTTCCCCAAGAGCTGGAACCAGGGCATCATCACCCCCATACACAAGGGCGGAGACAGGTATGACCCAGCCAACTATAGAGGGATATGCGTCAGCAGCAACCTGGTAAAACTCCTCAGCAGTATCCTGAATAAGAGGATCCTCAGCTTCCTCACCCACCACAACATCCTCAGCTGAAGTCAAGCAGGCTTCATACCAAACCACCGCACCATGGACCACATCTACACCCTGCAGAGCCTCATCAAGAGCCATGTCCACAATAAAAAGCATGGAAAGATCTATGCCTGCTTTGTGGACTTTAAGAAGGCCTTTGACTCAGCATGGCATCCAGGCCTATTCCTGAAACTTCTTGAAAGCGGAATAGGAGTAAAAACATATGATGTCATCAGAAGTTCCTACACTGAGAACAGATGCAAAAAGGTAAATGGGAGGAGAACGGCTTATTTCCGTCAGAGCCGAGGAGTCAGACAGGGCTGCAGCCTCAGTCCAACCCTGTTTAACATCTACATCAATGAGCTGGCAGCGGCTCTGGAGTCCTCCACAGCACCTGGTCTCAACCTCCATGACACCGAGGTGAAATTTCTCCTTTATGCAGATGATCTTCTGCTACTATCACCAACTGAGAAAGGTCTCCAAGATGAAAATCCTGGAGAAGTTCAGTAACACGTGGGCACTGCCCATCAATCCAAAGAAAACCAACATCATGGTATTCCAGAAAAGAAACTGAAAAGCAGCCGGGCGTCCTCCCTTCCTGCTAAACAACTGTCCACTTTCAGAAACCGACAGCTACACCTACCTAGGCCTAGAAATCAGCCAATATGGGAGTTTTAAGAAAGCCATGGAAACACTAAAAGACAAGGCGAGCAAAACCTTCTATGCCATCAGAAACCGTCTGTATCACCTTAAAGCACCAGTGACCGTCTGGCTTAAAATCCTTAACACCATCATCGCCCCGATCCTCCTGTATGGCAGCGAAGTCTGGGGCCCAGACATATACCCAGACTGGGCAAAGTGGGACTCTGTGCCAACAGAACTATTCCACCTAGAACTCTGCACACACTTTCTCCAGTTCCACAGGAGCACCTCAATGAGCGCCTGTCTAGCAGAATTGGGCATATTCCCACTCTACTTTGCTGTTCAGAAGAGAGCGCTATTATTCAGAGCCCATCTTCATAGTAGCAGTCCCAGCTCCTACCATCATAAAGCCTTGCTACACCAAGAAGCCCCAGAAAAGCAAAGCACCCTGCAACAAGTCACCCAAACCCAGCCTGCCCAAGCCACCAACCAATATAGCCTGACAAAGGGCGAAATCCAGAGGACGATACACAAGTACAAAGAGGAGTATATTAGCATCTGGAGGAATGACATAAGAACATCCCAGATGCTGACAGTATACCAGAGCCTGCAGAGGGAGTACAAACTGGCCCCATATCTGGAGAAAGTCCCCAATCCAAAAGACCGACAGATCCTGAGCCGGGACAGACCTAGCGCCCACAGCCTGCTCATTGAATCCGGGCGTCACCGACAGAGGTACATGCCCAGGGAGAGCAGACGGTGCCAGCAGTGCGACCAGGAAGCCGTGGAGGGTGAGGCGAATTTCCTGCTGTGGTGCCCCAAGTACTCAGCAGTGAGGGAGACTCACTTCAGGGGACTGTCTGATCTCTGCCCAGACTTCATCTCCATAGAGGAGGAAGAGAGATTCTCCATACTACTGGGGGAAGAGGAGAACACAGCGGCCACAGCAGCACAATATATTACTGCCTGCCATAGACTGATAGGAGCCTGATATACCATGGGCTCCTATACCCCCACCCTGTATATGTCCCCATCCCCCAACCCCACCCAATTATTTCCCACTTGCTTTGGCAATGCTAAAATGTATTTAGTCCTGCCAATAAAGCTGATTTGATTTGATTTGAATAGACAGTATAGATAGATAGATCGATAGGTAATTGATACATAGATATGTAGATAGAAATATAGATAGATAAATTGATAGAATTTAAATAGATGGGGTTGTCATGCTGGGTAGGATACAAGGTACAATAAACACACAGAAAACCACAAAGCAAGCGTCTAGGCCAGAAGATGGGGATAAAGGTCACCTCCTGACAAATCCCTACCAGCTCTCCCTGGACTTCTGTGCCCACGTTCAGACCCTAAAGGTGGGAATCAATGCCCCCCCCCCCCGTGCCTAAGGCTGAAGATTCCCTAAAGTCCCTAAGATGGTGGAAAGTGGGAAAGAGGCAGCCTGCTTCCTCAGGACCTGGAGGAGGCAGGTGTCTCTCTAACAGCCTAGACCAGTGGTCCCCAACCTTTTTTGCACCAAGGACCGGTTTCATGCAAGACAATTTTCCCAGGGACCGGGTGGGGGGGGAAGGGGGCGGAGGTTTTGGGGCGGGACTTAGGGGGTGGGCAGGGCTGACTGATTCACGCGCATAACAAAACACAAGGTGCATATTAAAATATATAACACTATATAATGACTATATAAACTGACTATGGTCTCTGCTGCACTGGTCTCTGCTGCACTGTACCGTATTTTTCGCCCTATAAGATGCACCTAGTTTTAGAGGAGAACAATAAGAAAAAAATATTTTTCATTACACCTCAGGTCAGACCAGCAATCAGACCCCCAATGTTAATCAGACCTCAGATCAGACCCCCAATGGCTCAGATCAACCCCCAAACCTTTAGCCATCTATCAGCCCCCAATGTCAGCCATAAACCCCCCCAATGTCAGCCATAACCCCCCCAATGTCAGCCATAAACCCCCCCAATGTCACCCATAAGCCACCCAATGTCAGCCATAAGCCCCCCAATGTCAAACATAAGCCCCCCATTAGCCCCTCATGTCAGCCATAAGCCCCCCATTAGCCCCTCATGTCAGCCATAAGCCCCCATTAGTCCCTCATGTCAGACATAAGCCCCCCATTAGCCCCTCATGTCAGCCATAAGCCCCCCATTAGCCCCTCATGTCAGCCATAAGCCCCCATTAGCCCCTCATGTCAGACATAAGCCCCCCATGTCAGCCATAAGCCCCCCATTAGCCCCTCATGTCAGCCATAAGCCCCCCATTAGCCCCTCATGTCAGCCATAAGCCCCCATTAGCCCCTCATGTCAGCCATAAGCCCCCATTAGCCCCTCATGTCAGCCATAAGCCCCCCATTAGCCCCTCATGTCAGCCATAAGCCCCCCATTAGCCCTTCATGTCAGCCATAAGCCCCCCATTAGCCCTTCATGTCAGCCATAAGCCCCCCATTAGCCCTTCATGTCAGCCATAAGCCCCCATTAGCCCTTCATGTCAGCCATAAGCCCTCCATTAGCTCTCATGTCAGCCATAAGCCCCCCATTAGCCCTTCATGTCAGCCATTAGCCCCTCATGTCAGCCATAAGCCCCCCATTAGCCCCTCATGTCAGCCATAAGCCCCCCATTAGCCCCTCATGTCAGCCATGATTAGCCCCTCATGTCAGCCGTTAGCCCCTCATGTCAGCCATAAGCCCCCCATTAGCCCCTCATGTCAGCCATAAGCCCCCCATTAGCCCTCATGTCAGCCATAATCCCCCATGTCAGCCATTAGCCCCTCATGTCAGCCATAAGCCCCCCATTAGCCCTCATGTCAGCCATAAGCCCCCCATGTCAGCCATTAGCCCCTCATGTCAGCCATAAGCCCCCCCATTAGCCCCTCATGTCAGCCATGATTAGCCCCTCATGTCAGCCGTTAGCCCCCCATTAGCCCCTTTATGTCAGCCCCATTGTCCCTCATGTCAGCCCCATGTCCTCCAGGTCAGCCCCATGTCCCCCAGGTCAGCCATCAGCCCCCAGTGCAAATAAAATAAAATAAAATAAAAAAAACACTTACCTCTCCTGCTCCTGGTCACCATCGCGATCCTCTTCATTCTGCTGTCGGCTGGCTGTGTATAGCGACGCACAGCGTGAGGTCACAGAGAGACCTCACGCTGTGCGCAGCCATGCACAGCCGATAGCCGAGCCGAGGACCAGGAAGCGGTGAGTACAGATCCTTCACCGCTCCCTGGTCCTTCTGTACTAATGAAGCGCTTCCATAATTGAAGCGCTTCATTAGTACAGAGTTAAAGACTGCCCTGATCGCCACGGCCCGGCTAACAATCCTCCACGGCCCGGTCCTGGGCCGCGGCCCGGCGGTTGGGACCGCTGGCCTAGACAGAACACAAAAAAGGAAACCAAAACCAACTTATCTTGTAGCTGAGCAGAAACAGCAAATCCTCCTTTCCTCAGAGCAAGATAGAAGCTATAACCCGCTCAGGACACTGGGAAGGGGCATAATTTTAACTCATACATAAGCCCCCACCCAATGCACCTGAAGCGAGGCGGACACAGCTCAACTCCAAACCCAAAACAAACTAAAAACTACACACATGCTGCTAACCTGGCAGATCTCCGCACATACAGTTGTGTTCAAAATTATTCAACCCCCAATGCCTTAAAGGGTTTTAGGGAATTTAGTGTACATTTGTAATTGTGTTCAGAATGAAATCTTACATGGACTTTTTAAAGAACCAAATGCAACTAAAATGACATCAATTGTTTTTGTAATACAGTATTAAATGTTTTTTTTGTGATTTCTTCATTGACACAATTATTCAACCCCTTAAAGACTACCACTCTTAAGAACAGAGGTTCATTAAAGTGTTTTCGATCAGGTATTGAAAACACCTGTGGATGTCATGGAGCAGCAATCAAGCATAATAAGCACCAATTAGGCAGATTTAAAAGGACTGTGATACTCAGCTCCTTCTAGACATTTACTGGTGTGTTTACAAACATGGTGAAGTCAAGAGAATGGTCCAGGAAGAGAAGAGAAGAGGTGATATCTCTTCACAGGAAGGGCAATGGCTATAAATTCAAGGCAAAGGGCACTGTTGAAACGCTACCTGGTCGTGGCAGAAAGAAGATGCTGACTTCGACTGCTGTGCGCTACCTGAAGCGCAAAGTGGAGAAAAGTCCCCGTGTGACTACTGAGGAACTGAAAAAAGATTTGTCAGATGTGGGTACTGAAGTTTCAGCTCAGACAATAAGGCGCACACTGCGTAATGAAGGCCTCCATGCCAGAACTCCCAGGCGCACCCCCTTGCTGTCTCCAAAGAATAAGAAGAGTCGACTGCAGTATGCCAAAAGTCATGTGGACAAACCACAAAAGTTTTAGGATAGTGTTCTGTGGACTGATAAAACAAAATTAGAACTGTTTGGGCCCATGGATCAACGCTATGTTTGGAGGAGGAAGAACAAGGCCTATGAAGAAAAGAACACCTTGCCTACTGTGAAGCATGGCGGGGGGTCAATCATGCTTTGGGGCTGTTTTGCTTCTACAGGTACAGGGAAGCTTCAGCGTGTGCAAGGTACCATGAATTCTCTTCAGTACCAGGAGATATTGGATGAAAATATGATGCAGTCCGTCACAAACCTGAGGCTTGGGAGACGTTGGACCTTTCAACAGGACAATGATCCCAAGCATACCTCCAAGTCCACTAGAGCATGGTTGCAGATTAAAGGCTGGAACATTTTAAAGTGGCCATCGCAGTCACCAGACTTAAATCCGATTGAGAACCTCTGGTGGGACTTAAAGAAAGCAGTTGCAGCGCGCAAGCCTACAGGGAGTGCAGAATTATTAGGCAAATGAGTATTTTGACCACATCATCCTCTTTATGCATGTTGTCTTACTCCAAGCTGTATAGGCTCGAAAGCCTACTACCAATTAAGCATATTAGGTGATGTGCATCTCTGTAATGAGAAGGGGTGTGGTCTAATGACATCAACACCCTATATTAGGTGTGCATAATTATTAGGCAACTTCCTTTCCTTTGGCAAAATGGGTCAAAAGAAGGACTTGACAGGCTCAGAAAAGTCAAAAATAGTGAGATATCTTGCAGAGGGATGCAGCACTCTTAAAATGGCAAAGCTTCTGAAGCGTGATCATCGAACAATCAAGCGTTTCATTCAAAATAGTCAACAGGGTCGCAAGAAGCGTGTGGAAAAACCAAGGCGCAAAATAACTGCCCATGAACTGAGAAAAGTCAAGCGTGCAGCTGCCAAGATGCCACTTGCCACCAGTTTGGCCATATTTCAGAGCTGCAACATCACTGAAGTGCCCAAAAGCACAAGGTGTGCAATACTCAGAGACATGACCAAGGTAAGAAAGGCTGAAAGACGACCACCACTGAACAAGACACACAAGCTGAAACGTCAAGACTGGGCCAAGAAATATCTCAAGACTGATTTTTCTAAGGTTTTATGGACTGATGAAATGAGAGTGAGTCTTGATGGGCCAGATGGATTGGTAAAGGGCAGAGAGCTCCAGTCCGACTCAGACGCCAGCAAGGTGGAGGTGGAGTACTGGTTTGGGCTGGTATCATCAAAGATGAGCTTGTGGGGCCTTTTCGGGTTGAGGATGGAGTCAAGCTCAACTCCCAGTCCTACTGCCAGTTTCTGGAAGACACCTTCTTCAAGCAGTGGTACAGGAAGAAGTCTGCATCCTTCAAGAAAAACATGATTTTCATGCAGGACAATGCTCCATCACACGCGTCCAAGTACTCCACAGCGTGGCTGGCAAGAAAGGGTATAAAAGAAGAAAATCTAATGACATGGCCTCCTTGTTCACCTGATCTGAACTCCATTGAGAACCTGTGGTCCATCATCAAATGTGAGATTTACAAGGAGGGAAAACAGTACACCTCTCTGAACAGTGTCTGGGAGGCTGTGGTTGCTGCTGCACGCAATCTTGATGGTGAACAGATCAAAACACTGACAGAATCCATGGATGGCAGGCTTTTGAGTGTCCTTGCAAAGAAAGGTGGCTATATTGGTCACTGATTTGTTTTTGTTTTGTTTTTGAATGTCAGAAATGTATATTTGTGAATGTTGAGATGTTATATTGGTTTCACTGGTAAAAATAAATAATTGAAATGGGTATATATTTGTTTTTTGTTAAGTTGCCTAATAATTATGCACAGTAATAGTCACCTGCACACACAGATATCCCCCTAAAATAGCTAAAACTAAAAACAAACTAAAAACTACTTCCAAAAATATTCAGCTTTGATATTAATGAGTTTTTTGGGTTCATTGAGAACATGGTTGTTGTTCAATAATAAAATTAATCCTCAAAAATACAACTTGCCTAATAATTCTGCACTCCCTGTAAGAATGTGACTGAACTGGAAGCTTTTGCCCATGAAGAAGGGGTGAAGATACCCGTAGATCGCTGCAAGACACTTGTGTCAAGCTATGCTTCACGTTTAAAAGCTGTTATAACTGGAAAAGGATGTTGTACTAAGTACTAAGATTGAATGTCACTTGGGGGTTGAATAAAACTGATAATGATGTGAGCACAGAAAAGACATTTGTGGTTATTTCATTATAAATGTTATGTTATATTTGTCTGACTTACAAGTGCCTCTTTGATTTAATTGTAAACAAGATGACTGAAATGATCAAAATCAATGTCAAACTGGCCAAAACACTCAATTTCAGTGGGGGTTGAATAATTTTGAACACAACTGTAACCTGAGCATGGCATGACAGGGGTATATGGATGTATAGATACATAGGTTGGTAACAGATAGATGGATAGATAACATATAGATTGAAAGATAGACTATAGATAGATAGTTGGATAGATAAATGGATAGATACATAGATAGATAGATAGATAGATAGATAGATAGATAGATAGATAGAAGATAGATGGATAGATAGACTATAGATAGGAAGATAGAAAGATAGATAGATAATAGATAGATAGAAGGATAGATAGGTAGATAAATTGATAGATATAATTTAGATAGATGGGGTATATGGCTGTATAGATACATCGATAGATAACAGATAGATAGATAGATAGATAGATAGATAGATAGATAGATAGATAGATAGATAATACACTGCTCAAAAAAATAAAGGGAACACAAAAATAACACATCCTAGATCTGAGTTAATTAAATATTCTTCTGAAATACTTTGTTCTTTACATAGTTGAATGTGCTGACAACAAAATCACACAAAAGAAAAAAATAGAAATCAAATTTTTTAACCCATGGAGGTCTGGATTTGGAGTCACCCTCAAAATTAAAGTGGAAAAACACACTACAGGCTGATCCAACTTTGATGTAATGTCCTTAAAACAAGTCAAAATGAGGCTCAGTAGTGTGTGTGGCCTCCACGTGCCTGTATGACCTCCCTGCAACGCCTGTGCATGCTCCTGATGAGGTGGCGGACGGTCTCCTGAGGGATCTCCTCCCAGACCTGGACTAAAGCATCTGCCAACTCCTGGACAGTCTGTGGTGCAACGTGACGTTGGTGGATAGAGCGAGACGTGATGTCCCAGATGTGCTCAATTGGATTCAGGTCTGGGGAACAGGCGGGCCAGTCCATAGCATCAATGCCTTCGTCTTGCAGGAACTGCTGACACACTCCAGCCACATGAGGTCTAGCATTGTCTTGCATTAGGAGGAACCCAAAGCCAACCGCACCAGCATATGGTCTCACAAGGGGTCTGAGGATCTCATCTCGGTACCTAATGGCAGTCAGGCTACCTCTGGCGAGCACATGGAGGGCTGTGCGGCCCTCCAAAGAAATGCCACCCCACACCATTAATGACCCAATGCCAAACCGGTCATGCTGGAGGATGTTTCAGGCAGCAGAACGTTCTCCACGGCGTCTCCAGACTCTGTCACGTCTGTCACATGTGCTCAGTGTGAACCTGCTTTCATCTGTGAAGAGCACAGGGCGCCAGTGGAGAATTTGCCAATCTTGGTGTTTTCTGGCAAATGCCAAACGTCCTGCACGGTGTTGGGCTGTAAGCACAACCCCCACCTGTGGACGTCGGGCCCTCATATCACCCTCATGGAGTCTGTTTCTAACCGTTTGAGCAGACACATGCACATTTGTGGCCTGCTGGAGATCATTTTGCAGGGCTCTGGCAGTGCTCCTCCTGTTCCTCCTTGCACAAAGGCGGAGGTAGCGGTCCTGCTGCTGGGTTGTTGCCCTCCTACGGCCTCCTCCACGTCTCCTGATGTACTGGCCTGTCTCCTGGTAGCGCCTCCATGCTCTGGACACTACGCTGACAGACACAGCAAACCTTCTTGCCACAGCTCGCATTGATGTGCCATCCTGGATAAGCTGCACTACCTGAGCCACTTGTGTGGGTTGTAGACTCCGTCTCATGCTACCACTAGAGTGAAAGAACCGCCAGCATTCAAAGGTGACCAAAACATCAGCCAGGAAGCATAGGAACTGAGAAGTGGTCTGTGGTCACCACCTGCAGAACCACTCCTTTATTGGGGGTGTCTTGCTAATTGCCTATAATTTCCACCTGTTGTCTATCCCATTTGCACAACAGCATGTGAAATTGATTGTCACTCAGTGTTGCTTCCTAAGTGGACAGTTTGATTTCACAGAAGTGTGATTGACTTGGAGTTACATTGTGTTGTTTAAGTGTTCCCTTTATTTTTTTGAGCAGTGTAGATAGATAGACTATAGATAGGAAGATAGAAAGATAGATAGATAATTGATAGAATATAGATAGGTAGATAAATTGATAGATAGAATTTAGATAGATTGGGTATATGGCATAGATAGATAACAGATAGATAGATACATAGGGGTGGGGGGGCCTGTCAAGAGGATGAAAGGGGCTTGTTGACGAGAGGGGTTTTGGTAAACAATAAAAGGGGCGTGGTACCTGTCACTTTTTGACGAATAATATAGAAGCTTCACTACTAGTAAATTTAACACTTTATCTAAACTAAATGCATTAAGCAAACACCTTCAATTGCTTTTCAATGGCTTTTGTATATTGGGTTTCTACATTACAGTAAATTGGGGTTTCTATATGAGCTCTCCATAGTTTGGACACTCTGTGAAACCTTTGAAGGTCTCCTTCACATTAGATTAAAAAAATAAAAATAAAAAAATTCTGCGACTTTGGGCTGCTATGCTCTCTTCCAGGTGAAAAATCTGGCCTAAAAAAACCCCCATGTGAACAAAGCTAACCCACAGTGGTTGTATTTGATTACCTTATGACATATACACTCACCTATAGAATTATTAGGAACACCATACTAATACTGTGTTGAACCCCCTTTTGCCTTCAGAACTGCCTTAATTCTACGTGGCATTGATTCAACAAGGTGCTGATAGCATTCTTTAGAAATGTTGGCCCATATTGATAGGATAGCATCTTGCAGTTGATGGAGATTTGAGGGATGCACATCCAGGGCACGAAGCTCCCGTTCCACCCCATCCCAAAGATGCTCTATTGGGTTGACATCTGGTGACTGTGGGGGCCATTTTAGTACAGTGAACTCATTGTCATGTTCAAGAAACCAATTTGAAATGATTTGAGCTTTGTGACATGGTGCATTATCCTGCTGGAAGTAGCCATCAGAGGATGGATACATGTTCTCATTCTGTTTACGCCAAATTCGGACTCTACCATTTGAATGTCTCAACAGAAATTGAGACTCATCAGACCAGGCAACATTTTTCCAGTCTTCAACAGTCCAATTTTGGTGAGCTCGTGCAAATTGTAGCCTCTTTTTCCTATTTGTAGTGGAGATGAGTGGTACCCGGTGGGGTCTTCTGCTGTTGTAGCCCATCCGCCTCAAGGTTGTGCGTGTTGTGGCTTCACAAATGCTTTGCTGCATACCTCGGTTGTAACGAGTGGTTATTTCAGTCAACGTTGCTCTTCTATCAGCTTGAATCAGTCGGCCCATTCTCCTCTGACCTCTAGCATCCACAAGGCATTTTTGCCCACAGGACGGCCGCATACTGGATGTTTTTCCCTTTTCACACCATTCTTTGTAAACCCTAGAAATGGTTGTGCGTGAAAATCCCAGTAACTGAGCAGATTGTGAAATACTCAGACCGGCCCGTCTGGCACCAACAACCATGCCACGCTCAAAATTGCTTAAATCACCTTTCTTTCCCATTCTGACATTCAGTTTGGAGTTCAGGAGATTGTCTTGACCAGGACCACACCCCTAAATGCATTGAAGCAACTGCCATGTGATTGGTTGACTAGATAATTGCATTAATGAGAAATAGAACAGGTGTTCCTAATAATTCTTTAGGTGAGTGTATGTTTGCAGGTAAGTTTAGCTGTTCTATATTCATGCTTTATCATCTCTATTATAAGGATTTTACTATTTGTTTTTAGATGTTTTTCAGCAGTATACTGTAACAATGTTACTGGGCAGCAAATCCAACCAGGGGCAACATCTGCATGGAGTTTGTATGTTCTCCCTGTGTATTGCCAGCGTGTGACTGACTCCCTTGTTTCACAACCTTCCCTTCACCTTCAGTCCACTGTATAAGAAAAGCATATTGCAAGTGTTTGTCCTTTTTTTACCTGAGGATAGCCATAGATCCCAGTTATCTCCGCTATGGACAGACTGGGGGAAGACATCAAGTGTCCAATAAAAGCCACCACGTTGTTCTTCTCATCACAGCTGTAGTTGGGGACGGCTTCTTCTCGTCCTGACAGTATACTCAGTGCACTCTGTACAGCTTTATGTTCTAACACACAGGAGTCATAGATCTTGTATCCCAGAGTGATATTAGGTAAGAGGTCAGATCTTCTGTTTATTTCTTCTATGGCGAACATGAAGACCAGGAGATGTCTCACCAAATGAAGAGATGGTCTACAAGATGTATAAACATGATTACAGTATATTGACCATGTGTCTGTATACCAAAGCCATGGATAATATATTTTTTCATTTCCATGCTCCATATTTCCATGTACAATGTTGTAGCCATAGATCTATGCAAACAGTGAGGATACATTTAGAAACATCTTTTTCAGGAGCTGATAGACATTATTAAATTTAGAGGTACCTTGTTGCAGAAGAAATGCAACTATTACATAGTTACATACTTAACATGGTTGCAAAAAGACATAAGTCCATCAAGTTCAACCAAGGGATAAGGCTACTTTCACACTAGCGTTCAGGGCTCCGCTTGTGAGCTCCGTTTGAAGGGTCTAACAAGCGGCCCCGAACGCATCCGTCCAGCTACCAATGCATTCTGAGTGGACGCGGATCCGCTCAGAATGCATCAGTCTGGCAGGGTTCAGCCTCCGCTCCGCTCAGCAGGCGGACACCCAAACGCTGCTTGCATCGTTCGGGTGTCCGCCTGGCCGTGGTGCGGAGGCAAACGTATCCGTCCAGACTTACAATGTAAGTCAATGGGGATGGATCCGTTTGAAGTTGACACCATATGGCTCAATTTTCAAACGGATCCGTCCCCCATTGACTTTCAATGTAAAGTCTGGACGGATCCGTCTGAACAACTTTCAGACTTAGAATTTTTTCTAAACTATAATGCAGACGGATCCGTTCTGAACGATAGTCTAAAAGTAGCCTAAGTGGAGAAGCAAATTTTAGAAAAAGGCGAGTGAGACCCAGATTTCTGCACATTTTTTATAAGAATTAATGTTTTTTACTTTAAAGAATTTATCTAAGTCCTTCATAAAACTGCCCACTGTTATGTTGTGACCACGTCTTGAGGTAGACTATTTCATAGATTCACAGTTCTTACAGTAAAGAAGCCTTGACCTCTCTGGAGACTGAACTTTTTCTTCTCCAGTCGCAGGCAGTGCCCCCTTGTCTTTTTAGGGCATTTTCCATGGAACAGCTTTTCACCATATTTTTTGTATGGCCCATTTATATATTTGAATAGGTTAATAATGTTACCCCTTTAGACGTCTCTTCTCAAGACTAAATACATTTAGAATCAATAAGTTTTTTAATTTTCAAACATGCAAAGTTAAACCTCACACTCAGGTGAGAAGCTCACATAAAGGCATACACATATAACTAAACTCCTTTGCAAGGGAGATAACACATAAGACATCACAGACAGTTATAGCTGTCTAGTATGTATTACAGAACAACCAACAGTTCCTCAAACGTACCAGTGGGGGGGGGGGAGAAGGGAACATAGTGTAGAGGCTTGTGGTCAGTCAGGTATTGGGGTTAAGGGGGGGGGGGGGAGATGAAAAAAGGTGACGCCTTCCAGACTCGCCAGGTCTTCTCATATTTTGTAATGTTACCGTCTGAGGAAGCAAAGGCCATTATTTGTTCATAAAGGCATGTTTTGTTAACCCTTTGAGTTACATCCTGTATTGTTGGGGGATGTATGGATTTCCATTTTGAGGTAATAGCCAATTTGGCAGAAAGGAGGATATGGCAGATCAATCCTCTGAAGGCAATGGGCACCTCTGTAATACCAACCAACAGTAATGCTAAGGAGGGGGAGGGGGTATTTAGGGAATAACTCGAGTCAGTGATTTGGGAGATTAAGGAGAAGACTTCTTTCCAGAATGTCTGAATAACCGGCCAGGTCCAGAGTATGTGGTATAGCAAACCCTTATTACCACAGCTCCTCCAGCACAAGGAAGAGACATTCGGGTAAATCAGATGTAACCTTTCAGGGGTAAAGTACCATCTCAGGGAGGTCTTCACGAACGATTCATATTGGGTCACACAGGTAATATTGCTCGAAACATACTTGAAAGTTGCTTGCCATTGTATAGGCGTGAGCTTGGAATCTAAATCCCGTTCCCAGGATAGGAGAGGTGTTGACTTAATAAAAGTGTCTTTACCACTAAGTTGTGAGTATAAGGGACGAAGGGTTTTTTGTTTCGGGTTAGGTATAGACCAAATTTCTAAGATCCTCCCATTTGCCAACAGGAGAGAAGGATTGTCCGCTAAAAAATGTCTAATTCTGAGGAATTTGTAAAACTCAACATTAGGAACCTGAAAGGTGTTGTGTAGGCATTCAAAGGAAGAAAGGCTATCACCCTGAAATAGCTGTAGGGTCTCCATCATACCACATTTGTACCAGGAACTCACTCCTAAATCTGGGATAAGGTAATCCAGTACCACTAGAGGAAGAGGGCTTGAGGCAGGACAGGACTTTTTGGATGTGAGGGTATGATAACGGATCCAACTATCTAGAGCATTAGTAGCAAGAAAACCTAGATTGGGTTTTATAAATGAGTTATTTAGTGAGGCTATCAACAAGGCTTTTAAGTCTCCTCTTGGGACTTCCGTGGAGTCAATGTGAACCCATTGTTTAGCGAGGTCTAATTTCCAACAGCTCTCTAATTGGGCAATTTGTGTCGCTAGATAATAATCCTGTATGTTGGGAAGGCTAATACCACCTAGTTGTTTCCTGATCTGTAGAATTTTAGATGCTATTCTAGGTTTCTTACCATGCCATAGAAAGTTATTCAGCAGTTTATTGCATTGGGAAAAATAGGATAGAGGTAATTTTATGGGGAGGACCCGGAAAAGGTAAAGAAATTTAGGTAAGGCAAACATTTGGAATGTGGCTAGTCTACCTAGCCAGGAGATTTCAAACTTGTCATAATGCTCTAGATCTTTCTTGATGATAGATAGAAGAGGAGGATAGTTGGCCGAGTACAGGTTCTGAGTTGAGGAGGTGAGGTGGATACCTAAGTATTGAATTTGAGTTGGTTGCCAGTCCAGATCATATTTCTCTTTTAGGGATGCCACCGTTTGGGGATCTAAGTTGAGAGGTAGGGCTTGAGATTTAGAGGAGTTTAATTTATAATAAGAAAGTTGGCCAAAGTATGAGATCATGTCTAGGGCTAAGGGTAGGGAAGAGGAAGGGTCGGTGAGCGTGAGTATCACATCATCTGCGTAGAGGCTCAATATATGATTTCGATCTGCGATCTTGACGCCCGACACCTCCCTTCCCATCCTTAAAGCTTGAGCAAGGGGTTCAATTGATAGTATAAACATGAGAGGGGAGAAGGGGAACCCTTGCCTGGTCCCATTGGAAATAGTGAATGGTCTGGAGAGGGACCCATTTACCCACACCCTAGCTGAGGGGTCTTTATATAGGGCCTGTATTGAGGTGAGTATAGGGCCTGCTATGCCCATTTTAACAAGTACCGCGAAAGAGAATGACCAACATATGCGGTCAAACGCTTTTTCAGCGTCTAGCGTTACAAACAATGCAGGGGTCTTTTTTTTATGTAAATGAGCGAGAATGTTTAGGACTCTCCTAGAGTTTTCATGTATTTGGCGACCTTTAACAAATCCAACCTGGTCGGAATGGACTAGTAAAGGGATAAGAGGGGCAAGTCTAGTTGAGAAAATCCTAGCGAATATTTTAATATCCGTGTTTAGGAGGGATATGGGGCGGAAATTTTTTGGATCATCAGTTGATTTGTTGGGTTTGGGAATGGTCACTATTAATGCTTCTAACATTTCTTTAGGAAAGGAACCTAAATCCCTGGCTGATTGGAATGACTGAAGCATGTATTTAGAGAGTTGGTTGAAAAACACCTTGTAATAGGCATTGGATAATCCATCTGGGCCTGGGGCCTTATGTGCAGGTAGTTTCTTCACTATAGCTTGGAGTTCTTCCACCGTCACGGGGGCATTTAGAGCGTCTAATTGTACAGGTGTCAATTTCGTGAGGCCAAGTTTGTCTAGAAAGCCCTCAATATGGTCTTTCTGTGGAGGCGTGACTAATTTTTGGGAAGACAAATTATAGAGGGAAGCGTAAAAATCTCCAAAAGCGTCAGCTATTTCCGTTGGGGATGCTATTTTTTTCCCTGAGGAAGGGTCTACTAGGAATGGGATCTTGGATTTAGCAGCTCTATGTTTTAACCGGCTAGCTAACAGACGACCTGCCTTATTATCTTGGGAGTAGAAGGTGGCCTGGGTCCTTTTCAAGCGTAACTCATGCCTGTAAAGAAGGCAGGCTGATAGCTGAGCTCTAAGTGACTTCAGAGTCTCTGAGTGCGCAGGAGAAATGGAGGATTTGTTGAGTGTTTCCACTGACTTAATCTCTTTAAGTATTTTATCTATCTTCTCCCTACGTTCTCTCTGCAGTCTGCTACCAATTTTGATGAAGACGCCTCTAATATACGCCTTATGGGCGCACCATAGGATGGAGGGATTAGAAACAGAGCCATCATTTAAATTGAAGAACTCAGTTAATGCGGAATCAAGTTCTTTAGAGAGGACAGGGTGATTAATTACATAGGTGTTATTCCGCCAGGGGGAGTAGGGTTTGGCTACATGGGATTCTTTAAGCGTAATAGCAACCGGGGCATGGTCTGACCATGTGATCGAGCGGACGGATGATGATATCACATTGGCAATCACAGATCTACCCGTTAGGAACATATCAATTCTAGAGTATGATTGACTAGCTGCTGAAAAAAAGGAATAATCCCTTTCAGACCCATGCTGGAGTCTCCAGACATCATATAGATCCTCTTGTAGAAACAGGGAATTTAAAGCTTTAGGGGTATCTCTAGAAATAGTCGTGGAATCAACTTCAGGATCTAAAATAGAGTTAAAATCCCCCCCCCCAGATAACATTGCCAGACCGCAGCCGACGAACTTTTGATGCAAGGCGGCGGAGAAATGATACCTGGTGTCTATTTGGTGCATATACAAATACTAGACTGTGTAGTCCACATTGTTAATAGAGCATACCAGGATGATAAATCTACCGTTAGGGTCTATGACCGAGGATTTCAAAGAGAAGGCCACTGAATTACTTATGACCACCGTAACTCCTCTCTGCTTTTTAATGTAGTGTGATTGGTAGATATGCGGAAATTTAGGATGATGGATCCTGTGACCATCTGACTTAAGCAGGTGCGTTTCAGTAGCACAAAAGACGTCACATTTTTGTTCAATTATTTCCTTCCATAGCATAGATCTCTTGAAAGGGCTGTTCAGCCCTTTAACATTCAAAGCAGCAATTTTGAGAACCATGATAAGGGAGGAAAAGATAGTTTTTTACGTTTGAACTTACATATATACAGGATCAATAGGACTGACCCCACCGTACAGAATATCAATTCTGGACCTGACAGGACCCTATTCACTGGCACTTGAGGAGGGTGAGAAGAGGAAACGTTAAGATAACAAAAACATGGGATAGGGAATAAAAACAAAAAAAGGAGAAAACACCTGATATTCATCAGGCACTGTGGTGAGGGCTTGTGAGGCGGTTTTTACCCATTTAACCGCACCGAGCCCAAACAAGGAGAGGCAGTCATACAGCAAATTGGCAGGTTATTTTCAGCGATGTGGCTTGCGCCTGGGTAATGCTGTTTGCCAGTCCGTGGCAATTGGTCTTAGGCCTTTTGCTTGAAGGTCAGGAGGTTCTAGCATGGGAATGTTCCAATCCGCTAGGAGTTTCCGTCCTAGGTCTAGAGAATGCACCGTATGCAGTGTACCCTGGTTTTGGATCAGAACCTTAGTGGGGAAGCCCCAACGGTACGGTATGTTGTGGTCCCGTAAAACAGCGGTGAAGGGGGCCAAGGCTCTTCTTTGCTGGAGGGTGGAGGCAGATAAGTCGGCAAAGATTTTAACCCCTTCATACGGGGCTGGCAGGGAGCCTTTCTTCCTGGCGGCGTTCATGAGGAGCTCTTTAACCTGGAAAAAGTGGACCCGGGCCAGGACATCTCTAGGGACAGAATCTGGCAGGTGTTTCGGCCGGGCCACTCTGTGAGCTCTGTCTAGTGTCAGATCTTTGTCATCCATATTTGGTAGGAGAGATCTCATTAGGTCTAGTATATATGTCTCCAGTTCTTTTGGCGGTATGTCTTCTGGGATGCCTCTAAGTTTAATATTATGACGGCGGGACCTGTCCTCTAGGTCCACCACCTTGTTTTTGAGTCTCTCAACTTCAGAGGAGAGTTCCTTATGTGCATCTACCAGCTGGTTGTGTGATGCCGCGAAGTCCCCCATTTTTGACTCCACATTTGAGAGGTGCTTGTCTGCCTCAGCTATGGAGGCCTGCAGGGGCGACAGCAGGGCCGCAAGTTCGCTATGCATGGAGCGGCTGAAGACAACTAGCATGTCTTTTATCATGCTACCAGTGGCTACATCATCAGTTGTAGGGTAATCAATTAGAGACGGGGTATCCAGTTCACTCACCCCTGCTGGTGGTAATGCGTCTCCGTGGAGCCGCGGCTTTTGCTTCGGTGGGCTCTGGCAGGGGGAGCCGTCTCTGTCGCGAGGACTGAAGAAGCTGTGCCGGACAGGCGAGCTCGTCTCCGGTGGAGTCAAGGAGGACTCGGTTGGAGGAGGTAAGCGTGTCGGGGAGGATTGGGAGGCAAGCGGACTCTTTCGCTGAGGTGGGGAGACAGTTGGTGAAGTCGGATCCGCAGAACCTGAGGAGCGCGTGGTGACCGGCGAGCCCGCGCCATCTTGGTCCCTCAGTCTCTCCACAAAGAAGTCCAGTTTCCCTTGCTTCTTAATCGATTTCTTGCCCCTCGTCATCATGGGGGCCAGGAGGGAAGTTAGTGCGGTGAAGTCAGCGAAGCTATGTAGGTGCCAACTCGCTGTAGCTATGTAGTCGATAGATAGGGCTCGGGAGCTCACAGCTCAGGCGGCCATCTCACTCGGCAGGCAAACCACGCCCCCCGACTAAATACATTTAATTCTTTTAATCTTTCCTAAGACCCTCCAGGCCCATCAACAATTTAATCGCTCTCCTCTGTACTTTTTGCAGCTCCAGGGCATCTTTTCTATGGACTGGTGCCCAGAACTGAACTGCATATTCCAGGTGAGGCCGCCCCAACGCTTTGTAAAGTGGTAAAAGTGGTAATATTACATCCCTGTCCCGCGAGTCCATGCCTCACTTAATACATGACAATATCCTGCTAGCCTTACAAGCAGCTGATTGAGATTGTATGCTGTTATTTAATCTACGATCTACAAGTACACCCAAATCCTTTTTGAAAAGTGATTCTCCCAGTGTTACTTCCCCAGGACATGATGCTCGTAGATTATTACTACCCAGATGCAGAACTTTACATTTATCCACATTGAACTTCATTTGCCAATTTGATGTCAAAGTCAGCTTGTAGTTATTGTAGATCTTCCTTAGACTGCACAGTACTACATAGCTTGGTGTCATCTGCTAAAATAGAAATTGTGCTCATAATCCCATCCTTGATATCATTAATACATAAATTAAATAATAGCGGACCCAGCACTGAACCTTGGGATACACCACTTATAACCCGGGACTTATAACTCCCTGGACACAAACTATACTTTCTAAGCTTATAGACCTTATTGTACCTATTAAACATCTACGAGGGACAGTATCAAATGTCTTTGCAAAAAGAAACACTACATCCACAGCCGCCCTTCTGTCAAGGCTTCTGCTCACCTCCTCATAATCACAATACCAGGTTAGTGTGACAACTTCTGTCCTTTATAAACCCATGCTGGTTATCACTAACGATATTATTTACAGTCACATACTCCTTGATATAGTCCCTTAAGAATACCCACAATAGAAGTTTAACTGGTCTATAATCACCTGTGGAGGGCCTAGAGCCGTTTGGCAACACATTTGCCTTGTACCAGTCATAAGGCACTATACCAGTCCCTGGAGAATTTCTAAAAATTATGACAGCGACACAGCAGTAACTGAACTGAGTTCTGTAAGAACTCCTGGGTGTAATCCATTTGGACCTGGAGCCGAGCTAATAGTAATGTTAGGTAACTTTGCTTAGAAACATAGAAACATAGAATGTGTCGGCAGATAAGAACCATTTGGCCCATCTAGTCTGCCCAATATACTGAATACTATGAATAGCCCCGGCCCTATCTTATATGAAGGATGGCCTTATGCCTATCCCATGCATGCTTAAACTCCTTCACTGTATTTGCAGCTACCACTTCTGCAGGAAGGCTATTCCATGCATCCACTACTCTCTCAGTAAAGTAATACTTCCTGATATTACTTTTAAATAGGGTTGAGCGAACCTGAACTGTAAAGTTTGGGGACGTAACGAACTTTAGGATTTTTGGACCCCAGACCCGAACCCGAACATTTCAGTCAAAGTTCGGGTACGGTGTTAGGCAATTTCTGTGCACTTTTTGAAAGGCTGCAGAGCAGCCAATCAACAAGCGTTTAACTGTGTGACCATAGAAGCCATCACAGCCATGCCTACTAATGGCATGGCTGTGATTGGCCAGAGCAGCATGTGACCCAGACTCTATATAAGCTGGAGTCACGTATCGCTGCACGTCACTCTGCTGTGCTTAGTGTAGGGAGAGGATGCTGCTGCTGTGAGGGAGAGAATAGGACAGAATCTGTTATCAGAACTCCAATTGAACTCAGCGATCTACATACAATTAGTTGTGTGGGTGCAGTGCACAATCTTTATACCCTGCCCTGAGCCCAGTGACAGAGATAAATAACTTTTATCCGTCTTTTAGTTAGGTGGGTGGCGGCGGCCATTTTATGCAAGCTCAGTACACCAGCACTGCATATGTGCTTTTGTGACATTCAAATCCAAGCTTGAAATACTGCAATAATAATCTGGTTTAAAAAAAAAACACCTTTTTTTGGCAAAATACAACATCTGGGGCCTCTGCCGCATTAGTCAGTGTGCAATTTAAGCTAGAAATACAGCTATAATTTTCTGGGTTTAAAAAACACACTTTTTGGGCAAAATACACAATTTTGCAGCCTTTGCTGCATCTACACGTATGAAATTCAAGCGTTATATACTGCTGTCATATTCTGTTATTTAAAAAACACCCATTTTGGGTAAAAAACTTAATTTTGCAGCCTTTGCTGCATATGTCATTGTGAGATGCACCCTTTACAAACTGTGGTTCCATTCTGATATTAATAAAACACCCATTTTCGCCATTCTAGGGCTCGAGGGAGTTGTAGACGCTCCAGATCCTCCAGGTGGCGTTCCCCCTCATCTTCGGAGTTGTCATCGGGCGCATCTGAGGAGTCTGGTAGAGTTTCGCGGATTAGAAGATTGAGGCCAGCACCAAGCTGTACTTCCAGGGCTCCGAGCCTGGTTCATCCGGTGGTCCAGAGTCAGGCGGTTCCCGTGGAGATGCCTTCTCCGGTGGTTCCTAATGCTCCGGTTGGTGAGTTTCAATTTGCAGGGGCCTGGGGGGAGAGTGGGTCTGTGGCTGGAATGGAATTGCTGATGCGGGCTTTGTTAGACAAATTGCAGGATGCTCCAGCCCCAGTTGCTCGCCCGGCCCCTTCCTCAGTGGCTGCGGGAATACATAAAGAGTCATTTTTCTGCGGGGTTAGCACTTTGGGTTCACATGTTGAGGAGGCGGTTAGGGAAAAGATCTGGGCTAATCAGTATGTAGACATATGGTCTCTTATCTCTGTGGATCAGCATACAGTGGACAGGGAGCGCCGAGTGCTTGATAAACCGTATGAGCGTAGGCCGAAGGTGGCGAAAACTATTGGGAATTGGCTTCAGGCGTTTGCGGTTTTGGGATGTATCATGGGTCAGCGGCACCCGGAGCGATGTTCCGAGATGTTTGTTTATGTTGATACTGTATATAGTGCTTACAAGTCCCACTGGGGCAGCGCATGGTGGCGGTATGATGAGGAATTTAGGAGGCGCCTTGCCCTTCAGCCTGGCGTGGGTTGGGGAGTCAAGGCAACTGATGTGTGGCTGCGGCTCATGTTGTCTCAGAGACAACATCCCTTTCAGAGCTCGGCCGCCGGTGTGGGCACTGCCCAGGTCCATGCATCGGTGGCCGTTAGACGCCCAGGAGTGTGCTGGTCGTTCAATGAGGGAAATTGCAAGTACGCGGGTTTATGCAGGTTCAAGCATGAATGCTCAGTGTGCGGAGGCTCCCATGCTGGAAATAGGTGTTCGGTTCAGACAGCCAGGCTTAATAAGTTGCTCGCCCAGAGTGAGGGTAAGGACCCCGGTGAGCGTGGACGCGATGTCCCCTTGGCTAGACAGGTACCCCGATAGACAGGCGGCTTCTCAGATTCGCTCTGGTTTTTTGTTGGGTTTCTTTATTCCGTTTGTTCTTAACCGGTCCCCTGTTTTTAGTGATAATCTGAGGTCAGCCCGGGATCACCCTGAGGTATTGAGGGATAAATTGGCTAAGGAGGTCGAGTTGGGTAGGATTGAAGGTCAGTTTTCTTCAATTCCGTTTCCTAACCTAAGGGTGTCTCCGTGGGGTGTGGTTCCGAAAAAGGAGGTTGGGAAGTTTTGTTTGATTCATCATTTATCTCATCCTAAGGGCTCCTCGGTGAATGATGCGATTCTTCAGGAAGAGGCATCAATTTCGTATGTTTCATTTGACAGGGCGGTTTCGTTGGTTAGGGATGCAGGTAAAGGGGCCTTTTTAGCTAAATCTGATATTGAGTCGGCATTTAGGCTTCTTCCTGTTCATCCTGATTGTTTCCATTTGTTGGGAGGGGCAATTTTATTATGACACTTGTTTACCGATGGGGTGCTCCATATCGTGTCACTATTTTGAGCTGTTTAGTTCCTGTCACGGAACCATGAACCAGACGTGCAACAAGAGATAAGAGAAAATAAGAAGGCTTTATTGAAAATAAAGCTGTAAAGCAAAAGTCCAAAACGGATGGTGAAACCGAGCAGAGTCTTTGCGAAGCCAGAGGTCAGGAACCAGAAGGGTAGTCAGACGAAGCCAGGATCAGGAACCAGCAGGGTAGTCAGACGAAGCCAGGATCAGGAACCAGCAGGGTAGTCAGACGAAGCCAGGATCAGGAACCAGCAGGGTAGTCAGACGAAGCCAGGATCAGGAACCAGAAGCAGCAGCAGTCTTAGAAGCATGTGTACACAAGAGGACCAAGCAAGGAACTGAAGCCACAGACCTCCTATATATATGAGCTAGGCATCCAGCTCCTCCCAGTGGGAAGGAGGAGCCGCAGGGTGGAAGGCTACAAGAAACCCACAAACCAAGATGGCCGCCAGCACATGTCAAACGAAGGAGAACAGCAAGAAGGTAAGACCATGACAGTACCTCCCCCTCAAGGGCCCCTCCTCCGCGGAGCACAAAACGGTTTCTGAGGGAAGCGTGCGTGGAAGGCTCGGAGCAAGGCAGGAGCATGGACATCTGCGGAGGGAACCCAGGAACGCTCCTCTGGACCATAACCACGCCAATGGACCAAAAACTGCAACCGACCGCGGACCAGGCGTGAGTCCAGGATATTGCTCACCTCATATTCCTCACGATTGCCCACTTGGACCGGACGAGGCCGAGGAACCGAGGAAGTGAAACGATTACACACCAGTGGCTTCAACAGGGAGACATGAAACACATTGGAGATCCGCATGCCAGAAGGAAGCGCAAGGGCATAGGCTA
Source organism: Bufo bufo (assembly GCF_905171765.1). Classification (NCBI taxonomy): domain Eukaryota; kingdom Metazoa; phylum Chordata; class Amphibia; order Anura; family Bufonidae; genus Bufo; species Bufo bufo. The sequence goes on along the minus strand of NC_053392.1, from coordinate 25,617,623 downwards.
CCGGGTTTACCCTGCGAAGCACTCGGAAGGGACCAACAAAGCGAGGCGCCAGCTTGGGAGTGGGCACTCGAAGGTTGAGGTTGCGGGTGGACAACCATACACGGTCTCCGACCTGGTAGGAAGGAGCAGGCGCTCGTCTGCGATCAGCCTGGAGTCTCTGGCGCTGCGCAGAGACCTCAAGGGACCTCTGGATCTGTACCCAAGAAGCACGTAGGACGGAAAGGTGATCCTCCACAGCCGGAATATCCTGGGGAGAGAATTCCTCCGGTAACACGGCAGGTTGGAACCCATAATTGGCCATGAAGGGAGACGTCCCAGAGGAAGAGTTCACCGCCGTGTTCCTGGCAAACTCAGCCCAAGGCAGGAGGTCAACCCAATTGTCTTGGTGGTCGGAGACATAGCAACGAAGGAATTGCTCCAAGGCCTGATTGGATCGTTCTGCGGCCCCATTGGACTGAGGGTGGTAGGCCGAGGAGAAGGAGAGATGAATCCCCAACTGGGAGCAAAAGGCGCGCCAGAACCTGGACACAAACTGACTCCCCCGATCCGACACAATCTCCTTGGGCAAACCGTGCAACCGGAAGACCTCCCTGGCAAAAATCGTGGCCAACTCTTGTGCAGAGGGTAACTTCTTGAGAGGAACACAGTGGCACATTTTGGAAAACCGATCCACAATCATGAGAATGACCGTATGGCCTCGGGATGCAGGGAGGTCCACAATGAAATCCATCCCCAGGTGTGACCATGGGCGCTCCCCGGTGGCTATGGGTTGCAGAAGGCCCAACGGAAGGTGCCGAGGGGACTTACTCTGGGCACAAACGGAGCATGCCGCTACATATGCGGCGATGTCGGAACGTAGGGAAGGCCACCAGAACAGACGTGAAACAGCCCAGGACAGCTGATTCTTTCCAGGATGCCCCGCGGTCTTGGAGTTATGGTAGGTACGCAACAACCGAGTGCGCAACTCCTCAGGCACAAAACATCTGCCGTTGGGTCTCCCAGAGGGAGCACCAGATTGAGCCGCCAAAATCTGCTCACCCAGGGGAGAGGTCAGGCTGGTGCGAATGGCGGCCAGGATCTGATTCGGAGGTATGACCGAAGTCGGAATCGACTCCTCCCTGGACAGCTCGGAGTACTGCCGTGATAAGGCATCCGCCCTGATGTTCTTGGAACCGGGTAGGTAGGAGACCACGTAATTAAAACGTGACAAGAACAGAGCCCATCTGGCCTGACGTGGTGTCAATCTCTTGGCCTCAGAAAGGTAGGTCAGATTCTTGTGGTCCGTCAGGATGAGAACCGGAACCACCGAACCCTCGAGCAAGTGCCTCCATTCTTTAAGGGCCTGCACGATGGCCAATAACTCCCTGTCACCAATCTGATAGTTGCACTCCGCGGAAGACAGTTTCCGGGAGTAAAACCCACAAGGAAGCAGAGGACCCTCTGGTGTTCTACGCTGAGACAGAAGGGCGCCTACTCCCGTCTCAGACGCGTCCACCTCGAGGACAAAGGGCAACCCAGGGTTGGGATGCGACAGAATCGGTGCCGACACAAAGGCGGACTTTAGGGCCTCAAAAGCTCGGATGGCCTCGAGCGGCCAGACCTGGGAATTACTGCCCTTCCTGGTCAGATCCGTGAGAGGCTTGGCCAGCATGGAAAAGTCCCTGATGAACTTCCGATAATAATTGGCGAAGCCCAAAAAGCGCTGCAGGGAACGAAGACCACTGGGCTGGGGCCACTGTAAGACAGCCGAAACCTTCTCAGGATCCATGGAGAACCCCTCAGCGGAAATGATGTAACCTAAGAAGGTTACCTGGGATCGGTGAAATTCGCATTTCTCAAGCTTACCGAACAGCTTGTTCTCTCGTAACCGTTGCAACACTCGTCTGACATCCAGAATGTGGACCTCCATGGATTCAGAATATACCAAGATGTCATCCAAATAGACCACCACACACTGTTGCAACAGGTCACGGAAAACATCGTTGATGAATTCCTGAAAGACTGCGGGCGCATTGCACAACCCAAAGGGCATAACCAAGGATTCATAATGACCGGTCCTGGTGTTAAACGCGGTCTTCCACTCATCGCCCGCCTTGATCCTTACCAGGTTATATGCCGCCCTCAGGTCGAGTTTGGTAAAGACCGTGGCCCCTTTAAGGCGATCGAACAGCTCGGAAATCAAGGGTATCGGGTAAGCGTTCTTGATCGTGATGCGATTGAGACCCCTGTAATCGATGCAAGGCCTCAACTCACCGCCCTTCTTTTTCACAAAGAAAAATCCAGCCCCTGCCGGGGACGAAGATTTGCGAATGTGTCCGCGTGAAAGCGCCTCCCTCACGTACTCCTCCATGGCCTCATTCTCCGCTACCGACAGTGGATAGACTTTGCCACGAGGAGGAACGGCACCAGATTGTAACTCTATGGCACAATCGTATGGGCGGTGCGGAGGTAGGGCAACCGCGCGCACCTTATCGAATACATCCCGGTACTCCTCGTATTCAGGAGGCAACAGAGAGTCCGAGGAAGTACACAGCAACTTGACAGGCCCATGGATGCAACTAGCCCCACACTGTGGTGACCACGAGAGGATCTCGACCGATCTCCAATCGAAAGTCGGATTATGCTTCTGGAGCCAGGGGTACCCCAAGACCACCGAGTAGTGTGGAGACGAAATAACCTGGAGACAGACCGACTCTCTGTGAACGGCACCAATGGCTATCCCCACTGGAAGGGTCTCATGAGTCACGTGTGGCGGCAGAAGGGGTCTGCCGTCTATCGCCTCAAGAGCCAGTGGGGAACCTCGAGCCTGCAGAGGAATGGAATTGGCGGCAGCGAACCCACTATCAATGAACAAACCACCAGCACCAGAGTCCACCAACGCCTGGGTCGTCACCGAGCCCCCGACCCAGGAGAGGACAACAGTGATCAGTGGTTTGTCAACACGGGAAACCGGGGACGAGGAGACTCCACCCAAGATCTGCCCCCGACAGGATCTCAGGTACGAGCGTTTTCCCGGACGGTTCGGACATGCCAACCGAAAATGCCCACCGAGACCACAGTACATGCATCGGCCCTCGCGTCTCCGGAGTGCCCTCTCCCCCTCGGACAGGCGAGCAAACCCCAGCTGCATGGGTTCACCCCCAGACAAGTCATCCCCAGGAGGCGTGGGAGGAGAGGGAGGCACGGGTGGGACAGCAAACGTAGGCACCAATCTGTTAGAAGACCTCCGCAGGTTCTCCTTAAAGGAAGGTCTCTCCCTGAGTCTGGTGTCAATCAAAATCAGGAATGAAATAAGAGACTCAAGCTCAACTGGTAGGTCCTTAGCTGCAACCTCATCCTTCAAGGCATCCGAGAGACCATGAGAGAAAGCAGCGACCAGAGCCTCATTATTCCAGCCCACCTCTGCTGCCAGGGTACGAAACTCAATGGCGTATTCAGCTACGGATCGTGAACCCTGTCTGATGGACATAAGGAGCCTCGCAGCAGAGGCAGCACGAGCCGGCACATCGAATACCTTCCGAAGAGAAGCAACAAAACCGGAAAACTCGGCAACCACCGGATTGTTGTTCTCCCATAAAGGGCTGGCCCAGGCCAAGGCCTTGTCCGAGAGCAGCGAGATCAAGAAGCCCACCTTTGATCTCTCAGTAGGAAAGGCATGTGGCAGCAACTCGAAATAAATGCCCACCTGGTTAAGGAAACCTCGGCACTGAGTTGGCTCTCCCCCAAAGCGCTGTGGAAGAGGGGCAGAACCGGTCATACCCCGAAACACCGCAGGCGCAACAACAGGTGTCGGGGTAGACTCTGGCGCAACAACCGGAGCGGCAGTAGGAGCGAGCCCAGGAGCGACAACCGACCCATCGGCAACGGGAGCGAAATGAGCCGTGCGTTCAAGCAGGGTTTGCAACGCCACAGCGAACCGACCCAACAGGTGATCCTGCTGATCAAGTCTGGCAACCAGCGTGGGTAGCGAGGATGGCCCTGTACCGTCAGAATTCATGGCTTGGTCCTAATGTCACGGAACCATGAACCAGACGTGCAACAAGAGATAAGAGAAAATAAGAAGGCTTTATTGAAAATAAAGCTGTAAAGCAAAAGTCCAAAACGGATGGTGAAACCGAGCAGAGTCTTTGCGAAGCCAGAGGTCAGGAACCAGAAGGGTAGTCAGACGAAGCCAGGATCAGGAACCAGCAGGGTAGTCAGACGAAGCCAGGATCAGGAACCAGCAGGGTAGTCAGACGAAGCCAGGATCAGGAACCAGCAGGGTAGTCAGACGAAGCCAGGATCAGGAACCAGAAGCAGCAGCAGTCTTAGAAGCATGTGTACACAAGAGGACCAAGCAAGGAACTGAAGCCACAGACCTCCTATATATATGAGCTAGGCATCCAGCTCCTCCCAGTGGGAAGGAGGAGCCGCAGGGTGGAAGGCTACAAGAAACCCACAAACCAAGATGGCCGCCAGCACATGTCAAACGAAGGAGAACAGCAAGAAGGTAAGACCATGACAGTTCCTTCTTGGAATGGGTGGTGAGATTTGAATCCGGTATGTCGTCTTTGATACATTATCTAGATGATTTCCTGTTTGTTTCCCCTGGTGTGGGGGGGGGGGGGTGCAGGTACTTGTTGTCATTGTTTTTGACCCTTATGGGACAGTTTGGGGTTCCTATTTCGGCCGAGAAGACGGAGGGTCCGGTCACGTGCTTGTCCTTTTTGAGGATCGAAATTGATACGGTTGCTATGGTTTTTCGGTTGCCTGGGGACAAGTTAGGTAGGTTATTGGAGTTAATTGAAGGATTTATGGCAGTTAAGAAGGTGACGCTGAAACAGCTTCAGTCTCTTTTGGGGTTGTTGTGTTTTGCATGTCGGGTGATGCCCATGGGCCGCGTTTTTTCCCGCCGGTTGTCGTTGGCCACGAGGGGGGTGTCCTCTCCAGGTCATCATATCAGGTTGACCAAGTCCCTTAAGGCGGACTTGTGTGTTTGGCGTTCCTTTTTAGCTGGTTATAATGGCCATACTTGCTATATTTCCAAGGAAATTGTGAGTTCGGAGTTGTCATTGTGGTCTGATGCGGCTGGGTCATGTGGCTTTGGTACCATATTGGGCAGTGAATGGTGTTCTGCTCCTTGGCCGGGGTCGTGGAGGGAGTCCGGCTTTTGCAAGAATTTGACGCTATTGGAATTGTTCCCTATTGTGGTGGCTGTGGAGATTTGGGGGGACCGGTTAGCTAATAAGCATGTGTGGTTTTTGGTCTGATAATCTGGGAGTGGTGCATGTGATCAATCGTTTGTCTTCCTCTTCCCTTCCTGTGTTGGCGTTAGTTCGTCATCTGGTTTTGCGGTGCCTGGATCATAACATTTACTTTCGGGCCCATCATGCTCCGGGGGTAGATAATAGAGTTGCTGATGCTCTCTCTCGATTTCATTGGCAGGTCTTCCGGGAACTTCATCCGGAGGCGGACAAGTGTGGCAAGGAGTGTCCTCCGTTCCTGTGGTGTCTGGTGGACAGCTAATGTCGCTCATTAGCTCCTCGGTTTCGCCAGCTACGTGGCAATCTCATGGTAAGGCCTGGGCTGAGTGGTTGGCGATGGTGGGGTCTAGGGACGTGTCTTCTCGTGACGATATCCGGCTGGAGGTCACGGTGGAATAGTCGCTTCGTTTGCACGGTTCAGGTGTGTCTTCCCTTGTTGCCCTTCGGCGGCTGTCAGGTGTGGCTTTCTTTTTTAAGTTTGTGTGGTTGGACAGATGTAACGAAACACTTCGTGATTCGGCAGGCCATGCGTGGCTGGCGCAAGGCGTATGTGGCGCGAGATTCGCGTCGCCCGTTGTCCTTTTCTTTGCTGTGTAGGCTGATTGTTGGTTGCGCTAGCGTTTGTAAATCCGCATATGAGGGATCTCTTTTTGCTGCCAGTTTCAGCGTTGCTTTCTTTGCAGCATTGCAGGTTGGTGAATTAATTGCTCCTTCGCTTAGGAAGGCGGGTGGTTTGTTGGTGCAGGATGTAGTTTTAGCCAATGGCTCCCTGCGCATTAGGGTCCGACGATCTAAGACGGATCAATATGGTCACGGGGCGTGGATCCCGCTTCTCCCTGTTCAGGGTTCTGCCTGCCCGGTGAGTTTGGTGGGGGAATTCATGGACAGGCGACGCGAGGGTTCTAATTTCTTTTCGTATGAGGATGGAACTCCGGTGACTAAATTTCAGTTTACGGCTGTTTTTAGACGGTGTCTTTCGGAGGTTGGTGTTGATCCGAAGGAATTTGGGACCCATTCGTTCCGCATTGGTGCGGCTACTGAGGCTGCTAGAGCGGGTTTGCCGGAAGCGGAGGTTATGCGTATTGGTCGCTGGCGTTCTTCTTGCTTTGCGCGATATGTCCGGCCGGAATTGCTGCTTTAAAAAAAAAAAGACATGGTAATCGTAATATTATGTGAATGAATGTACTTAAAATTGGTGTCATGTCAATGGTTCAGTTTCTTCATTACAGGCGTGGTTGTTGTCCTGGTGGTCCTTTTCTAACGTTGTTATCTTTTCAGGTGCCGAGCGTCCAGCAGTATGGATTGTTGGGCACTCCTACGTATTTTGGGCTGCACAGGTGGCCGAATGTCGGCCTGGCGGGCGCAATCTTGGATTCCGGAATGTGGACGTCCTGTGGAGAGGTGTTCGGGGCCTAAGATGGTCTCAATTACTCACGGAGGTGGTCGAGATTGGTATACGTTCGGTGGGTCCGGTGATCTTGGTGATCCATGCCGGTGGTAATGACCTCTGCCATTTACGGGTGGCGGAATTGTTGACGCTTATGCGTTCAGATGTGGAGCGTTTTCCGTAATTTTTTTTAGAGAAATGGTTCTAGTATGGTCAGAAATTGTCCCAAGGGTGGTTTGGGATGGGGCCCGGGATGGTGAGGCTTTAGAGAAAGGCAGGCGTACGGTGAACGCGCGGATCTCCCGGTTTGTGCGTTCAAAGGGGTCAGTGGTTGTTCGCCATAGGCAGCTAGAGGGTGACAACCGAGCGTTGGTGAGGCCGGATGGTGTTCATCGGAATCGGTCTAGATATATTCTTATCAGGCATCCAGGATGGAATTGAGCAGGCCATGTTTTTGCTGGGTGGTGGTCGGAGCCACGTGTAGGCGGTATATAATTCAGTATGGAATTTGGTTATGGCACAAGGCAGACTTGCCCGCTGGGAGTCCAGCGGCTGCCATAATGCGCCATTTACAGTTATGGTGTTATCATTAAATAAAGAAAGCTGTGGCCGATCATCACCCAGCATTAAAAGGAAAATGGTTGTCAGTCTCTTATTTAAGTTAATGGGTTGTGGATAGGCCTGACCGGGTGGCCCATCCCCTAGTGGGGTTAATCCCTATTTACCAACAGTCTGGTAAGCACCCGACGGCCTATGGAGGGTGATAAGAGACAGGGGGTCCTTCCTGATTCCCTCTGCCCCGAGTTAATAGGGGGTCATGGCCCTGTTTAGGGTTTAAGAACAGTTGAGGAGAAGGGTTATAAGGAGTTAACTGGGAAGCCTTCCCATGATTCATTAGGGGTAGGGGGCGGTTCTGGGGGTCTATATATTCTTGGAATTGCGCTTGCCACTTCCTCTTGACGGTGGATGTGCTGGTTTCCCACCGGCCCATCCTGTGAGATTGCGATGTTTTGACGGATTGGATCCGTATTGTTTCTCAGGTGAGGTATTCTTTTGTGTTAAAAAAAAATAAAAATAAGGAAAGAAAGAAAGAATATTAAAAAAGAAAAAGAGAGAAATATAAATGAAGTTATATACGATATGAGAACAGGTCACAGCTGGCGGTATATAATTCAGTATGGAATTTGGTTATGGCACAAGGCAGACTTGCCCGCTGGGAGTCCAGCGGCTGGCATACTGCGCCATTTACAGTTATGGTGTTATCGTTAAATAAAGAAAGCTATGGCCGATCATCACCCAGCATTAAAAGGAAAATGGTTGTCAGTCTCTTATTTAAGGTAATGGGTTGTGGATAGTCCTGACCGGGTGGCCCATCCCCTAGTGGGGTTAATCCCTATTTACCAACAGTCTTTAATTGCGGCCTAGTCTACATCTGTACGTGTGAGATACATAATTTAGATACTGTGGTTCTATTCTGCTTTTAATAAAACACCCATTTTGGGCAAAAATCTTTTATTGCGGCCTAGTTTGCATCTGTACGTGTGAGATACACCCTTTACATACTGTGGTTATATTCTGCTATTAATAAAACACAGATTTTGGGCAAAAATCTTTAATTGCGGCCTAGTCTGCATCTGTACGTGTGAGATACAGCCGTTACATACTGTTGTTCTATTCTGCTATTAATAAAACACCCATTTTGGCCAAAAATCTTTAATTGCGGCCTAGTCTGCATCTGTATGTGTGAGATACACCCTTTACATACTGTCGTTCTATTCTGCTATTAATAAAACACCGATGTAGAGCAAGATCCTAAATTTGAGAAATATGAAGAGAGCGTCAAATAAGGGACGTGGCCCAGGTTGTGGTGCTGCTGGTGGAGCTCCTGTTGCAGGGAGAGGACGTGGTCGATCTGTGCTAGCTACACGCACAAGTGAAACACCTTCCTAAGGTACGAGTAGGCGACAGAACCTGCAGCGGTATTTGGTCAGGCCAAATGCTGCTCTACGAATGGTCAGGCAAGAACAAGTACAGGCGAAAGTAGATTGGGGCTGGCAGTGCCTCCAGTTCCTTCGCATTGTCTCCCACCCAGTCTCCTGCTGAAAGATCAGAGTTGGCACTTGCAGCCGATGTCCATCAGTCTTTCACCTCACCCCCTTGCATATCAGCCAAGCAGTCTGAGCCACAAGTCATGCAGCAGTCTCTTCTGCTTTTTGATGACTCTGTTAGCAGGGTTTCCCAGGGCCATCCACCTATCCTTGCCTCAGAAGTGGAAGAGATTGAGTGCACCGATGCCCAACCACTTATGTTTCAAGATGAGTACATGGGAGGACCATCGCAGCACATCTCGGATGATGATGAAACACAGATGCCAACTGCTGTGGCTTTTGAAAGTGTGCAGACTGACAAGGAGGGCAGGGGTGAAGACTGGGTGGAAGATGATGTGGAGGATGATGAGGTCCTCGACCCCACATGGAATCAAGATCATGCAAGTGACCTGTGTAGTTCGGTGGAAGAGAAGGTGGTCGCAGAGAGCCACCAGCACAGCAGAAGAGGGAGCAGGGTGCAAAAGTGGAGCGGCCGTCCCCTAGACAGTATGCCTGCTACTGCCCACTGCAGCAAGAGACCGAGCACACCAAAGCGAGCTCCAAGGAGTTCCCTGGCGTAACAGTTCTTCAGGCAATGTGCTGACGACAAGACATGAGTGGTTTGCACGCTGTTCAATCAGAGCCTGAAGCGAGGCATAAACGTTCTCAACCTGAGCACAACCTGCATGACCAGGCATCTAAGTGCAAAGCACGAGCTGCAATGGAGTAAACACCTCGAAAACCAAGAAAGGTCTCTGGCTCCTCCTATTTCCTCTTCTACTGCAGTCTCGGCCTCTTCATCCACCTCTGGAGTGACAGTGCCACCTGCCACCCCCCAAACAGAGGACCTGCCAGCAACACCACCACCTGGGTCACCAAGCATCTCCACAATGTTTCACGGAAGCCTTCAGCTCTCCATCTCCCAAACACGGGAGCGGAAGAGGAAGTATACCCCTACCCACCCGTGATCCCTGGCCCTGAATGCCAGCATTTCAAATTTACTGGCCTTTGAAATGCTGTAATTCCGTCTGGTGGAGACTGAGAGTTTTAAAAGCCGCCACTACTTTTCCAGGCGTGCCATTTCTTCCCTGCACAACCAAGTGGGGGACAAAATCAGGTGTGCACTGCGCAACTCCATCTGTGGCAAGGTGTACCTCACTACGGATACGTGGACCAGTAAGCACGGTCAGGTACGTTATATCTCCATAACAGCACTCTGGGTAAATGCAGTGGCGGCTGGGTATGAGGCGGATAGCAGTTTGGCGCATGTCCTTCCACCACCGAGGATTGCAGGGCGCTTCAGTTTGCCTCCTGTTGCTTCCTCCTCCTACTCCGCTTTTTCATCCTCTACCGGCTCCTCATCCGGTCAGCATAACACCTTCACCACCAACTTCAGCACAGCCAGGGGTAAACGATAGCAGGCAGTTTTAAAACTTATCTGTTTGGGGGACAAACTCCACACCGCGCAGGAGCTGTGGACGGGCATAGAACAACATACCGATGAGTGGTTGGTGCCAGTGAGCCTCAAGTGTGCGATAATGGGCAAAATCTCGTAGCAGCTCTGGGACTAGCTGGTTTGACGCACATCCCTTGCCTGGCGCATGTGCTTAATTTGGTGGTGCAGAGGTTCCTTAAAAATTACCCCGATATGTCAGAGCTGCTGCATAAAGTGCGGGCCGTCTGTGCGCGCTTTCGGCGTTCTCACCCTGCTGCTGCTCGCCTGTCAGCACTGCAGCGTAACATCAGCCTTTCCGCTCACCGCCTCATATGTGACGTGTCCACAAGGTGGAACTCCACCTTGCACATACTGGCCAGACTGCGTGAGCAGCAGCAGGCGGTAGTGGAGTTTCAGCTGCAGCACGCACGGGTGAGTCGCTCTGTGGAACAGCACCACTCCCCACCAATGACTGGGCCTCCATGCGAGACCTGTGTTCCTTGTTGTGCTGTTTCGAGTACTCCACCAACATGGCCAGTGCCGATAACACCTTTCTCAACATTACTATCCCACTTCTATGCCTCCTTGAAAAAACGCTGCTGGAGATGATGGAAGAGGATCTGGCACAGGAAGAGGAGGAAGAGGGATAATTTCATAGGGTTTCCGGCCAGTCATTCACAAGTGGCTCCGAGGGTGGGTTCCTGCACCCACAAACCCAAGGTACACAATTGTCCAGCCAGGGCACAGTTCTGGAGGACGAGGAGTTGGAGGATGAGGAGGAGAAGATGGAGGAGGAGAAACCTTGTTCACAGCAGGGTGGCACCCAGACCAGCTCATGGCCATCACTGGTGTGTGGATGGGGGGATATAGAGGACACAGACGATACACCTCCCACAAAGGACAGCTTTTTGTTGCCTCTGGGCAGCCTGGCACACATGAGCGATTACATGCTGCAGTGTCTCCGCAACGACCACCGAGTTACCCACATTCTAACTTGTGCTGATTACTGGGTGGCCACGCTGCTGGATCCCCATTACAAGGACAACGTACCGTCCTTTTTTCACTCACTGGAGCATGATCGTAAGATGCGCGAGTACAAGCGCACGCTGATAGACGTGCTGCTGGTGGCATTCCCACCTGACAGCGGGGGCACAGTCGAAGAACAAGGCGAAGGAAGAGGAGGAGGCAGAGGTCGCCAATGCAGCTGGGGCACCGCCAGCACCTCAGAAGGCAGGGTTAGCATGGCCGAAATGTGGAATAGCTTTGTGTGGAACGTCTTAGCAGGAGGCAGCATTTCACCAACATTGTGGAGCAGTATGTGTGCACACGCCTACACGTACTGAATGACAGGTCTGCCCCCTTTAACTTCTGGGTCTCCAAATTCGGCACATGGCCTTAGCTTGCCCTTTATGCCTTGGAGGTGCTGGCCTGCCCTGCAGCCAGTGTATTATCTGAATGTGTGTTTTACACGGCCGGGGGCGTTATCACAGACAGGCGCATTAAAATGAACCAGGCATGGATCCCACAGGACTTGTTCGTACCTTGTGCAGAATAGACATGCATGCTGGCCTTACCCAGCCATTGTTATGCTACAGTGCAATTGCTCATTCTTGTATTTTGTTTATTTCACACTCTTTTGGGTTGTACCTTAATAAAAAATAAAAAATTAATTAAAACCAAAAACCAATGTTGGCTACCTCGTCCTCCTCCACCGCCGCTTCCACGTACACCGCTACGTCCACCGCCTCCTAAAAATCCTTCTCCATATGTACCTCCACCTCATAAATGAAGTTTTTTTTTTATTTGTACGTATTTTATTTTATGTCATTTCACTAATTGGTCTGTTACATTTTCGGGTGAAATTCACCAATTTTTGGCTGTAATATACCCCTGCTCTACCTAGTTGACAGCTTAATAAACTTCACTAATTTTTATTTTACATTTTCGGGTGACATTCAACAATTTTTGGCTGTGATAGACCCCTGCTATACCTAGTAGACAGGTTAGTAAATTTCACTAATTTTTCTGTTACATTCTTGGGTTGACATTTTACAATTTTTGACTGCTGAATAAACCCCTGCTCTGCATAGGTGACAGGGACCGAAATTTTTAAAAATAATCTGTTCCATTGGTGGGTGAAATTAACCCATTTCTGGCAATGAAAAACATCTACTCTGCATAGGTGACAGAGGCTTAAATTTCTGAAATTCATCTTTAATTGGCCCTTTATTTCGATACTTCAAATAATAATAATTTGTCCCACATTTACTCTTCCTCCCATTGCAGCCATTGATCTCCCTTGGATGTGGTCTCTCTTTCGCACTCTCCCGTTCTGTCTTAGAACCCTGATTCGCCGATAACCATGATCAACATGGTAGGCTCAGAAAAGAACATCGAAAGTTGATAGAGAAGATATCCAAATGAATGGTGGATATCACAGGAACGTGTGATCAGGCAGAAGTTATCTAGAGTCAACAAAGCGGCAGCAGGGCCTCTCCTGGCTAACGTTTCCAAATCCAAAATACCACAGTGACATTCCCTATAATTTTTTATTAATCATTCCAATTGTAGTGTCCCACTAGGTTAAGGTGGGCACTGCACAAAAGGGGTTAATGTGTCTTTATTACATTTAATGTTATGTGTATGCATTTCCCTGTGTTTAACTGGTGTCAGGCCTAGTTAGGGTGCAGTTTAGCCTCCCAGACATTAGAGGGAGCCAGAGAGCCCTAGATATATATAGGAAGGCCCAGGCAGGGGAGTGGTAGTTCATTCCAGGGGACTAGAGGAGTTACTTCGTCCACCTGAAGCTCCTGAGGCTAGGATTAGCTCAGTAGAGACACCCCAGTTGCAGGACAGCACCTCCTGGGAGAAACCTGCAGCTTCCCTACCAAGCAAGGATAATACAAGTTCAGATAAGTAACTTGATGGGCAGAAGTACTATACAGTAAAGAGCAAGGGTCAATACTGGAGGAAGGATTTATATACCAAGGATTAAAGCCAGCAATTAGGCATCCGGGCCTTGGGATCCAGCCAGCTAGAATAGCTGAAGGCGATAGAGCAGCATTGCACTGCAAAGCATTAACTGTTTGCCCTCCAAGTATCTTGCATGATTTATACCTGCCGCTATTGAAAGAAAACCTGCTTGTGGAGTATTGTTCAAGGGACTGCATCATCTTTATCAACTGTAACTGTCTGTACAAAGTTGGACTGTTTTTCCACCAAGTAAAGCAACGTTTAGTTCACCAACTGTGTACTCATTTACTACTCCTATAAATCGGTGTGCCACCGTTACAGGCACTGGCGTCACGAATCCAACAGGGACCTTGCCCCAGGCACTAAAAATACCTGTAACATCCAGGGCACCTCATCCACCATCAGGCCTGGTCCCTATATACAGAGTGTGCCCCAGAGGAACTGTGTCTACCTCTCATTCACTGCCGCATGCCTGCCCAGGGTTCTCCAATACAGTGAGCAACCCTCGATTGCCTATAACCGTGACCTCGCTTCGCTATACCCTGCAGGTCTGGCGTGTTGCACAATAACAGGGCATCTTAAGAGTCCTGTAATGTTATTTATCGTCACTACCTCCCCGAGTCGGGAGTGGGTAATTGCCGCGCACCCCTCCTTTCCTTCAATTCTTCTGCTTTAATAGCTTCTCCCACATTTCCGCTCGATCACAATTAAATTTCATCCATTGATCTCCCTTGGATGTGGTCTCTCTTTCTCACGCTCCATCTCCGGCGTGGAACCCTGATAGAGCAGATCAGGGGCGGACACAGGCAGCAAAGGGCCCCTGTACCCCCCCCCCCCCATCACACATACAAATCTAAACATATGTGTGCAAATAAAAAACATCTTGTGAATATGTTTGCAATATGTATATATATAGTCTTTTCATACTATGTCACGCCTCTAACTCTGCCCTAAGCATAACTATACACACCCAGTCCCTTTAATGCCCCCACATAGTAATTATTCCCTCTTTGTGCCAGTACATAGTAGTCATGTCCGGATATGTGCCCCTCACAGTAGTAATGGTCAGATATGTGCCCCCTCACAGTAGTAATAGTCAGATATGTGCCCCCTCACAGTAGTTATGTACAGATATGTGCCCCTCACAGTAGTAATGGTCAGATATGTGCCCACTCACAGTAGTAATGGTCAGATATGTGCCCACTCACAGTAGTAATGGTCAGATATGTGCCCCCTCACAGTAGTAATGCAGCGTACTCAAGTTAGGTTTAAAAGTGTTCCTGGGTGTTGTAGTGCAATCATGACACTAACCTGAGACAGCTGACGCTCTGCAAGGGCAGGTGATGATAAGTAATGTTCGTGACGCCAGTGCCAATTAAACGGTGGCACGCCGTTTGCTGATAGCAGGAATAACTGAGGAACCACGTGATGTTAAAACAGAACTCAAACTTTAGTAGTCATCATACATGAACATCCATGGAAGCGCAGTTCCTTTGAAGACAGTTGATCTCAATACGGTTGATACAGGCAATATATATATATAGCAAGGTGACTTCAGAGTGTTAAACACAGGACTTGCAGTACAGGCGGCTTGCACTCTATTCCTGACTGATCCTGGAACATAGAAACTCTTCTCCAAGGCCCAATGCCCTAGCTCTGGCGTATATCCTTGGCTTTTTTATCCTCAAGTACCTCCTCTGTTGTCCTTAGTACCTCTTGCTTTTCTGGTCTTGCCTCTGTCTCTCTTTCAGTCTCCTTAGGCTGATTAACGGTGGTGTTCCTGCTTCTGCATATTTACGCTCAGGAGGGGAACCTTCTCCTTGGATCTGGAACCCGGTTACAGGGACTACAATACCCTCTCCTGGTCTGCAGGCTCCAGGCCTGGACTTAACTCAGGCATAGTCTGATCTTCAACACCGTCTAAACCTCTCTCCCTATTACTTCCCCTGACTGGGCCTTATATAAACTAGGGCTCCCTAGCTCCCTCTAATGACTAAGAGCTGGAATGACACTCCTATCAGGCCTGCACATGCAAGTTTGACAGTAACAGGAAATACATAGCATTACATTACATTATATGAAGATGACTTATACCAACCTCCCCATAAATAAGGGGAAACGACAGCACAACAAGTGACCCTTCTGTAGTGACGGGCATTACTGCTCCCGTACACTACAGTAATGGTCAGATATGTGCCCCCTCACAGTAGTAATGGTCAGATATGTGCCCCCTCACAGTAGTAATGGTCAGATATGTGCCCCCTCACAGTAGTAATGGTCAGATATGTGCCCCCTCACAGTAGTAATGGTCAGATATGTGCCCCCTCACAGTAGTAATAGTCAGATATGCGCCCCCTCACAGTAGTTATTGTGAGACAGTGACAGGTCTCACTCAGGTTAGAGGCAAGGAAGGGGTGGATAGTGTGGTCCACACCCCTGTTCCACCACAGGTGAGAGAAGCTGGAGGTAATCAGCCTGGCATAAGGCACCTCCCAGAGTGTCAGAAAGGGGGTAGTGTGTTACCTGTGGACAGAGGCCTGGAGGCTCTGTCTGTGTGGTCTCAGCTGGGCTAGGCTGAGGGACCACGAGGCTAAGTGACAGCCTGGAATTTGGGGGATGCAGTGACGCCCGTGGTACAAGGGCCACAAGGTCAGTCGGGAGGACTGCTGGACCACAATTCCCCAAAGGGACTTGCATTTGCTACAGCCTGGAGGCTGCTGGACTATTGGGCTGAGAATGAGAATACCGCATGTTATGACCGTGTGTGAACGGTCCTTTAGGTGAGTCAGGTTATTATATGTTTAGTTAGAGCCCAGCCGGGCAGGTGTTTATTTTGTATCATTTATGTTTGGTTTGCTGAGGTGCCAAATAAAGTGATATTTGGACCTGAAACTTGGTGTCTGGCGACCATACTTGTGTGAATGACCCCCAGAGAAGAGCTAACCCCCCACATTATGTACAGATATGTTCCCCCTCACAGTAGTAATGGTCAGATATGTGCCCCCTCACAGTAGTAATGGTCAGATATGTGCCCCTCACAGTAGTAATGGTCAGATATGTGCCCCCTCACAGTAGTAATGGTCAGATATGTGCCCCTCACAGTAGTAATGGTCAGATATGTGCCCCCTCACAGTAGTAATGGTCAGATATGTGCCCCCTCACATTAGTAATGTACAGATATGTGGTCCCTCACAGTAGTTATGTACAGATATGTGCCCCCTCACAGTAGTAATGGTCAGATATTGTCACCGCCAGACATCTGTGAAGCTCTGACAGACGTTCTTTAGAACCTCCTGCTTGAGGTTCTTTTGTTTTGCTTTCGTTTTGTCATCTCGTTTCCCTCTCTCTGCTGTTATCTAGTTGCACTGATTGCATCCCTTTAAATCCCCTCCCATACTGCATCACTTTGCGGTTTATACTACTTCCTGGAGGGTGTGCATGCTGGATGCTACAACTTATGCTTCTACAGATAAGTCTGTTCATTTATCTTTGTTTTCCTGTTTTCTTGATCCGAGGTGACCCTGACTCCCTCCGTATTAAGTGTAGGGAGCCGGTGGTCATGTCCCCTCACTATTATAGGGTGTTCAGGTGTCATACAGTCGAGGAAGTAGGGTATGCAAATTTCTACCATTGAGATTTTTGCATAGGCTGAGCAGTTAGAGAGAGAGCTAGGGTTGTTACAGGGTTTACCCGTTGGTTCCTTAGTTTTGGATCAAGTCAGTCAGATCTTCATTTGTGTCTTGTAGTTTTCTGTTACACCATCCGTGACAGATATGTGCCCCCTCACAGTAGTAATGGTCAGATATTTGCCCCCTTACAGTAGTAATGGTCAGATATTTGCCCCCTTACAGTAGTAATGGTCAGATATGTGCCCCCTCACAGTAGTAATGGTCAGATATGTGCCCCCTCACAGTAGTAATGGTCAGATATTTGCCCCCTTACAGTAGTAATGGTCAGATATGTGCCCCCTCACAGTAGTAATGGTCAGATATGTGCCCCCTCACAGTAGTTATGTACAGATATGTGCCCCCTTCACAGGAATTTGAAAAAATATACTCACCTAGTTCCTCATTATCGCAGTTCAGCCGCTGGCGCTCCACAGCAGTAGCAGGATGTAGTGTCGCACATTGCTCTGCTGGTCTGTGTAGGAGGAGGAGCACAGCAGATTCCCGGCCGCACCGCTCCTCCTCATACACAGACCGGCAGTGTGATGGGTGACACTACATCCTGCTACTGCTGTGGAGCCAGGGCCATATTTAGATTTGATGCTGTCCTAGGCACTTTAGTGCCAGCTTTCTCCTCCCAATGAAGTCCATAGCTGATGGTAAAATGCTCACTAGGCCTTCAGCTATCCCTCAGGACTCCCTCATACACTTGGACAATTAAAGGACTGACCTGTTCCGTGTGCGCTTGGCAGCTGGAGGCATCTGTGTTGGTGCAATGTTATTATGTGCCCGCATTGCTGAGAAAAATGATGTTTTATTATATACAAACTGGGGCGTTACCATTACACCTAGAGGCTCCGCTCTCTCTGTAAATGCCGCGCCCTCTGCACTTTAACATGGCCCGGTGGGATGACATTTTCACTGCTAGGCCCTGTCAAAGTAGACAGGGAGCGGCAGTTACAGAGACAGCAGAGCTTCTAGGTGTAATGGTAACGCCCCCGTTGCTCCTAGAGGATCATTTGCATATATATTCAATTATTCATTTCTTTTCTCAATAATGCAGGGATACAGTATATGAACATGGGCCCAACACAGACCGGCACTGATAGGGGGCTTTAGCGCTGCCCCAGACATTTTACAGGCTAAGGCAGCACTAAAGCATGTCCATTAGTGCCAGTGACATCACCGGGCTCACTGTCAGGCCTCCCCCAAATAGTATCCCCAGTGGTAATAAGGCTTCCTACAGTGCCCTCAGTACTAATAAGGCCTCCCTATAGGGCACCTCTTATAATCTATAAGACACTTCTATAGAGCCCTCAGTAGTAGTAATGCCATCCACCACTGCCCAGTATTTATAATGCTCCCTGCAGTGTCCCCTGTAATTATAATACCTCCTGCCGTATCCCCCAGAGTTATAATCATCTCTGTAGTGCCTCCATAAATTATAATGCATGTCCTCTCCCTCCAGTCTTCTATACCATGCAGTCCCATGTAAATTACACCAGTTGGCTCCCATCAGTCTTCTATATGATAAAGTACCATGTAAATAACCTATCTTCCTTACAGTCTTCTATACCATGCAGCCCCATGTAAATAACTTCACTCCTCTACCTTCAGTCTTCTATACCATGCAGTCCCATGTAAATAACACCAGTCTTCACCCTCCATTCCCATGTAAATAACTTAAATACCCTCCTTCACCCCCCTCCAACACATACTCCCATATAAATAACATCACTCCTTACCCTCCAGTCTTCTAAAATATCGAGTCCCATGTAAATAACACCAGTCATCTCCCTCCAATCTTCTATAACATACAGTCCCATGTAAAAAACATATCTTTCTTATAGTCTTCTATAACATACAGTCCTATGTAACTAACACCCCTCCCCTCCCCTCCCTTCAGCCCATCTAACATACAGTCCCAGTTAAATAACATATTTCCAGAACGTCCCTCCATGACAGTACCCACTGGAGGATGTCCTATTGGATCTCTGTAGGGACAGGAAGCGTGATAGGTTAAAAGGCCCCTCCCCTACCCTCCCACCAGTGTTCTTCCTGTCCCTACAGGGATAGGAGCAGTGAGAAGGGATCCCTGCTACTAGTAGGGAACATCACTAGGCCGAGGCTGGTCGGGGGGCTCATGCCTCTCCTCTTCAGCCTCCGTTGCGGCCTAAAGCCAGCACCCCTCGGGGAAGGGGTCCCCTAGCTCTCCAGGTACCTCTTTTTGCTGCAGGCCGCGGTACCAGGACGCTGTTGCGGCTTCTCCGATGGAGCTCTGCACACAGCAGCGGCTCCGTCCTCCTCGGATGACGCGGTCTACGTCACTTCCTGTGCGACCCGGAAGTGACGTGTCCAGGATGGCAGTGCGCATTCATGCTGGAAGCCTCAACCGGAGGCCTCGCATGTGGGGTCGATTCTTCTTAGGAAGAGTCCCCCGGAAGAGGAGGCGGATCCTGGCGGCGATGAGGGAAGGGCCAGTAAGGTAAGACCCCTTAAAAAAACGCTGTGATGTGTGCTTCAGGCGGTTACATCATGGAGGCCCAGGGTTTGAGCAAGCTAGATGCAGTAGCTGACCCCCTCATCCAGAATACTGTAAGTAGTAACCTGCTGGTTAGGTAAAAATTCCTACTGGACCAGTTTTATATCTCCTTCTCCCCCTGTTAAGGTGGAAAAGGAGACGGGACATAGACCACATGGAGACTCCAAGAAAAAAGCTAGGAAATGTGCAACGTGCACTAAGAAGCTTTCTGAGTCGTATAAAAAGGCCCTCTGCACTGATTGCTTAGCAAAGATCCTGAAGGAGGAACAACCATCCTTTCTGGAAGAGCTGAGAACCATTGTTAGAGAGGAAGTACAGGCGGCAGGAATGAGTCAGCCCCCTTCCCTTCCAGTCCCCTCCGTCCAAGCGTGCCAGAGTACACTTAGTATCGGATTCGGAGGAGGAAACCGGGTATCCTTCGGACGAATTGGAGGAGGAGATCCCCCCTTCCGTGTCGGAGGAACCCAGGAGATATCTGTTTTCCTCAGAACATCTTGACTCGCTCCTAACAGCAGTGAGACAGACCATGGCGGTGGAGGAGGAGGAGCCGAAATGTTCAGTACAGGACGAGATGTTCGGCGGATTAAGGGCCAGGAAAAGAAAGCTTTTCCCGGTGAATACGTATTTACAGGATCTTATTAAAGATGAATGGGAAGAGGGTGACAAAAAGCTCTATGTACCCAGAGAATTCAAAAGCAGGCTGGCTTTCAACCCTGAGGAAACAAAACTTTGGGATGAGATTCCGAAGGTCGACATTCAGTTGGCCAAAGTGGTGAAAAAGATGTCCATACCATTCGAGGATTCCTCACAGTTAAAGGACCCCATGGATTGGAAGATGGATGGACTTCTGAAGAAAGCCTGGGAATCTTCGGCAGCCACTATTAATGCTAATATTGCAGCAACTTCGGTAACCCGCGCCATGTGCTTATGGCTAGAGCAACTGGAAGAGCATCTCAAAATGAAGACTTCCAGGGAGGAAATATTAGAGTACTTACCTTTACTGAAAATTGCAGCGTCCTTCATGGCGGACACCTCGGCAGAGTCTATTCGTTTCACAGCTAGAAATGACGCTCTTACAAACACAGCAAGACGGGCCCTCTGGCTCAAATCCTGGACGGGAGACATTGCCTCTAAAAATAAATTATGTGCAATTCCCTTTACCGGAGCATACCTTTTTGGCCAGGTCCTCGATTCCATTCTGGAAAGTGCAGCGGACAAAAAGAAGGGGTTTCCGGAAGAAAAGGCAAAGAAGCCAGAACAGCCCTTTCGTAAAACCTCTAGGCAGTTTACATCCTCAGAGAGAGGAAAAGGTAAATCGGGTAGATGGAGCTACCCTAAAGGAGGGAGAGGTAGGGGTTTCCTCTTCAATCCTAACTCAGGCCCAAGCAAACAATGACATCAGGCCAGTAGGGGGCAGGCTCCGCTTGTTTTGGGAATCCTGGACTCGGGTTACCCAAAATCAGTGGATCCTCAATTCCATCCGAGAAGGGGTAAAATTAGAATTTCGCGGTCCTCCCCCGAAAAGATTCCTAATCACAAAATTCCATTCGGTGGGGCAACAAAATCAGTTAGGTCTGGACTTACAGAAACTTTTAAAATTAAATGCTATAGTCCAGGTTCCGGAAAATCAGAAATACTTGGGTCATTATTCAAGTCTCTTTCTAATAAAAAAACCGGATGGAACTTACAGGACAATTATCAACCTGAAGTCCCTGAACAAGTCATTAGCCTATCACAAGTTCAAGATGGAATCCATAAAGTCAGCAATCCCGTTAATTTCAGTTGGAGATCTACTATGTACCATGGACCTGAAGGATGCTTATTATCACATCCCGATTCATCCTCTACACCAGAAATATCTCAGGTTTGCAGTCATCCAGGAGGGGACTGTCCTTCATTATAAGTTCCAGTGTCTCCCCTTTGGAATTTCGTCGGCCCCTCGCATTTTTACAAAAGTCATCACGGAGGTAGTGGCGTATCTAAGAGAACAGCAGATAAGGATTGTTCCATACCTGGACGATTTTCTCCTAATTGCAGACACAAAACAGAATCTCGAGAGCGGTATCCATCAGACCATAGCCCTTTTCAAGGATCTGGGCTGGGTAATAAATTACCCCAAATCCGACCTAGTACCAAGCACCAGGAAGCAATTTCTAGGAGTTCTCTTGGACACAAAAAAATCTATTTTCCTTCCTTCCAGAGTCCAAGCAGGAGATGATAAGGGGAAAGATAGTGTCTTTCCAGAAAAGGAAGGTACATACTCTAAGAGAGGCAATGAAGATTCTGGGCCTGATGACATCATGTATTTCAGTGATCCCGTGGGCTCAGTTTCATTCCAGGATCCTACAGTCCGCAGTCCTGACATCATGGGACAGGGATCATCATTCCTTAGACTCAAAGATAGCGCTTACAAAGCTGTGTCTAAATTCTCTATCCTGGTGGACCAACCCCGAAAATCTAAGGAAGGGGGTGGCCTGGAACCCGTCTCCATCCATAGTCATCACCACGGATGCAAGCCAGTGGGGTTGGTGTGCCCATCTGAAGGATCATGTCTTCCAGGGCAGATGGTCCAGCCTGGACAGCCACAGATCTTCAAATTACAGGGAGTTGAAGGCGGTATGGAAGACTCTAAAGTCGACCGAATACATTCTCTCCAACCACCACATCAGAATTCTGTCAGACAACGTGACTACGGTGTGTTACCTGAAGCGTCAGGGGGGAACCAGAAACCCTCTACTTCAGGTCTTGTCAGAAAAAAAATTTCACTGGGCAGAGAGGAAAATCCTCTCAGTGACGGCCGTTCACCTAAAGGGAGCAGAGAACTCTGCGGCAGACTTTCTAAGCAGACACTGTCTCGACGCAGGCGAATGGTGCCTAAACCGGGAGGTTTTCCTTCAGATCTGCCACCAATGGGGGTTCCCACAGATAGACCTATTTGCTTCCAGGAGGAACACCCAGGTGAATCAGTTCTTCTCTCTGAACCCCAGAGACAATCCGCTAGGGGTAGACGCCTTATCCCAGGATTGGGACATGGACCTGGCATATGCCTTCCCTCCGTTTCCCTTGATTCCATTGGTCCTGAAGAAGCTAAAGGCTTGCTCAGCGACCCTTATTCTGATAGCCCAGGCCTGGCCGAAGAGAGCCTGGTTTCCGCTGTTGAAGGATTTACTCCTAGAAGATCCAATAACCCTTCCAGGAAGGAAGGACCATATCGTACAAGGGCCCCTGGAACACCCGATCCTCGAGAAACTAAAACTAACAGCCTGGATCCTGAAAGGCAGATCCTGAGAAGTAAAGGCCTGTCAGATAAGGTAATTTCAACCTTGCAGCAGAGCCGCAAACCTGTAACCTCAGCCATATACTTAAAGATATGGAAGAGGTTTACATCATGGCTCTCAGACACTTATCCAGGGATCTCTGTCCCGTCTATAGGCTGCATTCTGGACTTTTTAAAGGCAGGTTTCGATTTGGGCCTAAAACCCAGTACCCTTAAGGTCCAGATTTCGGCTTTGAGTAGTTTTCTTGATACCCCTCTGGCAGACCACAGTGGATTAGGAGATTTGTTAAATCAATTTCCAGGTTGAGACCCACTATTAGGCAGACAGTTCCCCCATGGGACTTAAATGTAGTCTTAGAGGGTCTTTGTAGTTCTCCCTTTGAACCTATTGACCAGTTATCGGATAAGTTACTTTCCTTTAAAACTGTCTTTCTACTAGCCATTACCACAGCTCGTAGAATTGGTGAGATTCAGGCCCTCTCCATCAGGGAACCATTCTTGAAGATTCTGGATGACCGAGTCATTTTGAAATTAGATCCGTCTTTCTTACCAAAAGTGGTATCTCCGTTTCACAGGAATCAGGAAATAATCCTTCCCTCCTTTTGTGCCTCCCCAAGAATGCGAAGGAAGGAAGATTCCACTGCCTGGACGTAAGAAGATCCATTCTCGCTTACCTTCATAGGACGGCGCCGTGGAGAAGATCACAGAACCTCTTTGTTTCGTTTGGAGGAAGGAATAGAGGCAGCAAGGCCTCGAAACAGACTCTAGCCCGTTGGATCAGAGACTTGATTCGAGAGGCTTACATACAGAAAGGACTTACTTGCCCTTTATCTATAAGAGCCCACTCCACCAGAGCAGTGGCATCGTCATGGGCAGAAAAAGCAGATGCTTCAGTGGAGCAGATTTGCAGGGCCTCTACCTGGTCCAGTTTCTCTACATTTGTTAAGCATTATAGACTAGATTCTCTGGCCAACCAGGACCTGGCGTTCGGTCGTAAGGTCCTTCAGGCTGTGGTCCCCCCTAGTTATTTAGCTGGTAGTTCTCCAGTGGGTACTGTCATGGAGGGACGTCCTGGAAACTAAGGTTTAGTCTTACCGGTAAACGGTTTTCCAGGAGTCCGACATGACAGTACCCGTTATTTTCCCCCCCATATTTCTTTCGATTATTGCCAGGGTCCTTAATTACCTTTCCAATGTGAGATTAACATGGAAGTTCAATAAATGCTTTGGATCCTATCTGGTGTAGTAATTGGAAAGAACACTGGTGGGAGGGTAGGGGAGGGGCCTTTTAACCTATCACGCTTCCTGTCCCTACAGAGATCCAATAGGACATCCTCTAGTGGGTACTGTCATGTCGGACTCCTGGAAAACCGTTTACCGGTAAGACTAAACCTTAGTTTCCCTCCCACTAAGCAGGGAGGATGTATAATGGAGAGAACCACATCTCCCTGCATTTCTCTGACACTTACATTCATTCCATGGCATCACAGGTCTCCACTGCTGAGCGCTGCCTTTTTCTGCACTGGTCACATGACAGTGACCTCATCACAGGTCCTACCTCCACTTCCACTGCTGAAAAGATCACATGACTATGAGGTCATTGAAGGTCCTTCAGCTATGGAGTGTATACACAAACGGGCAGCATATTCGCAGTAAGTGCTAATCAGGCCCCACCCCCCCAAAAAAACTCCCTCCCCTCCCAACCTCCACACCAAGGTGCCCAGGTTACCCTGTTGGCAGAGGTAGGAAATGAAAAATATGATAAGATAAACAAATAAATGCCTCTGCTGGCACCTGTGGTGGAACAGGGGTGTGGACCGCACTATACACCGCTTCCTTGCCTCCAACCTGCGTGAGACCTGTCACTGTCTCACATACCCCCCCCCCCTTTGTTCAAGCCCATGAGGGTGAACACCTGCATAACCACTGGAGGCTGGTGAGAGGGTATCCACCTGGCCTGGACGTGGGGAACAGCCACCCACCCTGCTCTTTGGCTGCTCCCAATAAGAACCGGCCCAGCTTGGCTTTACAGCCACACTAAGTAACCCAGTGTCGGCGAGCACTAGCTGCCGCTGACACATAAAATTACCAATTCTTATTTCACCAAGGCCAGGAACCTCGGTGACACGTACCTTCCCTTGTTCTGACAGACCCACGCCAGCAGAGCTTGGTTTATCATCCAAACTAGCATCTTGCCCAATCTAATCTGCCTAAAGGCCTCATGTGCCCATCTCATGGTCAGATACTCTTTTTTTCCTCTTTCCCGTGTGATAATGATGCGCTCTCGCACTCTTTGATCCCTCTCTCTTTTTTGATCCTCTGGCTCCCGCACTTGCGCCTCATGTCCTTTCTTGGACTGCTGCAGCTCTTGCCTGAACTGTTCCCAGTCATGGTCATGTCCTGGAACTTTCTCCTTTGCTTTGCAGGGCTCCTTCAGCAGAGCATGCTTGCTCCTACTCGCTTATTTTACGTGCATCTGGGTCACTTCTTCCTTCTTTCCAGCAGTAGTTTCCCCAGCTACGATGGCAGTTTCAGAGACCTCTGCTTCTTTAGCGGCTTTTTCCACTTCGGCTGCGGTCAGGGGAGGGCTGGCAGCCTATCTTCGGCCTTCCCGCTCACCGCCTCATATGCGACGTGCCCACAAGTTGGGACTCCACCTTGCACATGCTGGCCAGACTGTGCGAGCAGCAGCAGGCGATAGTGGAGTTTCAGCTGCTGCACACACGGGTGAGTCGCTTTGCGGAACAGCACCACTTTACCATCAATGAGTGGGCCTCCATGCGAGACCTGTGTTCCTTGTTGCGCTGATTCGAGTACTCCACCAACATGGCCAGTGCCGATAATGCCGTTCTCAGCGTTACTATCTCACTTCTATGCCTCCTTGAAAAAACACTCCTGGCGATGATGGTAGAGGATGTGGCACAGGAGGAGAAGGAGGAGGAAGAGGGTTAGGGTTAGGGTTAGTGTTTCCGGCCAGTCATTCACAAGTGGCTCCGAGGGTGGGTTCCTGCACCCACAAACGCCAGGTACACAATTGTCCAACCAGGGCACAGTTCTGGAGGATGATGAGGTGGAGGATGAGGAGGAGGATATGGAGGAGGAGGAACCTTGTTCACAGCAGGGTGGCACCCAGACTAGCTCAAGGCCATCACTGGTGCGTGGATGGGAGGATACAGAGGACACAGATGATACACCTCCCACAGATGACAGCTTTTCGTTGCCTCTGGGCAGCCTGGCACACATGAGCGATTACATGCTGCAGTGTCTCTGCAACGACCGGCAGGTTGCCCTCATTCTAACTTGCGCTAATTACTGGGTGGCCACGCTGCTGGATCCCCATTATAAGGACGTACCGACCTTAATTCCGTCACTGGAGCGTGATCGTAAGATGCGCGAGTACAAGCGCACGCTGGTAGACGCGCTGCTGGTGGCATTCCCACCTGAAAGCAGGGGCACAGTGGAAGCACAAGGCGAAGTCAGAGGAGGAGGAAGAGTTCGCCAATGCAGCTGTGGCCCCGTCAGCACCTCAGAAGGCAGGGTTAGCATGGCCGAAATGTGGAAAAGCTTTGTCAGCACGCCACAACAACCAGCACCACCAGCTGATATGGAACTTCTTAGCAGGAGGCAGCATTTCACCAACATGGTGGAGCAGTATGTGTGCACACGCCTACACGTACTGAATGATGGGTCTGCCCCCTTCAAATTCTGGGTCTCCAAATTAGGCATATGAGCTTGCCCTTTACGCCTTGGAGGTCCTGGCCTGCCCTGCAGCCAGTGTATTATCTGAACGTGTGTTTAGCACGGTAGGGGGCGTCATCACAGACAAGCGCAGCCGTCTGTCCACAGCCAACGTGGACAAGCTCACGTTCATTAAAATGAACTAGGCATTGATCCCACAGGACTTGTTCGTACCTTGTGCAGAATAGACATGTATACCGGCCTTATCCAGCCATTGTTATACTACAGCGCAATTGCTCCTTGTTGTATTTTTTATATTTCCCACTCTTTTGGGGTGTACCCTAATAAAAAAATAATAATAAAAGGAAATCAAAAGCAAAAACCAGTGCTGGCTACCTGGTCTGTCTCCACCGCCACTTCCACCTACACCGCTACTTTCACCGCCTCATCAAACTCCTACTCCATATGGACCTCCACCTCATAAATCAAGTTTTTTTTTTTTTATTTGTACATATTTTTGTCATTTCAATAATTGGTCTGTTACATTTTAGGGTGAAATTCAGAAATTTTTGGGTGTGATATACCACTGTTCTACCTAGTAAACAGGTAAAAAAAAATCACAAATTTGTCTGTTACATTTTAGGGTTAAATTCATCAATTTTTGGGTGTGATATTCCACTGCTATACCTAGTAGACAGGTTAAAATAATTCACTAATTTGTCTTTTACATTTTCAGGTGAAATTCACCAATTTTTGGGTGTGATATACAACTGCTATACCTAGTAGACAGGTTAAAAAAAAATCACAAATTTGTCTGTTACATTTTCGGGTGAAATTAACCAATTTTTGGGTGTGATATACCACTGCTATACCTAGTAGACAGTTAAATAAATTCACAAATTTGTCTGTTACTTTTTCTGGTGAAATTCACCAATTTTTGACTGTGATATACCACTGCTATACCTAGTAGACAGTTACAAAAATTTGCAAATTTATCTGTTACATTTTCAGGTGAAATCCGCAAATTTTTGGGTGTGATATACCACTGCTATACCTAGTAGACGGGTAAAATAAAATCACTAATTTGTCTGTTACATTTTCAGGGAAATTAACCAATTTTTGGCTGTAATATACCCCTCCTCTACCTAGTAGACAGGTTAATAAATTTCACAAATTTTTGGTTTGACATTTTACAGTTTTTGACGTGAATAAACCTCTGCTCTGCATAGGTGACAG
Source organism: Bufo bufo (assembly GCF_905171765.1). Taxonomy (NCBI): domain Eukaryota; kingdom Metazoa; phylum Chordata; class Amphibia; order Anura; family Bufonidae; genus Bufo; species Bufo bufo. The sequence continues at coordinate 25,590,101 of NC_053392.1, read as the reverse complement.
GGACATAAATTTTTTAAAATAATCTGTTCCATTGGTGGGTGACATTAACCCATTTCTGGCTATGAAAAACCCCTACTCTGCATAGGTGACAGGGACTTAAATTTCTAAAATTTGTCTTTAAATGGCCCTTTCATTTGATCCTTCTGCTTTAATAACTTTTCCCATATTTCCGCTCTATCAAAATACCATTTTATCCATTGACCTCCCTTGGATGGGGTTTCTCTTTCTCACGCTCCCTCTCCGGCGTGGAACCCTGATTCACCGATAACCGTGATCAACATGGTAGGCTCAGAAAAGAACATAGAAAGTTGATAGAGAAGATATCCAAATAATAGGTGGATGTCACGGGGGCTCCTCTGCATAGGTGATAGGAACATAAATTTAAAAAAAATCGTCTGTTACATTGTCAGGTGACATTTTACCAATTTTGCCGGATAGAAACCCCTGCTCTGCATAGGTGACAGGGAATAAAAAAAAATCTTCTTTAATTGTTGCGCGCCACCTCCTTTCATTCAATGCTTAAACTTTAACAAGTTGGCCCACATTTGTGCTTCAATACTTTGTCCCATATTTCCACTCTATCATATTTAATTTGAAACAATTAACCTCCCTTGGATGTGGTCTCTCTTTCTCACGCTCCCTCTCTGACGTGGAACACTGATTCGCTGCTAACCGTGATCAAAATGGTAGGCGCAGAAAAGAACATAAAAAGTTGATAGAGCAGATATCCAATTGGATCATGAACATCACGGGAACGTGCAACACGGTGGAGCAGTATGTTTGCACGCCTACACAAACTGAATGATGGTTATGCCCCTTGCAACTTCTGGGACTCCAAATTGGGCACATGGCCTGAGCTTGCCCTTTACGCCTTGGAGGTGCTGGCCTGCCCTTCAGCCAGTGTATTGTCTTAACGTGTGTTTAGCACGACTGGACGGGGTTATCACAGGTTATATTTCCCAATGTTTTGGGGTGTACCCTAATTTAAAATAATAATTTAAAACCAAAAAGCAGTGTAGGCTACCTCCCCCTCATCCACCGCCGCTTCCACCTACACCGCCACATCCACCGCCTCCTTAACCTCCTACTCTATATGGACCTCGTCCTGCTAGGTCAAGATAATTTTTTTTTATTTTTACATATTTTATGTTATTTTAAGTGATTTCCCTATCCACTTTTGTTTTCAGAGCACTTGCCATGCTCTTAACCACATTTTGCTGGCATTTGCAGCCCTCTAGCCCGAGGGGGGCCGCACTGGCCACCAATGAATGTAATACAGGGGAGGGAGGGGGGGCCGCACTGGCCACCAATGAATGTAATACAGGGGAGGGAGGGAGGGAGGGAGGGGGGTCTCACTGGCCACCAATGAATTTAATACAGGGGAGGGAGGGGGGGCCGCACTGGCCACCAATTAATTTAATACAGGGGAGGGAGGGGGGGCCGCACTGGCCACCAATGAATGTAATACAGGGGAGGGAGGGGGTGCCGTACTGGCCACCAATGAATGTAATACAGGGGAGGGAGGGGGGTCTGCCCCCTCCTGCCTGGCAGCACCTGATCTCTTACAGGGGGCTATGATACGCACAATTAACCCCTCTGGTGCAGCACCTGAGGGGTTAATTGTGGGGATCACAGCCCCCTGTAAGAGATCGGGTGCTGCCAGGCAGCAGGGGGCAGTTATGTACACAGTTCTTAGTATATTCTAACTTGAAGCGTCCCCATCACTATGGGAACGCCTCTGTGTTAGAATATACTGTCGGATCTGAGTTTTCACGATATAACTCAAATCCGATGGTATATTCTAACATAGAGGCGTTCCTATGGTGATGGGGACGCTGCAAGTTAAAATATACCATCGAAATGGAGAAAACTCCGATCCGATGGTATAATAGGGAATCCTGACTTTACATTGAAAGTCAATGGGGGACGGATCTATTTGCAATTGCACCATATTGTGTCAACGTCAAACGGATCCGTCCCCATTGACTTGCATTCAAGTCAGGACGGATCTGTTTGGCTCCGCACGGCCAGGCGGACACCAAAACGACTTTTTCCTTCATGTCCGTGGATCCTCCAAAAATCAAGGAAGACCCACGGAAGAAAAAAACGGACACGGATCATGGAAATACGGAACCCCTTTTTGCCTACCACAAAAAAAAAAATGGTCGTGTGCATGAGGCCTAAGTCAGGACGGATCCGTTTGGCTCCGCACGGCCAGGCGGACACCAAAACGACTTTTTCCTTTATGTCCGTGGATCCTCCAAAAATCAAGGAAGATCCACGGAAGAAAAAACGGACACGGATCACGGAACTACGGAACCCGTTTTTGCGGACCGGAAAAAAAAACGGTCGTGTGCATGAGGCCTTATGCTGAAAAATGAACAACACAAAATGTATATTGTAAACACTCAGTGTTACATTGCTTTTTTTTATTTCAGAAATAGTTAAAAGGACAAATTTTGGGACACATTTTGGCAGGAGGCACAGCAGTGGAAAAAACGGTTCCTTTGTGTAACAACTAACAATCTGAACTGGTTGATGCGGCTTCCGCTACTTGTAGCAGAGGCAGCTGGAAAATGGCTGCTAAAAATTGTCTGAAGACGCAGAAGTGAACCACATTTTCATAACAACGAGACAATTTATACTTTTGCTTGCCTGACCAGAAGTTCAAGACACCGCATGGGGCACAGGCCATGGAATTTAAATTTGGGTGATGGTGCGGAAGTGCGCCACATCTGCAGAACAACAAAACAGTTTACACTTTTTGTTGCCTGGCCAAACGTCCAACACACCACACAGGCCAGAAAAATATAATTTAGGCAAAGTGCACCACAATTTCCACAACTAAGAAGTACAGCAGCAACTGAACCTCCAACAACTTGGACAGATTAGAGTTCAGCTGGTTGTTGGTCGAGAATAGTTTTCTCATGGCCACACATTGTCTTATGGATGTCTTATGAAGGAGCAAAGGACAAGCAGGAGAAGAGGCAGTGACTGAGGATGAGGACAAGGACCCTGTACTGCTCGGGGATGTGGACTGTCTGTCTCAAAGAATACCAGGAGAAGAAAGACAGACTTACTCTGATTGGAAATGCTGGCCGGATCTACTTACCACAGGATCCGATGAAGCCGCCTCATGGGCTGCAATAGAGCCCGGTACCTATTTTTGAACACCCACGGCTTATATTAATCCTGCAGATTTTGCACACGTCTGTGGCTTCGTGTCTGCGATGTAAAGAAAAAATGCCACACGGGAACTGCTGGCACAGAGCTAGAGGCCCTGCCAGTGAAGAGAAGTTCAGGCCAGATGTTGCTGTGCTCTTTAGTGCCACTGCAGCCACCACTCTCCTCCTCCGGTCATCTCCTGCCCTCAGCACCCTGACCTGTATGCGTGGTCCTGTCCTACATACAACAATCCTCATAGTCCTCATCCTGCCCACCACTGTTAGCAGCCTGTGATATGTCATCATAGGTTTCTTGTCTGTATTTGCAGCATGTGCCACCATCACTACCACTGTCACCTCCACGGCTACAAGTACCACTACTACTGGCCACGTGGCTGTTGCTGCTACTAAACACATTCTGAAGAGGCCTATGCCTTTCATTTCCACTCTTCAGTTTTCTAGACATTTTATTATGAGGCCTTTAAATAAAAATTTACCAGTTTCCTATAAAGGAAAAGTCAAGGGTTTCCTAAATGAAAAATCATAAGTTTTGTACACAGGTTACTGAATGGTACAAGCAAAATAGCAAGTGTTTTTTTATTTATTTGTAATTTAAAGATAAAAGTGCAATGAAAAGTCGTTAATCTCCTCTCTCAGCCAGTGAGCCGGTCAGGGCACCTCCTGCCAGCGTCATGTTAGCACCTTCTTCCCTCCATCTGGTTTCTCCTGCCAATTCTCATAGCAAAAAGGAGCTGTTTAATGTGATTCTTCCAAAATCAATATAAAATTTAGATTCATTTTGTGGACAAGTTTTTGTGTAATTCACAACAAATCTGGTTCATTTAGAACCAAATCGCTCTTTCTTACCATTAACCCTTGTTTTTAACTTTTTTTTATTGGGATGGCTATTTGTATCTAATTGTTTTATGTCTTAAAGTGTCCTTGGCGGTACTTACTACTGGTGTTTACCATCACTGTGTTATTGGACTGGTATATCAGTAACAGGTGAATGGGTTTCTATTGGTCCCTGTTACCGATTGATATGGAGGTAGATGTTTGCTTGGTCTGCATTTCATGGTCCCTCTGCCTTCCTCCCTATAATCTGGTCCTGGTCAGAAATCCTATGGTCATTGATTAGTGAACAGTCATGTTTAGATCCTCCTTACAATTAGATATGAATTACTTCTTCTTACATCATCTTTACTACAAGAAGCCATTAGAAAGTCAGAAGAAATGCAGAATACTTACGAATGACACTCAAATGTATTTGGATTCTTTAGTAATGTAGACAAGTGATATCTGGAAATAGAGGACGCTAGTTGTATTATCCCTCCAACTATCAGGTCCCCTGGGCTTTCGGTGAAAGGAGAATCTTCAACCATTTCCAGTCTGCATGGAGAAGGTCCAGAACATATTCTTTTAATGATAATAAGCATCAGGGCGAAGAACTTTATGAGGCTCCTCATGATTTCCTAAAATAACAGAAACATATCCCAAGTTAAGACATTGTCAGTCTGGTCCTTCATGCTATATATGATGTATCTTATTAGAGCAGTAGATGAGAGTCACAGTGAAAAAGCTCCTCTTACATTCTAGAAAAAGAACAGCATGGTGGCATAGATGGCCTAATGTGTAATAAGGATTATACTGAGAAAGAGCCCCAGCTGGAAAAAGGAATGATATGTCATAGAAAGCAAAATATTTCTTCCTGGTCCCTGTGGAGATGACACTGGATGAACCTTCAGACAAGGATTTTACTATATAAACGCTTATGTAAGACAGGACTGCAGGTAATCAACAATTCCAATTACTACATGTATACTGCTAATGAGTGCAGAAAGCTTCCAGAAATCATGACTTACAATGTTATATATCACACCGGGCTAAGGGGCTAGGAATGTCATTACTGATAGATATGTCTGAGTGAGGGGCGTCAGGGTCCATGTGATGTCTGAGTGAGGAGTGTCAGGGTCCATGTGATGTCTGAGTGAGGGGAGTCAGGGTCCATGTGATGTCTGAGAGAGGGGTGTCAGGGTCCATGTGATGTCTGAGTGAGGAGTGTCAGGGTCCATGTGATGTCTGAGTGAGGGGCGTCAGGGTCCATGTGATGTCTGAGTGAGGGGCGTAAGGGTCCATGTGATGTCTGAGTGAGGGGTGTCAGGGTTCATGTGATGTCTGAGTGAGGAGTGTCAGGGTCCATGTGATGTCTGAGTGAGGGGCGTCAGGGTCCATGTGATGTCTGAGTGAGGGGCGTCAGGGTCCATGTGATATCTGAGTGAGGGGTGTCAGGGTCCATGTGATGTCTGAGTGAGGAGTGTCAGGGTCCATGTGATGTCTGAGTGAGGGGCGTCAGGGTCCATGTGATGTCTGAGTGAGGGGCGTCAGGGTCCATGTGATGTCTCAGTGAGGGGTGTCAGGGTCCATGTGATGTCTGAGTGAGGGGTGTTAGGGTCCATGTGATGTCTGAGTGAGGGGTGTCAGGCTCCCTGTGATGAGTAGAAATGGTGGTCACTTACCTGTTAGTATGGAGATCCTGGCTGTACGGTGACAGGTGAAGATGAGTCAAGATCCTCTACTTCGCAGAGTCTGTCTCTGATCCTCACATTTATCTTCTCTTTACATCAGCGCTGGCTCATCTGTGGAGAGATCAGGTAGAAATAGAAGAGTTCGGGGAATTATGAGAAATTTTTTAATATTATAAAGATGCAATATTCTTATTTAGTCCCCTGTGTCTTGATTATAAAATTATACTTTTTTTTCTGAAGTTTCTCACATCTGCTCACTGTAAACTTTGTTATAACTTAGAAGTGCAGCAGTAACATCAAACCATTGTGCACCAGTAGAAATAAGTGAATTGTAAAAGGCTCATTCGTGAGGTCTGGTGAAAAGTGACCAGTAGAGGCGAGGTCACCGTACCTCCCCTGTTATTATCCAAGTGGGTGTGTAGTGCCCTGGAACAGGGAGTACTTTAACATTTGGACATTTGTGGACATTTGTCTATTTCCCCAATGCAGGGTTATAGACTTCTTACTTTGTTTCACTTGAAGGGGCTAGCTTGCACTGTTTAATACTGTGTAACTGCATTTTATATGTTGTAATATATATTTGTGGTCCTGGCTACGGTAAACGGACCCTGGAACTCTGCGCGCCCTGCCTGCCTAACCTAACTATGGTGACTAGTTGTGTGCCTTTAGCCACGGGCGAGGGTAGGCAATAAAGGGGGCAAAAGCATGCAAATAAGTGATATTTATTAAGGAGGATAATTACAGAACCAAACTGGAAAATGCTCTCTCTGGAAATTTCATCCTTGGGGTGCGGAATATAAAGCGAGAAGCATGATGACTGCCAGCGTTCCATCTTGCGGATGACGTGGGCCGGAACTCCATGCTTAGAGGCAGCGGATGCGGCTCCTATGCTGAAGGAATGGCCGTAGGTTACCCTGGGATCATTCCCCAAACCGGACGCTAGGCTACGGACATGACTGAGGAATTGGTTAGACGTCAATGGGCGTGTCGGGAAAGGAAGTAGGGGGGTACCTGGGGCTCAACTACCTAAGGTAGATAGCAATGTATCGAGGACTATTACTGGACACCAAGCGTTGCCTGTCTGGAAGTATTCTACCTGCACAGGGGGCCCTACCTGTGATGTTTTGGAAATGGGCAGAAGGAAGGTGAAATAGTCTAGTCTCCAGACAAGCTGACTGAATGCTGCACCTGAGCGATGGTCCGAGGTGCTAGTGAACTCCCCGGACCTTAGGAAACCGTAGAAGCTCAAGTAGAGGGCAGCTTTGAGAATCGTGCTTTTAAATGGCCCAAAAGGTTTTCCATATGGGTTGCCTGGTGTGAATGGATTAAGTGGAGCTGTTTTGAATGCCTCGGAAAGTGGCCTTGATGGCTTGAGATGAGAATATGGAGTGACTACTGGGATGCTTGAGCATGTGAAAATTCTGTACCCCCGCCAAATATACCCTGATGGTGTTGTAGGATAAGTGGAGTTCTGTATGACAATAAGCCAGAAAGGCCATGGTGAAGGTGACCCTGTTGGTGCCCCTCCCAGGGTGGAGACGAGAAAAGACTTTAAAGGTCTTCCACCCAGTCTTATAGTTCCTGACTGAATTGACGGAAAGGGACTTGCGGATAAGTGACTGAGCTGCTGAGATGTGCCTATCTAGTCCATTGTCAATGCGTTGAAAGCCGGGGGAGTGAGTCCGATCCTTTCGGCTCCTGGCATTAACTGGAAGAAAATGGCTGCAGTATTTTTAACCCCCTGAATGTGCATGCAGGAGACATGAAAGTTGAACTGCAAGGAAAGCCATGTGAGCCTACGGACAAAGCGCATAATCCTAGGTGAACTGGACCTGCCTTTAGTCAATATGTCTACCACGGTTTGATTATCGGTGACAAAGGAAACCGACAGGTTGACCCATTCCCTAACCCAAACTTGAGCCGCTGCCACAATAGGGTAGATTTCCAGCAAGGGGGAGGAACTAATGGCACTGGAATCCAAGAGTATCTGAGGGAGCCATGCGCCCGCGAACCATTGCCTGCCACATATGGCTCCGAATCCGATTGATGCGGCCGCATCGGAGAACACCGTGGGGAAGGCTTCCTTCCATTGAGGAACAAACAGAGAAATGCCGTTCAACCTGGATAAGAACACCTCCCACTTGGCAAGATCCGCCAAGGCTTCCCGATCCAGATGAATAAGAGCGTCTTGATCGGAGGCAGCGGGTAACAATTGGAGGAGTCTAGATAGAAAAGACCTTCCCTGTGGCATAATTTTATGTGTCCAGCAGGGACTGCAACTCGGCTTTAGAGATGGTCCGGGATTCCACGTGTCTAGTGATGGATTCTTTAAGCCTGCCCAATTTGTCCTCAGGGAGCCTAGCTTCCATCCTTCTGGTATCTCAGGTAATACCTAGAAAGGTGATTGCCGTGGAGGGACCTTCGAATTTTGAAGGGGCCACTGGTACATTTAATTCTGCAAATATGCTGAGCAGGCTTTCCAGTCTGTCAGGGACATGATGAGGATGTTCCACTAGCAAGAAATTATCTAGGTAATGGATCACCCTAGGGCAATGAACATGATTTACGAGGATCCAATGGAGGGCCTGAGCGAACTGATCGAACAGCCAGTGGCTGCTTTTTGATCCGAACGTGAGGCGGGTGGTGAAGTAGTACAGGTCCCTCCATTTGATACTTTAAAACTTCCATAGATGTGGATGAATTGGTAACAGCTTGAAGACATCAGATATATCAGCTTTTGATAGCCAAGCACCTGCCCCGACCTGCAAAATTAATTGTATGGCTTCATCTAAGGAATCAATGAGTTTAGACTGGGGATGTTGGAGGCGTGAGGAGCCGATAAGTCATAGATCAGTCTTTTCTTATCTGAATTTTTTTTATTGACTAAACCAATCGGGCTGACTCTGTATACACTCACCTAAAGAATTATTAGGAACACCATACTAATACGGTGTTGGACCCCCTTTTGCCTTCAGAACTGCATTAATTCTATGTGGCATTGATTCAACAAGGTGCTGATAGCATTCTTTAGAAATGTTGGCCCATATTGATAGGATAGTATCTTGCAGTTGATGGAGATTTGAGGGATGCACATCCAGGGCACGAAGCTCCCGTTCCACCACATCCCAAAGATGCTCTATTGGGTTGAGATCTGGTGACTGTGGGGGCCATTTTACTACAGTGAACTCATTGTCATGTTCAAGAAACCATTTTTCCAGTCTTCAACAGTCCAATTTTGGTGAGCTCGTGCAATTTGTAGCCTCTTATTCCTATTTGTAGTGGAGATGAGTGGTACCCGGTGGGGTCTTCTGCTGTTGTAGCCCATCCGCTTCAAGGTTGTGCGTGTTGTGGCTTCACAAATGCTTTGCTGCATACCTCGGTTGTAACGAGTGGTTATTTCAGTCAACGTTGCTCTTCTATCAGCTTGAATCAGTCGGCCCATTCTCCTCTGACCTCTAGCATCAACAAGGCATTTTCGTCCACAGGACTGCCGCATACTGGATGTTTTTCCCTTTTCACACCATTCTTTGTAAACCCTAGAAATGGTTGTGCATGAAAATCCCAGTAACTGAGCAGATTGTGAAATACTCAGACCGGCCCGTCTGGCACCAACAACCATGCCACGCTCAAAATTGCTTAAATCACCTTTCTTTCCCATTCTGACATTCAGTTTGGAGTTCAGGAGATTGTCTTGACCAGGACCACAACCCTACATGCATTGAAGCAACTGCCATGTGAATGGTTGACTAGATAATCGCATTAATGAGAAATAGAACAGGTGTTCCTAATAATTCTTTAGGTGAGTGTATATTGAAGGGCGGCGCAGAGAAAGGACCAATAATTAAGCCCTTCTGCAGTTCTGCTTGCAGTAGCGAGTCTACCGCGGCTGGATCTGCCAATGCCGACAATAAGTTGGGTCCTTACCAAGAAACCTGGGGCAAGGTAACCAAATCTGTATGAAACCCTTCAATGAACCCAGACTTCGGAAACTGAATGAAAGCGGGGTCGTAATGATTTTTTTTTTTTTAATAGTATCCTTTTATTAATTAATTTAGCAAAAAGCATAACAAACACATCAAATACAGACAATCATCAATTGAGTCCAGTACAATCAAATACATGGGATCAATCATAACAGCTCCTCATGACCCAAGTTCGGGACAGAAGAAAAAGATATCACGTTCAGGATGAACAGTACCCAACATATCAATCCTAAGGAAGATTAAAAGTACTGCACACGCACACACACATTCACACACGCCTTCATTGGTCAGAACAGTCTTTCAGTCATCTATGGTACTAGAGTCTGGGCTCCAATCCAGGGGTCCCATATCTTCATGAAGCGATCAGGGGTCCTTCTTCTCTCATACACAAACTTATATAATTCAAGATCAGCATTAACTAGATGTACCCATTGTTGCATAGTAGGATTCTTAGGAGGTTTCCAGTTGAGAAGGATAGTTTTCCTAGCATAATATAAGAGTATTCTATACAGCTTCCTGCCAAATTTGGTTGGAACAATCTCGTTGGCTACTCCCAACAGACTAGTGAGCTCAGTACAGACGTTAGGAAAGCCTAGTTTATCATTAAAATATTTATGGATCTCTTCCCAGAAGCCATGAATAATCGGATACTGCCAAACCATGTGTATAAGACAACCGTTTTCATGTCCACATCTTGTACAATGAGGGTTCGGCAATTTACCCATTTTAAATAGCCTCACAGGAGTATAATAAATCCTATGAAGCCATTTAACTTGAATCAACTGATCCCTAGCACTTACCACTGTAGATCTCCATGTACAGCTAGATTCTTTAACATGAACATCTTCCAAACCTTCAATGTCCCTTTTCCACCTAACAAATGCCCTGTCTAGGGGGGAGTCCTGCAACGCCATCAACGACGCATACAGGGTCAACACTGGTTTGACCAAAGGAACCCTCCTAATCGCTGCCTCAACTGTACCACACTCCAGTTTTAAAAGTTCTCTACCAAACTGAGCCTGACAGGCATGCCTGAGTTGAAGATATTTATACAAACAACGCTGGGGCAAATTAAATTCCTGTTTCAAACTATTAAAGGTTCTAAATAGGCCCTTATCATATAGTTGGGTAAGGTAGCGCACCCCCCTCTGAGGCCAAAATTCAAACTCCAGTAATGAGAACAGCTCCGGAAGCACTCTGTTTCTCCACAAAGGCAAATATGGCGACCAAGTAATATCATTCTCATCAGGGTTACATTTCTGACCCCATTTGACCCACATCTGTACTGCAGCAGCCATCGATTGGGTGTAGTGTACTGTAGACCTAGCCCCCCTCCTATATGCCAAGTTCGTAAGTGCCTCATAAGACCCCAATAAAGCTGCCTCCAACACTACCGCCGGGTTACCTGAGTCAGCCCGTACCCACCACGCCACATAGCTCAGCTGTACCGCTACATAGTACATGTACAGGTTTGGCAAGGCAAGACCCCCCGCAGGTAAGACGCCTGAAGGGTGGATCTTGCTATTCTGGGAGAAGACTTATTCCATAGAAAGGGAGCGATTATTCTATCCAAAGTAGTAAAATGTCTCTTGGGGAGTAACACTGGGGCAGCCCTATATAAGTATAGCAATTTTGGGAGAAGAATCATTTTTACCACATTGATACGCCCAATCAGAGTTAAAGGAAGGTTTTCCCAAGCCTCTAGCTTTCGAGTAATGGATTGCATTGTAGGAGCAACATTCAAATCATAAAATTTTGCCACTTCTTTATGAACAATAATCCCCAAATATGTAAATTTCTCCACAATCTGAAGCTTATTGTTCACAGAAATGCGAGCTGGGTCAACATCATCAACCAGACAGAGACTAGACATAGCCCAGTTCACACAGAGACCCGAGAAACCCCCAAATTGATCAACAACACCTAAAAGGGTATCCAAGGATTTCCCTGAATCTGCTAGGTATACCAGCATGTCATCAGCATATAATGAAAGCTTTTCTGATATTCCAGCTATTTCCCAGCCTTCTATACCTGAGTTAGAGGATATGAGTATCGACAAAGGTTCCATGATTAATGCAAATAACAGGGGGGAGAGACGGCAGCCCTGTCTAGTGCCTCTACCCAAGGGGAAGGAGTCCGATGTGTACCCATTCACCCTGACTCTCGCCGAAGGTGATCTATAAAGCATTTGTAACCAGCACAAAAATTTCTCCGGAAAGCCCATTTGAGTCAGCACTGCCCACATAAATTCCCATTCTACTGAATCAAATGCTTTTTCATTGTCTAAGGACGCAAGAGCCCTCATACCTCTGTTATCATGTTTGACCTGAAGGTTAGTGAACAATCGCCTTAAATTAATATCTGTGGTTTTCCCTGGCATAAAACCCGATTGATCTACCCCTACCAAGGAGAGAATTACCCCCCGCAATCTTAACGCCAGTACCTTCGCAAAGATTTTGACGTCAAGATTCAGAAGTGAGATAGGTCAGTAAGAGCTACACTGGTCAGATGGCTTCCCCGACTTGTGAATCACTACTATCGTTGCCTCCAGAAAGGACGGTGGCAACGAACCACCTTCCAGTGCATACCTCAACAGCTTCCCAAATCTACTAACCAGGTCTTTAGAAAATCGCTTATACCATTCAGCAGGAAATCCATCGGGTCCCGGGGTTTTCTTGGTTGCTAAGGAACTAATGGCCATTTCAATCTCCAGGTCAGATATGTCTGCCGCCAGGGCTCCCCTGTCATCTCTGTCCAAAGAAGGAATATTAATACCTGCTAAGAAATTGACAATTTCCTCTGATGTACACGTGATCTTGGGGGCATACAATGTCTCATAATAGGAGGCAAACTGTCGGCAGACATCTCTGGGCTCCCTTAATAAGAGCCCCTGATCATTCAGAATTCCCGCCACCACCGTTTGCTGAGGTCGTAATGATTTTTTTTAGCAAGGAGAGCAATAAATCGAGATGTTGGTTAGTCAGGAGCTCTTGGCTGACCGCTGGGAACAGAAAAAAGGTTTGAATTGGGACACCAGTCGGTGGAATGTAGGACTGACTGGCAGTTTACACAGGTTGGAGCTTTGAGCCCTGCAAAGTGCCTGCAGAAAAGCTCCATGTCCAACGATGCCCAATTGGTGACATGCTGGAACTGGGAGAGTGCTGCGGCCGCCTTTGCCGAGAATGATCGGTGGTAATCATAAAAGTCAAAGCCTCCATATTTGTAGCCTAGTTCCGTGACCCTATACAAATAGGAGTCTAACTCCTCGCTCTTGTTGGGCTGGGCTGAACATATAATATCCCGGTACAAGCTGAAAGCTAACACAAATTCTGGAATGGTCAATTTTTTGTTGAGACGAGCGTCTTTGGATTTGAGAACCACTGACACATCGCCGCAGGCAATGGTCTTTTTCTCAATGGTATCATGGGTAGAGATGAGTATGGCCGCTAGATTAACGTCGCGACCTGCCAAAATATCTTTCCAGATGGACTCCGGAACGAAGTATGATGGCGCAATCTCGGGCGTGCCTGGGACTCTACCTGGAGAAGAAGGTTGGGAGGTAGAAGGGCCTGGTACGGGTATGACTGGTGGAGCGGGTATAGGATCCCTGCTCTCCACCGCCTGAAGTCTAGTGTTAATATCAGATAGGGAGCTTGAGAGGCTGTTGATGGTGGCATGCAATTGAGTTAGGGATAACTGGATAGTTGACTAGTAGACATGGACACTTGCTCGGTTGGTGCGAAGGATGGTTCGGGAAAACGTAAACGAAAAAGTTCGGCTTTGCGGGCAGAAGCTGAGTGACGGATTCCCTGTCTGTTCAGTTCCAAAACCAACCTGGGAATCGTCCAGCTTCTGTACGAGGAGTGACTGGCCCGCTCAGAAGCTGCGGACTCCAGGGTTGATATGGCGTCCTCAATGTCGGACCCGTGTGACATGGTGAAGCTGAAATGAGAGAAATATGGTAGAACCCTGCCAGTAGCAGCGTAGGCAAAAAAGAGAAGGGGGGGGTGATGTACAAGACGGGTGCCGAGTCAGACGTAAATGGAACGCTTGTGACTGTACATGTGTTGCCCTAGGAGCCCATGACCCACCAGAGGTGAACAAGGGAAGAGGAAGGAGTGCTGGGACCGGGGCCAGATAGGCGGCCCGCTGGGAGCCACGTGGCAGCAATGACCCGCCTGAGCCTGGAGAAGCTAAGTGAGCAGAACCTGAGGGTGTAAACCTGAAAGAAATGTCAACCATTGCCGTGAATTGGATACGCAAATGCAGAATCAAGAATAAGAAAACCCACTTACCTTGGTGCCAGAACTAAATACTTGACCGAACCCGGAGAGGTAACTTAGACCTGGGAAAAAAGATCACATAATTGTAGCTACGAAGACATGACTTAGGAGGCGGGCCGTTACGGCAGTGGAAGGGTGCTGATTCTGCCTGGTCCTGCTGATCCGAGGATCAGCGATAGACGAGTGTACGGGCAGGCACATGAGATGGTGACAAACCGATGTACGGACAGTGAGGAGACTGAGTAGGACCCCAAAAGAAACGAGCCAGGGATGGGTACCGGACAAGAAGGATACACACTGACATGAACCGACCTGTATCAACTACTCCTGATAATATGACCAACAGGTGGACAAAGAAGCTACCAGAGCGTTCCTGGACATGCGTGACCTGACGGAAGCCTGGAGGTTGACCGGTGGAATCAGACAAACTGAATTGGACCAGGGCGAACCTGGTGGGGACAACATTGACTGACAAAGCGCGACAGCAGAACAGAGATTTGGACGGACCAACCCAGCGGCCTGAGCGTATCAGGCAGACATGGAAATTAGTAAGCAAGGAACATAGAGTGGACATGAGAGTGCCCATGCGTGATGGGTAGAAAAGACGTGGCCTGAGCGTTTCAGTCAAACACAGTATGAACAGCCGACATACGTTAGGATGACAACAGCCCGGGAACCCGGATGACTAGAACGAGACCAGGGCGTACCTGGTGAAGACAACATGATTTGACAGGAGCGTGACAGGAGCTTGGACCAGAGACAGCAGCCTGAGCGCATCAGGTGAAACATGAGGACTGGAAAAACGAGGAACATATAGTCAAACATGAGCACCCATGTGTAATGGGTGGACAAGACATGGCCTGAGCGTACCAGGTGGACCAAAAGTGAACGCAGACATACGTTAAGCTGACAACAGACCCAGAGAATGACGGGGGAAATCCAGACGAATAAAAAGAGACCAGGGCGCACCTGGTGCAAACAAGGTGAATGGACAAGTCACGCCGTGAGACAGACCCGGAACAACAAAAGACAGCAGGCCTGAACGCATCAGGCGATAAACGAGCAAGACCAGAAAGACTGAGGTACACGAGGTCAGACACAGAGGTATCCGTGCGTAACAGGAGAGAACAAACCATTACCTGAGCGTATCAGGAAACAATGGACTGTACAGCAAGAGTGACAAGCTTGAGAAAGCAGCAAAAAACTGAAATACAGCGTTGTTTTTTATTTTATTTTATTTTTTTACTGGTGACTAGAGTTGAGCGAACAACTGGATGTTCGGGTTCGAGAAGTTCGGCCGAACTTCCCGGAAATGTTCGGGTTCGGGATCCGAACCCGACCCGAACTTCGTCCCGAACCCGAACCCCATTGAAGTCAATGGGGACCCGAACTTTTGGGCACTAAAAAGGCTGTAAAACAGCCCAGGAAAGAGCTAGAGGGCTGCAAAAGGCAGCAACATGTAGGTAAATCCCCTGCAAACAAATGTGGATAGGGAAATGAATTAAAATTACAATTAAAAAAATAAAAATGAACCAATATCAATTGGACAGAGGTCCCATAGCAGAGAATCTGGCTTCACGTCAGCAGAGAATCAGTCTCTTCATGCCATAGCAAAGAATCTGGCTTCATGTCAGCAGAGAATCAGTCTCTTCATGCCATAGCAGAGAATCTGGCTTCATGTCAGCGCAGAATCAGTCTTCATGTCATAGCAGAGAATCAGGCTTCACGTCACCCACCACTGGAACAGGCCACTGTCACACATTTAGGCCCCGGCACCCAGACAGAGGAGAGCGGTCCAATAACAGAGAATCTGGCCTTATGTCAGCGCAGAATCTGTCTTTATGTCATAGCAGAGAATCAAGCTTCACGTCACCCACCACTGGAACAGGCCACTGTCACACATTTAGGCCCCGGCACCCAGACAGAGGAGAGCGGTCCCGTAACAGAGAATCTGGCCTTATGTCAGCGCAGAATCTGTCTTCATGTCATAGCAGAGAATCAGGCTTCACGTCACCCACCACTGGAACAGGCCACTGTCACACATTTAGGCCCAGGCACCCAGGCAGAGGAGAGAGGTCCCGTAACAGAGAATCTGGCCTTATGTCAGCGCAGAATCTGTATTCATGTCATAGCAGAGAATCAAGCTTCACGTCACCCACCACTGGAACAGGCCACTGTCACACATTTATGCCCCGGCACCCAGACAGAGGAGAGCGGTCCCGTAACAGAGAATCTGGCCTTATGTCAGCGCAGAATCTGTATTCATGTCATAGCAGAGAATCAGGCTTCACGTCACCCACCACTGGAACAGGCCACTGTCACACATTTAGGCCCCGGCACCCAGGCAGAGGAGAGAGGTCCCGTAACAGAGAATCTGGCCTTATGTCAGCGCAGAATCTGTATTCATGTCATAGCAGAGAATCAGGCTTCACGTCACCCACCACTGGAACAGGCCACTGTCACACATTTAGGCCCCGGCACCCAGACAGAGGAGAGGTTCATTCAACTTTGGGTTGCCCCACAATATAATGGTAAAATGAAATTAAAAATAGTATTGAATGAGGAAGTGCCCTGGAGTAGAATAATATATGGTTAAAGGGAGGTAGTTAATATCTAATCTGCACAAGGGATGGACAGGTCCTGTGGGATCCATGCCTGGTTCATTTTTATGAACGTCAGCTTGTCCACATTGGCTGTAGACAGGCGGCTGCGTTTGTCTGTAATGACGCCCCCTGCCGTGCTGAATACACGTTCAGACAAAACGCTGGCCGCCGGGCAGGCCAGCACCTCCAAGGCATAAAAGGCTAGCTCTGGCCACGTGGACAATTTGGAGACCCAGAAGTTGAATGGGGCCGAACCATCAGTCAGTACGTGGAGGGGTGTGCACAGGTACTGTTCCACCATGTTAGTGAAATGTTGCCTCCTGCTAACACGTTCCGTATCAGGAGGTGGTGCAGTTAGCTGTGGCGTGGTGACAAAACTTTTCCACATCTCTGCCATGCTAACCCTGCCCTCAGAGGAGCTGGCCGTGACACAGCTGCGTTGGCGACCTCTTGCTCCTCCTCTGCCTTCGCCTTGGGCTTCCACTGGTTCCCCTGTGACATTTGGGAATGCTCTCAGTAGCGCGTCTACCAACGTGCGCTTGTACTCGCGCATCTTCCTATCACGCTCCAGTGTAGGAAGTAAGGTGGGCACATTGTCTTTGTACCGGGGATCCAGCAGGGTGGCAACCCAGTAGTCTGCACACGTTAAAATGTGGGCAACTCTGCTGTCGTTGCGCAGGCACTGCAGCATGTAGTCGCTCATGTGTGCCAGGCTGCCCAGAGGTAAGGACAAGCTGTCCTCTGTGGGAGGCGTATCGTCATCGTCCTGTGTTTCCCCCCAGCCACGCACCAGTGATGGGCCCGAGCTGCTTTGGGTGCCACCCCGCTGTGAACATGCTTCATCCTCATCCTCCTCCACCTCCTCCTCATCCTCGTCCTCCTCGTCCTCCAGTAGTGGGCCCTGTCTGGCCACATTTGTACCTGGCCTCTGGTGTTGCAAAAAACCTCCCTCTGAGTCACTTTGAAGAGATTGGCCTGAAAGTGCTAAAAATGACCCCTCTTCCTCGTCTTCCTCCTGGGCCACCCCCTCTTCCATCATCGCCCTAAGTGTTTTCTCAAGGAGACATAGAAGTGGTATTGTAACGCTGATAACGGCGTCATCGCCACTGGCCATGTTGGTGGAGTACTCGAAACAGCGCAACAGGGCACACAGGTCTCGCATGGAGGCCCAGTCATTGGTGGTGAAGTGGGTCTGATCCGCAGTGCGACTGACCCGTGCGTGCTGCAGCTGAAACTCCACTATGGCCTGCTGCTGCTCGCACAGTCTGTCCAGCATATACAAGGTGGAGTTCCACCTGGTGGGCACGTCGCATATGAGGCGGTGAGCGTGAAGGCCGAAGTTACGCTGTAGCGCAGACAGGCGAGCAGCGGCAGGGTGTGAACACCGGAAGCGCGAACAGACGGCCCGCACTTTATGCAGCAGCTCTGACATGTCGGGGTAGTTGCGAATGAACTTCTGCACCACCAAATTCAGCACATGCGCCAGGCAAGGGATGTGCGTCAAACCGGCTAGTCCCAGAGCTGCAACGAGATTTCGCCCATTATCGCACACCACCAGGCCGGGCTTGAGGCTCACCGGCAGCAACCACTCGTCGGTCTGTTGTTCTATACCCCGCCACAACTCCTGTGCGGTGTGGGGCCTGTCCCCCAAACATATGAGTTTCAGAATGGCCTGCTGACGTTTACCCCGTGCTGTGCTGAAGTTGGTGGTGAAGGTGTGTGGCTGACTGGATGAGCAGGTGGAAGAAGAGTAGGAGGAAGCTGAGTAGGAGGAGGAGGAGACAGGAGGCAAAGAATGTTGCCCTGCGATCCTTGGCGGCGGAAGGACGTGCGCCAAATAGCTCTCCGCCTGGGGCCCAGCCGCCACTACATTTACCCAGTGTGCAGTTAGGGAGATATAGCGTCCCTGGCCGTGCTTACTGGTCCACGTATCTGTGGTTAGGTGGACCTTGCCACAGATGGCGTTGCGCAGTGCACACTTGATTTTATCGGACACTTGTTTGTGCAGGGAAGGCACGGCTCTCTTAGAGAAGTAGTGGCGGCTGGGAACAACATACTGTGGGACAGCAAGTGACATGAGCTGTTGGAAGCTGTGTGTGTCCACCAGCCTAAATGACAGCATTTCATAGGCCAGTAGTTTAGAAATGCTGGCATTCAGGGCCAGAGATCGAGTGTGGCTAGGTGAGAATTTACGCTTTCTCTCAAATGTTTGTGAGATGGAGAGCTGAACGCTGCCGTGTGACATGGTTGAGATGCTTGGTGACGCAGGTGGTGGTGTTGGTGGTACATCCCATGTTTGCTGGGCGGCAGGTGCCAACGTTCCTCCAGAGGCGGAGGAAGAGGCCGAGGCGGCGGCAGCAGCAGCAGAAGAGGCCGAGGCGGCAGCAGCAGAAGATGTAGCAGGGGGAGCCTGAGTGACTTCCTTGTTTTTAAGGTGTTTACTCCACTGCAGTTCATGCTTTGCATGCAGGTGCCTGGTCATGCAGGTTGTGCTAAGGTTCAGAACGTTAATGCCTCGCTTCAGGCTCTGATGGCACAGAGTGCAAACCACTCGGGTCTTGTCGTCAGCACATTGTTTGAAGAAGTGCCATGCCAGGGAACTCCTTGAAGCTGCCTTTGGGGTGCTCGGTCCCAGATGGCGGCGGTCAGTAGCAGGCGGAGTCTCTTGGCGGCGGGTGTTCTGATTTTTCCCACTGCTCCCTCTTTTGCTACGCTGTTGGCTCGGTCTCACCACTGCCTCTTCCTCCGAACTGTGAAAGTCAGTGGCACGACCTTCATTCCATGTGGGGTCTAGGACCTCATCGTCCCCTGCATCGTCTTCCACCCAGTCTTGATCCCTGACCTCCTGTTCAGTCTGCACACTGCAGAAAGACGCAGCAGTTGGCACCTGTGTTTCGTCATCATCAGAGATGTGCTGAGGTGGTATTCCCATGTCCTCATCATCAGGAAAAATAAGTGGTTGTGCGTTAGTGCATTCTATCTCTTCCACCCCTGGGGAAGGGCTAGGTGGATGCCCTTGGGAAACCCTGGCAGCAGAGTCTTTAAACAGCATAAGAGACTGCTGCATAACTTGAGGTTTAGACAGTTTCCCTGATATGCATGGGGGTGATGTGACAGACCGATGGGCTTGGTTTTCATGCGCCATCTGTGCGCTTTCTGCAGAAGACTGGGTGGGAGATAATGTGAACGTGCTGGATCCACTGTCGGCCACCCAATTGACTAATGCCTGTACCTGCTCAGGCCTTACCATCCTTAGAACGGCATTGGGCCCCACCAAATATCGCTGTAAATTCTGCTGGCTACTGGGACCTGAGGTAGTTGGTTCACTAGGACGTGTGGCTGTGGCAGAATGGCCACGTCCTCTCCCAGCACCAGAGGGTCCACTAACACCACCACGACCATGTCCACGTCCGCGTCCCTTATTAGATGTTTTCCTCATTGTTCCCGTTCACCACAATTTTGAGAATGGCAAATTTGGGAATGCTTTTTCAACCCAGAACAAAAAGTCTGCTTTTACGGTCACTACAAATAACTTGACCAGCTAAAACTGTGCAGATTTGGTTGAATAGAGATGTGAGACCTGTTTTTTTTTTTGTGCTGTGTGACAGTTATAGGTTTAATCACAGAATGACACTTCTATCAGCACGCTAGCGTGTTTCTTAGGTTTTTCTGAATGACACTATCAATACCTTCAATGTAAGATTTTCTTTTTGGGATAGATTTCAAGTAGGCCTCAAATACCACAAACTAGTTATTTTGAGAATGGCAAATTTGGGAATGCTTTTTCAACCCAGAACAAAAAGTCCGCTTTTACGGTCACTACAAATAACTTGACCAGCTAAAACTGTGCAGATTTGGTTGAATAGAGATGTGAGACCTGTTTTTTTTTTGCGCTGTGTGACAGTTATAGGTTTAATCACAGAATGACACTTCTATCAGCACGCTAGCGTGTGTCTTAGGTTTTTCTGAATGATACTATCAATAACTTCAATGTAAGATTTTCTTTTTGGGATAGATTTCAAGTAGGCCTCAAATACCACAAACTAGTTATTTTCAGAATGGCAAATTTGGGAATGCTTTTTCAACCCAGAACAAAAAGTCTGCTTTGACGGTCACTACAAATAACTTGACCAGCTAAAACTGTGCAGATTTGGTTGAATAGAGATGTGAGACCTGTTTTTTTTTGCGCTGTGTGACAGTTATAGGTTTAATCACAGAATGACACTTCTATCAGCACGCTAGCGTGTGTCTTAGGTTTTTCTGAATGATACTATCAATAACTTCAATGTAAGATTTTCTTTTTGGGATAGATTTCAAGTAGGCCTGAAATACCACAAACTAGTTATTTTCAGAATGGCAAATTTGGGAATGCTTTTTCAACCCAGATCAAAAAGTCTGCTTTGACGGTCACTACAAATAACTTGACCAGCTAAAACTGTGCAGATTTGGTTGAATAGAAATGTCAGGTCTATTTTTTAGGCGCTGGGTGACAGGCTCAACTTGCCCCTGATGTAATATATGGCCAAAAAATAACCACACTGTTGATGGTTAAATGCACTTGGGTGACACAGGCTCAGCCTGCAGCTGATGTAGTATATGGCCAAAAAATAATCAGACTGTTGAAGGTTAAATGCACTTGGGTGAAACAGGCTCAGCCTGCAGCTGATGTAGTATATGGCCAAAAAATAACCAGACTGTTGATGGTTAAATGCACTTCGGTGACACAGGCTCAGCCTGCAGCTGATGTAGGATATAGCACAAAATAACCACACTATCGATGGTTAAATACACTTGGTGATAGCTCGTGCTGGCCCACCACAAGTCACAAAATGGCCGCCGATCACCCCAGAAAAAAAGTGATCTAAAAACGCTCTGGGCAGCCTCAAAAAAGTGAGCAAGTCAATAATAGCACTTCAATGATCCACAGCTGCAGATCGATCACAGAATGAAGTCTTTTGGAGGAGTTAATCTGCCTAATCTCGCCCTAACGTCGCAGCTGCAACCTCTCCCTATACTGATCATAGCAGAGTGACGTACGGCGCTACGTGACTCCAGCTTAAATAGAGGCTGGGTCACATGGTGCACTGGCCAATCACAGCCATGCCAATAGTAGGCATGGCTGTGATGGCCTCTTGGGCCAAGTAGTATGACGCTTGTTGATTGGCTGCTTTGCTTTGCTGCTTTGCAGCCTTTCAAAAAGCGCCAAGAAAGCGCCGAACACCGAACCCGGACTTTTACTATACAGTTCGGGTTCGCTCATCCCTACTGGTGACCCCCAGGGCCCTGGTCGTTTCCCTGACAACCACTTGGAGCACCTGGACCTGTGGATCCCCTGGCTATCAAACATTGGGTGAATTAAGCCACTGCCAGGAGCTGGTCACGCCTAACGTGCCCGCCCCGGGGTTGAAAGCCGGCCTGAAAGGCGCAGTGGCCGCACCAAAGCCCTCTGAAGTCAGGTGCTACAGGGGGGTCAGAGCGCGAGGCCCAAAAAGGAGAACGGCAGCCACATTGGTGCACCGCTCTCCTCATCATGCCGCTCAGAATACGACCCCCCTGCATGTACATCCAAGAACCTACTGCTACACCTGCACAGTTCCAGAAGGCTTGCCAGTGAATGGCTGACCCCCCAAGATTAATATGTCAAGAACCTGGTCTGGCCAGTAGCCCCTTCAACATTAAATAATCCAGGTCGCTCCCTGTAATGCCGTATGGGAGCGCCTGTACCCCTAACCCTGTAACTAGCATTTTACATTTGTACATCCAACTAGGTGTAAACCTTGGTGTGATGTGTTACCATATCAAAAGGTTTGAATTTAGCGTAGATCTGCACAGAGTTCATGCAGCAGGACAATATGTACCAAACTGATCACATCGAAACGTTGGACAGAAATGTGTCGGCTTCTTTGGTGAACCAAGTCAACAACCGATTTGGTGCAGCTCGGCCACATCATGTGATCCACATACATGGGTGGTAAGTTGTTCACTGATCTGGTGGGAACATGAGCCTCTGTATAGACAAGGTCCACCTTGGCACACTGCTATGTCATGGATTCATTTGTTCAGATTTGTAATATGATGCCCATGGTCAGTAGTGTCTTATTTGTGCAGGGTATTGCCGTATGTGTACTTATAGCTGACTGCGAGTGTCAACTGGCTGAACTGTCGGCCAGAGCGCACCGGAGTGCTGGCGCCCTGGCTGCTGAAGCTCATCCCGCCCACAGAGAAGCAGCGGGAACCGAGCGCAAGGACTATGGGCTGCCGGCAGCGGGCAGGAGGAGCGGGGGAGCCGAGGCAGACCCAGAACATGGATACCTGCAGCCATTCATACTTACCGGATCCCGGCGCTTGAGGAGACAGGAGGGAGGTTGGTTGCGTCCATGCCACCACGCTGACCCGTCTGCTTGCCCTTATCCGAGGTGCCGTAAACTGCAGACCAGAAGTGAATGCACCGGCGTTCGCGTGCACCCAGAATAGGGCGGCGGGTGTTATGAAGCCCTGCGCCCCTCCCACAAATGCAGGCTGAGCTTCAGCCTGCTGTGTATATATATATATATATATATCCTGTTCATTATCACTCTATTTGCAAGGCTCTGTAGAAAGGGTTCATGAATATTCCAGACAACATTACACCAGAGCTAAACCAGACATTCAAAAGGTCAGACTGTCTGGTTTTGGTGATAAGTGAATTTTCGAAAAATTTTATTCGACTGGCTCGCCGAATTTTTTGAAAAAATTTGGTTTAATACGAATTTATTTGCGGTGAATCGCGTGAGAAAAAAACTGCTATTTCTAGGCTGCAGAGAGTCTTTATAGTATTAGTAGTGTAGAACACTGTGCCTTGCATTTACACACATAGGGAGTCTGCTTTGATGGTGAAATAAAAATGTGAGTCCGTATGACAGGCGTCGCTAGAATCACTGCACACTTAACTTATTTGGGCAGTCACAGGGCCAAAACTGACCAAATAACTCAAGTATAAACTCAGCCTTACAGGTCGATGTTAGCGCCAAGAAGAAGCACACTCTTTTTACACCCTCGTCAGCTGATTCCACATAGATGTCTACAGAACCTGTTCTATTAAACGCTAATACAAGTAGAGCCCCCCGACAGAGTGGGGATGGTGTCAGCAGTAAGTTTGTGTTGATGTCACTGATTATTTTGCCCTTCCTCTGATCCATCAGAACAATAACCCTCAAAAAATGGATCCTGTCTGTGGAGCATCCGCCTTCACTCAATCAGCATTTAGTCAGTAATCCATCAGTATTGCTAATGCCAAAAAAAACAGGAGTGGATCCAAAACAGAGATGACACTTGAATGGAATATTTGCATGTCTTCTGTGTTTTGTACCCACTCCTGCTTTTGGCTACCAAATCACAAGCCAATTGTGATGGGACCATACAGGCCTTACAGCTGCTACACAGACAGGATCCATTGTGCGTCTAATTTTTCCGTCCTTCTGACAGATCAAAAGAAGGGTCAAATACATTATGATGTCAGCCAGGCCGAAAGGCAAAATAGTGGCCCAGTCATGGAGTGGGGAGGGTGGGAACAGCATGAGAAGTCCACAGTAGTAAAGGGCGACACATCTCGTCAAATAAAAAGTGACAGGTCGACACGCCCCTTTACCTGCCAACTCCTCCCACAACATCCCCCAGTCCCTCCCAAACCAGCATGAGAAGTCCACAGAGTGGCCCTATTACATAGTTGTGACGTAGAAGCAGCAAGAGGACATCACAGAGTGGCCCAAATGACAGTCTGGAGGTGGTGGCAGCATCAGGAGGAGGCCACAGAGTGGCACAATGATATAGTGTGGAAGTGGCAGCAGCAGCATCAGGAGGAGGCCACAGAGTCGCACAATGACAGTGAGGAGGTGGCAGCAGCATCAGGAGGCCACAGTGTGCCAAGTTGAGATAGTGTGGAGGTGGCAGCAGCATTAGGAGACCACAAAGGGGCAAGGTGACATAGTGTGGAGGAGGCAGCTGCATCAGGAGACCACAGAGTGGCAAGGTGACATAGTGCGGAGGTGGCAGCAGCAGCGGTATACCACAGAGTCTCAAGGTGACATAATGTGGAGGTGGTGGCAGCAGCATCAGGAAGCCACAGAGTGGCACAATGACAGTGTGGAGGTGGCAGCAGCATCAGGAGGCCACAGTGTGCCATGTTGAGATAGTGTGGAGGTGGCAGCAGCATGAGGAGACGACAGAGTGGCAAGGTGACATAGTGTGGAGGAGGCAGCAGCATCAGGAGACCACAGAGTGGCAAGGTGACATAGTGCGGAGGTGGCAGCAGCATCAGTATACCACAGAGTCTCAAGGTGACATAATGTGGAGGTGGTGGCAGCAGCATCAGGAGGCCACAGAGTGGCACAATGACAGAGTGTTGAGGTGGTGTCAGCAGCAGCATCAGGAGGAGGCCACAGAGTGGCATAATGACAGTGTGGAGGTGGCAGCAGCATCAGGAAGCCACAGAGTGGCAAGGTGACATAGTGTGGAGGTGGCAGCAGCATGAGGAGATGACAGAGTGGCAAGGTGACATAGTGTGGAGGTGGAAGCAGCATCAGGAGACCACAGAGTGGCAAGGTGACATAGTGTGGAGGTGACAGCACTATGAGGAGACCAAAGAGTGGCAAGGTGACATAGTGCGGAGGTGAAAGCAGCATCAGGAGACCACAGAGTGACCCGGCAACAGAGTGGGGAGGTGGGTGGCAATATAAGTTCCAGCTGAAGATGGTGGGTGAAAGAAGGAGCACTTGGCATCAGAACATTTAGGCCTCTGCCACTCCCCTGTGCAGGGCCTGGCACTTCTGTCTGACATACTGTTAGATCAAATAAATAAATAAAAAGGAAATTAAAACACCCCAAAAACATCTGTAATTATCTCACTTTAGCCCCCCCCCCCACACTAATACCCACAAAACAGGGCTTTAGAACATATTACTGCACTGCTGAACGGCAAATATATTTTTCTTTTGCCTTTAATACACGACAAAAAGAGCTTTAGAACATATAACTGCACCCAGGGCCGGTGCAAGGATTCTTGCCGCCCTAGGCAAGATAAAAATTGCCCCCCCCCCCTTGTCAGATGATCTGCCCATATCATGACATCACATATGTTCCACCCCTTTCTCAGCATTTAAATTAAAAGACTGCACTGTTATGGGAGGATGACGCATTGTTATGGGAGGATCTGTGGATGACGCACTGTTATGGGAGGATCTGTGGATAACACTTATGGGGCTCTGTGGATGACACTTATGGGGCTCTGTGGATGACACTTATGTCATCCACAGATCCCCATAAGTGTCATCTACAGATCCCCCATCAGATGCATCAGTGTGGAGGGAGGAGGCGGAGACACTCATGGTGGGGCCCAGTGCAGTGATTCTACTCTAATACACCGGGCCCCGCCGCAGCTGTACATTCAATCCGAATGGGTCCGCAATTACTGTACTCTACTTACTGTAGTACCTTATGTATAGCAGACCGGCAGCTCCCTCGGTCATGCGTCGCCTGCCGCAGCTTCCTCCTCATGCGCCGCCTGCCTGCTTATCTCACTTTATAAATGAACAGGCAGACGGGGCAGGCGGCGCATGAGGAGGGAGCTGCGGCAGGTGGCGCATGACCGAGGGAGCTGCCGGTCTGCGCCGTCTTAATGCTATACATAAGGTACTACAGTAAGTACAGTAAAGTAATTGCGGACCCATTCGGATTGAATGTACCTAACAGCTGCGGGGCCCGGGGTATTAGAGTAGAGTCACTGCACCGGGCCCCACCATGAGTGTCTCCGCCTCCTCCCTCCACACTGATACTTCGCTGGCCGCGCTGTGCAGCATAGCGGCCAGCGAAGTATCCGCTTTATAAGACACACGGTCATTTTCGCCCCACTTTTGGGGGGGGGGAAAGTGTGTCTTATAAAGCGAAATACAGTAAATAATAAACATATTGCATTGTCTACTTACCACCAGGACAATAAGATGATCTGGTCTCTGGCTGCCTGCAGTCTGGTGCTGGGGACTGGAGACAAACACGGTACACCATTCACCAATGTCGCCCTGGGGTAGAAGAAAGCAGCTGCACCTGCAGGCTGCACTCCAATCCAGGAGCCCACTTCTGTCCCAGAACTTCAGGACTTCAAAGGCACTGGGAGGCAAATTGCTGGTGGTGGCTGGCTGCTCGGCTGCTCAGTGTGCGGCCTTCCCTTCCTAAGTTCTTCTCTCCACCCCTCTCTCTGTGTCACGTGCTCAAGGGTGGGAGGGGTCAGGGGGCCGGGTGGGAGGGGTAAACGTAGAGTTCAGATCAGGATCATCACGGCGCCCTTGAGCTTCAGCTACCAAGTACCAACCCGGCCAGCCTTCTCCAAGTCGGCAGAGCTCCGCCTCCGCTCCACCCTCAGCTGCCTGAAGGTAAGCTTAGTCACTCAGTCAGAGACCAGAGAGACAGCGTTGTCAGTCTCTCTGGTCTGCTGCTGCGCCGGTGCGCCCCCACCCCCACGGCTTCACTGAGGCTCAGCCTCTGCCCTCTGGAGACTGGAGTCGGACATACATCATTCATCATCTATGGCCGCCGGCTCAGTGCTGTGCCGCCTGAGGCCGGGATTCTTTCGAGCGCTCAGCCGCTCAGGCGGCGCAGCATGAGGGGCGCCGCAGGCTGGCCGCCACTTAAGTTATAACCAACGTTTTTAGTTTTTTTTTAAACCGCACGGTTCCGGCGCCCCCTGCTAAATTGCGCCCTAGGCAACTGCCTAGGTCGCCTTACAGGTGGCGCCGGCCCTGACTGCACCACTGAACGGCAAAAATATTTTTATTTTGCCACTATTTCCAGACAAAAAGGGCTTGAGAACATATAACTGCACCGCTGAACGGAACATAGGCCCTAATTTTTTTCCACTTATACATGCCACAGAGGGCTTTAGAACATATAACTGCACCGCTGAATGGCAAATATATTTTACTTTGCCACTAATACACAGCAAAAAGGGCTTTTGAACATGTGCTGATGTGTACAGTATAAGTGCTGGAAGGCGTGTATATCCCACCCATATACCTCAGCTGGGTGAGATAACTGAAATCCAGAAAGCTGCAGTGGTTTCAGTTATGTCTAGATGTTCTGGGATGGAATTCATGTGGACTGGGGGATAGGTTTGGTAGAGGTATCTGCCAGTCCACACCCTTCCACTACGTGTATTGTCTTTTGCTGGAGGTGATCGCAGGTAAGGCCTGCTGCTGTAATCAAGGAGGGATAAAACAACCCTATGTGTGTGACTTGGGGGGAGAAAGGCTGAGGAAGCCTGGGAGAGATAGGAGCCTGAGAGGCTCTGGGTGGTCTCAGCAAGCAGGGCTGAGGGGCCACAAGGCTTTGTAAAGCCTAAAGTTTGGGGGGTCCCAGTGAAGCCTACGGAAAGAGGGTTGCACGGTCAGAGTAGGGAGGACTTCTGGATAGAGTTGAGCGGACACCTGGATGTTCGGGTTCGACGGGTTCGGCCGAACTTCAGAAAAAAGTTCGAGTTCGGGAACCGAACTTGACCCCAACTTGACCCCGAACCCGAACCCCATTGAAGTCAATGGGGACCCGAACTTTTGAGCACTAAAATGGCTGTAAAAATGTCATGGAAAGGGCTAGAGGGCTGCAAATGCCATCAAAATGTGGATAAGAGCATGGCAAGAGCTCTGCAAACAAATGTGGATAGGGAAATGACTTAAAATAACATAAAATACGTAAAAATAAACAATAATAATCTTGATCTAGAAGGACCAGGTCCATATGGAGTAGGAGGTTGAGGAGGCGGTGGATGTGGCGGTGTAGGTGGAAGTGGCGGTGGAGGAGGAGGAGGTAGCTTACACTGCTTTTTGGTTTAAATTTTATTTTTATTTTTTTAAATTAGGGTACACCCCAAAACATTGGGAAATATAACCCTCCATTTGTGCTAAACACACGTTCAGACAATACACTGGCTGCAGGGCAGGCCAGCACCTCCAAGGGGTAAAGGTCAAGCTCAGACCATATGCCCAATTTGGAGACCCAGAAGTTGCAGGGGCTGACCCCTGTCAGTCAGTTCGTGTAGGCGTGTGCACACTTACTGCCCCACCATGTTGCACGTCCCCGTGATGTTCACGACCCAAAAATTTGTGAATTTCACCAGAAAATGTAACAGACAATTTTTTTTTTCTTCTGTCTACTAGGTATAGGAGTGGTACATCACACAAAAAAATTGTTAAATTTCACCAGAATATATAACTGACAATTTTTATTTTTTTTGTTTAACCTGTCTACTAGGTATAGCAGTGGTACTATACACACCAAAATTGGTTAATTTCACCCGAAAATGTAAATGACATTTTTTATTTTTATTTAACAGGCCTACTAGGTATAGCAGTGGTACTATATACCCAAAAATTGGTGAATTTCAAAAGAAAATGTAAATGACAAAGTAGTGAAATTATATAAAATAAAACACGTACAAAAAAATAAATTTGATTTATGAGGTGGAGCTCCATATGGAGTAGGAGTGTGAGGAGGCGGTGGACGTAGCGGAGTAGGTGGAAGCGGCGGTGGAGGAGGACGAGATAGCCAACACAGGTTTTTGGTTTTAATTTAATTTAGTAAAATGAAGGTACACTCCAAAAGAGTGTGAAATATCCAAAATACAAACATGAGCAATTGCGCTGCAGTATAACAATGGCTGCTTATTGCCGGTATGCATGTCTATTCTGCACAAGGTACGGAAAAGTCCTGAGGGATCCATGCCTGGTTCATTTTAATGAACGTGAGCTTGTCCACAAATCATGATTTGTCTTTGTTTTTCAATTATGTTTTCATTTCAATCTCTATCATGGACTGTAATTATCTCGATCATGGATTCTAATTGCACTTTGGCTCCTATTTATTATTCTTTACATCATTATTATTTTTATTATCATTACTTTTTGAATCATGATCTGTCGTCCATCTCATTTATGTTTTTATTTTTTCATGGAGTTATTGCCCACATGTATTCATTTTAAAATGTCCTTATTTATAGGCTGAGTAATTATAAGAACTTGATATTATATTATATGATGAATAGATGTTCGGCTTCTATAGCATGGATGCATTTGCTGGGGTACTACATGTATTATTTTGTTTTCGTTTGTAATTATGTACCTTATTGCTGAGAATCACATTTTGTTATTGACGTCCTGCTCCTCCTCCCCCTCTGTGATGCGTGTGCTGTTCCAGCCTTTATTCTTGTATTTATTCTACAATTGTTTGTGTTTGCATTATATTATTATTTACTATGTTGTGTAACGCTGCCACCCTGTGGTTATTCTTATAATACCATTTATAATGTGTTATGTAAATTTCCATTGCATTGCTCTCCTCCCTCTTTTGTGACATCACATCCTCTGTAAGGTCCTTCGCACTTCCTCTTTCTCGCAGACCTTCAACCTGGTGAGAGCTATTCTTTTTGACCTCTAATATCCTCCCTGTATACCTTCATTTCCCTGCATTTGTTTTCAAGGCAAATCAATAAATGATCAAAGCTTCACAATTGTATTCTCCTCACTGGATCATTACATGCAACTGGTGCCTATATCTGGAGATATTAGTGAGTTCAGCTATCTACCATTGCTTGTACAGGGGCTATCACTCACAACCAATCAGGGGATAATCTTTAACGTACATCTGTGGCAGAATAGTCAAAAAGAAGCTTAATCTACAGTCTTGCATGTCTACACACAGTCTGCCAGCGACCTTAGAGCTGTAAGCCATCTTACACGCACGTGGCTGCATAAGCACAGTGCACAAGCTGGAATACCCTCTTAAAGAGACAGTACCGCTTAATTAGGAATAACATGTCCACAAGAAGCTTAGTGGATCTCTCAGTAACTGAACATACAGAAAGTCACCCTGCTCCCAAAAACTCAGATATGCAGGAAGCAGAGTCCATGTTAACTGAAGAACAAGCAGTACGATCTAAACGTGTTATCAAGCCAACACAAAAGATTAGAGAGAACTTTGAGACGACCAAAGAAGAGTTCAGTGACAATTTAAACGATTTATGGCAGAGAACTGAACACTATATAGCAGCTCTTTTACGATATAACAACGACCCAACAAAGTTAACCACAACGTTGAATCGCTTAACTAACTCCTATGTCCACTATCAACGACTCTCTGCTAAGTACATCACTTTCCTGAGCGACTCTGATTTTGACGAAGACTCAGAGGAGCTGAGTGAGAGAAAGAATCTCCTTGAAGAGAAGGATGCCCTAGTACAAGATGCTAAGAGCAAGGCAGAACTCCGCATCGCACATTTACAGGAGACGAGATCCCATCGATCAACTTCAAGTAAACATACCCTTTCATCTTCCAAAACCTCTCGTTCCGGAAGGTCAGCCTTGCATGACAAGCTTATAGAAGTCCGGGCAGAAGCAGAGGAAGCTAGCGTAAGAAGTTCCTTTGCTAAGAAGGAGGCGGAGATTACGAAGAAGAAAGCAGAAATGGAGGCTAAGATAGCAGAAATGGAGGCTGAGACAGAAGCCCAGCTAAAGATCCTCCAGACAGAAAGGGAAGAAGCAGCTACCTTAGCTAAACTAAAGGTCCTCGAGCAAGCATTAGGCCAAGGTACCGGCCCAGACTGTTTCGTTCCAGGAGAAGAGGAAGACCCAGCCGACCGCACTGCCAGGTATGTGCTAAGGCAACCATCGCCTACTCCTCCTGCTAAATCACATGCGCCAACGCCACTTCTAACTCACCAACTGGGCGAACCCACAGAGTACCAGAAATCCTCACACCCCAGTAATAAGGTAATATCTAGCACCAAGCGGGCTGACCATCCAGAGACTAAACCGCAGCTTAATCCTTATGCCACATCATTCCATCCTGATCAATCTCAACCTTATCTGCCAGAGCCCCTACATGCTCTAGAGACACCACAATGCAATACCGCAATATGGAATGGGAGATCAGACATGTCAGACTTTGCCAGATACATGATGAGCAGGGAGCTGATTAACATTAGTCTCTCAAGGTTTGATGACCGTGCCGAAAACTACAGGGCCTGGAAATCGACCTTTAAAGCAGTAATCGGTGACATAAACCTCACTGCCATGGAGGAACTTGACTTGCTCATCAAATGGTTAGGCCCAGAATCTGCAGAACGCATAAAGACATTAAGAGTGGTTCATGCAGGCCACTCAGAGGAAGGTCTCGCTGCAGCATGGGAGAGACTTGAACAGACCTATGGCAGTCCAGAAGCTATAGAAAGTGCATTATTCAGGAGACTTCAAGCCTTCCCAAGGATAACTGGCAAAGACAATCTTAAACTCCAGGATCTGAGCGACCTACTAAAAGAACTTGAATTGGCAAAAATGGACCCACGTCTGCCAGGACTGAGTTACCTTGATACCGCACATGGTGTCAATCCAATAGTGTCGAAACTACCACATGGCATGCAAGAGAAATGGGCAGACCAGGGCTCCAGATACAAGAGAGAACACAATGTGTCTTTTCCCTCTTTCTCTTATTTTACCAGATTCATCAGTGACCAAGCTCGGAAGAAGAATGATCCCAGCTTTGACTTCACTGAATCCACTCTACCTGCTTCATCCTCATGTTCAAGGTATGACAACACCACAAATAAATGTAGAGACTTAAGGGGGACAGTATCCGTTAGGAAAACCAATGTTCCACTCATTTCAACCTGCACTACTAGGAAGGAATACCCTGTCCTCAAAGAAAAGGACCCTAACCGCATGTGCCCCATCCATAAAAGACCTCATCCTTTAAAGGAGTGTCGTGGGCTCAGGGCAAAGACCTTGCAAGAACGCAGAGAGATACTCAAAGAGCTTAGAGTGTGTTACAAGTGTTTTGCCTTATCTAATCATATGGCGAAAGACTATAAGGTTATTATCAAGTGTGCAGAATGCAACAGTGACAAGCACATTACAGCAATGCATCCTACCTTGCCTTCAGACAACGCACCATCTCAAGCTGCAACCAATGCCGTCGCACTTCATGGCGGGGAGCCACCGGCTCAAGAATTAGCTACAACTACTATTTCCTCTTCCTGTATGGCGATATGTGGCAAGGAGGCTGATTCTAAGTGCTGTGCAAAGGTGTGTTTGGTCAACGTCTACCCAGAAGGGCAATCTGAAAGAGCCATCAGAATGTACGCAATTATTGATGAACAAAGCAATAGGTCTCTGGCAAAACCTAAATTCTTTGAGATTTTCGGCATAGCAGGAGAAGCAACACCATATACACTCAACACTTGTTCTGGTCGTGTAGAGACTTATGGCAGAAGAGCCACTGGATACCTTATCTCCTCCATAAAAGGGAACGTTCATATACCCTTGCCAACGTTAATTGAATGCGACCAAATACCAGATGAAAGAGATGAAATTCCTACTCCAGAAGCTGCATATCATCATTCCCACTTGAAACATCTAGCTAGTGAGATCCTCCCTATGGACATGAATGCTGACATCCTACTTCTGCTCGGGAGAGACATTCTGAGGGTCCACAAGGTGCGTCAACAATGCAACGGTCCTGATAATGCCCCATATGCACAGAGACTCGATTTAGGCTGGGTAATCGTGGGCGATGTATGTATAAATAAGAGCCACAAACCATCTCAAGTGAACTCCTTCAAAACCTTTGTGCTCAACAATGGTCGCACATCTCATTTTAAGCCATGTGTTCATCATTATGAGGTGAAGGAAAGACTTTCTAACCTCTTAAAGACACCAGACATCATTCCTACCAGTTATGACAACTTAGGAAAAACTGTGTTTTGTACAACACCAGACGACGACAAACTGGCCTTGTCCATGGATGACAAAGAGTTTATTAAAATAATGGACGATGAATTCTTCAAAGATGCATCTAACCACTGGGTTGCACCTTTACCTTTCCGTGCTGTAAGAGCCAGACTCCCTGACAACCGGGAACAAGCACTCTCCAGATTCATCTCCTTGCAACGTACGTTAAAAAACAAACCAGAAATGAAAAGTCATTTTGTGGCCTTCATGGAAAAAATATTTCGCAATGATCATGCAGAGCTGGCTCCACCCTTACAAGAGCATGAAGAATGCTGGTACCTTCCATCCTTTGGGGTATATCACCCACGGAAGCCAAACCAAATTAGAGTGGTATTCGATTCAAGTGCCAAACATAACGGCGTATCTCTGAACGACGTCCTTCTCACCGGTCCAAACCTGACCAATAATCTGGTGGGAGTGCTCATGAGATTCAGAAAGGAGCCAGTAGCCATTACTGCTGACATTGAACAAATGTTCCATTGCTTTATCGTGCGGCAAGATCATAGAAACTACCTCAGGTTTCTTTGGCATAGAGACAATGACACCAGCAAAGAAATGGTTGAATGCCGCATGAAGGTGCACGTGTTTGGTAACAGTCCTTCACCTGCTGTTGCTACATATGGCCTACGTAGGGCTGCCTTAGATGGTGAGTCAGAATTTGGGGAACATGCCAGAAACTTTGTCGTGAGAGACTTCTATGTGGACGACGCACTCAAATCCTTCCCTACAGCGGAGGAGGCCATAGATCTGCTCAAAAGGACACAAGATTGCGCCACCAGACCGGCATCTGGAAGAGTCTCTGCAACTTCTTCTTGGTTGACAGGTCCAGAGTTTCTGCTGAACCAGAATGAAGAAACTCCTATCCAAGATGTCTTCAGTCTCCAGGACCCTCATGAAGATCCAGAGATTCGGCCTGAAGTTAGTACCTTCATCACCAAGTCTGAAAGGAGCGCTGGCTTGGGCTGTCATCGCTTTGAACGCTTCTCTAGATGGTCAAGACTCATTCACATCATTGCAAGGTTAGTCCACATTGTTCACTGTTTTCATGCTGAGAAGCATAACACTGACTGTCGCAATTGGCACCTGTGCCATAAACCTCTAACGGCAGAAGACATTATTCTAAGTGAATTGCTTGTGATACGTAACGTACAGCAGAGTGCCTTTAAAATGGAACTGAAATGTATACATGACAAGCAAGATATACCAAAAGGCAGCCCCATTGTCAACTTGAAACCAGTAATTGATGATCGTGGCATGCTGAGAGTTGGTGGTCGCCTAAACAAGGCTAAGCTAGAGATTTCAAAAATGAATCCCCTCATTATTCCTGCCAAACACCACGTTACTACACTGTTGATACGGCATTATCACGAAAGAGTCCAGCATCAAGGCCGACATTTTACTGAGGGCGCTTTAAGAGCCGCAGGTCTTTGGATAGTGGGAGCAAAAAGACAGGTTGCTCATATTATTCACCATTGCATTAACTGTCGCAAGGCGAGAGGAAAATTAAAACATCAACAAATGTCTGATTTGCCAGTTGATAGGACAAGCACCGAACCACCGTTCACTTATGTTGGTCTGGACGTCTTTGGGCCATGGACAGTCACTGCACGTAAGACCAGAGGTGGTCATGCAGAAAGCAAACGATGGGCAGTGTTGTTTACATGCTTAAGTGTACGTGCTATACACATTGAAGCAATAGAATCCATGGACGCTTCTAGCTTCATCAATGCTTTAAGACGATTCCTCGCCATCAGAGGACCAGTAAAGCAAATAAGATCTGACTGTGGAACCAACTTCATAGGAGCCTGTCGAGAGTTGCAAATTGACTCAAACCAGTTCAAGACTACTTAGCCAATAATGGTTGTACATGGATCTTTAACCCCCCGCATGCCTCTCATATGGGCGGTTCATGGGAAAGAATGATAGGCATCACCCGCAAAATATTGGACTGTATGCTGATGGACTCAAACTTCTCAAGGCTCACCCATGAGACTTTGACTACCTTCCTGGCTGAGGTATCCGCTATTGTCAACTCAAGACCTCTTGTACCTGTATCTATGGATCCAGAATCCCCTGCCATTCTCACTCCAGCAACTCTTCTCACTCAGAAGTTTGGATCTGTTCCTAATCCACCTGAAGAGTCTTCTTCTAGTAACATATATCTGAAACAGTGGAAGCACGTTCAACATCTGGCCAACTGTTTCTGGAGCAGGTGGAAAAAAGAGTACTTAACGCTTCTGCAAGCACGTAGAAAGTGGCAACAGGTCAAGCCGAACTTACAGATAGGAGATCTTGTACTCATGAAAGACCAGAACGTGGAAAGAAACTCTTGGCCCATGGGACTCATCTCAAAGGTCTTCATCAGTGAAGATGGCAAAGTTCGCAAGGTGGAAGTGACTATAGCAAAACAAGGCCATCCCAAATCCTTTATCAGGCCTGCATCTGAGATTGTTCTCCTCTTACCCGTAGAGGAATGATTCTTTACTTGAGGAACTTTATTCCTGGCAACCAGAAGACTCAAGGCGTTGGACTGTTCCAGTTCACCATTTCCAGTATGTTCTCTTTGTTTGTTTTTTGTCTTTCAGGTTCCAACATTTCATGGACATTTTGTAGTTGCATATATAGTGAAATCCAAGGATTTCAGACGGGGAGTGTGCTGTTCCAGCCTTTATTCTTGTACTCATTCTACAATTGTTTGTGTTTGCATTATATTATTATTTACTATGTTGTGTAACGCTGCCACCCTGTGGTTATTCTTATAATACCATTTATAATGTGTTATGTAAATTTCCATTGCATTGCTCTCCTCCCTCTTTTGTGACATCACATCCTCTGTAAGGTCCTTCGCACTTCCTCTTTCTCGCAGACCTTCAACCTGGTGAGAGCTATTCTTTTTGACCTCTAATATCCTCCCTGTATACCTTCATTTCCCTGCATTTGTTTTCAAGGCAAATCAATAAATGATCAAAGCTTCACCATTGTATTCTCCTCACTGGATCATTACATGCAACTGGTGCCTATATCTGGAGATATTAGTGAGTTCAGCTATCTACCATTGCTTGTACAGGGGCTATCACTCACAATCAATCAGGGGATAATCTCTAACGTACATCTGTGGCAGAATAATGCGTGTGCGCGTCATTCGATGCTGCCTCCGGCGCCTCACGCCCGAGCGTCCTGACGTCATTGCCGCCCGATCAGGTGACTTTGTCATGTGATGTGGGCGTGTTGACGGGACGCCGGCCGTGGGGTTGCCGGATGGTTCATTAGTCGATTTGCGCGCGCCAGTTCATCAACACACCTGGGGACGAGTAAGTGCTGCCTTTTTCATTGGTCCAAGGAGACTTTAAATATCTGGTTCACAGTGATGGCGTTACCCCCTGACGAAGGCACGCCGAAACGCGCATTGGGGTAGCGCCATCCTGGTTCTTCCGTCCACACTTGGTCCACCTTAGGTAAGTTTCAGATCACAGTCTCCCTCCCACGGCTTTGTGCTGCCGATGTTGAGATCACTCACTTGGCTTTCTTCCATTGTTTTGCTGATCCCATACAATTTTTGTATTATCATTCCGGTCAGCACACTATGCACTACAGCCATGGTTGGTTTTCTCACTGATCTTTACTTACCTTATACCATCTAATATTTATTTTGTTACACCTGATTCATGAGTTGGTCATTGTACTTTACATACACCTTTCTCTCATGACTTTACCATTCTTACTGTATGTATTTTTGTGACCAGTGTGTTCATCCAGGGTGGCGCTTGTTTTTTCCTTCCCTGTTCCCCCTACCCTGTCCTTGGCATCAACTGTATGTGTGTTTTTAATCATGTCTTCGATTCAATAAATATTTATTTAATTATTATTTTGGTACTTTGAGCTTCTTTCTTTCTTCCTTTGTTAGGTATAGGAGTGGTACATCACACAAAAAAATTGTTGAATTTCACCAGAATATATAACTGACAATTTTTTTTTTTTTAACCTGTCTACTAGGTATAGCAGTGGTACTATACACACCAAAATTGGTTAATTTCACCCGAAAATGTAAATGACATTATTTTTTTTTTATTTAACCGGCCTACTAGGTATAGCAGTGGTACTATATACCCAAAAATTGGTGAATTTCAAAAGAAAATGTAAATGACAAAGTAGTGAAATTATATAAAATAAAACACGTACAAAAAAATAAATTTGATTTATGAGGTGGAGTTCCATATGGAGTAGGAGTGTGAGGAGGCGGTGGACGTAGCGGAGTAGGTGGAAGCGGCGGTGGAGGAGGACGAGATAGCCAACACAGGTTTTTGGTTTTAATTTAATTTTGTAAAATTAAGGTACACTCTAAAAGAGTGTGAAATATCCAAAATACAAACATGAGCAATTGCGCTGCAGTATAACAATGGCTGCTTATTGCCGGTATACATGTCTATTCTGCACAAGGTACGGAAAAGTCCTGAGGGATCCATGCCTGGTTCATTTTAATGAACGTGAGCTTGTCCACATTGGCTCTGGACAGGCGGCTGCGCTTGTCTGTGATGACGCCCCCTGCCTTGCTAAACACACGTTCAGATAATACACTGACTGCAGGGCAGGACAGCACCTCCAAGGTGTAAAGGGCAAGGTCAGGCCATGTGCCCAATTTGGAGACCCAGAAGTTGAAGGGGCAGACCCGCCATTCAGTACGTGTAGGCTTGTGCACACATACTGCTCCACCATGTTGGTGAAATGCTGCCTCCTGCTAAGACGTTCCATATCAGCTGGTGGTGCTGGTTGTTGTGGCGTGCTGACAAAGCGTTTCCACATTTCGGCCATGCTAACCCTGCCTTCTGAGGTGCTGGTGGTGCCCCAGCTGCGTTGGTGACCTCTTCCAATGTGCCCCCGCTGTCAGGTAGTAATGCCACCAGCAGCGCATCTACCAGCGTGCGCTTGTACTCGCGCATCTTATGAACACGCTCCAGTGAGGGAATTAAGGACGGTACGTTGTCCTTGTAACGGGGATCCAGCAGCGGGGCCACCCAGTAATCAGCACAAGTTAGTATGTGGGCAACTCGGCGTTCATTGCTGAGACACCGCAGCATGTAATCGCTCATGTGTGCCAGGCTGCCCAGAAGCAACGAAAAGCTGTCCTCTGTGGAAGGTGTATCGTCTGTGTCCTCTGTATCCCCCCCATCCATGCACCAGTGATGGCCATGAGCTGGTCTGGGTGCCACCCTGCTGTGAACATGGTTCCTCCTCCTCTATCTTCTCCTCCTCATCCTCCGGAACTGTGCCCTGGCTGGACAATTGTGTACCTTCGGTTTGTGGGTGCAGGAACCCACCCTCGGAGCCACTTGGGAATGACTGGCCGGAAACCCTACGAAATGATCCCTCTTTCTCCTCCTCCTCCTGTGCTACATCCTCTTCCATCATCACCAGGAGCGTTTTTTCAAGGAGGCATAGAAGTGGAATAGTAACGCTGAGAACGGCGTTATCGGCACTGGCCATGTTGGTGGAGTACTCGAAACAGCGCAACAAGGAACACATGTCTCGCATGGAGGCCCAGTCGTTGGTGGTGAAGTGGTGCTGTTCGGCCGAGCGACTCACCCGTGCGTGCTGCAGCTGAAACTTCACTATTGCATACTGCTGCTTGCACAGTCTGGCCAGCATGTGCAAGGTGGAGTTCCAACTTGTGGACACGTCGCATATGAGGCAGTGAGCGGGAATGCCAAAGTTACACTGCAGCGCTGACAGGCGAGAAGCAGCAGGGTGAGAACACAGCTCTTACATGTCGGGGTAATTTTTAAGGAATCACCACCAAATTCAGCACATGCGCCAGGCAAGGGATGTGCGTCAAACCGGCTAGTCCCAGAGCTGCTACGAGGTTACGCCCATTATCGCACACCCCCAGGCTGGGCTTGAGGCTCACTGGCACCAACCACTCATCGGTATGTTGTTCACGGCTCCTGTGCGGTGTGGGGTTTGTCCCCCAAACATAAGTTTTAAAACTGCCTGCTGTCGTTTACCCCTGGCTGTGCTGAAGTTGGTGGTGAAGGTGTTAGGCTGACCGGATGAGGAGCTGGTAGAGGATAAGGAAGCAGAGTAGGAGAAGGAAGCAATAGGAGGCAAACTAAAGCACCCTGCAATCCTCAGTGGTGGAAGGACATGAGCGAAACTGCTATATCCACCTCATGTCCAGCCGC
Organism: Bufo bufo; assembly: GCF_905171765.1. Taxonomy (NCBI): domain Eukaryota; kingdom Metazoa; phylum Chordata; class Amphibia; order Anura; family Bufonidae; genus Bufo; species Bufo bufo. The sequence continues at coordinate 25,550,565 of NC_053392.1, read as the reverse complement.
CACTGCATTTACCCAGTGTGCTGTTATGGAGATATAACGGCCCTGACCGTGCTTACTGGTCCAGGTATCCGTAGTCAGGTGCACCTTGCCACAGATGGCGTTGCGCAGTGCACACCTGATTTTGTCCCCTACTTAGTTGTGCAGGGAAGGGATGGCTCGCCTTGAAAAGTAGTAACGGCTGGGCACGACGTACTGTGGGACAGCCACCGCCATAAGGCCTTTGAAACTCTCCGTCTCCACCAGATGGAATGACAGCATTTCAAAGGCCAGTAATTTAGAAATGCTGACATTCAGGGCTAGGGATTGTGGGTGGGTAGGGGGGTACTTCCTCTTCCTCTCAAGTGTTTGGGAGATGGATAGCTGAATGCTTCCGTGGGACATTGTGGAGATGCTTGGTGACCCAGGTGGTGGTGTTGCTGGAAGATCCTCTGTTTGTGGGGTGCCAGGTGGCACTGTCACTCCAGAGGTGGATGAAGAGGCCGAGACTGCAGCAGAAGAGGAAGCAGGAGGAGCCAGAGACCTTTCTTGGTTTTTGAGGTGTCTACACCACTGCAGCTCATGCTTAGCACTTAAATTCCTGGTCATGCAGGTTGTGCTCAGGTTGAGAACGTTTATGCCTCGCTTCAGGCTCTGATTGCACAGTGTGCAAACCACTCGTGTCTTGTCGTCAGCACATTGTCTGAAGAACTGCCACGCCATGGAACTCCTTGGAGCTGGCTTTGGTGTGCTCGGTCCCTTGCTGCGGTGGGCAGTAGCAGGCGTACTGTCTAGAGGACGGCCGCTCCGCTTTTGCACCCTGCTCCCTCTTCTGCTGTGCTGGTGGCTCTGTGCGACCACGGCCTCTTCCTCCGAACTACATAGGTCACTCGCATGACCTTGATTCCATGTGGGGTCGAGGATCTCATCGTCCTCCACATCATCTTCCACCCAGTCTTCACCACTGCCTTCCTTGTCTGTCTGCACACTTTCGAAAGCCCCAGCAGTAGGCACCTGTGTTTCGTCATCATCCGAGACGTGCTGCGATGGTCCTCCAATGTACTCATCTTGAAAGATAAGTGGTTGGGCATCGGTGCACTGAATCTCTTCCACTTCTGGGGCAGGGCTAGGTGGATGTCCCTGGGAAACCCTGCTAAAAGAGTCATCAAAAAGCAGAAGAGACTGCTGCATGACTTTGGGCTCAGACTGCTTAGCTGATTTGCAATTGGGTGAGGTGAAAGACTGATAGACATGGGCTGCAGGTGGCAATTGTGGTCTTTCAGCAGGAGACTGGGTGGGAGACAATGTGAAGGAACTGGAGGCACTGTCAGCAATCCAATCTACTATCGCCCGTAGTTTTTAAGGCCTCACCATTCGTAGAGCAGCATTAGGCCCGACCAAATACCGCTGCAGGTTTTGTCGCCTACTCGCACCTGAGGAAGGGGTTTCACTTGTGTGTGTAGCTGGCACAGATCGACCATGTCCTCTCCCTGCAACAGGAGCTCCACCAACAGCACCACGAAATGGGCCACGTCCCTTATTTGACACTCTCCTCATATTTTTCGAATTTAGGATCTTGCCCTAAATGGGTGTTTAATTAATATTAGAATAGAACGACAGTATGTAAAGGGTGTATCTCACACGGTCTGAACCAGTGTAGGCCTGAAGTAAATATTTCTTTGCCCAAAATGGCTGTATTTCAAATGGCTGTATTTCAAATCCCTGAATCAAACCCCTGTATGTAGAGGGGGTATCTCACACGGTCTGAACCAGTGTACCCCTGAATTCAATATTTCTTTGCCCAAAATGGCTGTATTTCAAATGGCTGTATTTTAAATCCCTGAATCAAACCCCGGTATGTAGAGGGGGTATCTTACATGGTCTGAACCAGTGTAGACCTGAAGTAAATATTTGCCCAAATTGGCTGTATTTCAAATGGCTGTATTTCAAATCCATGAATCAAACCCCTGTATGTAGAGGGTGTATCTCACAGGACCTGAACCAATGTAGGCCTAAATTAAATATTTCTTTGCACAAAATAGCTGTATTTCAAATGGCTGTATTTCAAATCCCTGAATTGAACCCCTCTATGTAGAGGGAGAATCTCACAGGGCCTGAACCAGTGTAGGCCTGAAGTAAAAATTTATTTGCCCAAAATGGCTGCATTTCAAATGGCTGTATTTCAAATCCCTAAATTAAACCCCTGTATGTCGAGGAAGCATCTCACACGGTCTGAACCAGTGTAGGCCTAAAGTAAATATTTATTTGCCCAAAATGGCTATATTTCAAATGGCTGTATTTCAAATCCCTGTATATAGAGGGGGTATCTTACAGGGTCTAAACCAGTGTAGGCCTGAAGAAAATATTTATTTGTCCAAAATGACTGTATTTCAAATCCCTGAATCAAACCCCTGTTTGTAGATGGTGTATCTCACAGGGCCTGAACCAGTGTAGGCCTGAATTCAATATTTCTTTGCCCAAAATGGCTGTATTTCAAATGGCTGTATTTCAAATCCTTGAATCAAACCCCTGTATATAGAGGGTGTATCTCACACGGCTTGAATTAGTGTAGGCCTGAAGTAAAGATTTCTTTGCCCAAAATGGCTGTATTTCAAATGTTCAACCGTGACCTGCAGGATTATAAAACCTATATGGTGTATAAAACAACAGAAAATAAATCAAACATACCGCGTTCAATCATGAGGAAATCACAGCGCAATAGAAATTTCAAATCACCAAAAGTGGGCTTCAGTTCAACGGAACCAGATTTGTCTTATTCCGCACCTGAGGGTGCCACAAGTGATAATTCAGCCACAGCTCAGTTCACATCGATCGCCCAGAATGAATCGACAGCAAGACCTACAAAAAACGGCGAGCTGGCCGCAAACACCCGAAAAAGTATGCGGTATCCGTCGCGACACAAAAAGATGTAGAAACTTTGCAAGTTGTGAATATCTCTGCGGAAATTTTGTCTCAGCAGCAATTGGACTTACCTTCCAGGGGTCTGTCATTTTCTCCCACAGTTCATTTTGACATTTATAAAACCATTCTTGACGTAAATAAATTTGCCAGAGATTTGACAGTCAAAAAACATTTTTTGAATTTGGAATGTGATGACACTGTAACTGTGAATAATCAGCTCTCATCCAGGGGGGGGGGTTATTACCCGAGGGTCCCTCACAGGGCAACAATAGTTTACTCCACACCATGTTCAGTTTTCAGGAACTCAGTGTCACATCCCAACTTCAAGAGTGTCGCTCAAGGTGCAATGATACTGATACTCTTGTTAATTGTTCTGATGATTTTTTGACACATAGAAACATAGAAACATAGAATGTGTCGGCAGATAAGAACCATTTGGCCCATCTAGTCTGCCCAATATACTGAATACTATGGATAGCCCCCGGCCCTATCTTATATGAAGGATGGCCTTATGCCTATCCCATGCATGCTTAAACTCCTTCACTGTATTTGCAGCTACCACTTCTGCAGGAAGGCTATTCCATGCATCCACTACTCTCTCAGTAAAGTAATACTTCCTTATATTACTTTTAAACCTTTGCCCCTCTAATTTAAAACTGTGTCCTCTTGTGGTAGTTTTTCTTCTTTTAAATATTCTCTCCTCCTTTACCGAGTTGATTCCCTTTATGTATTTAAAAGTTTCTATCATATCCCCTCTGTCTCGTCTTTCTTCCAAGCTATACATATTAAGGTCCTTTAACCTTTCCTGACTTTTATCCGATTCAGTCGCGCTCACCTGCATTGGATAATTTCCAAGAGTTGGTGGAGCGCGATTTGTTCCGGTTAAAGGATAATGTCAGCAACAATACAGGCAGGCACAGAAATAATTTAACTGTTGAGGAAAGACTGGCTCTATCTAAATTGGAGTCTATGCCAGATATTTCTATTAGACAGGCAGACAAAGGGTGGTGGTCTTGGATCGCTCCGTGTATAGGTCCCAGAATCTCCTTATGCTGGGGGTTCCGAACACATACACGGAGCTATCCAGTGACCCCACCCCCCACTTTCAGGAGGAACTTCTGGAGTTGTTAAGGCCCCTTTCACACGGGCGAGTATTCCGCGCGGATGCGATGCGTGAGTTGAACGCATTGCACCCGCACTGAATACCGACCCATTCATTTCTATGGGGCTGTTCACATGAGCAGTGATTTTCACGCATCACTTGTGCATTGCGTGAAAATCGCAGCATGCTCTATATTCTGCGTTTTTCATGCAACGCAGGCCCCATAGAAGTGAATGGGGTTGCGTGAAAATCGCAAGTGCGGATGCGGTGCGATTTTCACGCATGGTTGCTAGGTGACAGTCTATTCACTGTATTATTTTCCCTTATAACATAGTTATAAGGGAAAATAATAGCATTCTGAATACAGAATGCTTAGTAGGTGATCAATTGAGGGTTAAAAATAAATAAAAAAATTAACTCACTTTCTCCTCTTGTTAGCGTAGTTCCCGGTCTCTTCTTTACTTCTTAAAAGATGAACTACAGGCTAGGACCTGTGGTGATGTCAGATCACATGCTCCAATCACATGGTCCATCACCACGGTGATGGACCATGTGATTGGAGCATGTGATCTGACGTCACCAAAGGTCTTTTAGCCCACAGCTCATCATTAAAGAAGTAAAGAGGAGACCGGGAACTACGCGAACAAGAGGAGAAGGTGAGTTAATTTTTATTTATTTTTTTAACCCTCAATTGATCACCTACTAAGCATTCTATATTCAGAATGCTATTATTTTCCCTTATAACCATGTTATAAGGGAAAATAATAACATCTACACAACACCTAACCCAAGCCCGAACTTCTGTGAAGAAGTTCGGGTTTGGGTACCAAACATGCATGATTTTTCTCACGCGAGTGCAAAACGCATTACAATGTTTTGCACTCGCGCAGAAAAATCGCGGGTGTTCCCGCAACGCACCCGCACATTTTCCCGCAACGCCCGTGTGAAAGGGGCCTAAGTGTTGGAGTGAGTGGAGGGTTCATTAATCAGAGACAATCAGACTATATTTATGTTCCTTTTCCTATCACTCCGATATTTCACTCACTCCCGAAAATACATAAGCCAGTGTTTCCTCCTCTGATGCGACCAATTGTTGCAGGCATAGGCTCATACTCCCAAAAAATGTCCGAATGGGTAGATAGTCTGTTACAACCATTAGTGCAAACCTTGCCTGGTTTCTTGCTGGACACTAGGTCAGTGTTACAATCCTTTTATGACTTCAAATGGAACCCGGATTTTGTTTGGGTAACAGCCGATGTCACATCACTCTATACAGTCATCCCGCATGATCAGGCTATTGGCGCAACCAAATGGTTTTTAAATGCATACTCAGATTATAGCCTGGAATTCATTGCTTATATTTGTGATGTGATTCGGTTCTTGCTCAAACACAATGTGTTTATGTTCGACCAGAAGCTATACTTACAATGTACTGGAGTTTCGATGGGCGCAAAAGCTTCGCCCTCACTGGCGAACATCTACATGTCTTGGTGGGAGTCTTGTTTTTTGTTCTCCTGTGATAACCCGTGGTCTTCCTCCCTGCAGTGGTATGGCCGTTACATAGATGACCTGCTGTTTATCTGGTCCTCGGATGTGACGGCCATACCACTGTTTGAGAGATATCTCAATGATAATCAAATGAATCTGAGCTTTACGGTTGACTTTCAGGTGCACACTATTTCATTTTTGGATCTTACTCTCCATGGAGATGTGGAAAAATCTGAGATAACCACTTGTACTTATAGAAAAGAGACAGCTGGCAATACCACTTTATTAGCCCTGTCCTGTCATCCGACACACGTGGTTAAAAACATCCCTAGGGGTGAATTTATCAGATTAAGGAGGAACTGCTCAGATGATTCCACCGTCCTTGGAGAGGCAGAAAGGTTGACTGCTCGGCTGCAGACCAGAGGTTATGGCCAGTCTTTAATAGACACAGCTAAAAAAACAGCTCTTACATCACCCAGGCGAGACCTGGTTTTTCCTAAATATAAAAAATACAAAGGTTTAAAACAAGGAGGCCAGACTGCAATGCCACTCTTTATAACTAACTATAGTCTTGAGTATCTGGATGGCTACAAGATTGTCAGAAAGAATCTGACAGTTTTGCGCACAGATGCCGCCTGGAAACCGATTGTGGACAAGGGAATAAAATGTGTTGCCCGCAAGGCGCCAACGCTTTCTCAAAAACTCAGTCCGAGTCGGTTTTCAGATGGTACGGTACCACAACAATGTTGGCTTAGGTCCAGAGGGATGTTCAAATGCGGGCACCACATCTGTACGTGTTGCAGTGTCGTACAAACAGGACGGTATGTGGCCTCTGTCGCAGCCCAGCAGTCATTTGAGATACAACAATACATTAATTGCAATACCACATACGTGGTGTGTTGTGTGTCTTGTTCTACATGTCAATTGCAATATGTGGGATGTACGTCCAATGCCCTCAAAGGTCGGATATGCAGACATATCTCAGATATCTCTCATGTTTTTGTAAAAAATGTGTCGGCAGTCAGCCAGCATTTTGCCTCCTGCCACCAGGGCAATATTGCTGGCATGAAAGTTCAGGGCATTGAACGAGTTAATTTTCCTACACGGGGCGGAGATCATAGGAAAGCTCTTCTCAATAGAGAAGCCTATTGAATTTTTAGATTTCAGTCCTGTATGCCTTTGGGCCTCAATCAAAGACAAGATTTAATATTGCATTATTAGATGTATCTTCTTCTCTTGTCCTTTAGGGGCGGTTCTTGCCTGGAAGGAAGAGAGGGGAGAAAATTAAGAGATTTTTTTAATTTTTTTTTCTCTCTTCTTCTCATGCAGTTCTGTTCCTGTGTCTCAGTGGTATATGGTGTGGGTGGGGTGAAAGCAGTCTAATTGCCAATCAATAATCCACAGCTGAATCACTGCTTTTACTCTGTAGATAAGATCTGTCAGTCTTATTCTCTGTGTCATGAGGAAGGATCTGTAATATATGGTGATGAAATGAGCCTGGTGGTTGGTTTTTAAGCACGTTTCCTAATAAAACACGCACTGCGAGGTGAAGCTGGACAATCGACTTTTTTTACTGCCCCCCTGGTGTTATTGGTGGCTTCCATTAACCCTTGTGATCCCAGCACTTGAGCAGAGAATGGCCCCTGGCAGGAGGGGGCAGCGCTCGGTTTCTCGCTCTTTAGAATGAGCTTTCTGTACAGAGTTGAGGCAGCATAGGCAGCGGGCAGGGGCACTCAGTGCCAGGGCGGTGTCCACAGAACGCAGCTTCTCAATCCCGGTTTTCTGACCTCTATAACCAGCAGCTCCTGTTCCCCCCAGACTGACCCCATATATTACATTACACATGAGTGAGGAGAGATCAGCGGGGGGCACTGGACTCATTGTGCTCCGCACACACAGAATGGGAGCCCTCCACCGAGCTAGCACTATGGAAAGACGGACATTTCACCTCAAGTACTATAGGCAACTCAGCGATTGTACAGTATCTGACACCAGCTGTGCCCAACCCCCACATCGCCCCATTCTGTGTGTTATATTACATTGCACAAGAGTGAGATGGGGGGGCTAGGGGGGGGGCTCTGGACAATATACTGGACTAATAGTGTATATATATAGTAATATCGATAATGGAATAGAAATAATATGATAATGATGATATCTAATAATAATAATATTGCTGGTAATATAATAAGATGTAAGGACATTGATGATAAAATATCTATTAATAATAAGAATATGAATGATAATATAATATATAATAGTAATAATATTGGCAATAAATTATAATTTAATTATAGCAATAATATTAATGATTATATAATATCTAATGTAATCATAATATCAATGATGATAATATATATTATCATATCAGTATATCAGGGGGTGGTGGAGATACATAGACGACATCTTCCTCATCTGGTCTGGTTCTGTACAACAACTACAAGACTTCCACCGACATTTGAATAATGTAGACGAAGAACTACAGTTCACTATCACTTATTCTGATGTCGCTGTCCAATTCCTTGATACCAACGTCATAGTGTCCAAGGGATCTTTAATTACGCCACTTTACATAAAACCAACTTAGGTATGAGAGTTGTCACCCTCGCAGTATGGTGAAACATCTACCGTACTCACAGTTCTTGAGGGCAAAGAGGATAGTCACAGATAGTGATACCTTAGACAGAACTGTTGATGAGATGATCTCTAAATTCGAACAACGAGGGTACCCCAGTGCATTACTGGTGGCACAGAAGGAAAAAGCATTAGCTTTAGACAGAGACTCCTTATTACAGGTCAACAATAAAAAAAGGAAGACAGAAAATAGGGTTACATTTGTATCTACCTACTCCGAATACAGCAACGATATTAATAAGATTCTGTGGAGACACTGGCCCATATTAAGTGGTTGCAAAAAGGTAGCGCCTGAATTTAGGACACCTCCCCTTTGCGCTTATCGGAGATGTAAAAACATCAGAGACCAGCTGGTGAAAGCCGATGTTGGACCCAAAGTCGTCACTAGACAAACCACGCTGGCACCATCAGGCACTGGTTGTTTCCCGTGCCTTCATTGTGTCAACTGTCGTTACATTTGCAGATCCAGGATATTTACACATACCCCATCAAGTTTCATTTATCATGTGACTCTACTTTTGTAGTGTATGTTCTTTCCTGTCCATGTCAGTTACTATATGTAGGGGAAACTTCTACCGACCTCAAGACCAGGCTTAATAATCATAGATTCACTATTAGAAAGGGACGCACAGATCTTCCAGTACCAAGGCATTTTTTACTTAAAAAGCACAATGTAAAAGATCCAAGATGCTGGATCATAGACCAGATACAAATGCCCCGCAGGGGTGGTGACCGTATAGCTTTACTCAAAAAGAGAGAATCATTTTGGATTCAAACTCTCAACAGTTTACATCCTAATGGATTAAATATTGATTATAGGTATGGAGGGGTTATGTGAGAGGGCGCGTTTGCCCTTTATATTGCTGCTAGTGGTATGTAAAGTATTCCCTCCTGTTGGGGACAAGTTCATTGATAATAAAAAATATATTATAAAAAATGGAAATTGGTAAAAGTATTAACAAAAATAACAAAAATAAGTAAAACAATGGTATTAGGTTCCTTTGGTGTCACTTGTATCACTAACACTCTTGTATCATTTTAGGTACACTTGAATTTTGTGGGAAGATATGATGGAAAACTGATGAGCCTGGATGGTGGATGAGGAGCCCACAATAAATCTTTTTCTTTTATTTTACAAATGTTGGTTTTTTCTCTGGGTATTGATGCTGCTGTCCCGATTGAATACAATGGAGGATGTTTGTTGTTTTAAAAAGATAATGACTCATCTTATATTGCTGACTTTTGAGTCTATGACAATTACCGTTCTGTTACATGTAACTGAGGAGAACCCTCTAGGTCACGTACTGCGGCAAGAATGTGATCCACGGTGCGGAGGCACTAACGTGCTTGCAGAATCGCGGTAACAATTAGAGGAGGGTTCCCCACCTTGGAAAAGTGGGGTCCTCCTTATGCATAGCTGAAAGTGGGATTTACCCATCGTGACCTGATGTAGAACGGCGCAGTATGTCAGCTGCTATTATAGTGTTTGGGCATATTTCCTCCTTCTAATATGGCGGTTGCCGCCTCAAGTGATGACAGTGCGCATGCGCCTCCTCCTTCTATCATCGATGGTTGTTACGTGGCGAGTGACTGCTATGTGCGCCGGTTGCGTCACTCATGTGTGAGGTTGCTGGACATGTGCGACACCCCTCGGACGCCGGCTGATGATGTATATGCGATCGGGTCATGCGCGTTAGCATCCTGGAGACGCACTGAACAGCGTGACAGTATATGTGGGCACTATCACTCCCCCAAGTATTAACTCATCAGTATATTCCCTGTACACATTGCAGCATGCCAGATCTGCAGGGTATTGCGACAGTGAGGTCACGGTTATGGGCAATCGAGGGTTGCTCACTTTTTGGAGGAGAACCCTGGGCAGGCATGCGGCAGTGAAGGAGAGGTAGACACAAGTTCCTCTGGGGCACACTCTGTATGGAGAGACCTGGCCTGATGTTGGGTGAGGTGCCCTGGATGTTGCAGGTGTTTTGAGTGCCTGAGGCAAGGTCCCTTTAAGAATCGTGACGCCAGTGCCTGTAACGGTGGCACACCGATTTGCAGGAGGATTAATGGAGTACACAGGTGGTAAACCAAACATTGCTTTACTTTAGGAAACAGTCCAACTTTATACAGACAGTTGCAGTAGGTGATAATGATGCAGTTCTTTATAGTACAAATGCACAGCAGGTTTACTTCACAGCACAGCAGGTTTCAATCTTGCAAGATACTTAGAGGGTATACAGTTAATGCTTTGCAGTACAATGCTGCTCTATCCCCACAGCTATTCTAGCTGGCTGGATCCCAAGGCTCGGATGCCTAATTGCTGGCTTAAATCCTTGGTAAATGAATTCCTTCCTCCAGTATTGGCACTTGCTTTAAATACTACAGTACCTTTTGCTGATTAGCTGGATTCTTTGCTGTTGGATAAGTTGACTGCAGGTTTCTCCCAGGAGGTGCACTCCTACTACTGGGGTGTCTCTACTGAGCTAAGCTTAGCCTCAGGAGCTTCAGTTTAACTAGGTGTCGCTTCTAGTTCCCTGGCATACACTAACACTCCCCTGTCTGGGCCTACCTCTATATACTAGGGGCTCCCTATCTCCCTCTAGTGTCTATGATGCGTAACTACACCCTAATAGGCCTGCTATGCATGACACAGGGGAAACATTGCATGTAAAAACACATAGAAAATACATTAAAGTACACAGTTAAATATAATATTACTGTCCCTTGTGAGCAGAAGTAACACGTGAACCAATTGACCCTTGTGTAGTGCCCACGCCTACCTAGTGGGACACTACATACATGTTCACAATTAATAATATATCCATGCTACAACGTTGCCCGTCCTCGGCGCAACATGGAGGGGCCCTGCCCAGCTGGATACTGCACCTGAAAGACAAAAATAATGCAAAGCAGGAAAATACATCTACATTTGCAAATACATATATATTTATCAGGCAGTTCTGCTGGATTAGGAGCAAGTACGGTGAAAAGGGGCGTTGTTCTCTTCTCTCAGGATAATGTAAGGGAACAGGGGTGATGACCTGGTGCAGCGTATCAGTGATACCAGGATAGTCCATATTAATATTTTAAGTGCAAATTGTCCATAGAAAAATGTAAACATCAAATAACAATTCTTGGAGGCTCAAGGAATACAATGAGTCCGTACCCAGGTTTCCTTCTTGTAAAATTATTCAGTGAAAGTGATAAGTATAGCTGCATATAAAGCAAGAGCAGAGGTAATAGATCACAGAGGCTCACATAAAATGGAGTCCATCTCTGGGCACATTTCTTTAAAATAGCAAAATCTCAGAGGCTCATGTGCATTAGAGTCTATCCCGGGGCGCATTTCCTTAGAATTTAAATGGCATAATAAAAGTCACAGCACATAAAAGTAATCCACATTATTTAAAATGGCATATAAAAAGAAGTGCTGCAAGATCCCTTAATCAACCTGAAAAGGGGGTTAAAAAGGGTTAAAGGTGCAAACAAAAATAGGCACAACTTGGCTTGCAGAATAATTAAAGCAGGCAGGAGATCCTGTTAAACAATATGGCCTTGATGCAATTTGTATTTTCAGTGGTTTACCGCCTCCACTGAGCCGTGGGCAACTGGCAGCAGCAACAGAGGACCAAAACAAAGGACTCCTGTCCTGGAAGGGTTAAATCCTCAGCAATAAGGTCCCTTGGCAAAAGAAATAAGCAAATCAATGGCCTAGCAGGCCAATTCCCAGGGGCGTATCAAATCCACTTGGCATCACAGTGGTGCTCCCTGGCTCCGCTTGCAGATGGGGCCTGTAGTGAGCGTCAACAGGCGGATGTGCCCACAACACAGTATTGGGGGGCAACTGCAGCATGAAAGGACCCCTAATTGATATTGGCCCCATAGGCCTAGGGGTAATCACGGTTGCTGACCACACCGGCCCAGGCATCACAATTGTGGGCTGCTGCACTGGTCTGGGCACCGCTGCTGCAAGCGGTCCGGTGGATTCAGCGATGACCGACTCTACGCGGCGGGATACGGTATAAGAGGGCCTCCTTGGGGGCCTCAATGCAGCTGCAGACACTAAAGGTGGCCGAACGGCAGGGACAGGTACCCTTACCTCAGACCCAGCGATGTCCGAGTACTGGAGTCCACTTTCCTCCTTCTTAGGCGGAGTCCGGATTCTGGCGGTGGCAAGCTGGCGCAGTCCACGCAGCTGTTCCTCCAGGCGGACAATTTGGTCATCCAGGCTCTTGGGTTCTGTGTCGCTATCTTCTTGAGTCACCGCTGATACGGGTATGGAAGTTGCATCCTGCGCAGCCGCTGCAGTTTCAGGTGGCGCGTCCCGTCTTTTACCCTTTTGGATGTTATCCAGGGTGGCATGGAATCGCTCCAAGTTTTCTAATTCCTTTATGGTCTTTTCCCGGCGAGGCAGCTCAGGGGACGGATACGGGCTCACCCACTTTTCCACCACTGTTGGTTGCCAAAAGACGTTTGGGCCAATGAAAGAGCCCCGCTCTTGAAAGGCATGATGGGCCGGTTCTGGAGAGCGTGCTGGTTCACGCTTGCAGCCAGTGTAGTCCTCATCAGTTTCCCAGTCCTCCGGTTTCTTTCTTGGAAGGGTCACAGCAGTGGCGTAGGGGCCTCGTAGGCCCTCAGCAGGGGTGAACTCCATTTCCTCTCCCTCGTGGAGGTTATGCATATACTCCGGGAGGTAGCTCCGCTTGACGGACCTCCGGTTAACATACAAGTCTCTGCCGGTAGTATAGTCTTGAATAAAACCAAAGCCTCGGTCCGTGTCGAATGCCACAACCAACCCCATTCTCCTTTCCAGGCGGGGTTGGGTGTCAGTGTGGCGCTCATGAACGGTCTTTGCCAGTTCCTCATAATAGATCTTAGTCTTGGTAGTTTTCTTTATTGCGGCCTCCCGTATCTCTGCCATCAGCGCCGACCATTTAAACGAGGGCTGGAAAAAGTCTCTCCAGGAGCCATAATAGGTCTCCGGCTGCGTCCTCGGTGGCGGGCAGGTGGGTCTCTCCGGTCCCGGAGAGTAGGCCGGTGGAGCGTCCTCCTGCTCTACACCAGTAAAGTCCATTTGTAATCCAGTGGGTGCCGACGTAATATCAGAGCAGTCCTCACTTTTCAACATGCTCGATCCTTCTCTGGAGAGCGACAGGGCGGCACCAATAATTGTAGTCAGATCCTCCCCCCAGGTACTCCAGTATGGGGGAGGCGGAGTCCATCATTGCAGATATGCCAATGTCCAGACAGGGCGGTGGCGCGGACATATAGCCTTTCCCGCACTTTTCAGCAGAAGGTGCCAATTTTTCCCGCCAAACAAAGTATGAAGATGAAGCAGCAGTTAAATCCAAGCAAGCTAAGCGGCCATCTTGAGCAAAACGCTGTCTATTCACTGACAGCAAGCGGTGGCTTTACAACAGCAAAACAGTCCACAAAAACACAGCTTCACACCGCAAATTATTACAGTTCTTTGGCCCAGCAATTTTTCAATAAAATAATAGGGCTTAGTCACTTTTTAGGTGGATAATGGCACACAGTTTTGTAATCCAACAATGGCGCGGATATGCTCGTATCCTGTTCGTGACGCCAATTTATGCAGCACGCCAGACCTGCAGGGTATTGCGACAGTGAGGTCACGGTTATGGGCAATCGAGGGTTACTCACTTTTTGGAGGAGAACCCTGGGCAGGCATGCGGCAGTGAAAGAGAGGTAGACACAAGTTCCTCTGGGGCACACTCTGTATGAAGAGACCTGGCCTGATGTTGGGTGAGGTGCCCTGGATGTTGCAGGTGTTTTGAGTGCCTGAGGCAAGGACCCTTTAAGAATCGTGACGCCAGTGCCTGTAACTGTGGCACACCGATTTGCAGGAGGATTAATGGAGTACACAGGTGGTAAACCAAACATTGCTTTACTTTAGGAAACAGTCCAACTTTATACAGACAGTTGCAGTAGGTGATAATGATGCAGTTCTTTATAGTACAAATGCACAGCAGGTTTACTTCACAGCACAGCAGGTTTCAATCTTGCAAGATACTTGGAGGGTATACAGTCAATGCTTTGCAGTACAATGCTGCTCTATCCCCACAGCTATTCTAGCTGGCTGGATCCCAAGGCCCGGATGCCTAATTGCTGGCTTAAATCCTTGGTAAATGAATTCCTTCCTCCAGTATTGGCACTTGCTTTAAATACTACAGTACCTTTTGCTGTTTAGCTGGATTCTTTGCTGTTGGATAAGTTGACTGCAGGTTTCTCCCAGGAGGTGCTCTCCTTCTACTGGGGTGTCTCTACTGAGCTAAGCTTAGCCTCAGGAGCTTCAGTTTAACTAGGTGTCGCTTCTAGTTCCCTGGCATACACTAACACTCCCCTGTCTGGGCCTACCTATATATACTAGGGGCTCCCTATCTCCCTCTAGTGTCTAGGATGCCTAACTACACCCTAATAGGCCTGCTATGCATGACACAGGGGAAACATTGCATGTAAAAACACATAGAAAATACATTAAAGTACATAGTTAAATATAATATTACTGTCCCTTGTGAGCAGAAGTAACACGTGAACCAATTGACCCTTGTGTAGTGCCCACGCCTACCTAGTGGGACACTACAACATGTTCACAATTAATAATATATCACTAATTATGTACACACAAGTAACAGCTGAGTAAATGTATGTATTACATGTAATAATATATGATATTCAGCTATATCATGCACCTGTTTTATTTGTAGCACTAGTCACTTTATTAATGATTATGAGGTTGAACTTTTTTATGTATGCTTGTATACTTTTTACACAGTTTTTTATTAAGTATCAATTATGCTGATGTATCATTTGGTTTTATCGGCACACCTATATATGCATGTTTTGCACTTCTTATCAATGCTTGAGAAAGGCTCATGTTGACCTGAAACGTCGCTTATTGCCACCACATGGGTGAATAAAAAGAACTTACTGTTTTACTGAAGAACCGTCTGGAGTGCAGTCCGATTTTTTGCATTATCTACAAGTGGGTAAGCTCCGGTTACCATACTTGGACTTTGCACCCTCCTTTTTCTATGGTGGTGCTGCCAATAGCTTTTTTATCATATATATATATATATATATATATATATATATTGTAAGGGATCGCCTCTTATTCGGGGGTCATTCTCACAATGATCTTCATCGACCACAGGGTTAGGGGCCAAACATTGCTTTTATTTGGCACCTCAGCAAAACCAAAACAAACAATACAAATAAAACACCTGCCCAGCTGGGCTCTAACTAAACATGAGGACTCCCTACCTCACTGAAAGCCCCATTCACACATGGGAAGAACATGCAGCTTTTCCCAGCCTAACAATCCAGCACTTCCAGGCTGTAATAAAGTCCAGTACCTTTTGGGGGATTGTGGCCCAGAAGTCCTCCTGACTCTGGCCTAGCGACCGTTGATTCCAAGACCTCGCGGAGTCCCCCAAAGTTCAGGCTAACACCTAGCCCCGTGGCCCCTCAGCCAGCTCGGCTGAGCCCACTTGTACAGAGCCTTCCCAGGCCTCTGCTGCACACAGACTCTTCCTTCTCCTAACAGTGTGGACTGGGCTCTTATCCCAGACTGATTGTTCCACCTGATGCGGCCTCTGACCTGCTGATTGACAGCGAAGAAATGGAAACTCCTGACATATTTCCCCCCAAGCAGCCGTGAGGCCTGTCACTGCCTCACATATCCCCCCTTTGTTCAAGCCCGTAGGGGTGAACACTAGCACCAAACCCAGATGCTTGTGAGAGGGCATCTACCTGGCCTACAGTCTTCCCTTTATTCTGCCAGACCCAGGACAACAAAGCTTGCTTTGTCACGAACACAAGTTTATTATGGAGTAGATCATATCTATGGGACTTTCTTCCCCATCTCATGAGCAGGTACTCTCTTTCACGAGCGAGGATGTTACGCCTTCGCACCCATGGCCTCTCTCTTTTCTTTCTTTTTCTCTCCACATTTGGCCTTCGGCCTCTGGAACTTCTCTCAGAAGATGTTTTTATATGATCGGCAAGCTCTCTTTTTTGATTCTCGGGCTTCTGTACATGCTCCTCATGTCCTTTCTTGGACTGCTGCAACTCTTGACTGAACGGTTCCATTTCATGGTTGTGTCTCGACCCTTTCTCCTTCAGCAGAGCAGGCTTGTCCCCGCACGCTTTTTTAAAGTGCCTCCGGTGCACATCTTCCATCTTCCCAGCTGTGGTTTCCCCCACTTTGGCAGCAGTTTCAGAGATCTCTGCTTCTTTAGTGGCTTTTTCCACATCAGTAACCACTCCTTCGGTCTCTGCAGCACCTGAGGACTTCACATCCCCCAACACCTCGGCCTTAACTTCTTCAGCCTTTGTTTCCTTGGACCCGGCATCATATACTTGCCCTTTTAAGTCCTTCTCCTCTTTCTCCAGAGGCTCACCCAGGACACTGTTCTCCTTTTGGGAGGAATTCGGGAGAGCCAGCCCACAGTAGTAGACAGGATCTGCATACTGGTCGTCCATCCCCTCATATTTCTTCCCCAGCAGGCTGCTGGCTACTTGGAAGACCTTGTATGCGGAGGGGACGTCTTTTGCGACCTGGTCCTGGTTACAGACTGTCATGAGACTCTTGGCCTCTGCATCCACATCAGCCCCATCAACGGGTTCAGCAGAAAGACCTTCCATCTTCTCTGCCTCGGGCAGTACTACAGCGTCATCATCTCCAGACCGCCTCCTAACAGGCTCTGGTTTAGACCTCTTGACATCCTTCAGAGGACTCTCCTCTTCAGGTTTCTCATTTTGCACCTGCTGCTCGAGAGCACGCTTAGACTTCTCCGACTCATAGACGTTCTTCCCGACGTCATCTTTTGAGCTCATGAGATCTTCCATCTCTGCTCTGAGTTGCCTGTTCAGCCTCTCAAATTCATCTCGCTCCTCAAGTACTTCTTCAAGAGCTCTGGCCAAGGAGAGGGCCTTAGTCGCCTTCTCTCGAGCATCAGTCTCCGCTTGGTCATGTTCTTCGGCATATCTGGCCGAGGTGGTTTTCTCTTCAGCCAGGAGCTTGTCCAACATCTTATGTTTCTTCTCCAATTTAGACACAATTTGTTTCTGGTGGTCCAGGTCTACCATCCGATCATGCAACTCTTGATCAAGTTGAGCCATCCTGGCTTCCAAATGACTTTTCTCCTCCAAGAGAGCAGGTTTTTCTGAGGCGCTGTTTAGAACCTCATCAGCCAGCTCATCTCTTTCCTGCTCTGCATGAAGTCTGGATCGCTCAGAAGCTGCAAGTTCCTCTTGAAGTTGGAGAATTTCAGGTTCTATTAGTGACTCTAGTTCCTTCAGTTTATTCATCTATTT
The DNA here is from genome assembly GCF_905171765.1 of Bufo bufo. Taxonomy (NCBI): domain Eukaryota; kingdom Metazoa; phylum Chordata; class Amphibia; order Anura; family Bufonidae; genus Bufo; species Bufo bufo. The sequence goes on along the minus strand of NC_053392.1, from coordinate 25,533,101 downwards.
CTGTGACTCCTCTGGAGATTCCTGCAGTTGCTCTGCGAGAACCGCTAGCCCCATCTCTAGTGTATCTAGGGACTGTGCAGAGCGAGAGAAAACATCTTCAAGTTTGTAGCTGTACTGTCCTGTTAGGTCATCTACAACTGTCAGGATATGAGCTTCAGACACTAGGCTGTCACCCGACTGAACTCTCGTCTCGTCAGATATAACTGTCATCTGGTCGCTACTAGTAACCACTTTAGTTTTGCTGGGTCTTGACATGGTAGCCTCACTCTCGGAGTTGCTAACTGTCACGGCACATACACCACTTATACTGCTCGTGTCATTATTAACCCTGACCTCTAGGGGCACCCATGAGTCAATCCCCACCTGGGACATTTTATTAATCATAGAAACCTGTGGAGACTGGAGACTGCACATCCACCTCTGGTACGTGTGGTACACCCTCTAGCCCCGCCACATTGTCTACAATGTGGTCTCCTAGCGGTGTTTCTTCAACATTTATCAACACTTTTATATCAGACACATGTTTACCAACAGGGTTAGCTTTTTCCCCAATCACAACCTGCAAAGGAAAAGGCATGTCATTATTATCACATATTTCACATGACATCACATTTCCATTATGCATTTCGTCAAACATGGTACCATCACTTTGCACCTTATCTGCACCCTTGTTCTCAATGTGCAGCTCCTTCACATTATCATTTAAAGGGACAGGTGCAGGTTCTGCAGGAGTTTTGTCACTCTCTTCAGAAGTGTCTCCATTACTTAAAACCTCCAAGCATAAGGGGAAATTACGGCCCACCATTCCCTCATGTATGAGCGTATTTGTAACATCAGGTTCACAAGTCACAGTTCTCACCGGAGACTCTCCCTCAGTGAGAACCACCTGACAGTCCGTATTATTCACATAATTGTCTATCAGTCTCTGGGTCGGCGATCATGCTACCTCTTACCTGGGCTAGCATGGGATCTCTGACTTTCACCACCCCAAATCTAGCTTTGATTACAGGCTCTTTGGGCGACCCAGAAACCTTCTCCCCTGCAGGTTCCTGCGAGGGAGTAACCGCAACAGGCTTACCCGTCTGTTCAGACACTGCGATTTTCCCAATGTCATACACTTTTGAGACGGTTTTTCGCCTCAGTGATTTTTTCGTCACTGACCCAGCAGGTTTCCACTGCGGCCGGCTAACGTTCACTGGATCTGCCACCCAACTATTAACAGGAACAGTCTTACCGCCTGACGTCGTGGATTTGGGAGATGACGATATTCCCAGGACATCTCTACCAAGATCACCAGCCTTCTCTTGGTTCCTGGTATTCCGAACACAATATATATATATTGATAGAATATTCTTCGCCAAGCTAAGTGATGGATTCCCACAGGAAAGACTTGTTTCAAGTCCTTCTCATTTAAGATATGGTCTAGCAAAGATCCTAGATCCCTGTTATTTGTCTTAATATTTTTACCAAAGTCATATGTGTGAAAATAATCCAGGATGGGGCGGAAGGATACAATTATCTCTTCTAAGTTATATCCTTGAATGGATTTGCCCATTCCTGAAGTCATGTGATGTGTAGTTAGTTAGAGGGGGGCAGAATGTATTTAGCATTCTATATTGATGTCTAGGATTAGACATGCCCATCCTGATATCATAAGGTTTTCTCTGAACAGAAGTAATATACACTGCTCAAAAAAAATAAAGGGAACACAAAAATAACACATCCTAGATCTGAGTTAATTAAATATTCTTCTGAAATACTTTGTTCTTTACATAGTTGAATGTGCTGACAACAAAATCACACAAAAATTAAAAAATTAAAATCAAATTTTTCAACCCATGGAGGTCTGGATTTGGAGTCACACTCAAAATTAAAGTGGAAAAACACACTACAGGCTGATCCAACTTTGATGTAATGTCCTTAAAACAAGTCAAAATGCGGCTCAGTAGTGTGTGTGGCCTCCACGTGCCTGTATGACCTCCCTACAACGCCTGTGCATGCTCCTGATGAGGTGACGGACGGTCTCCTGAGGGATCTCCTCCCAGACCTGGACTAAAGCATCTGCCAACTCCTGGACAGTCTGTGGTGCAAAGTGACGTTGGTGGATAAAGCGAGACATGATGTCCCAGATGTGCTCAATTGGATTCAGGTCTGGGGAATGGGCGGGCCAGTCCATAGCATCAATGCCTTCGTCTTGCAGGAACTGCTGACACACTCCAGCCACATGAGGTCTAGCATTGTCTTGCATTAGGAGGAACCCAGGGCCAACTGCACCAGCATATGGTCTCACAAGGGGTCTGAGGATCTCATCTCGGTACCTAATGGCAGTCAGGCTACCTCTGGCGAGCACATGGAGGGCTGTGCGGCCCTCCAAAGAAATGCCACCCCACACCATTACTGACCCAATGCCAAACCGGTCATGCTGGAGGATGTTGCAGGCAGCAGAACGTTCTCCACGGCTTCTCAAGACTCTGTCACGTCTGTCACATGTGCTCAGTGTGAACCTGATTTCATCTGTGAAGAGCACAGGGCGCCAGTGGCAAATTTGCCAGTCTTGGTGTTCTCTGGCAAATGCCAAACGTCCTGCACGGTGTTGGGCTGTAAGCACAACCCCCACCTGTGGATGTTGGGCCCTCATATCACACTCATGGAGTCTGTTTCTGACCGTTTGAGCAGACACATGCACATTTGTGGGCTACTGGAGGTCATTTTGCAGTGCTCTGGCAGTGCTCCTCCTGTTCCTCCTTGCACAAAGGCGGAGGTAGCGGTCCTGCTGCTGGGTTGTTGCCCTCCTACGGCCTCCTCCACGTCTCCTGATGTACTGGCCTGTCTCCTGGTATCGCCTCCATGCTCTGGACACTACGCTGACAGACACAGCAAACCTTCTTGCCACAGCTCGCATTGATGTGCCATCCTGGATAAGCTGCACTACCTGAGCCACTTGTGTGGGTTGTAGACTCCGTCTCATGCTACCACTAGAGTGAAAGAACCGCCAGCATTCAAAAGTGACCAAAACATCAGCCAGGAAGCATAGGAACTGAGAAGTGGTCTGTGGTCACCACCTGCAGAACCACTCCTTTATTGGGGGTGTCTTGCTAATTGCCTATAATTTCCACCTGTTGTCTATCCCATTTGCACAACAGCATGTGAAATTGATTGTCACTCAGTGTTGCTTCCTAAGTGGACAGTTTGATTTCACAGAAGTGTGATTGACTTGGAGTTACATTGTGTTGTTTAAGTGTTCCCTTTATTTTTTTGAGCAGTGTATATTACTTATGTTCCTACTTTGATATCCTAACCTAATAAAAGCTTTGTTATAATGTGACAAGTTATTTCCACTCACATGTATTGTTAAGCTTGTAATGCTTTATATTAACACTATATATATTCATTTGCATGTATCATTGTGTTTATTTACTTATATTTGTTTATAACCTTGTAACCAATAAATCTGCATATTTTTATAATGCCTGTGTATTATTGTATAATGCAGAACTACATGGTTATCATTGACGTCATCTCACGTAAAAAAGAACTTATTCATCTGAGGAAATAGTCGGACTCAGATGTGAATTGTATCAATTAGGTTGTCTACAACTCACCAGGTCATGATTTTAAGAATTTATGACAAATTACATTTTTTTTTTTTTTTTTATGGCTAATTATTTTTATGACCATAATTAATAATTCTTAATTGAATTATTACTTCCCGACAGTACAAAACACAGAAGACAAGCAAATATTCCATTCACGTTTCATCTCTGTTTTAGATCCACTGTTTTGGATGTTTTTTTGGGCATTAGCAATACTGATGGATTACTGACCAAATGTTGACCGAGTGAAGGTGAATGCTCAACAGACAGGATACGCTTTTTGGGGGTTATTGTTCTGACGGATCAGAGGAAGGGCAAAATAATCAGTGACGTCAACACAAACTTACTGCTGACACCCTCTCCACTCTGTCGGGGGGCGCTACTTGTATAAGTGTTTAATAGAACTGGTTCTGTAGACATCTATGTGGAATCAGCTGACGAGGGTGTAAAAGGAGTGCGCTTCTTCTTGGCACTAACATCGACCTGTAAGGCTGAGTTCATATTTTAATTTTTTGGTCAGTTTTTGCCCCGTGACTGCCCAAATAAGTGAAGTGTGCAGTGATTCTAAGAGCGACGCCTATCATCTGCATGTCATACTGACTGACAGTATTATTTTTCCTACCAAAGCAAACTCCCTATGCGTGTTACTGCAAGGCACAGTGTTCTACAGCACTATAAAAGCTCTCTGCAGCCAGGATATAGCCATTTTTTAACGTGATTCGCCTCAAATAAATTCGTTGCGAACCGGCCGAATCGATTTTTCTAAAATTCGCTCATCTCTATTTACCACGAAAACCAGACAGTATGACTTTTTGAATGTCTGGTTTAGCTCTGTTATGTTTGGAAACTTGTATAATTATAATGGGGGCATCCTCCATCTGATGCTGCATGGACCAAATAGTCGGCCTGGTGTAAAAACTATACGTTTATTATACACAAACAAGACACATTAAACCCTGTAGATTCCAGAAACACATATAATATCAAAATGGTTGTTCAAACCTCTTAGGCTAATAGCGATAAAAAATATATCATATTGATGATGCAAAAAAATATAGAGATAAAAAATGATAAAAATTGAATGTAAAAACGATTCTTAACCACCTCCCTTCCGCACGTTGACTATAAACGTCCGGGAGGTTGTTCTCTATTTCTGAATGGACGTTCTAGAACGTCCGTTCAGAAACTGCAGCTGCACGCTAATCGTGCAACTGCTGATCGGGTTGCCCGCTGTCAGTGACAGCAGGGCAACCCAGAGAGAAGGCAGGAACAGTTCCCAGGTGTCCCTGCCTTCTGGATCGCTGCATACACAGCACTCACCGAGCTCTGTGTATGCAGAGCAGGAAGCGCTATGCGCTTCCTGTTCCGGCTGGGCAGTCATGTGTCCGCCGGGACCGGAGAGTGCAGGAGCTGTGAGGTCTTTCACAGACCTCGATCAGCCCTGCACTTAGGCAGCCTCTCTGGAAGGGGGGAGGGGGGTATTTCTCCTGTAACTGGGGCTACTATGTCAGCCCCAGTTACAGGAGAAATCAACAGTGAAATAAAAAAGAAAAAGAGGAGTAAATGTCCCCCAGAGGTCTTGTATGACCTTATGGGGGATGAAAAGTGTAAAATAAAAAAAATAAAAATAAAGTGTAAATAAAAAATAAAAAAAATGTTAAAAATAAAATAAAATTAAATAAAATAGACATATTTGGTATTGCCGCGTCCGTGATGGTCGGCTCTATAAATATATCACATAATCGACCCAGTCCAATAAACACCATAAAAAAAATAAAAAATAACTGTCAAAAAAGCAATTTTTGTCACCTTACATAACAAAAAGTGCAACACCAAGTGATCAAAAAGGCGTATGTCCCACAAAATGGTACCAATAAAACCGTCACCTCATCCCGCAAAAAATGAGCCCCACAAAAAACTATAGCTCTTAGAACATGGAGACACTAAAACATCATTTTTTTGGTTTCAAAAATGCTATTATTGTGTTAAAGTGAAATAAATAAAAAAAAGTATACATATTGGGTATTGCCGCGTCCTTAAAAGCCATCTCTATAAAAATATCACATGACCTAACCCCTCGGGTGAACACAGTAAAAAAAAACAAAAAAAAAACTGTCAAAACAAGCAATTTTTGTCACCTTACATCACAAAAAGTGCAACACCAAGTGATCAAAAAGGCGTATGTCCCACAAAATGGTACCAATAAAACCGTCATGGGCATCCGCAGGGAGGGGCAAGGGGGGGCAAGTGCCCCCCCCGGCCCGCCGCAAACTAACCCTACTACTTACTAGTACTACTATTTTGTTGCGGTCGGCGGCGGGCCGCTGGCTGACTAACAGCGCTGAGTGAAAGCGCACGCCCGGCCTGAAAGAGTGAGGAGGGGGCGGGGCCCGCGGCCTCTCTGAGCTCCGCTGCCTGGCCTGTCTAGACTCTGCAGTGGCTGCTGGAGCGTGCCGCAGGCTCGCAGCTGCCGCACAGGCACGTCTTCACGTGACGTTGCCACTGAGCTCCGCCCCCAGAGAGAAGGAGCGACGAGCGAGCGCGGCGCATCAAGGGTCAAGGGCCTGCCTGCTTGTCACAGTCACTCCCTGAGCCAAGTTCGGTTCCAACTTCCAAGTTTCCTATTCCAACAGTCACAGAAGTAATGTTATTACAGGTATTTATATTTGGTACAAAGAAAAAGAAAGATAAAAACAAGTGGATGGATCATGGTGGATCCCATGTCTGCCACTGGCCCATGAGATGGTCTGGAGTGGGAGAAATGTGCCGGGGGGGGGGGATGGAGAGAGATGTGCTGCGGCCAGCCCACTGGCCCATGGATTGGAGTGGGAGAAATGTGCCATGGGGGGGGGGGCGGCGACAGAAGGAGAGATGTGCTGCTGCCATATGGCACTGGCCCATGGAGGGGAGAAATGTGCCATGGGGCTGGGGGGGGGAGAGAGATGTGCTGCTGCCAAGTGCCACTGGCCCATGGAGTGGGAGAAATGGGGGGAGGGGAGAGAGATGTGCTGCTGCCAACAGTGCCAAGTGCACTGCCACTGGCCCATGGAGTGGTAGAAATGTGCTATGTGGGAGGGGGGAGAGAGATGTGCTGCTGCCACTGGCCCATGGAGGGGGATAAATGTGCCATTCAGGGGGGGGTGGAGGGTGGGAAGTGTGCTGCCATGATGGAGGGGGGAGAAATAATGTGACGCGAAGGGGGTGATGTAAAAAGAAGGGGGTGACGTGACATGGAGGGGGAGAAATGTGACATTAAGGCCGGGGCCCGGGGGGGGGCATCATTGGGGGCACTTTTTACTGGCACATTATTAGGTTGCACTATGGGGTCATTTCTTACTGGCACATTATTGGGGGGCACTATGGGGGCACTTCTTGCCAACACATTATTGGTGGGCATTATAGGGGCATCTACTGAGGGCGAGGCTACAAAGAAGTGGTATGTTATATGGAGGGCTCTGTACAGTAGTATTTTATACTGGGACACATTATGGTGGGTACTATGGGGAAGGGGGAGAGGAATACTATGGGGTCATCTGCTGGGGGCACTAAGAAGGGGTATTTTATACTTGCAAATTATGGGGGACACTGAGGGCATCTACTGGGGCACTATATAGGGGCATTTTATACTGGTACATTATGGGGGCACTAGGAGGAAGGGGGGAGAGGAGCACTATGCAGCATTTACTGGGGGCACTATATAGGGGTATTTTATACTGGTACATTATGCTGGCACTATGGGAACATTAGCTCAACTGGGGGCATTACAAGGGGGTATTTTTTGCACTGTCACATTATAAGGAGAATTAGTTCTACTGGGGGCATTATGGTGGGCTTTATTACTCCCCCATGGTATGACCCCCTAGTAGGAGCACCATCCTCTCCCTGCTCTGCTATCCCTCTGCCCCTTCTCCAAATCCTTATTATGAAATCTTTCTCATTAGGATAAAACCCATCAGCTCCGCCGAGCCCCCGGCCAAAGTGTTGAAGTGGCGTCCGAGATCCCCAAGGGCCAAGCCAAGTAATTGTAAGTTTTCATGTAAAATATATTTGTTATACACATATAGCATCCACTGTGCCCCACAATATACAGTATACCGCTACACTGTGCCCCACAATATACAGTATACCGCTACACTGTGCCACACAATATACAGTTTCTTCTGTATGAACGTCCACAAATTAAATCCCCAAACTGATTGATGAACCAGATGTGTGGGCCAGCCACGATTAAACCTTTTATTGTTTTTATTGATGAGAGTACTCCCTGAGTGTTAGGTGTGGGGTGACCAGGCGGTATATGAAGGGGCAATACTGGTATTATATGGACAGCAGATATGGCATCCTCTGGGCAGTACTGTCTATGGTCAATTCATCCTTAACAAGCACCCTGACTGCCACCTGCTTGGCTATCAGTGAGTGACAGTCAGTCAGTGTCACAGTGTGACTACTGAGTCACTCCCTGACCCTGAGTGTTAGGTGTGGGGTGAGTCACTGATAGCCAAGCAGCAGGCAGTGAAGTGCCATGAGAGCCAAGCAGGTGGCAGTCAGGGTGCTGGAGAAGGATGACCATAGACAGTACTGCCCAGAGGATGCCATCTCTGCTGTCCATATACCAGCCAGTATTGCCCCTTCAATCATATACCGCCTGCCCGCCTGGTCAGGGTGACCAGGGAGGCAGGCGGTAATACTGGTGGTAGGCCTGGTATTCTGCAGACCATCTGCTTGTAAGTTTACATATGACAAAAGCCTGGAAGCGTTCAGGTACAGAACACAACATTTCATTTGTTGGCGACAAAATGCAAATTAACATATTGCTGAATGCTGAGACTATAACAAAGGGTGCAAAAATAATATAGAATTAATAGACATTCAAGTGAAATAAGAAGAATTGGTCTTTCCTTTTGTGGTGGCTTCCTATTTTAAAGTTTAGTCCCTGTACACAAACGGGGTTCCGTTCCACCCTCTTATATCTGCAGTTAGGCTTCATACACGTGCCCGTTTCAATGTCAATAAAATTATGCCGCCCCCTGGAAAAATTTCTGCGGACGCCCATGAAAACCGTCACCTCATCCCACAAAAAATGCGCCCTTACATAAGAAAATCTCTTAAAAAATAAAATAAAAGATATAGCTCTCAGAACATTGACACATTAAAACATATTTTTTTTTGTTTCAAAAATGTTTTATTGTGTAAAACTTTAACAAATAAGAAAAAGTATACACATATTAGGTATCGCCACGTCCGTAACAATCTGCTGTATAAAAATGTCACTTGACTGAACCCCTCAGGTGAACGCTGTAAAAATAAATAAATAAAAACTGTGCTAAAACAACCAATTTTTTGGTCACCTTGCCCCATAAAGTGTTATAATGAATGATCAAAAAATCATATGTACCCCAAAATAGTACCAATAAAACTGGCACCTTATCCCCTAGTTTCCAAAATGGGGTCACTTCTTGGGAGTTTCTACTGTAAGGGTGCATCAGGGGGGCTTCAAATGGGACATGGCATCTAAAAACCATGTGGAGTTCCTTTTCTTCTGTGCCCTGCCATGTGCCCATACAGCAGTTTATGACCACATGTGGGGTGTTTCTGTAAACCTCAGAATCTGGCTAATAAATATTGAGTTTTGTTTGGCTGTTAACCATCGATGTGTTAGAGAAAAAATTGGATTAAAATAGAAAATCTGCCAAAAAAGTGAAATTTTAAAATTTGATCTCCATTTTCCGTTAATTCTTGTGGAACGCCTAAAGGGTTAACAAAGTTTGTAAAATCGGTTTTAAGTAACATAAGGGGTGTGTTTCTACAATGGGGTCATTTAAGAGGGTTTCCACTATGTAGGCCCCATAAAGTGACTTCAGACCTGAACTAGTCCTTAAAAAGTGGGTTTTGCCAATTTTCTTAAAAATTTTAAGAATTGCTTCTAAACTTCTAAGCCTTCTAACGTCCTAAAAAAGTAAAATTACATTTCCAAAATGATGTCAACATAAAGTAGACATATGGGGAATGTTAACCCCTTCCCGACCGCAATCTGTATATATACATGATAGCTGCACATACCCCGTGCAGCTACCACGGGTATAGACGTCAAGCCAGCTCTTTAATCCAAGCGCTGCAGAGCCTGAAATCAGGTAATGTGTCCTCGTGCCCCCCCTCCCCGATCTGTGCCCCCCATCTGTGCCCCTTCAAGCCCCCCCTTGTGTCCGCCTGCCGCTGAATCTATCGCTGCTTATCTCCTGCCTCCTGCGGTCCGCCCCCTCCCCGCCCCATACATTCCTCCTGTCCCCTCAATGCTGGCCGTGACACCCCCCCTTTCCAGCGCTGCCCCCATGCCGTGCGGTCCCCCTGTTGTGTGTGATGGCGGCGGCTCCATTCCTGAGCCGCCGCCATCAGCAGAGAGTGTCAGATCTATGCTGACACTCTGCTGTACCCCATAGATGCCGCGGCTCCCTCTCTCCACCATCGGGGCTGCTGCGCTGCGATTGCAGCGCCCGTTGGTTGCCATGGCAACCGGACGCTTTGCAAAAGCGTCTGCTGTTGCCACCTACAGGGCATCTGATTGTATTATACTTTGCAATGCAAGAGCATTGCAAAGTATAGTACAGCCATCACCCCCACTGGATCTTCAAGATCCAAGAGGTACTTGATAAAAAAAAAAGTGAAAATAATAAAAGTAAAAATAATAAATAAATAAAAATGTAAAATTTAAAAAAGAAATTGCTTTTTCCTATAAAAAATGAAAAAAATAAAATAAAAATACACATATTAGGTATCACCGCGTCCGTAACGACCGTCTCTATAAATAGATCACATGATAGACCCCGTGCGATAAACACCATAATTTTTTTTTTTAAAACTGTGTAAAAAAAGCCATTTTTGTCACCCTACATCACAAAAAGTGCAACAGCAAGCGATCAAAAAGGCTTATGACCCCCAAAATAGTACCAATCAAACAGTTACCCCATACCGCAAAAAATGATACCCTATTTAAGACAATCTCCCAAAAAATAAAAAATCTATGGCTCTCAGACACTATGGAGACACTAAAACATCATTTTTTTGGGTTTCAGAAATGCTATTATTGTGTAAAACTTAAATAAATAAGAAAAAGTATACATATTAGGTATTGCCACGTCCGTAACGATCTGCTCTATAAAACTGTCTCATTAACTAACCCCTCAGATAAACGCTGTAAAAATAAATAAATAACAACTGTTCCAAAAACAGCCAATTTTTTGGTCACCTTGCCCCATAAAGTGTAATAATGAATGATCAAAAAATCCTATGTACCCAAAAATGGTACCAATAAAAACCTCAACTCTTTCTGCAAAAATTGAGCCCCTGCACAAGACGATCGGCAGAAAAATAAAAAACATATGGCGTTCATAAAATGGAGACACAAAAACAGAATTTATTTTTCAAAATTGCTTTATTATGTAAAACTGAAACAAACAAACAAAGAAAGTAGACATATTTGATATTATTGCATCCGTAACAACCTGCTCTATAAAAATAGCACATGATCTAACCTGTCAGATGAATCTTGTAAAAAAACTCCATACAAAACAATTCATTCTCTTGTGACAATTCATGGTGCAGCAACCATCGGATCCCCTCAGGTATAGTGTATCACATTTTCGTGATTGTCTTCAATTTCATTGTGCTTCATGTACTGTATACTCATGTTTTCCCAAATAGTGATTAAAACATCCATGGCTTGCTCCAACATAATTCACACCTGTAAGAAAACCGCAATACAGGAATCCATAAAATTCAGTTACCTTATGCTCTCACGGCACTATATCACAGATGGAGCGTTCCCCCATCTCGGCATGTCTCTCTGTACACCGCGCCAGCGCTGCCCTCATACCGCCGTGCGTCATCACCCGGTGTTAGAGGCAGGCCAATCTCGCAGCATGCTCTCACAGCGCTACATTAAAGATGGAGCATTCCCCCAACTCGGCGTGTCTCCCTGTTCACTACGCCTGCACCACCATCGCATCGCAGCGCATCTCAAACCCAGCACCCAGGGTGGACCAACACTGCAACACGTGCATGCCCTGCACCCCACGCCTGTAACAGGGCGAACACCGAAGGAGCACCAAAGTTACCAAGTCTGGAAACCTGGTCAACCATCAGTATTACCTCGCGCAGCATCTTCATGTCGCCCAAGATTCTCTATACATCAAAGCGCTGTATTCACTAGAAGCAGCAATAAAACCTTGTAGTGACCCCAGCCTGAATTACATAATCATTATAACCGTTACCTGTATTTATTGAGGACTATATTAGATATGGTATTGACCACAATCTATGTGACCTCCCGGGAATACAACCCGGTATGTGTGACCGGTCCTGAGGTCACTCTAAATTCTATGTTTAACCCTTTAGGTTTGAGTGTATCCAAACAATGGATCCACCTCAATTCGCATTTTTTTTTAGGAGGGACACCCTGTCTCCCCCCTCTTTGGCATGGCCACATGATCAAGTATCATAAACCTAAGTTCCTGTTCTTTATGTTTGTACTCACTGAAGTGTTTAGATACCAGGAGGTCTTTCCTCTCATTTCTAATACTAAACCTATGATTGTTCAAACGTGTCTTCACGTCTGTGGTTGTCTCCCCCACATACAGCAGCTTGCAGGGGCACCACAAGACATAAACCACACACGAAGAATCACAGGTAAGATAATGTCTAATTACGCACTTTTCTCCTGTTGCTATATATATATATATGATTGTCTGAGACCAGCCACCCGGACAGCTGCAGCAACAATCGGTTTGTATAACCAAATAATTTCTGCAAACTGTCAGAAACCGTCTCAGGGAAGCTCATCTGCTCGTCGTTCTCATCGGGGTCTGGACCTGACTGCAGTTTGTCGTCGTAACCGACTTGAGTGGGCAAATGCTCACATTCGATGGCGTCTGGCATGTTGGAGAGACGTTCTGTTCACGGAAGAGTCCCGTTTTTCACTGTTCAGGGCAGATGGCAGACAGGGTGTGTGGCGTCGTGTGGGTGAGCGGTTTGCTGACGTCAAGTTTGTGGATCGAGTGGCCCATGGTGGTGGTGGGGTTATGGTATGGGCAGGGGTATGTTATGGACAACGAACATAGGTGCATTTTATGGATGGCATTTTGAATGCACAGAGATACCGTGAGGAGATCCTGAGGCCCATTGTTGTGCCGTTCATCCACGACCATCACCTCATGTTGCAGCATGATAATGCACAGCCCCATATTGCAAGGATCTGGACACAAATCCTGGAAGCTGAAAACATCCCAGTTCTTGCATGGCCAGCATACTCACCGGACATGTCACCCAATGGGCATGTTTGGGATGCTCTGGATCGGCGTATACGACAGCGTGTTCCAGTTCCTGCCAATATTCTGCAACTTCGCACAGCTAATGAAGAGGAGTGGACCAAAATTCCACAGACCACAATCAACAACCTGATCAACTCTATGCGATGGAGAGGTGTTGCACTGCGTGAGGCAAATGGTGATTTCACAGTCGTTACCTTTGACTGTGACCTTCTGTCTATGCTCTCGCTGCAGCTCCGTTCCTGTGTGTCATTTGTGGTTCTTTATGGGTTAACTCCCCTGTGTGCCTATTAGGAGTTAATCCTCTGTCTGCTCCATGGGTGTGGCTTCTCTGCTGCACCCATGGAACCTGTATATAAGGCCTCATGCACACGACCGTTGTGTGCATCCGTGGCCGTTGTGCCGTTTTCCTTTTTTTTTCGCGGACCCATTGACTTTCAATTGGTCCGTGGAAAAATCAGAAAATGCACAGTTTTGCAGCCGAGACCGTGATCCGTGTATCCTGTCCGTCAAAAAAATAAGACCTGTCCTATTTTTTTGACGGACAACGGTTCACGGATCCATTCCAGTCAATGGGTCCGTGAAAGAAAATGCTTTTTCAGAGCTGAGTTTTCACTTCGTGACTCAGATCCGACAGTATATTTTAACACAGAGGCGTTCTTATAGTGATGGGGACGCTTCTATGTTAGAATATACTACAAACTGTGTACATGACTGCCCCCTGCTGCCTGGCAGCACCCGATCTCTTACAGGGGGCTGTGATCAGTACAATTAACCCCTCAGGTGCTGCACCTGAAGGGGTTAATTGTGCGTATCATAGCCCCTGTAAGAGATCCGGGGCTGCCAGGCAGCAGGGGGCAGACCATCGGCCTCCCCCGGCCCCCCTCCCTCTATTGCATTAATAACATTGGTGGCAGTGTGCAGCCTCCCTTCTCCCCCCCCCCCCCCCCCGATCATTGGTGGCAGCAGAGTTCCGAGCGATTAAACTGGGACTCCGATCGGAAGTCTATGCCAGCCTCAGTGCCTCATCACATCTCCTGCCACAGTGCGCCGTGATTTGCCAGCCACACTGCCTCATCACATTAGCAGCCATAATTCCCTCTTACTATGCCAGTCTCAATGCCACCTGGCAACCACAGTGTCTCATCACATTGCAAGCCACAGTGTTTAATCACAGTGCCCGCTGACTACGCTAGCCACAGAGCACTATCATAAGTAGGGCCAGTTCACACCACTTATTCTCTCTCTCCCCCCCCATCATTGGTGGCAGCGGAGTTCCGATCGGAGTCCCAGTTTAACCGCTGGGGATCCGATCGGTAACCATAGCAACCGGGACGGTACTGCAGTCCTGGTTGGCATGGTTACTTAGCAATAGTAGAAGCATCATACTTACCTGCTGGCTGCTGCGATGTCTGTGTCCGGCCGGGAGCTCCTCCTACTGGTAAGTGACAGCAATGCGCCGCACAGACCTGCCACTTACCAGTAGGAGGAGCTCCGCTGCCACCAATGATAGGGGGGGGAGAGAATAAGTGGTGTGAACTGGCCCTACTTATGATAGTGCTCTGTGGCTAGCGTAGTCAGCGGGCGCAGTGATTAAACACTGTGGCTTGCAATGTGATGAGACACTGTGGTTGCCAGGTGGCATTGAGACTGGCATAGTGAGAGGGAATTATGGCTGCTAATGTGATGAGGCAATCTGGCTAGCAAAGTCAGGGGGCACTGTGGCTGTAAATTTGATGAGGAATCATGGCATAGTCAGGGGGCCTTATGGCTTCTAATGTGTTGAGGCAGTGTGGCTGGCAAATCACGGCGCACTGTGGCAGGAGATGTGATGAGGCACTGAGGCTGGCATAGACTTCCGATCGGAGTCGCAGTTTAATCGCTGGGGCTCCGATCGGAACTCTGCTGCCACCAATGATGGGGGGGGGGGGGGGAAGGGAGGCCGCACACTGCCACCAATGTTATTAATGCAATAGAGGGAGGGTGAGGGGGGCCGCACTGGCCTCCAATGAATTTTAAACTGGGGAGGGAGGGGGGTCTGCCCCCTGCTGCCTGGCAGCCCCGGATCTCTTACTGGGGGCTATGATACGCACAATTAACCCCTTCAGGTGCGGCACCTGAGGGGTTAATTGTGCTGATCACGGCCCCCTGTAAGAGATCGGGTGCTGCCAGGCAGCAGGGGGCAGTCATGTACACAGTTTGTAGTATATTCTAACTAGAAGCGTCCCCATCACCATGGGAACGCCTCTGTGTTAGAATATACTGTCGGATATGAGATTTTACTATGTAACTCATATCCGACAGTATATTCTAACATAGAGGCGTTCCCATGGTGATGGGGACACTTCAAGTTAAAATATACCATCGGATTGGAGAAAACTCCGATCCGATGGTATAAAAGAGACTCCAGACTTTACATTGAAAGTCAATGGGGACGGATCCGTTTGCAATTGCACCATATTGTGTCAACGTCAAACGGATCCGTCCCCATTGACTTGCATTGTAATTCAGGACGGATCCGTTTGGCTCCGCACGGCCAGGCGGACACCAATACAACTTTTTTTTCATGTCCGTGGATCCTCCAAAAATCAAGGAAGACCCACGGACGAAAAAACGGTCACGGATCACGGAAAAACTGAACCCCGTTTTGCGGACCGTGAAAAAATACGGTCGTGTGCATGAGGCCTAGGGCCTCATGCACACGACCGTTGTGTGCATCCGTGGCCGTTGTGCCGTTTTCCTTTTTTTTCCGCGGACCCATTGACTTTCAATGGGTCCGTGGAAAAATCGGAAAATGCACCGTTTTGCAGCCGAGACCGTGATCCGTGTATCCTGTCCGTCAAAAAAATAAGACCTGTCCTATTTTTTTGACGGACAACGGTTCACGGACCCATTCAAGTCAATGGGTCCGTGAAAGAACACGGATGCACACAAGATTGGCATCCGTGTCCGTGATCAGTGGCCGTAGGTTACTTTAATACAGACGGATCCGAAGATCCGTCTGCATAAAAGATTTTTCAGAGCTGAGTTTTCACTTCGTGAAAACTCAGATCCGACATTATATTCTAACACAGAGGCGTTCCCATGGTGATGGGGACGCTTCAGGTTAGACTATATTAAAATAACTGTGTACATGACTGCCCCCTGCTGCCTGGCAGGTGCTGCCAGGCAGCAGGGGGCAGCCCCCCCCCTGTAGTTAACACATTGGTGGCCAGTGCGGCCGCCCCCCCCCTCCCTCCCCTGTAGTTAACTCATTGGTGGCCAGTGGGCCCCCCTCCCTCCCCTGTAGTTAACTCATTGGTGGCCAGTGGGCCCCCCTCCCTCCCCTGTAGTTAACTCATTGGTGGCCAGTGGGCCCCCCTCCCTCCCCTGTAGTTAACTCGTTGGTGGCCAGTGGGCCCCCCTCCCGCCCCTGTAATTAACTCGTTGGTGGCCAGTGGGCCCTCTCCCCTCCCTCCCCCTCCTAAATAAAATCTCCCCCCTTATCATTGGTGGCAGCGGAGAGTACCGATCGGAGTCCCAGTTTAATCGCTGGGGCTCCGATCGGTAACCATGGCAACCAGGACGCTACTGCTGTCACGGTTGCCATGGTTACTTAGCAATTTGTAGAAACATTATACTTACCTGCGAGCTGCGATGTCTGCGTCCGGCCGGGAGCTCCTCCTACTGGTAAGTGACAGGTCATTAAGCAATGCGCCGCACAGACCTGTCACTTACCAGTAGGAGGAGCTCCCGGCCGGACGCAGACATCGCAGCTCGCAGGTAAGTATAATGCTTCTACAAATTGCTAAGTAACCATGGCAACCGGGACTGCAGTAGCGTCCTGGTTGCCATGGTTACTGTTCGGAGCCCCAGCGATTAAACTGGGACTCCGATCGGTACTCTCCGCTGCCACCAATGATAGGGGGGGAGATTTTAATTAGGAGGGGGAGGGAGGGGAGAGGGCCCACTGGCCACCAACGAGTTAACTACAGGGGAGGGAGGAGGGGCCCACTGGCCACCAACGAGTTAACTACAGGGGAGGGAGGGGGGCCGGCCGCACTGGCCACCAACAAGTTACCTACAGGGGAGGGAGGGGGGGCCCACTGGCCACCAACGAGTTAACTACAGGGGAGGGAGGGGGGGGCCCACTGGCCACCAACGAGTTAACTACAGGGGAGGGAGGGGGGCCCACTGCCCACCAATGAGTTAACTACAGGGGAGGGGGGGGGGGGGCGGCCGCACTGGCCACCAATGTGTTAACTACAGGGGGCAGTCATGTACACAGTTCTTTTAGTATATTCTAACCTGAAGCGTCCCCATCACCATGGGAACACCTCTGTGTTAGAATATACTGTCGGATTTGAGTTTCACGATGTAACTCAAATCCGACGGTATATTCTAACATAGAGGCGTTCCCATGGTGATGGGGATGCTTCAAGTTAAAATATACCATCGGATTGGAGAAAACTCTGATCCTATGATATATTAACTCCTGACTTTACATTGAAAGTCAATGGGGGACGGATCCGTTTGAAATTGCACCATATTGTGTCAACGTCAAACGGATCCGTCCCCATTGACTTGCATTGTAATTCAGGACGGATCCGTTTGGCTCCGCACGGCCAGGCGTGGATCCTCCAAAAATCAAGGAAGACCCACGGACGAAAAAACGGTCACGGATCACGGAAAAACAGAACCCGTTTTTGCGGACCGCAAAAAAATACGGTCGTGTGCATGAGGCCTAAGGCTGAGGTTTCCTCAGTTCTGTGTCAGCTCTCCTGGTGTGTGTTGTCTTGTCCTGTCCTGCACCTGGTTTGTACTCTCTCTCCCATGCTGCTGACCCATGGGATCCGTGTCTGTCTGTCTGTGCTCTGTGGGTTTCCCTACTTGTTCATTCCCGTCCTCTTTGACGTCCTCTTTCCTGTCTTTTTGTTATCTGTTCTGCCAGTTATGTTTTAGTTACTTTGTGTGTATTCATATGTCTCGGTTCAGCAAGCGCCTAGCTGCAGAGTGCTATGCGCAAGTCCACGCAGTATACCACTGGTGGAGCAAGTCCTTCTCTGCTCATTGTCACTCCTGTTTCCTTGCTATGTGTTTCTGCTTGTGTTATTAGTTGCCCTGTTTTGTATTTGCCTGTCTGTTATGTTTGCCTATGTGCCGTCGGTACCTTCTGTTGTCCATTCGTTCCTGCTGTCACTGTCTAGTTCACGCTCCAGAGTGGACCCTGGCAACTTCCTGCGGCAAAGTCTAACCCTACCATCTAGGGCTCTAGTGAATACCAGGAGTTGCTTAGTCACGCCCCTCTGGAGTATTACTAGACAGTGGCGCAGTGGGGTTTTTCTCCCACTGTGCTGACGGTACATAGAGCTCTTGTTTTGTCTGTGCTGCCTTCCTTGGTTTTTGTTTGTGCAATAAACTCTTGTGTGTCTGTACCTGATTTCCGTTTGTTTATTGCTTGACGACGCAGTGGTCTCTCCTGGGACCTCCAACTCGTGACAGGTGACCACACCAGATACTGAATGGTTTTCTGACCCCCCCCCTCCACCAGTAAGGAAAAACTGTGCACATTTCAGAGTATCCTTTTATTGTGGGCAGTCTAAGGCACACCTGTGCAATATTCATGCTGTCTAATCAGCACCTTGATATGAAACACCTGTGAAGTTACATGGATTATCTCGGCAAAGGAGATGTGCTCACTAACACAGATTTAGGCCTCATGCACACAACCGTATTTTTTTGCGGTTGCGCAAAAACGGGTTCAGTTTTTCGGTGATCCGTGACCGTTTTTTCGTCCGTGGGTCTTTCTTGGTTTTTGGAGGATCCACGGACATGAAAAAAAAGTCGTTTTGGTGTCCGGCTGGCCGTGCAGAGCCAAACGGATCGGTCCTAAATTACAATGCAAGTCAATGGGGACGGATCCGTTTGACTTTGACACAATATGGTGCAATTTCAAACGGATCCGTCCCCCATTGACTTTCAATGTAAAGTCAGGAGTTAATGTACCATAGGATCAGAGTTTTCTCCAATCCGATGGTATATTTTAACTTGAAGCGTCCCCATCACCATGGGAACGCCTCTATGTTAGAATATACCGTCGGATTTGAGTTACATCGTGAAACTCAAATCCGACAGTATATTCTAACACAGAGGCGTTCCGATGGTGATGGGGACGCTTCAGGTTAGAATATACTAAAAGAACGGTGTACATGACTGCCCCCTGCTGCCTGGCAGGTGCTGCCAGGCAGCAGGGGGCAGCCCCCCCCTGTCGTTAACACATTGGTGGCCAGTGCGGCCGGCCCCCCCCTCCCCTGTAGTTAACTCGTTGGTGGCCAGTGGGCCCCCCCTCCCTCCCCTGTAGTTAACTCATTGGTGACCTGTCACTTACCAGTAGGAGGAGCTCCCGGCCGGACGCAGACATCGCAGCTCGCAGGTAAGTATAATGGTTCTACAAATTGATAAGTAACCATGGCAACCGTGACAGCAGTAGCGTCCTGGTTGCCATGGTTACCGATCGGAGCCCCAGCGATTAAACTGGGACTCCGATCGATACTCTCCGCTGCCACCAATGATAGGGGGGAGATTTTAATTAGGAGGGGGAGGGAGGGGAGAAGGCCCACTGGCCACCAACGAGTTAACTACAGGGGAGGGAGGGGGGGGCCCACTGGCCAACAACGAGCTAACTACAGGGGAGGGAGGGGGGCCGGCCGCACTGGCCACCAACGAGTTAACTACAGGGGAGGGAGGGGGGCCCACTGGCAACCAACAAGTTAACTACAGGGGAGGGAGGGGGACCCACTGGCCACCAATGAGTTAACTACAGGGGAGGGAGGGGGGCCCACTGGCCACCAATGAGTTAACTACAGGGGAGGGGGGGCCACTGGCCACCAATGTGTTAACTACAGGGGAGGGAGGGGGGGGGCGGCCGCACTGGATACCAATGTGTTAACTACGGGGGGGGGAACTGCCCCCTGCTGCCTGGCAGCACCTGCTAGGCAGCAGGGGGCAGTCATGTACACAGTTCTTTTAGTATATTCTAACCTGAAGCGTCCCCATCACCATGGGAACGCCTCTGTGTTTGAATATACTGTCGGATTTGAGTTTTCACGAAGTGAAAACTCAACTCGTAAAAAGCTTTTATGCAGACGGATCTTCGGATCCGTCTGTATTAAAGTAACCTACGGATCACGGACGCGGATGCCAATCTTATGTGCATCCGTGTTCTTTCACGGACCCATTGACTTGAATGGGTCCGTGAACCGTTGTCCGTCAAAAAAATAGGACAGGTCATTTTTTTTGACGGACAGGATACACGGATCACGGTCTCGGCTGCAAAACGGTGCATTTTCCGATTTTTCCACGGACTCATTGAAAGTCAATGGATCCGCGAAAAAAAACGGAAAACGGCACAACGGCCACGGATGCACACAACGGTCGTGTGCATGAGGCCTTAGACAGATATGTGAACAATATTTGAAATTAATGGGTCTTTTGTGTAAGTAGAAAATGTTTCAGATCTTTGAGTTCAGCTCATTCAAAATGGGAGCAAAACCAAAAGTGTTGTGTTTATATTTTTGTTCAGTGTGTGTATATATATATATATACAGTACAGACCAAAAGTTTGGACAGACCTTCTCATTCAAAGAGTTTTCTTTATTTTCATGACTATGAAAATTGTAGATTCACACTGAAGGCATCAAAACTATGAATTAACACATGTGGAATTATATACATAACAAACAAGTGTGAATCAACAGAACATATGTCATATTCTAGGTTCTTCAAAGTAGCCACCTTTTGCTTTGATTACTGCTTTGCACACTCTTGGCATTCTCTTGATGAGCTTCAAGAGGTAGTCCCCTGAAATGGTTTTCACTTCACAGGTGTGCCCTGTCAGGTTTAATAAGTGGGATTTCTTGCCTTATAAATGGGGTTGGGACCATCAGTTGCATTGAGGAGAAGTCAGGTGGATACACAGCTGATAGTCCTACTGAATAGACTGTTAGAATTTGTATTATGGCAAGAAAAAAGCAGCTAAGTAAAGAAAAACAAGTGGCCATCATTACTTTAAGAAATTAATTTCAGTCAGTCAGCCGAAAAATTGGGAAAACTTTGAAAGTAAGGGCTATTTGACCATGAAGGAGAGTGATGGGGTGCTGCGCCAGATGACCTGGCCTCCACAGTCACCGGACCTGAACCCAATCGAGATGGTTTGGGGTGAGCTGGACCGCAGAGTGAAGGCAAAAGGGCCAACAAGTGCTAAGCATCTCTGGGAACTCCTTCAAGACTGTTGGAAGACCATTTCAGGGGACTACCTCTTGAAGCTCATCAAGAGAATGCCAAGAGTGTGCAAAGCAGTAATCAAAGAAAAAAGGTGGCTACTTTGAAGAACCTAGAATATGACATATTTTCAGTTGTTTCACACTTGTTTGTTATGTATATAATTCCACATGTGTTAATTCATAGTTTTGATGCCTTCATAGTCATGAAAATAAAGAAAACTCTTTGAATGAGAAGGTGTGTCCAAACTTTTGGTCTGTACTGTATATATATATATATATATATATATATATATTTGTGGTCATGGCTGCGGAGATACCGACCTGACCTGAAGGGTGGAAACCAGCTTAACTGAATGGCCAGAACTAACTATTTAAATGGCTAGTGGTATGCCCTTAGCCATGAGCGTGGGTAGGCCTATAAGGGGGCAAAAAATGCAACCATAGGACATTTGTTAAATAATAATTTTATATATATATTTTTTTAACAAGTGTGTTTCAAAATGCCAGATTACAGAAAGCATAGGAGATCTCTGCGTGAGGGTTAGGGATGTAGCGAACAAAGCATGAGGAACGTCACCTATTCAGCTTGTTGATGATACAGTATGTCCAGTTACTCCGTGTCGAGAGGCCGAGGAAGCTGCTCCAATGTGAAAATGATGTCCTGAAATAAGACTAGGATCAAAACCTAGGCCGGAAGATAAAGTGCGGATATGTGAGATGAATTGGGACGAGGTGAGATAATGATTATTAAATGGAAGCAAAGGACTATCCGATGGAGCATCACCTAGAAATAGTAAAAGTTTGTTTAACACCTGAACCGGGCACCAGTTGTTGAAAGTCTTGTAGTATCTGATCGCTACCGGAGGTCCGGTTTGGGAAGTTTTGGTGGATGTCAATGATAGAATGAAGTGAACCTCGTGCCACTCTAGTTGTCCTTTAGTTAACTCCTTAAGGACACAGCCTTATTTCACCTTAAGGCCCAGGCCATTTTTTGCAAATCTGACCAGTGTCACTTTAAGTGGTGATAACTTTAAAACGCTTTTAGTTATCCAGGCCATTCTGAGATTGTTTCTTCGTCACATATTGTACTTCATGTGTAACACCCCAGAGTTGTGTTACTAAATTCTTTTACCCCGCTACAACCTGTTAAGAGCATTTGCCATGTCATCTAATGTAATTTCACATAATATTCTCACAAATGTGCATTGAAAGCCTTGTTACATGTATATTGCTGTAATTTCTATGTTCACCAGCAGGTGGCAGCAGGTAGTGTTCCAGCCACCCCGGCTAGGGGAAGGCTGTGCGAGTAGGAGCTCCCAGATATAGGGATCCAAAGCCAGGATATTGTCTCAGCTGAGACATTGATCATCACCCCCAGCCTGAGCCTTGCAGCCTCAGCTGGAAGAAAACAAGCAGCCACCTCCAGTTACAGGAAGAAGCATACCCTGAGACAATAACTGTGAGTACCGACCAGAGACCCAGGAGAAGCCATATGCCTCCTCAGCTAGTCAGTCCCAATACAGCAGAAGATAGATAGTGCAGAAGCTAAATTCCTGCCACATTACAGAGCTACAAAGCAGACGTCCTTTTCCTGCAAAAGCTCCAGGCACATGATAGAGCAGAAGATAGTTTCCTGTCACACATTGCCAATACCTGCTGGGACCAAAGACTATTGCTGTATCTTGTTTGGATGAAAGTTACTTCCAGTAAAGACAAGTTTGAACTTCACCCAAAGTCTGGATCTCAATTTCTGCTACCAGTTCCTCTATTACTCCTACTAGCACAACACTCATTTTATTGCAAGTAAGCCAGGATCCAGGAGTCCATCCGTACCTAGGTAGGAGACACCGTTGACACTATTACTACTACCATACAGAGACATTACCCCACTCTGGCATTCCTAACCTGGTACGTGAGTTACAACACCTTAAAGGGCCCTGTGTTAGTACCCTGTGCACGCTGCAATTGGCATCACGAACAAAACTATAAACTATCACTTACACCTGACCAAGCCATTGCATATTATTTTGCGTCAGAGTGCATACCCCAATCCAGCTCTATTGCATTTTTGGCGTCACGAACAGGATAGGATTGAATTGTGTGCCTATCCCTGTTACAACAGAACCGGATCCAATTGTGTGGCCAACAGGATCAAATTGTATGTTTTATAGTAATTCAAGATCTGAGAATTGTGCCAAAACCCTGAAAATGGACTTTATTACTTTTGTTGCGGGACCAGAAAACGCTGCATTGTGCACGTCAGCACTACAAGGGTTAATCTGCAATTTTTCCTTCATGGCCCAGCGTCTTCATGGCTATCAGGAGCGCGAAAATTATGACTATGCCCTCCTAGAAGTGGGAACTCTCAAGCCTGCCCACCAAGAACTTTGCAATGCGAGCCAAGGGAGTGCAGACTCCTCCCTCTGGGCTCCACCCTCATTTCCTGAACGCACCCCGACAGAGGAGATAAAAAAGATGGCGCTCCCTTCACCAAAATGGAACCAAATGGTTATCAGAGGAGAGCCTGTTTACGAAGACCACCCGCCAGAGATTCAAGTCTCCCAACTGGTGAAGAGAAGTGTTCCTTCCGTCTTTGCCCAGACGGCTTGGGAATTTGGATCGGCCGTGGAGGAGTGGGTGAGGCAGGTTGTGGATGATGCCCAGCCAGGGGACCCTAGGCTAACCAGACGCACTGGGACTATGCTCTGGTTCTCAGTTCAAAGAGGAGTAGGCTTCCTCCAAGACATCATTCTGGGGCTGAAATATTTGTGGGCCGCCGCTCTGTAAAGCATCATTACTTGCCTCAGGCCCGTCATAATCTGTACGCAGGGGATCAGGTGGAATATACCCCCATGCGCTCCATACAAGGCCCATTTGCTGCCGGTGTGACCCTGCTGGCCAAACCTTTAACCCCTGCAGTTACCCCAGAGTCCTGGCAGGAAGACGCAGGCTCTGCAGGGAAAATCCGTTGTCTGCAAGAAACTCAGGATGACAGGTTTCAGTTTAAAGAACAGCATCAGTCTGAACCTGAACCCCTCATCCCTGACCTGGCTGCACCACCAACCCTACGGGTGGGCAAGATTAACAATTCGGTTCTGACATTTAACCCCAGGGTGCAACCGTATGTCCTACCTTGGAAGCAGCCCCAGGCACCATCTGTTTGCCTACCAGAACCCCTTAAGCCGGAGGTATTAACCGCCTCTACACCGGCTAGGGAACCCGACTTGCAGCAGGTCACTACTGCTTTCACAAGGCTGTCTGCACAGCCACCACCAAAGAGCACCACTAAAAGGCAGTGGTGTACTACTACAGCTGCGACTTTGAGCTACCAGAAGCAAGAGCGCCCCCTAATGTGCTTTAGCAGCTCAAGCAGCGAGGAGGACCTGGACTTCCTTCTCTAAATGCTCCTTTTCTCAAATGAAAGGACTATTGGGAGCCACGTCATGGACTGTTCCTGACGGGTGAGGACACGTTGGCATGGTTTTAATGTTTTCTTTTTAGGTTGCCCTATTTTGTCCTCACCCTGATGGTCATGCACTGTAAGGACTCCCTCCATCATCATTTAACCCCTTGCATCCAAGTTCTCATCGTTTTCTCAGGTTACTTGATAACCTCATGGAACTATGGTTCTAAAACTACGACAAATAATTATTATTCCTGTTGATTACAATAGACTTTTTACAGTTTCCAGAGGATTCTACTTCAACTAGACGGACTCAAGCCTTATTTGAGCATATTATTGCATTAATAAAATGTGCACTATTTAAAAAAATGTTTACTGCAACGTAAAAAGCTTGCACCCAAAGAAAAGACTCAAATGTTTACCTGAGCTCTTTGTGATTCATACTGTGATATTATTGCACTCATATTACCAGTTTACATGTTATGTAACGTTTAAGTATTATATGCCCATTGTGTGTATTCTCTCCTAGGTGCCGCAATGTGATCTCATGCACTTATTGTGATAATTGCACTTAACTCCTTAACCACCACCCGACCGCCTAACGCAGGGATGTGTCCTGCGGGCGGCCGGGTTATTCCTCCTGGATGCATATACGCGTCATCTCGCGAGACGTGAGATGACGCGTATATGCGCCCCGCACATGTGCAGTGCGGGTCGGCAAAAGGCGCACAAGGAGTTGGTCACCAGCCTGCCAGCCAATGATCAGCGCTGGCAGGTTGGTGACTTTTAAAATAACGAACCACCAGCCATATAACACATTATATTTATAAATATAAGGTGTTAAATGGCTTCTGTGCTCTCTGCTGGGTCCTATTCGTCGGTTGGTTCCAGCAGAGAGCACAGATCACAGTGAGTACACCAAGCACTACATATTTAGCCCCAGATCACCCCCCCCCCATCACCCGTATTAACCCCTTGATCAACCCTGTCAATCACTAGTGAAAGGGAAAAAAGCGATCAGTGTAAACTGTCACTTTTTTTTTCACCAGTATTGACGGTTAGGTTTAGGATAGTTTAGGCCCCTTTGGTAGATAGTTAGCTTCAGTTAGCGCCCAGCCCACCGCACCACAGTCACTGATTCGCTGATTAGCGTATCGCTAATCAGCATTTGTACTTTTATAGTATCTGTAAGTGATCAGAACTGATCACAGTCAGATCTATAATAGTATTAGTGTCACCTTAGCTCGCCCTCCACCCAAAACGCAGTGTTTGCCCGATCAGGCCTGATCGGTCGCCCACACGTGCGTTCACCCACGCCCGCCCCGCCGCAGTGACAATTTTATTTTTTTTGATCACTGCACAATCACTACACAAGCGCTGCGGCGATAAAAAAATCAGCTTTGATATTTTTTATCAATCGCAGCGGCCTCCGGTACTTCGCTAGCCTCCCCTTTGTAAGACAGGCTTGCTTTTTTTCTTGTAGTAAAGGTTTGAAACCGCGCTGCTTGTGATTTAGTCATCCGATGCACAAGGGAATGAATCAGGGTATTAGCCTTCGTCCTCCTCTCTCAAAGGGTTCGATCCTCCTCAGACCGCCTCCTCTGTAAGATTAAATGACCGGCATATAGTGAAGTACCCTCTTAGTTGTTACTAAAAACGGTTTTATTCTACTCACAGACAAGGGTAGATAACAGGCATATCACAATGATAAAATCAGTAAGGTTCCTGCCCGACCCGGCTTTCGCTCTCTGGCTTCCTCAGGGCCGACAACTGCGCATGTCCATAGTAGGGCCCTTTAAATAGCCCAGCTTCCCATCCCCAAACTGTGGGAGCCATAACTCAATCCGATCATGTTAAAATACATCGATGAGATATAATACTTTTTACATATACTTAATAGGAGAATTAATCTCATAACAAAACAAAATAAAATTAAGACATCAGGCGTACATCAAATATGCCCAACAAAAAGATTGGTTACATAATAAGAAAGCTTAACTTTAACTTATCTACGATATTTTCCACTATCAAGTTACCACAGCCTTATGATATATGTAAGCCTCATTAGAACATTCTATTATCCCTTTCATCTGGACCGCATTTATGTATTACATCCATCCTCTATTTCTTTCTATTCTCTTTCTATTTAAACAGCCTTTATTCTACATTCTCAAATGTAATCCACATTTTCAAATCCCGTTCGTCACGCAATAACATCATTTCCTCTCCGCCCCCTATTGGTCACGTTACTCCAAAAATTCTCAACCCCACCTCTTTCCCATTCATGACATTTATATCACATGATCCAACCGCCCAATCAACAGTCACTCCTTATGACGTTTCTCAAAAGGTCCTCAAGACAAAGAAGAAACCTCTTTGATTAGTTCCACCCAGAAAAAACACTTCTTATTCTATATTTTACACTAAACATGGCTTCAGATCGAACTCTATGTTCAGGCCGCTCAGTTGCAAGGTCCCTAGCTGATAAATTATTGTACTTCTTTTCGAATAATTTGTAACAGCGAGTCGCCTCCTCGCCAGTGTGGTTTAACCACTTCTACTCCAGCAAACTTCAAGCCCCGCGGGTTCTTACCATGCATGAGCTTGAAGTGAGCTGACACACTGTGGCTCATCAATCCTCTCTTGATATTCCCTATATGTTCTTGGATCCTCACTTTTAACTTCCTCACTGTCCTGCCAACGTATTGGAGTCCACAGGGGCACTCCAATACGTATATTATGCCCTCATTCTCACAAGAGCAATTTCCTTTTATTCGAAATTCTCCTCCGTTTTTATTGGATACAATACAGTTAAGTGTTCTCATTCTTCCTTTTGTGTTCCGATTTTTACACCCGGTACAGAACCCACACCATGAGAACTTCCCTCCCTCTATGCCCCGCTTTACACCCACTGGGGGGATGGCACTATGCACCAGCTTGGTTCTGATATTTGGAGCCTTTCTAAAGATAAACGAAGGGTTCTCAGGTATAGCCTTCCCTAGTACTGGGTCTTTTTTAAGTGTACCCCAGTTCTTTCTAACTGCTTTTTTGACAATATCCGACATTGAGCAATATCTTGTTGTAAAGGAAAACCTGTAATCCTTCTCATTCTTTTTTTCCTTCTTATTTTCCCTTTCTTTCTTATTCTCTTCTTCTACAGTCTGGATGCACGCTTCCAGGCTGTCTTATTCATACCCCCTTTCAAGGAATCGGTCTTTTAACACCTTACCCTGTAATCTACACCTTCTGTACCGGGTGTAAAAATCGGAACACAAAAGGAAGAATGAGAACACTCAACTGTATTGTATCCAATAAAAACGGAGGAGAATTTCGAATAAAAGGAAATTGCTCTTGTGAGAATGAGGGCATAATATACGTATTGGAGTGCCCCTGTGGACTCCAATACGTTGGCAGGACAGTGAGGAAGTTAAAAGTGAGGATCCAAGAACATATAGGGAATATCAAGAGAGGATTGATGAGCCACAGTGTGTCAGCTCACTTCAAGCTCATGCATGGTAAGAACCCACGGGGCTTGAAGTTTGCTGGAGTAGAAGTGGTTAAACCACACTGGTGAGGAGGCGACTCGCTGTTACAAATTAACCGAAAAGAAGTACAATGGATTTACCAGCTAGGGACCTTGCAACCGAGCGGCCTGAACATAGAGTTCGATCTGAAGCCGTGTTTAGTGTAAAATATAGAATAAGAAGTGTTTTTTCTGGGTGGAACTAATCAAAGAGGTTTCTTCTTTGTCTTGAGGACCTTTTGAGAAACGTCATAAGGAGTGACTGTTGATTGGGCGGTTGGATCATGTGATATGAATGTCATGAATGGGAAAGAGGTGGGGTTGAGAATTTTTGGAGTAACGTGACCAGTAGGGGGCGGAGAGGAAATGATGTTATTGCGTGACGAACGGGATAAGAAAATGTGAAAGGATTACCATTCGAGAATGTGGAATAAAGGCTGTGTAAATAGAAAGAGAATAGAAAGAAATAGAGGATGGATGTAATACATAAATGCGGTCCAGATGAAAGGGATAATAGAATGTTCTAATGAGGCTTACATATATCATAAGGCTGTGGTAACTTGATAGTGGAAAATATAGTAGATAAGTTAAAGTTAAGCTTTCTTATTATGTAACCAATCTTTTTGTTGGGCATATTTGATGTACGGCTGATGTCTTAATTTTATTTTGTTTTGTTATGAGATTAATTCTCCTATTAAGTATATGTAAAAAGTATTGTATCTCATCGATGTATTTTAACATGATCGGATTGAGTTATGGCTCCCACAGTTTGGAGATGGGAAGCTGGGCTATTTAAAGGGCCCTACTATGGACATGAGCAGTTGTCGGCCCTGAGGAAGCCAGAGAGCGAAACCCGGGTCGGGCAGGAACCTTACTGATTTTATCATTGTGATATGCCTGTTATCTACCCTTGTCTGTGAGTAGAATAAAACCGTTTTTAGTAACAACTAAGAGGGTACTTCACTATATGCCGGTCATTTAATCTTACAGAGGAGTCGGTCTGAGGAGGATCGAACCCTTTGAGAGAGGAGGACGAAGGCTAATACCCTGATTCATTCCCTTGTGCATCGGATGACTAAATCACAAGCAGCGCGGTTTCAAACCTTTACTACATGACTTTTCAGTGTGAATTACCCACCACACTACACCGGAACCAGCAGCGCAAGTAACTGTCCGTGTTTTGGGACACAGGATTGACATTTTCTAATTTATTGCTTTTTTTCTTGGATAGTCTCAGCGAATACCCCCTAAATTTAGTTGACCAAATGGCAAGGAAGGGGTATTCTTCTGAAGAGGCCTACAGGCTTCTGACCCAGTCGGATGAGGAATGGGAACCCTCATCTGACGAATCCAGCGGGTCAGAATACGAACCTGTAGAAAGCAGTGGCAGTCTGACCCAAAGTTCGGAAGATGAGGTTGAGGTCCCTGATACCACCAGGCGTACCCGGCCCCGTGTTGCTAGACCACATGTTGCGCAGGATCCGCTTCAAGGGCAGCAGAGTGGGGCTGGCGCTGTCGGCAAAAGTGGCAAACACTTTGTATATAAAAAAAAATTAAAAAAAATTCCAGCAATGATTTATTCATCCACATCGATTGAAGTGAATGGAGAAATCGGGTTTGCCAGGGCATACGGGCTGAGTGGGTTTGGATGCGGAGCTCCTATGTCCTGGCAGAAGCCTTTCCCCTCTTTTTTTTTTTTTTGCACATTTTTTGGCAGAGATTTTTTTATCCACATTGATCGATGCGAATGAAGAAATCTGTGCCGGGCTGAACGGAAAACAATCTCATTACCATATAAGGAGAATAGCAGAAACTCCTAATGCTGGCCATACATGTAATGATTGCGGAGACCCTCAAATGCCAGGGCAGTACAAACACCCTACAAATGACCCCATTTTGGAAAGAAGACACCCCAAGGTATTCGCTGAGGGGCATATTGAGTCCATGAAAGATTGAACTTTTTGTCACAAGTTAGCGGAAAGGGCGACTTTGTGAGAAAAAAATTTCTGCTAACTTGTGGCAAAAAAAATAATCTTCTATGAACTCGCCATGCCCCTCACGGAATACCTTGGGGTGTCTTCTTTCCAAAATGGGGTCACATGTGGGGTATTTATTCTGCCCTGGCATTTTAGGGGCCCTAAAGCGTGAGAAGAAGTCTGGAATCCAAATGCCTAAAAATGCCCTCCTAAAAGATACTCATTGGAATTTGGGCCCCTTTGCGCACCTAGGCTGCAAAAAAGTGTCACACATGTGGTATCGCCGTACTCAAGAGAAGTAGGGCAATGTGGTTTGGGGTGTATTTTTACATATACCCATGCTGAGTGAGAGAAATATCTCTGTAAATTGACAACTTTGTATAAATTTTTTTTAAAAAGTTGTCATTTACAGAGATATTTATTACACACAGTATGGGTATATGTAAAAATACACCCCAAAACACATTGCCCTACTTCTCCTGAGTACGGCGATACCACATGAGTGACACCTTTTTGCAGCCTAGGTGCACAAAGGGGCCCAAATTCCAATGAGTATAATCAAGCAAATGGTGATGGACACAGATTGTGTCACAAGGCATCACCTTACAATCAAATTTGTTAAAATAATAAATATGAGGATAAAAAAGAAAAGGATAACAGAAACATGTGGATTTCTGCACAATACAACATATATGTAATAATATTACTCGGGTTATAGCACCCAAGTGGTTAGAATCACAGAGATAACTTCCTGTAGTCCTGCCAAGGTTTCCATAAGATGCTGAATGATCTGTAAGAGTGATTTTCCCAGGCGGACATTTCTTCAAACCTGTAGATGGAGTCAATTTTGTTAAGCCAATGCTCGATTGGAGGAAGGTCGTGGGTCAACCAGTATCTACGTATCAGTATCCGGGCTGCTGACAGTAGTTTTTTAAATAATTTAAGTGAGATGGGGCAAATGTTATGTGGGTGTAGGCCCAGGAGAGCAAATTTGGGGCAGGGAAGGAGAAGTGTACTACAAATAGATTTGCAGAGTGTATAGATTTTTGACCACCATGAGTTAATCAATGGACAGGTCCACCAAATGTGGTAGAATGTCTCTTTTCCGGAATCACATCTCCAGCACAGGTCAGACCCCGAGGATGAAAAATGGCAAGTAACTTCCGGTGTTTTATACCATCTAGTGAGGACTTTATACCCGTTTTCTTGGATTCTCACACATCTGGAGGAAGAATGAGGTTCAATATAATGGCGATGTTGATCTTCTAAAGTAATCGGTGTACCCAGGTCCTTCTCCCAAGAGCCGATAAAAGCTGGTTTAGGCATATTAACAAGTGATATAAGTTTCCTATAGATAAGAGAAATAAGTTTCCTGGGGGTAGGGTTTGTACAAATAAGGGTTTCAAACCAGGTTAGTGGTCTAAGCAGATCGCTATAATGGAAGTTTTCCGATATAAAAGATTGGAGGAACGCTATGAAAAATATGGAAATTGCCTAATAATTAGATTTTTCAAAAATTTTTATTACATGAGTTTTCAGTATATTGCTTTTAGAATTAGTGACTTTTAAAAATACCTTTATTTGTGATAGTGCGGGTATAGGTATGTATATACCAACAACGTGTGCTACAATTCAAAAGGATTATATATAAATTTCTTTTGATAGGGGAGTAGCGACCCCTAGACAGGACATTCACTGGTGACACGATACTGTCTATAGACTTAGCGGTTTGAAGAAAAACACCAAAAAAGGACAGGGTCTGAGAGAGGGCAGGGCAGACGCACGCTTACCCTAACAGCCCTATTATCTGCTCAGCCCAGGGTCACCCCCTGATGGTGGGAGTTCCCTGTCCCCGAACCTAAGACTATCAAATCCCTAGATCAACCCTAACCAGGGAAGAGTATTAGATACAAAGAAACGGTTAAAAAGACGATGTACCGAAAGTGGAAGGTGGTCCAAATATATGGGATCACCACCTGCCCTCTCAGAAAACCAATCACAATTATTGCAAATACAGGGAGAGTGGAGGGTGGTCCAGATTATGGGATAATCCCCAATCCTCTCAAATAGACAATACGCACGTTTTTAATATGCACATCTTAATACACAGACCTCGACGCGTTTCACTTGAAACAAGGCAGGCTCATCAGGAGGTAGGTAGGTATTTGGACATAGTCCAACCATGATACAGATGTGATCAATGATACCAAGGCGATAATATAAATGGAGCAATACTTAGCTAGAGATGTTTCATAAGGGAGGCGGAGGTTAAAGGGTTACCGGATGGCAAAATATATACACCCCATCAGAGGATACCTGGAGAGGTGTATGTAAATGGAAAATAGGTTAGGTCTGAGATGACTAAAATGATCACAGCTATCGCAAAAAATCGCAGGTTCAAACCCTTACAATAACTTACATGATGTTAATGCTGGCAAAAACGCCCCCCTGATAGTCTGCTCAAAGCCCAGGTCAATTGCCGGCATTGATATCGTCTATTTATGGAGTCAGATCAGTGCGTCCGGACGCCGGTAATACACTTCCGGCCTCCGGAACGCACCGTGGAACGCATCAGGCTTCCGGCCTAGGTCACTTCCGGTGCCGTGGAACGCATCGTGAACCGCAAAGGGCTCGATGCCGGCACCGGAAGATGACAGGCGGATGCCACACTGACAAGGCAATGGGACATTAGAGGGTAATTTCGGTGGGACGCCAGCAATTTATTATCAGCGATCAGAGCTGCACATGACCATAGAAAAATATGAATGGAATAGATGTGGGAAAGAGGTTTTGAATACAATGTCGGTCTTTCAGTTTGCCGTCCTCATCAAAAAGGGTAATTACTGGAGTTGTGGAATTCCTAATCGAGAGTGGAAGGCTTTGCAACAATTCCAATGGGGCCATACAAAGAAGGTCTCTTATTTGGGTAAGGGGGAGGGCAAGGGAACAGCTAGAGGAGATTCTTGGAACTTATCCCTTGCATCTAGTGTGGCTTTAATATTAAGATTTTGTTGGATATGAATTGGGAGGGAGCGGGTCGGGCGAATTAAGAGGGTTCTAAATGTAGAAAGGAATAGAGAGGATTCCATATTTACCCATGATTTGGAAGAGGTTTCCCTAAACCAATCTACTACTCTGGACATTAAAATGGCCATATTATAAGCCTTTAAATCAGGGAGGTAAATACCGCCTGCTGATTTGGGTCTCTGGAGGATATGAAGGCTAATGCGGGCTTTTTTCTTATTACAGATAAAGTCTCGGACTTTCTTATTGATGGTTTGGAAATATGAGTTGGGGATAGGAAGGGGTAAGACTTGTTGTAGATAATTCAATTTCGGTAGAACCATGGATGTGTAAAGGTTTTTCCGACCGAACCATGAAAGAGTTGGGAAATATAGGTTGTCAATTTGTGATTGCATATCTTGAAGTAAGGGGGTATAATTAAGGCTGAACAATTTGGAAAGGTCTGGACCAATTTTAACGCCTAAGTAGGTAATGGTGGATGAGTCCCAGTTAAATGGAGAGGTAGAGGCAAGTTTGTTTCTGATATGTAAAGGCAAGCCAATAGCTAACACGTGGGATTTTTTTATATTAATTTTAAAGTTAGACAAGGGGCTAAATTTCTCTAGGTGTTCATATATACGGGGTAAGGAAATGCTGGGATTAATGGTTATTAATAAAAGGTCATCTGCCAAAGCAGCAGCCTTATGTTTATGGCCTCCTAAGTCAATTCCCTTGATCAGGGAGTCCTGGCGGATGGATTGCAGAAGGGGTTCCATGATCAGGACGAAGATCAAAGGGGATAATGGACACCCCTGTCGCGTGCCATTCTTAATGGGGAAAGGGGGGGAGAACGTGTCGTTCACCAACACTGATGCAGAGGCATTGATATACATGGAAAAGACCGCTTGAATAAAAGGTTCTGGAAGGCCAAATTTCAATATGACGAGACGTATGAAGTCCCAATTGATTCTGTCAAATGTTCGTTGAGTCTCCATTTAAATGATCTGGGAGGGGGCATAGTTGGGGAGATAGAGATGAATATGGGGGCATGGTCAGACATATGGATAGAATCAATGCGTGGGTCTTTGCATATTTGGATGAGTTCCTTAGGGACAAACAGATAATCCAGTCTCTGGTAAATTTGAGTAGAAAGTATAGTCCTTCATTGATGGGTTTAATATTCTCCAAATGTCGGCGTGCCTTTTTGGAAAGAGCGGATTTATTAGAAGAGGAGTCTAGGGATGGATCTAGGGTGGCGTTAAGATCACTGCCTAATATCAGGGTACCTTCTCGAAATAGAGATATTGTTGGGATAAGATCTTTAAGCCAAATAGCTTGGTCGACATTTGGAGCATACAAATTGACAAAAGTGAAAATGCATTTATCTATATACCCTTTTAGAAGCAAGTATCTACCATCCGCATCTTGTTGGTGAGAGCAATATTGAAAGGATACATTTCTACTAAAACCAATACTGGTTCCTCTGGATGCAGAGGAATTGGAGCCGCAATGGTACCAGACTGGAAAGCTGGAGCGAGAGAGATCGGGATACCTATCAAATCTAAAATGCGTTTCTTGTAAAAATAGAACTGACGTCTGCTTTTTTTTCATGAAAGAAAAAATTTGACACCTTTTAGACGGCGAGTTAAAGCCTTTCACATTGAAAGGTATTCCGTGAGGGGTATGGCGAGTTCATAGAAGATTTTTTTTTTGGCACAAGTTAGCGGAAATTGATTTTTATTATTTTTTTTTTTTTTTTTTTACAAAGTCTCATATCCCACTAACTTGTCACAAAAAATTTAATTTTACATGAACTCACCATACCCCTCACGGAATACCTTGGGGTGTCTTCTTTCTAAAATGGGGTCACTTGTGGGGTATTTATACTGCCCTGGCATTTTAGGGGCCCTAAAGCGTTAAAGAAGTCTGGAATCCAAATGCCTAAAAGGTACTCATTGGAATTTGGGCCCCTTTGCGCACCTAGGCTGCAAAAAAGTGTCATACATGTGGTATCACCGTACTCAGGAGAAGTAGGGCAATGCGGTTTGGGGTGTATTTTTGCATATACCAATGCTGGGTGAGAGAAATATCTCTGTAAATTGACAACTTTGTATAAAAAAATGTAAAAAGTTGTCATTTACAGAGATATTTCTCACACACAGTATGGGTGTATGTAAAAATACACCCCAAAACACATTGCCCTACTTCTCCTGAGTATGGCGATACCATATGAGTGACACTTTTTCTGCAGCCAAGATGCGCAAAGGGGCCCAAATTCCAATGAGTACCTTTAGGATTTCACAGGGCATTTTAAATTGGTCATCTTATTTTTAAAAAGAGATCCCGATCTCTCCGACCCCAAACTAAAGGTAATGCTTTCGGCCAATGGGGGCGATAGAGTAATCTCTGTAATAATACAAATATATAAAGGGAGGTATGGCAGGTCCACATAACATAAACGGTAAACAATAAGGTATTAACAATATACCATAATACTTTGAACTACGCTTGTGCATAGTAATAGAATGGTGGACATGGGGGTAACGATTTTCAGAATAATCGCCCTGAGTTGAAGTGTTCGCCGAACATACATTTGCATCTAAAATTTTCGGGGGAAAATCGAAAAATAATCGATATATTAACGGAGGAGCGGATGAATGTAGGGGCCAGGAAGAGGAGAGATTTAATCGAAGAGGGGATCGTAGAAGGACAGGGGGAGATGGAAAAAAGGTAAGAGAAGCTGAGGGCGACAGTGGGAGTAGATAGGGGAATCAATTAAGCCACAGGTCTCCGAATACTTATTCTACCATGGGTAAGCGTCTCGGTGTAGTAAGGGAGACATCTCTTCTTTGTTTGCTTGATCTTGGGGTGCGTTGTTTCTCCCATTGGTCGATCAAGGGTAGGGTCGGAAGAGAGGAGAGATCCTGAACAGCGTCCCAATTCTGTATGTTGAGCGGTTCGATGTTAAGATGATTGTATACTCGATCCAGGTCTGCGTAAGATGAAACGGCCATCCTGCGTCCCTCAAAGAAGAAGGAGATGCCAAAGGGGAAGGTCCATCTGTAGAGGATGCTGTGGGATCTAAGCCAATCGGTAAGTGGTTTTAGCGATCTTCTCTTTTGGAGAGTTGTTTGGGCTAAATCTTGAAAAATGGAAACTGGATATCCATCCCAGGTGACCTCTCCGGATTGTCGCGCTTTAGTGAGGATGGCTTCCTTAACAGGAAAGGCTAAGAACTTGTAAATTATATCCCTCGGCAGGGCATTTGTGGCTGGTTTGGGTCTAAAAGCCCTATGCGCTCTCTCCAGGATCACGTCATGAGCTGAATCGGGACCCAAGAGGGACAGACAGATTTGTGTAATAGTGTGCGGGACATCACCGGGTGCCACAGACTCCGGAATACCGGGAAAGCGTAAGTTATTTTGTCTGCTCCGGTTCTCTTGGTCCTCTAGGCCACAATACAGGGCATTTAGGTTTGCTTGTATAGAGCTGACGTGTAGAGAGACTGCCTGTTGGTGTTTCAATATAGCTGTTTGAGATTCTTCAAGAGTCTCTACCCTCCATCCGATATGTTTCACATCTTGTTTGATAGAAGAGAGATCGGATCTTATGGGGTCAAATGCTGCAGATAAGGAAGACATTAACGTGTCTTTAAAGTAAGTTCTGGAGAGAGGAAGCGTGTCCGGTTCTTCATCTGCCCCTGCTGCAGCTTCAGGCTGTTCATTCTGGGAGCGGTTGCCTGAGCGCGGGGAGACAGGCACCATCTTGCTTTCTCTAGCCACATATGAAGCGGCAGCTTTTTTGATAAATTTGTCCATTTCTCCATTATGGATTGTGGATTTTTGTTGATCGGAGCCTTCACTGAGTTTGGATCCTCCGATTTTCACCATGTTGGCTTCTTCAAGCTAAAATTCCAAGCTGTTAGGGCGATTTCTCACATGGAGCTGAGCACTCACACAGCCATTCACTGCAGGCGCTGGCTCCGCCCCCCTTCGAGTGACACTATTTTGCAGCCAAGATGCGCAAAGGGGCCCAAATTCCAATGAGTACCTTTAGGATTTCACAGGGCATTTTAACACATTTGGATTCCAAACTACTTCTCACGCTTTAGGGCCCCTAAAATGCCAGGGCAGTATAAATACCCCACAAGTGACCCCATTTCAGAAAGAAGACACCCCAAGGTATTCCGTGAGGGGTATGGCGAGTTCATAGAAGATTTTTTTTTTGGCACAAGTTAGCGGAAATTGATTTTTATTATTTTTTTTTTTTTTTTTTTACAAAGTCTCATATCCCACTAACTTGTCACAAAAAATTTAATTTTACATGAACTCACCATACCCCTCACGGAATACCTTGGGGTGTCTTCTTTCTAAAATGGGGTCACTTGTGGGGTATTTATACTGCCCTGGCATTTTAGGGGCCCTAAAGCGTTAAAGAAGTCTGGAATCCAAATGCCTAAAAGGTACTCATTGGAATTTGGGCCCCTTTGCGCACCTAGGCTGCAAAAAAGTGTCATACATGTGGTATCACCGTACTCAGGAGAAGTAGGGCAATGCGGTTTGGGGTGTATTTTTGCATATACCAATGCTGGGTGAGAGAAATATCTCTGTAAATTGACAACTTTGTATAAAAAAATGTAAAAAGTTGTCATTTACAGAGATATTTCTCACACACAGTATGGGTGTATGTAAAAATACACCCCAAAACACATTGCCCTACTTCTCCTGAGTATGGCGATACCATATGAGTGACACTTTTTCTGCAGCCAAGATGCGCAAAGGGGCCCAAATTCCAATGAGTACCTTTAGGATTTCACAGGGCATTTTAACGCATTTGGATTCCAAATTACTTCTCACGTTTTAGGGCCCCTAAAATTCCAGGGCAGTATAAATACCCCACAAGTGACCCCATTTTAGAAAGAAGACACCCCAAGGTATTCCGTGAGCGGCATGGCGAGTTCATAGAAGATTTTTTTTTTGGCACAAGTTAGCGGAAATTGATTTTTTTTTTTTTACAAAGTCTCATATTCCACTAACTTGTGACAAAAAATAAAATTTTACATGAACTCACCATACCCCTCACGGAATACCTTGGGGTGTCTTCTTTCTAAAATGGGCTCACTTGTGGGGTATTTATACTGCCCTGGCATTTTAGGGGCCCAAAAGTGTTAGAAGTAGTTTGGAATCTAAATGCGTAAAAATGCCCTGTGAAATCCTAAAGGTACTCATTGGAATTTGGGCCCCTTTGCGCATCTTGGCTGCAAAAAAGTGTCACACATGTGGTATCGCTGTACTCTGGAGAAGTAGGGCAATGGGTTTTGGGGTGTATTTTTACATATACCCATGCAGGGTGAGAGAAATATCTCTGTAAATTGACAACTTTGTATAAAAAAAAATTAAAAGTTGTCATTTACAGAGATATTTTTCACACACAGTATGGATATATGTAAAAATACACCCCAAAACACATTGCCCAACTTTTTCTGAGTACGGCGATACCACATGTGTGACACTTTTTTGCAGCCTAGGTGCGCAAAGGGGCCCAAATTCCAATGAGTACTTTTAGGATTTCACAGGGCATTTTTACGCATTTGGATTCCAAACTACTTCTCACGCTTTAGGGCCCCTAAAATGCAAGGGCAGTATAAATACCCCACAAGTGACCCCATTTTAGAAAGAAGACACCCCAAGGTATTCCGTGAGGAGTATGTTGAGTTCATGTAAAATTCCATTTCCGCTAACTTGTGACAAAAAATAAAAACTTTCATGAACTCACTATGCCCATCAGCGAATACCTTAGGGTGTCTACTTTCCAAAATGGGGTCATTTGTGGGGTGTTTCTACTGTCTGGGCATTGTAGAACCTCAGTAAACATGACAGGTGCTCAGAAAGTCAAAGTGTGTAAATTAATTGTTTTGCACCATAGTTTGTAAACGCTATAACTTTACCCCCAAACCAATAAATATACATTTATTGCATTTTTTTTTAATCAAAGACATGTAGAACAATACATTTTTAGAAAAAATTATATAGAATGTAGTTTTATTTGAAAAAATTTACAACAGAAAGTGAAAAATGTAATTTTTTTGCAAAAATTTCGGTCATTTTTGATTAATATCAAAAAAAGTAAAAATGTCAGCAGCAATGAAATACCACCAAATGAAAGCTCTTTTAGTGAGAAGAAAAGGAGGTAAAATTCATTTGGGTGGTAATTTGTATGACCGAGCAATAAACCGTGAAAGTAGTGTAGTGCAGAATTGTAAAAAGTGGACTGGTCATTAAGGGGGTTTAAGCTAGGGGGACTGAGGTGGTTAAGGACACAGCCTTATTTTACCTTAAGGACCAGGCCATTTTTTGCAAATCTGACCAGTTTTACTTTAAGTGCTGATAACTTTAAAACACTTTGACTTATCCAGGCCATTCTGAGATTGTTTTTTCGTCACATATTGTACTTCATGACACTGGCAAAATGTAGTAAAAAAATTATAATTTTTATTTATAAAAAAAAATACCAAATTTGCCCAAAATTTGGAAACATTAGCAAATTTCCAAGTTTCAATATCTCTACTTCCTTAATACATAGTAATACCTACAAATATAGTTATTACTTTACATTCCCCATATGTCTACTTCATCTTAGGATCATTTTGGGAATGACATTTTATTTTTGGGGGACGTTACAAGGCTTAGAAGTTTAAAAGTAAATCTTGAAATTTCTCAGAAATTTTCAAAAAACAACTTTTTAGGGACTAGTTCAGGTCTGAAGTCACTTTGTGAGGCTTTCGTAATAGAAACCACCCAAAAATGACCCCAGTCTATTTGAGAATTTTGAGAATTTTAATTTTTTGGCAAATTTTCCATTTTAATCCATTTTTTCCAGTAACAAAGCAAGGGTTAACAGCCAAACAAAATGCTATATTTATTGCCCCGATTCTGTAGTTTGCAGAAACACCCCATATGTGGCCGTAAACTACTGTAGGGTGTACACTGCGTGCAGAATTATTAGGCAAATGAGTATTTTGACCACATCATCCTCTTTATGCATGTTGTCTTACTCCAAGCTGTATAGGCTCGAAAGCCTACTACCAATTAAGCATATTAGGTGATGTGCATCTCTGTAATGAGAAGGGGTGTGGTCTAATGACATCAACACCCTATATTAGGTGTGCATAATTATTAGGCAACTTCCTTTCCTTTGGCAAAATGGGTCAAAAGAAGGACTTGACAGGCTCAGAAAAGTCAAAAATAGTGAGATATCTTGCAGAGGGATGCAGCACTCTTAACCGCCTCACGTCCGCCCATAGGATATAAACGTCCTATGGGTGGACGTCTATTTCTGACAGCACGTTTTAGAACGTCCTGTCAGAAATAGCAGCTGCACGCTAATCGTGCAGCTGCTGATCGGGTTGCCCGCTGTCAGTGACAGCAGGGCAACCCAGAGAGGAGGCAGGGACAGTGCCCAGGTGTCCCTGCCTTCACGATCGCTGCAGACACAGCGCTCACCGAGCGCTGTGTCTGCAGAGAAGGAAGCGCTGTGCGCTTCCTGTTCCGGCCCGGCGGTCATGTGACCGCCGTGACCGGAGTGTGCAGGAGCTGTGCGAGGTCTCTCAGAGACCTCGATCAGCCCTGCTGTGAGGCTGTACAGCGCAGGATTGCTGCTGTACAGCCTCTATAGGGGTGCATTTGTCCTGTAACTGGGGCTACTATGTCAGCCCCAGTTACAGGAGAAATCAACTGTGAAAAAAAAAAGAAAAAGTGAAGCAAATGTCCCCCAGAGGTCTTGTATGACCTTATGGGGGACGAAAAGTGTAAAAAAAAATAAAAAAATAAAGGGTTGAAAAAATAAAATAAAATAAAGTTTCACATGTAAAAAAAAAAAAGTTCCCAAGTAAGGAATAAAAAAAAAAATTAAAAATAGAAAAAATAAAATAAAATAGACATATTAGGTATCGCCGCGTCCGTAAAAACCAGCTCTATAAAAGTATCACATGACCTAACCCCTCGGGTGAACACCGTAAAAAAAAACAAAAAAAAACTGTCAAAACAAGCAATTTTTGTCACCTTGCATCACAAAAGGTGCAACACCAAGTGATCAAAAACGCGTATGTCCCACAAAATAGTACCAATAAAACCGTCACCTCATCCCGCAAAAAATGAGCCCCTACATAAGAAAATCTCTTAAAAAATAAAAAAACTATAGCTCTTAGAACATGGAGACACTAAAACATCATTTTTTTTGGTTTCAAAAATGCTATTATTGTGTTAAAGTGAAACAAATAAAAAAAAGTATACATATTAGGTATTGCCGCGTCCGTAAAAACCAGCTCTATAAAAATATCAGATGACCTAACCCCTCGGGTGAACACCGTAAAAATAAAAAAATAAAAACTGTGTCAAAACAAGCAATTTTTGTCACCTTGCATCACAAAAGGTGCAACACCAAGTGATCAAAAATGCGTATGTCCCACAAAATAGTACCAATAAAACCGTCACCTCATCCCGCAAAAAATGAGCCCC
This sequence comes from Bufo bufo, assembly GCF_905171765.1. NCBI lineage: Eukaryota > Metazoa > Chordata > Amphibia > Anura > Bufonidae > Bufo > Bufo bufo. The sequence goes on along the minus strand of NC_053392.1, from coordinate 25,491,506 downwards.
TACATAAGAAAATCTCTCAAAAAATAAAAAAACTATAGCTCTCAGAACATGGACACATTAAAACATAATTTTTTTGTTTCAAAAATGCTATTATTGTGTAAAACTTTAATAAATGAGAAAAAGTATACATATTAGGTATCGCCACGTCCGTAACGATCTGCTCTATAAAAATGTCACTTGACTGAACCCCTCAGGTGAACGCTGTAAAAATAAATAAATAGAAACTGTGCTAAAACAACCACTTTTTTGGTCACCTTGCCCCATAAAATGTTATAATGAATGATCAAAAAATCATATGTACCCAAAAATAGTACTAATAAAACTGGCACCTTATCCCCTAGTTTCCAAAATGGGGTCACTTTTTGGGAGTTTCTACTGTAAGGGTGCATCAGGGGGCTTCAAATGGGACATGGCATCTAAAAACCATGTGGAGTTCCTTTTCTTCTGCGCCCTGCCGTGTGCCCATACAGCAGTTTATGACCACATGTGGGGTGTTTCTGTAAACCGCAGAATCTGGGTAATAAATATTGAGTTTTGTTTGGCTGTTAACTATCGATGTGTTAAAGAAAAAAATTGATTAAAATGGAAAATCTGCCAAAAAAGTGAAATTTTAAAATTTGATCTCCATTTTCCTTTAATTCTTGTGGAACGCCTAAAGGGTTAACAAAGTTTGTAAAATCGGTTTTGAATACCTTGAGGGGTGTAGTTTCTACAATGGGGTCATTTATGGGGGTATCCACTATGTAGGCCCCACAAAGTGACTTCAGACCTGAACTGGTCCTTATAAAGTGGATTTTGGCAATTTTCTTAAAAATTTGAAGAATTCATTCTAAACTTCTAAGCCTTCTAACGTCCTAAAAAAATAAAATGACATTTCCAAAATGATGCCAACATAAAGTAGACATATGGGCAATGTTAAATAATAAATATTTTATGAGGTATCACTTTCTGTTTTAAAAGCAGAGAAATTGAAATTTAGAAAATTGCGAATTTTTCAAATTTTTGGGTAAATTTGGGATTTTTTCATAAATAAAGGTGAAATATTTTGACTCAAATTTATGACTATCATGAAGTACAATGTGTCACGAGAAAACAATCTCTGAATGACTTGGATAAATAAAGGCGTTCCAAAGTTATTACCACATAAAGTGAGATATGTCAGTTTTGCAAAATTTGGCCTGGTCAGGAAGGGGGCAAAGGGCCCAGATGGGAAGTGGTTAAAATTGCAAAGCTTCTGAAGCGTGATCATCGAACAATCAAGCGTTTCATTCAAAATAGTCAACAGGGTCGCAAGAAGCGTGTGGAAAAACCAAGGCGCAAAATAACTGCCCATGAACTGAGAAAAGTCAAGCGTGCAGCTGCTAAGATGCCACTTGCCACCAGTTTGGCCATATTTCAGAGCTGCAACATCACTGGAGTGCCCAAAAGCACAAGGTGTGCAATACTCACAGACATGGCCAAGGTAAGAAAGGCTGAAAGACGACCACCACTGAACAAGACACACAAGCTGAAACATCAAACCTGGGCCAAGAAATATCTCAAGACTGATTTTTCTAAGGTTTTATGGACTGATGAAATGAGAGTGAGTCTTGATGGGCCAGATGGATGGGCCCGTGGCTGGATTGGTAAAGGGCAGAGAGCTCCAGTCCGACTCAGACGCCAGCAAGGTGGAGGTGGAGTACTGGTTTGGGCTGGTATCATCAAAGATGAGCTTGTGGGGCCTTTTCGGGTTGAGGATGGAGTCAAGCTCAACTCCCAGTCCTACTGCCAGTTTCTGGAAGACACCTTCTTCAAGCAGTGGTACAGGAAGAAGTCTGCATCCTTCAAGAAAAACATGATTTTCATGCAGGACAATGCTCCATCACACGCGTCCAAGTACTCCACAGCGTGGCTGGCAAGAAAGGGTATAAAAGAAGAAAATCTAATGACATGGCCTCCTTGTTCACCTGATCTGAACCCCATTGAGAACCTGTGGTCCATCATCAAATGTGAGATTTACAAGGAGGGAAAACAGTACACTTCTCTGAACAGTGTCTGGGAGGCTGTGGTTGCTGCTGCACGCAATGTTGATGGTGAACAGATCAAAACACTGACAGAATCCATGGATGGCAGGCTTTTGAGTGTCCTTGCAAAGAAAGGTGGCTATATTGGTCACTGATTTGTTTTTGTTTTGTTTTTGAATGTCAGAAATGTATATTTGTGAATGTTGAGATGTTATATTGGTTTCACTGGTAAAAATAAATAATTGAAATGGGTATATATTTGTTTTTTGTTAAGTTGCCTAATAATTATGCACAGTAATAGTCACCTGCACACACAGATATCCCCCTAAAATAGCTAAAACTAAAAACAAACTAAAAACTACTTCCAAAAATATTCAGCTTTGATATTAATGAGTTTTTTGGGTTCATTGAGAACATGGTTGTTGTTCAATAATAAAATTAATCCTCAAAAATACAACTTGCCTAATAATTCTGCACTCCCTGTAGAGGGAAAGGTGCGCCGTATGGTTTTTGGAAGGCAGATTTTGCTGGACTGGTTTATTTACACCATACCCCTTTTGAAGCCCCCCTGATGCCCCCCTAGAGTAGAAACTCCATAAAAGTGACCCCAACTAAGAAACTACACCCCTCATGGTATTCAAAACTGATTTTACAAACTTTGTTAACCCTTTAGGTGTTGCACAAGAGTTATTGGCAAATGGAGATGGAAAATTTGCCACAAAATTTAAATCCACTTTATAAGGACCAGTTCAGGTCTGAAGTCACTTTGTGGGGCCTACATAGTGGATACCCCCATAAATGACCCCATTGTAGAAACTACACCCCTCAAGGTATTCAAAACTGATTTTACAAACTTTGTTAACCCTTTAGGTGTTGCACAAGAGTTATTGGCAAATGGAGATGGAAAATTTGCCACAAAATTTAAATTCTCAAATTTCATTTTAATCAATTTTTTCCAGTAACAAAGCAAGGGTTAACAGTCAAACAAAATGCTATATTTTTTGCCCTGATCCTGTAGTTTGCAGAAAAACCCCATATGTGGTTGTAAACTACTGTACGGGAACACGGTAGGGCGTAGAGGGAAAGGTGCGCCGTGTGGTTTTTGGAAGGCAGATTTTGCTGGACTGGTTTATTTATACCATGTCCCATTTGAAGCCCCCCTGATGCACCCCTAGAGTAAAATCTCCATAAAGTGACCCCATTTTCGAAACTACAGGATACGGTGGCAGTTTTGTTGGGACTATTTTTAGGGTACATATGATTTTTGGTTGAATCTATATTACATTTTTGTGAGGCAAGGTTACCTAAAATAGAAATTCTGAAATTTCATCTCCATTTGCCAATAACTCTTGTGGAACACCTAAAGCAGGGGTGTCAAACTCAAATTCATCGGGGGCTGCATCAGCAGTTTGGTCACCCTCAAAGGGCCGGAAAACTTAGTTACTTGGCTTGGCCCTTGGGGGTCTCGGACGCCACTTCCACACTTTGGCCGGGGGCTCGGTGGAGCTGATGAGGTGTTTTATCCTAATGAGAAAGATTTCATAATAAGTATTTGGAGAAGGTGCAGAGGGATAGCAGAGCAGGGAGAGGCTGGTGCTGCTACTAGGGGGTCATACCATGGGGGAGTAATAAAGCCCACCATAATGCCCCCCCAGTAGTAATAATTCTCCTTATAATGTGACAGTGCAAAAAATACCCCCTTGTAATGCCCCCATTTGAGCTAATGTCCTCATAGTGCCCCCATAATGTGCCAGTATAAAATACCCCTTCTTAGTGTCCCCCGTAGATGACCCCATAGTACTCCTCTCCCCCCTTCCACATAGTACCCACCATGTCCCAGTATAAAATTGTACTGTACAGAGAGCCCATATAAAATACCCCTTCTTTGTGGCCTCAGTAGATGCCCCTATAGTGCCCCCAATCATGTGCCAGTATTAACAGCACCCCCGTGCCAGTAATAATAGCCCCCTATGCCAGTAATAGCAGCCCCCCTGTGCCAGTAATAGCAGCCCCCAGTAATAAGAGCCCCTCTGTGCCAGTAATAACAGCCCCCAGTAATAAGAGCCCCTCTGTGTCAGTAATAACAGCCCCCAGTAATAACAGCCCCTCTGTGCCAGTAATAACAGCCCCCAGTAATAAGAGCCCCCAGTAATAAGAGCCCCTCTGTGCCAGTAATAATAACAGCCCCCAGTAATAAGAGCCGCTCTGTGCCAGTAATAACAGCCCCCAGTAATAAGAGCCCCTCTGTGCCAGTAATAACAGCCCCCAGTAATAAGAGCCCCTCTGTGCCAGTAAGAACAGCCCCCAGTAATAACAGCCCCTCTGTGTCAGTAATAACAGCCCACAGTAATAACAGCCCCTCTGTGCCAGTAATAACAGCCCCCAGTAATAAGAGCCCCTCTGTGCCAGTAATAACAGCCCCCAGTAATAAGAGCCCCTCTGTGTCAGTAATAACAGCCCCTCTGTGCCAGTAATAACAGCCCCCGCCAGTAATAACAGCCTTCCCTTTGCCAGTAATAACAGCCCCCCTTTGCCAGTAATAAAAGCCCCCGCCAGTAATAACAGCCCGCCCTTTGCCAGTAATAACAAACAGCCCCCCCTTTGCCAGTAATAACAAACAGCCCCCCCTTTGCCAGTAATAACAAACAGCCCCCCCTTTGCCAGTAATAACAGCACCCGCCAGTAAAAGTATTGTACATAATAAAAAAAAACAAAAAAAACACATACTTACCTCCATGTCAGCGATGCGATGCAGGCCTCTTCTGGCCTGTGTCCCACGCTGTATGGCTCAGGCAGCGCAATGACGTCATCGCACCGCCTGCGCCGGCCTCTGATAGGCTGCAGGCACTAGGCCGGCAGCCTATCAGAGGAAGGGAAAGGGACACGCCTCTCCCTCCCCTACCGCAGCACAGGCAGGCATCTGTATCGCTGTCCTGAGGATGGCGATACAGATGCCTGGAGATGAGTGCTTCCACAATGGAAGCGCTCATCTCCCTGTGCCCAGGCGCCGCCGCCAGCTCGCTCGCTGCGCGGGCCACATGACGAGGTCTGGCGGGCCGGATTCGGCCCGCGGGCCTTGTGTTTGACACCCGTGACCTAAAGGGTTTGTAAAATCGGTTTTGAATACCTTGAGGGTTGTAGTTTCTTAGATGGGATCGATTTTATGGAGTTTTTACTCTAGGGGTGCATCAGGGGCTTCAAATGGGCAATGGTGCCAAAAAAAAAAGGCCATCAAAATCTGCCTTCCATAAACCATACGGCGTTCCTTTCCTTCTGCGCCCTATCGTTTGGTCATACAGCAGTTTACAACCACATATGGGGTGTTGGGGTTTTTCTGTAAACTGCAGTATGAGGGTAATAAATATTAAGTTTTGTTTGGCTGTTAACCCTTGCCTTGTTATTGGAAAAAAAAACGGATTAAAATGGAAAATTTGCCAAAAAATTGCTTTTTTGGCACCATTTTTTATTTTTTTTACAGTGTTCATCTGAGGGGTTGGGTGGGTATTTTTATAGAGCAGATTATTATGGATGCGGTGATACCTAATATGTCTACTTTTTTAAATTTATTTATGTTTTACACTATATTATCTTTTTATAAACAAAAAAAGTCCTTTTTTTTAGTTTTTATAAAAAAAATTTGACCGTCTTCATCTGAGGGGTTAGGGTGGGTATTTTTATAGAGCAGATTCTTATGGACGCGGTGATACCTAATATGTCAACTTTTTTTATTTATTTTAGTTTTACTAAATACATTTTTTTTTCTTTTTTCTTTTTAGTATTAGTGTTTCAAGTCTGAGAACCAGTTTTTTATCCGATTGTCAGTGGCTAAATTGGGATATAAATTTAGTACTCCATGGAAGTGTGGTACTACCTTAAGCAACCAATAATGCAAAGGCCCGGATGATCAGGGCACGTGTCACACTGAGCAGTGGTGTCCTTCTGTATACCCTTCCTGTGACACACTCTGCACCTTTTTTCCCTTCTTTCCAGTATGGGGGACCACACCTGGAAAGTGTTGGCCAGGGACAATCCGGGCGCCTCCGAGGTACTCCGGCCTGCTCTTTCCCGGTCAGAAAAGATCAGGTCCTTGAGGACTGCCTCATAGAACTGAAGGAATGTCCCTGTGTTGCCAGCGCTTCGGGACAGCACAAAAGAGTTGTACAAGGCAACCTGCACCAAGTAGACCGCAACATTTTTTGTACCATGCCCTGGTTTTGCGCATGGCGTTATATGGCTTGAGGACTTGATCAGATAGATCAACTCCTCCCATATGCCGATTGCAGTCGATGATACAATCGGGCTTGAGGACCGTTGCCGCGGTACCTCGCACAGGGACAGGGGTGATGCCATTGCCATGAATTGTGGACAGTACAAGGACATCCCTCTTGTCCTTATATCTGACCTGCAAAAGGTTTCCTCTGGTAAGGCCACGGGTCTTACCCCTGGGGACAGGTACCTGGAGGGGGTGGGTAGGGAGGCCGCGTTGATTTTTCCGCGCGGTCCCACAAACGGACATGGTTCTGGTGGCGAGGGACTGGAACAAGAGGATACTAGTATAAAAGGTATCCACGTACAGGTGGTAACCCTTATCTAGCAGTGGGTGCATAAGGTCCCACACAAGTTTCCCGCTAACACCCAGAGTGGGGAGACATTCTGGGGGTTGAATACGGGAATCTCCCCCCTCGTACACACAAAACTTGTAAGTGTACCCAGAGGTACTCTCACAAAGTTTGTACAGCCTCACGCCATACCTCGCCCGCTTAGAGGGAAGATACTGGAGGAAAAGGAGTCTCCCCTTGAAAGCAATGAGAGACTCATCAACCGCGACCTCCCTTCCAGGTACATAGGCCTGTACAAATTTGGCCCCAAAGTGATCGATGACCAGCATGATTTTGTACAGGCGGTCATAGGCAGGATCACCTTGGGGAAGACATGCTGCATTATCTGAATAATGCAGGCATTTCCGGATGGACTCAAACCGGGAGCGTGTCATGGCCGTACTGTAAAGTGGGGTCTGGTATAGGACGTCCCCACTCCAGTAATGCCTGACACTAGGTTTCTTGACTAGGCCCATGTGCAGAACGAGGCCCCAAAACATCCTAATCTCGGTTGCACTGACCGGGTTCCAGCCACCGGGCCTAGCCAAAAAGGAGCCCGTGTGTTGAGCAATGAACTGTTGGGCGTACAGGTTCATCTGCTCCACCATAAGATTTACAAAATGGTCACTGAAAAAATTACTAAAAAAGTCGTATTCAGTGAAGCCCACTTTGGAAATCTGGATTCCTGGTTGGCCTCCAAATTTAGGAATCACGGGCTCATAACACTCTGGGGTATACCAGACAAGTTCACCGGCAGGGGGCTCCGGTGGATTTAACTGGTTTGCCAAAAAACTAGTACGAGCCCCAGAGCTGCTCGAACTAGGGTGGGCCACAGGGTCCCTAGCATGGCGGTCGCCTTGCTCCGCCTGGCGGCGTCTCCGCCGCCCTGGGGGCTCATCATCATCGCTAGATGATGAGGAGGATGCGGATGACAAAAGGAAAGTGGGGTCATCAACGTCCTCACTGGGACTCTCGGACTCAGAGGCAAGTTGGGCGTATGCCTCCTCGGCCGAGAACAGCCAGCGGGCCATAGGGGAGTGTGTGTGTGCGTGTGTGTGCGTGTGTGTGTGCGTGCGTGGAAAAATTTATTTGGTGTGCGTGTGTGTGGGGGCACGGGTGTTCGCAAACTCACGCTAAACCTAACAGACAAAAAAAAAGAGTAACTAAACAAAGGGCAAAAAATTTGAAAAAATGTTAATTTTTTTTTCTTCTCACTAACTTTCCCTAAAATATCCCTGCCTAATCTAAACTGTCCCTGTGCCTTTATTCTAATTACCTGGGTGCTGGGGCAGAGATGGGGGTGCTGGGGCACAGATGGGGGTGCTGGGGTGCTGCCATCACCTCTCAGGATCGCAGAATAGTGATTGGTGGTGTATTATCACACCACCGATCACCATCCTGTTTAGGGTTATTGGGTCCCCAGAGACCCGAATAACCCAACGCAGAATTGAATTGACCTGCGGTTTGCTGCGAACGCCGACATGGGGGGGGGGGGTCACAGGACCCCCCGGGGCATTGAGCCAAAGTGCCTGCTCAATGATTTGAGCAGGCACCGGGTTCCGATCACAGGCCGCCGGGCGGCGGTGATCGGAACTATACATGACGTTCCGGTATGTCATGTGTCCTTAAGTACCGGGACAACATGCCTTACCAGTACATCATGTGTCCAGAACAGGTTAAGCCTCTATTCTTGCGAGAGGTGCTGGTGAATTCTCCGGGCCTGAGAAAACCGTAAAAGCTCAGAAACATGGCAGCTTTGATGACAGTGCTGACATTGGGCCTAAAAGGATTCCCGTCTAAAGAGCTGGATAGGTTCCTAAACAGGTCTCCTGATACCGCCTGTCTGGTTGAGGTAGACCCTTTACCACTCTTTTGAATGCCCCTGAGGGTTGCTTTGATCGCCTGGGAAGTGAAGATTGATCTATAATCGGAACGTTTAAGCATGAAAAAATGCTAAATACAACCTAATGGTGTTGTAGGACAGTTTGAGCTTCGTATGGCAGTAGGCTAGGAAAGTCGTCATGCATGTTGTTTCGTCGGTGCCGTCCCTGGGATTGTTTCGTCGGTGCCGTCCCTGCTGTCCCTGGGCTCTTTAGAAGGGAATCCTTTTGGGCCCAATGTCAGCACGAGAATTTATTGAAAACGTTCCAGCCGGTTTTGTATTTCCTGGCCGTGTTGTGGAAAAAGACTTGTGAATGAGGGATTTGGCAATGTGAGAGTATAATCCATTATCAGGGAGCGAAAGACAGGCGGAGTCACTCCTATGCGGTCTGCATCTGGCATAACCTAAAAAAAGCAAGGAAATTAAAACGTGACAGGGTGTCAGCTGCGAGGTTGTTAAAGCCCTGGATGTGACTGCAGAAAAAATTAAAATTGAAATGCATAGAGAGCCAAACCAACTTGCGAAGGAGAGACATGATTTGGAGGGATTATGATCAGCCTTTCTCAAGTATCTTGACTACTGACTGGTTGTCGGTGATAAAGGCCACTGGGGAGTTAGCCCAGTGCTTACCCCAGACTTGAGCGGCTGCTACTATTGGATACATTTCCAACAGGGGAGAAGATTTCAGAGCTTCTCTGGCCAAAGATATTTCTGGTGGTCACGAACCCGCAAACCATTGTTTGCAGAAAATCGCCGTGAACCCATCTGAGGCGGTCGTGTCATAAAAAAACATGGGTGATGCGGGGCTCCAATGAGGAACGAACATAGAAACACCATTCCACTCAGATAGAAACACCTTCCACATTGCAAGGTCAGCAATGGCCTGGAAATCCAAGCGGATGGGAGAATCCTGTTCGGGAGCCGCGGGAAGTAGCTGGAGAAATCTGGAAATGAAGGCCCAGCCCTGAGGCATGACCCTCATGGCTAAATTTTGCATACCTAGTAGGGACTGGAGCTCTACCTTGGTGATTATGTTGGAGGACACTGACTTGGAGATGGTCTATTTGATCTTTAAAAATTTCTCTTCTGGAAGTTTGGCTTCCATACTGACAGAATCCAGAACTATACCAAAAAAAGTGACCGTGGTTGAAGGCCCTTCTGTTTTTGTAGATGCGACAGGGACATTGAGCGCTGCAAACGTTGCAAGGAGAGTTGCAAGTTTTTCCGGTTTACAACCTGGTTCTTCTACCAAGAAGAAGTCATCCAAATAATGAATGACCATCGGACAGTCACAATAGTTGACCAAAATCCAATGTAGTGCCTGGGAAAATTGGTTAAACAGCCAGGGATTGCTTTTAGATCCGAAAGTTAGCCTATTCGCAAAATAATACACATCCCTCCATTTGATCCCGTAGAATTTACAAAGCTGTGACTGAACCGACAACAGTTTGAAGGCATCTGCAATGTCAGCTTTGGCCAACCATGCCCCTGTGCCTGCCCGAAGGATGAGCTGAATTGGTTCACCTACCGAAGAATAGTGCATGGAAAACTCTTCGGAGGGAATTAAGCAGTTTAAGCTAGGTATACATGAACCATGAGGAGCAGAAAGATCATAGATTAGACGTTTTTTATTTGAGAATTTTTTTCAGACCACACATGGAGTACTGTGTACAGTTCTGGGCTCCTGTAAACAAGGCAGACATAGCACAGCTGGGGAAGGTCCAGAGGAGGGCAACTAAAGTAATAACTGGAATGGGGAAACTACAGTACCTTGAAAGATTATCAAAATTAGGGTTATTCACTTTAGAAAAAAGACAACTGAGGGGAGAACTAATTACTATGTATAAATATCAGCGGTCAGTACAGAGATCTATCCCATCATCTATTTATCCCCAGGACTGTGACTGTGACTAGGGGACATCCTCTGCGTCTGGAGGAAAGAAGGTTTGTACACAAACATAGAAAAGGATTCTTTATGGTAAGAGCAGTGAGACTATGGAACTCTCTGCCTGAGGAGGTGGTGATGGTGAGTACAATAAAGGAGTTCAAGAGGGGCCTGGATGTATTTCTGGAGTGTAATAATATTACAGGCTATAGCTACTAGAGAGGGGTCGTTGATCCAGGGAGTTATTCTGATTGCATGATTAAAGTCGGGAAGGAATTTTTTATTCCCCTAAAGTGGGGAAAATTGGCTTCTACCTCACAGGTTTTTTTTTTTGCCTTCCTCTGGATCAACTTGCAGAATAACAGGCCAAACTGGATGGACAAATGTCTTTTTTCGGCCTTATGTACTATGTTACTATGTTACTCCAATGTGGCTTACTCGCCAGAAATCAAAGGGAACTGTGGAAAAAGGCCCAATAAAAAAAAACTTATGACACTTGGAAGAGATCAGAGTAGCGACTGAATCAGGATCCCTTAATGCTGACAGGAGATTTTCGCCCTCCCAGATGGATTGTGGCAGGGCAACTAGACCTGTATGGAAACCCTGTGTAAACCCAGAGATCAGAAACTGGACGAACTGGGGTTTGGGATGATCTTGGATGAGGGTGGCCAGTAAATAAACGTTAACTCAGACTAGTCAGGAGTGTTGGGGAAAAATTAAACGAACCAGCACCTCCACAATAAGTGAATATAAGAACGCAGGTGCACGCTACCTTGGCTAAAACACACTTGGATTAGTAGAACTACAGGTAACAGCACTCTGCTAGTCAATTGCACAAAGATATAAGCAAACACTGAAAGAATAAATGCTTGGTGGTCATACTTACTGCAAATGCAGCTAGAAGCTCTTTGCGAATATAATTGATCAAAAATATTTCGGGCCCATCTACCGGTCGTCAAGGTAGCTTCTAATCAGATGGGTCCTACTCTAACATGCCTCTCCTGGGCTTACAGCCTACAATCTGGGCAAAGTAGTACCAAGCTGCATCCTACGCATGCCTCTTCCAGGCTGTGAGCCTGCAGTATGGGCTGAGTAGAATACAGCTGTACAAGCTATCTGATTAAAATAGCACATGGTAAATGGGCTGGTGGTGCACGGTTCAATCTTACCACCAGGGGGAGCCACTCCCCTGGTGGCAGTGACAATGGGGAAAAATTAAACGAACCAGCACCTCTACAATAAGTGAATATAAGAACGCAGGTGCATGCTACCTTGGCTAAAACACACTTGGATTAGTAGAACTACAGGTAACAGCACTCTGCTAGTCAATTGCACAAAGATATAAGCAAACACTGAAAGAATAAATGCTTGGTGGTCATACTTACTGCAAATGCAGCTAGAAGCTCTTTGCGAATATAATTGATCAAAAATATTTCGGGCCCATCTACCGGTCGTCAAGGTCGCTTCTAATCAGATGGGTCCTACTCTAACATGCCTCTCCTGGGCTTACATGTGCTATTTTAATCAGATAGCTTGTACAGCTGTATTCTACCCAGCCCATACTGCAGGCTCACAGCCTGGAAGAGGCATGCGTAGGATGCAGCTTGGTACTACTTTGCCCAGATTGTAGGCTGTAAGCCCAGGAGAGGCATGTTAGAGTAGGACCCATCTGATTAGAAGCGACCTTGACGACCGATAGATGGGCCCAAAATATATTTTTTTATTTTTTATTTTATTTATATTTTTATTGTAAATTTCAAAGTATAACAGAGGGTAACAGGGAACCAAGGTATAGGCTCGCAGGCCACGTCAAAATAAGATAGAATACAGAATTTGTACACTTCCGTTGTAAAAAATTGCGCAATGCATGGGTTAGCACACAGTACAATCATCAGCAGATTTGAAAAAGACATATGGTAAATAATGTGCTTGCCAAACTGTAATTTGAGAAGAGGACGACAGGAACTGGTGCAAAAGGACTTAAGTCAACCACGTGGGGTATGAAAGTCTCCTGGTCAAGGCGCTGATTGCATTGGGAGAATGTGATAAATGATAACATATGTATGTCCTAAACTGTTTAGTCGTCTATGGAATATGCTAAGTTATGGGGGATCTGTATTTAGACCACAGGGACCATCTTTTTAGGAACATCAAGTGTGTACGGGATTCCCATGAAGATAATTCCTCAAACCTATAGATCTGATCAATTTTTTGGATCCATTGTTCTTGGGTAGGGACTTCAGATTGCAGCCAAAATTTAGGGAGTTGAAGGCGGGCCGCCACCAGCATCTGTGAGAATACAAAGGGTGGCTTAGCATTCTCCTTTTCTTGGGAGAGGGAAAGCAGAGCTAATTGCGGGGAAGGTTGGATCGAGGTGCCACAGACTCTGTTAGCAACTGAGAATATCTCACACCACCATTTATGGATAAGGGGACAAGTCCACCAGATATGAAGAAAAGTTCCTCTCTCCCCGAGGCACCTCCAGCAAATGTCAGAAGCAGACACAGAGTATCTTGCTGTCTTGTCAGGCGTGTTATACCATCTGGTAAGGATTTTATATCCGTTTTCCTGAATTCTGACACAGCGGGAGGCACCGTGAGGGGATTCTAGCAGTTTAGGTAGACCTTCAAATGGAATTGTGATGTTCAGGTCTAATTCCCAATGTTTCACAAAGGATGGTTTAGCTATCATTGGAGGTAGCCGCAGTTTACTGTATATTTGTGAAATGAGTTTTCTGGGTGTTGGGTGTGTTGAAATCAGTGCTTCCAACCAAACCAAAGGGCGAAAAAGATCCCCTATTTTAACGTGTTGTTTTAGATAAGCTCTAAGGTAGGCAATGGAGAGAAAATCTCTCGGGTGAGGGTTGAGCAGGGCATTTGTCTCATTTAAGTCCATCCACACTCCCGTAGGGAGAGCCAAGGAGATTATAGGGGTTGAGGTGGACATAAGTCCTGTTGAAGTTGAGTTTCTGAGGGTAGGAGGGGCTGTATTTATGACATCAGACACAGATAAGGTGGGAGAAGGGAATGGGATAGAGCAATGCGAGGAGGATAACCACTTCCAAGCTTCCAGCGTGGCTTTGACTATTGGGTAGTGGGACACAAGGCCAGGAAGGACCAACCTATGACCCAAAAGAAGTGCTCTAGCTGATCCATTCAAAATGTCTAATTCTATCTGAACCACTGTGGAAGAGGGGGGAGAACGTAGCCAAGCTATTACGCGTGAAAGAAGAATGGCTTTCCCGTATATCTCTGGGTTTGGCAAGCCTATTCCCCCAGCATGCCTAGGCTTGGTGAGGAGAGCAGTTGAGAGTCTCGCTTTCTTTCCACACCAAATGAAAGATCTGAACTTTTGCATAATCGTGTCGTAATAGTGTTTTGGGACAGGTATGGGGAGAACTTGCTGCAAGTAGGTGAGTCGGGGAAGTATTAGGGAAGAAAGAAGGTTTTTGCGACCAAACCAGGACAATGTTGGGTTAGATCGGGCCAAATTATCAATAGCTTCAAAAAGCGAATTTTTTAAGGGGGCGTAGTTAAGAGAGAAAAGTTCGGTTATTTCAGGGCTAATCTTGACCCCCAGATATGTGATATTAGGAGAGGACCAATTAAATGGAGACTCCCTCATCAGTTGACATTTAGTTGTCCGGGAGATGCCTAAGCAGAGGACTAGCGATTTACTGGCATTAATTTTGAAGTCTGATATGACACTGTAAGCATTTAGGTGAATCTGGATTCGGGGTAAGGATACCTTCGGGTTGATTGTCATCATAAGGACATCATCTGCGAAGGCAGCTATTTTTTGTTCCCTGCCTCTCAAACATAGACCTACTACCTCCCGGTCCAATCTTATGGTAGCAAGGAGTGGCTCAAGAGCCAAAATAAATAGGAGGGGTGATAGAGGGCAGCCCTGGCGGGTCCCATTTCTAATGGGAAATGGGGAGGATAGATTACCATTAACTAATACTGAAGCTGTTGCGTGATCATACATCGAGAAGGTAGATTGAACAAAGGAATCAGGCAAACCAAAGCCCAACAGCGCTTGTTTTAAGTATAACCAATTAACCCTATCAAATGCTTTCTCAGCATCTGTGCTAAGTAAAAGCAAAGGAGAGGAGATTCGTTTGGCATGACAAAGCGTATTTATCACTCTGGTGGTGTTATCCTTGCCTTCCCTGTTACTGATAAAGCCGACCTGGTCCCCATGGACAAGTTGAGGGAGAAGGATAGCTAATCTATTGGCTAACATCTTGGCCAGGAGTTTGAGGCCCAAAATATTTTTGATCAATTATATTCGCAAAGAGCTTCTAGCTGCATTTGCAGTAAGTATGACCACCAAGCATTTATTCTTTCAGTGTTTGCTTATATCTTTGTGCAATTGACTAGCAGAGTGCTGTTACCTGTAGTTCTACTAGTCAGGAGTGTTTTGACGACCTTTGAGGGCAAGTGGACTGAGGGTGAGCTCTGAAGCATAACGAGCAGATGTGAAGAGCTCTACACTTGTTATAATTGCAAACGGCCATGTTATAGTTATTTCAAACTTGGCTCTTGCCCAAGAGAACTATGGGACTGCCTAATTTATCTATTGACGGAACCTGTTTTTGTATGCCGGATGGACCAGGAAGATACCTGTCGTGGGGAATGGGAGCTGAGTTAGGGCACCATTCAGAGGAGTGAAGAATGGATTGGCAGGAAGCACAGGTTGGAGCCTTAAGCCCTGCAAAGTGATGGGAAAAAATCTCCATGTCCAGCACAGCCCAGTTTGTCATATACTGGAACTGAGCCATGGCAGCAGCTACTTTCGCTGAAAAGGAACGATGATAATCGTAAATGCGAAACCACCGTATTTGTGCCCCAGATCGGTGACCCTGTAGAGGTACGTGTCTAATTCCTCATGTCTCTCTGGCTGAGCAGAGCATATAATGTCCCTGAAAAGGCTAAAAGCCAGGACAAACTCTGGTATGGATAACTTCTTATTGAGGCGGGCATCTTTAGATTTTAAGATGATGGAAACATCGCCGCAGGCGATTGTCTTACTTTCAAGGGAATCGTGTGTGGCAATGAGGATGGAGGCCAGATTGACATCCCTCCCAGCCAAGATGTCCTTCTTGATGTTTTTGGGGACAAACTGAGAATGCGCAATGTCGGGTGTACTTGAAGCCCTATCTGGTATTGGGCAACGAGCAGTGGAGGGAACTGACGTCTGTGGGCCCGGTTGGCTGGTCATGGAAGCCCAGTCTTCCACCGCAAGCAGTCTAGACTGCATACCAGACACCGTAGTGGTGATGTTATTTATCGCGGCATGCAATTGCATCAGGGCGAGCTGGATGGTCGACATTGACGCTTGTTCCTCGGTTGAAACTGTAGACTCGGTTAATAACAATCTATATAGTTCAGCCTTCCTGGCGGAGGCCGGGTGACAAATCCTCCGACGATTTAACTCCGCAATTAGTTTGGGAACCGTCCAATTTCTTAGCGACACATTGCTAGCCTACTCAGACACCTGGGTTTCTGGAACCGATAGAGCATCTTCTATGTCCGATACATGTGACATCTGCAGCTGCGAGGCAAAAGAACAATAACTTAAATGAACCAGGGTGGGGCTCTATCCCCCTGTGAATGTATTAAGAAGCAAAGTGAGCTGGTGACCAGATAATAAAGAAACGAGAACGATGAGCGTATGTTCGAACTAAATGAAGGAATGGTAGTGAGTGAAATATAAGATTGAAGTAACATGAATAGAGGGCCGAAATAGAAAATGATTAAGAAGCCCTTTTTACCTGGACCAGAAGGCTTTGACCTAAATGAACAGAAGAAAATATAAAAACATGAACATACTGTATCTAAACAAGATATACAACAAAAATAGATTAATGATGCTGAGGAGGACGTGACCTACGTGGCAGGTGACTCTGAAGAGTTTGCTACGTGACCTGAGACAGGTGATTATTTTAAAAACGTAACCTGACTGGCGTGTCAGGTGACCCTGAAGAGCTTGCTACGTGACCTAAGACAGGTGATTATTTTAAAAACGTAACCTGACCGACGTGGCAGGTGACCCTGAAGCGCTTGCTACGTGACCTGAGATAGGTCAAAAAGTTGTCTTTTTTTTAAACTTAACCTGCCCTGTGTGGCAGGAGACCTTTAAGAACTTGCTACGTGACCTAAAACAGGTGAATATTTAAAACGTAACCTGACCGACGTGGCAAGTGACCCTAACGTGAAACTAAGTGTCCTGAAGAGGTGGCAGGAGATTAAATCATGAACACGAACTATGGCTTACGTCAGTCGTTCTATGCTAGGAAGCTGTGTGCAGAGGGGGCCCTGGAGACTCTGAATCACCTGTGCCAGTTGGAGGTAGGAGACACTCCAGCGGAGGCTCTGTTGGACTCAGGGAGTCTGGTGACCCTGGTACGGTCCACCGAGTATACTGGCCGTAAAGTCTGGGTCATGTGTATTCATAGAGACATAAAAGACTACCCCTCTGCTATCGTGTCTCTATCCACGGTTGCCGGCAGGTGGACCCACGAGGTGGCTGTCGCCATCAATCTACACTACGAACTTATAATAGGGAAAGACTTCCCGGGCTTCCCAGCACTGTGGCCTGCTATGAGAGCAACTGATACACATGAGACAGGGGTAACCCTAACAGAGTGACCCAGCTCAGGGGGGAGACCAGAACCCTGGTAACCTGAGTCCGAAGGGCCAGTGGTAGGGGTGACCGCCACTTCGGTGGAAGAGGGGGAGACAACCCAGCTAAGTAAGAGGGTGGTAGACATGGAGGACTTGCTGCCGTGTCCTGAGGTGGCAGACCTGAATGTCTCCGGTGATAATTTTGGTGCCGCACAACACCGGGACCCAACCCAATCCCGAGCCTGGGAAAATGTATTAATAGTAGATGGTGAACCACAACAACCAGGGGCAGAGTCAGTGTTCCCCCATTTTATGGTTCATCAGGGTATGTTGTACCGGGAAAACCAGCTGCGAGGTGAATCCATTGAACAGTTGGTGGTGCCCCAGGTTTATCGCAAACTCGTATTAGAGTTAGCCCACCAACATGTTCTCGGGCTTCATTTGGGAATGCAGAAGACACAGGACTGGTACCACAACGGTTTTACTGGCCCAGTGTGTTAAGGGAGGTGGAAGAATTCTGTGAATATTGCCCGACCTGCCAGGCAACTAGCCCCCAACACCTTTTTCGCAGTCCCTTGGTACCTCTCCCGATCATCTAGGTGCCGTTTGAGTGAATCGCTATGGATCTCGTAGGCCCAGTACTGAAGTCCGCTAGAGGACACCAACACATCTTGGTCATTCTGGACTACGCCACTCGGTACTCGGAGGCGGTGCCACTGCGACATACATTGGCAAAGCTTATAGCTAAGGAGCTAATGGAGATGTTCTCCCGAGTGGGGCTACCTAAAGAGATTCTGACTGACCAGTGGACCTCTTTTATGTCCAAGGTCATGAGGGAACTGTAATTTGCTGCATATCAGACAGTTATGGACGTCCATGTACCATCCGCAAATGGACGGTCTGGAGGAAAGGTTTAACAAAACTCTAAAAACTATGAGAAAGATGAGAAGGATTGGGACCTTCTTCTGCCCTATTTCATGTTCTCAGTGCGAGAGGTACCCCAGGCTTCTACTGGGTTCTTGCCCTTCGAATTGCTTTATGGCAGACATCCTCGTGGTCTGTTGGATGTGGCCAAAGAGGTGTGGAAACAGCAACCCACTCCGCATAAAAGTGTCCTGGAGTATGTTGTCAAGATGCAACAGCGTATAGAGAACATTTTACCTCTTGTCAGGGAGCACATGGAGGCCGCTCAGCGAGCCCAGAGTCGGATCTAAAATGGACAGGCTTGGGTCCGGATCTTTAACCCGGATGATTCTGGTACTGACCGTGGACAGTAAATCCCTGGCTAGATGGCAGGGGCCCTAGGAGGTACTCAAGAAAGTTGGAGAGGTAAATTACAAGGTACACCATCCAGGGCGGCGGAAGCCAGAGCAGGTTTACCATGTTAATTTACTTAAACCTTGGAAAGATAGGGAGACCTGTACTGAAGACAGCCCGCGGCTGAGTTTTCTAGGGGAAGAGGTTCCGGCTCCTATGTCTGAGGCAAGGGAAGCGGTTGCCACAGTAAAAGTTGCTGACAGCCTCTCCTTTAAACAGGTTCAGGAGACCAGGGAGTTCATTAGTCGGAACATGGATGTGTTCTCAGACCTCCCTGGACGCACTTCCACAATCCAGCATGACATTGTCACTGAGCCTCAGGCAAAAGTCCGGTTAAAGCCATACCGGGTACCTGAGGCTCAGCGACAAGCCATCTTGGAGGAAGTGCAGCTCATGCTGCGGCTAGACTTCATCGAGGAGTCTAGAAGTGAGTTTGCCAGTCCTATAGTCTTAATACCCAAGCAGGACGAGATGTTACGGTTTCATAACAATTTTCGTAAGCTGAACGAAATATCTAAATTTGATGCATATCCCATGCCTCGGGAGGATGAGCTTATTGAAAGGTTAGGCCAAGCCCGGTATTTTTCTGTTTTGTACCTCACCAAAGGGTACTGGCAGGTACACTTAACAGAGTTTGCCAAGGAGAAAACTGCCTTCATTACACCAGAGGGGCTGTACCAATATACGGTGTTACCCTTTGGTCTGCATGGCGCCCCTGCCACTTTTCAACGTCTAATGGATATTGTGCTTCGTCCACATAGGCTGTATGCCTCAGCTTACCTGGATGATATTGTCATTCACAGTACCGACTGGGAAAGTCACCTGCCCAAAGTACAGGCCATAGTGGACTCCCTTCGAAAGGCTGGTCTAACACCTAACCCAAAAAAATGTGCGATAGGGTTAGAGGAGACCAAATACCTAGGGTATGTCATTGGGCGCGGAGTGATCAAACCCCAAGTAAACAAAATAGAGGCGATAAGGAATTGGCCCCGACCTGTCACCTCTAGGCAAGTAAAGTCCTTACTGGGAATGGTGGGCTATTATATGAGGTTCGTTCCCCATTTTGCCACTTTAGTAGCTCCACTGACAGGGCTCTTGAAGGGGCGGAAGTCCGTGATGGTACGCTGGAATGACCAGGCGGAAGAAGCTGTCACGTATGGTGTACAGGAAACAAGACAATGCAATACAATAAATGACTCACTGGATCCACAACTAAGGAACAAAAGGGAGACCCCTACATGAGACCTGCCACTCTCCCTAATTGCTCAGCCTATGCGAACACCCCAAAGGTGGATGGGCGCATATCCACGTACCTCGGCTATCTAATACCTGAAGACCCTACAATAGTGAGGGGATACGACCACCGGCTCCCTACACAAGACACGGAGGGAGTCAGGGTCACCTGAAAATCCAGAAGACAGAAAATCACAAATAAAGGAACAGCACTTATCTTGCAGAGGACTGAGGAATAGAAACAGCATGCACACACACTCCAGGAAGTTGTATAAGCCGCAACCTAATGCATCCTGGGGAGGAACTTAAAGGGAAGCAATCAGTCCAACTGCATGACAGCTGAGATAGACTAACGAGATGAGGAACTTAACCAAAACAAAGAAACTCAAGGAGGAGGATCTGGAAAGCTCCTGTCAGAGCTTCTCAACTGTCTGGTTGTGACAGTACCCCTCCCTCTACGAGTGGACTCCGGACACTCAGGGCCCACCTTCTCAGGATGGGACCTATGGAAAGCCCTGATGAGACGAGTGGCCTTAATGTCCGTCACTGGGACCCACATCCTCTCCTCAGGACCATAACCCTCCCAATGAACGAGGTACTGGAGGGAAACGCGGACAAGATGAGAATCCACAGTCCTAGAGACCTGAAATTCAAGATTTCCATCAACCATAATAGGAGGAGGAGGCAAAGGCGAGGGTACAATAGGTTGAACATAAGGTTTCAATAAGGACTTATGAAAAACATTATGGATCTTCCAAGTCTGAGGAAGATCAAGACGGTAGGCAACAGGATTGATGACAGACAGGATCTTGTAAGGCCCAATAAACCTAGGACCCAACTTCCAGGAGGGAACCTTCAATTTGATATTCTTGGTAGACAACCACACCAGATCACCAACATTCAGGTCCGGACCAGGCACACGTCTCTTATCTGCCACACGCTTATATCTCTCACTCATGCTCTTTAGATTATCCTGAATCTTTTGCCAAATAGATGACAAAGACGAGGAGAATCTGTCCTCATCAGGTAAACCAGAAGACCCCTCTCCCGAGAAAGTCCCAAACTGCGGATGAAACCCATATGCACCAAAAAATGGTGACTTATCAGAGGACTCCTGACGACGGTTATTTAAAGCAAACTCAGCAAGGGACAAAAAAGAACACCAATCCTCCTGATTCTCCGCCACAAAACAGCGCAGATATGTCTCCAGATTCTGATTGACGCGCTCTGTCTGGCCATTCGACTGCGGGTGGAAAGCAGAAGAGAATGACAACCGAACCCCCAAGCGAGAACAGAAAGCCTTCCAGAATCTGGAAACAAACTGCGTGCCCCTATCAGAGACTATGTCTGAAGGAATACCATGCAATTTGACAATGTGTGTAGTGTACGGGAACTGTAATACCCGTCACTACCAAAGGTCACTTGGTGTGCTGTCGTCCCTCCTAATTATGGGGAAGTTGTTGTATGTCAGTTTTATAAAATGTAATGTAATGTGTGTATTTCCCTGTCATTGAAACTTGCATGTACAGGCCTGCTAGGGGTGTCATTCCTACTTCTAGTCCATAGAGGGAGCTAGGGAGCCCTAGTTTATATAAGGCCGAGTCAGGGAAGTGCAAGGCAGACGGAGTCTAGTGTCTGTAGTCTACAGTTGGAGATTAGACAATGTCTGAGACAAGTCCAGGCCATCAGCCTGCTGTTCAGGAGAAGATTCCCTCCTGAATTCCCACATGCAGAAGCAGGAATATCTTAGCCTAGGAGCCTGAGGAACCATTCAGAAGCTGGGAGAGACTGAGGCAAAGATCAGAGGAGCCAGAGGTACTGAGAGAAACAGAGGAGGTACTTATTTAAGCCATAATCAAGGATATAAAGCCAGACTTAGGTTAATGGGCCTTGGTGAAGAATTGCTACATTCCAGGATCAGACAGAGTTAGAGTGCAAGCTCCTTTGCTGCAAGTCCTGTGTTCAACACTCTGTAATTACCCTGCTGTACTGAATTGCCTGCATCTACCGAATTGCAAAATCGACTGTATGCTGAGGAACTGCGTTTCCAATATTGTCTCTGCCTGCAAACTACTAAAGTTGAAGTTCTGTTTTAACACCACGTTTCCTCAAATTATTTCTGCATCCGCAAACGGCGTGCCACCGTTTACTTGGCACTGGCGTCACGAACTATTCCTACCTATACCTGCCCTTGCAGAGAGTCAGCTGTACCAGGTTAGTGTATATTGCACTACTACACTCAGAAACACCTACTACGCACAACTTGAGTACACTGCATGTGGTCAATAAATGCCTGCGCCAGCGTCTTAGCATTGGGCAAACCAGGAAAAGGAATGAAATGCACCATTTTGCTAAAACGGTCCACCACCACCAGAATCACAGTCTTCCCCGAGGAACAAGGCAAGTCCGTTATGAAGTCCATGGACAGATGTGTCCAAGGACGGGAAGGAATGGGTAAGGGAAGGAGAGGACCTGATGGCCGTGAATGAGGGACTTTGGCACGAGCGCAAGTCTTGCAAGCTGCCACAAAACCCTCAACCGACTTACGAAGCGCAGGCCCCCAGAATCTCCGAGCGATGAGATCCAGTGTGGCTCTTGCCCCTGGGTGCCCAGCAAGGACCGTATCGTGGTGTTCCTTAAAAATCTTGTGTCTCAAAGCGAGAGGCACAAACAACCTCCCAGGAGGACAAAGATCAGGAGCCTCTGACTGGGCTGCCTGCACCTCTGCCTCCAATTCAGGAAAAAGAGCAGAGACCACCACACCTTCAGCCAAAATGGGACCCGGGTCTTCAAAATTCCCACCTCCCGGAAAACAACGTGACAGGGCATCTGCCTTCACATTCTTAACCCCAGGGCGGAACGTGACAACAAAATTAAACCTTGAAAAGAACAAAGACCATCTGGCCTGTCTCGGGTTCAGACGCTTGGCTGACTCCAAGTAGGCCAGATTTTTATGGTCAGTAAACACGGTAATAGGGTGTCTGGCTCCCTCTAGCCAATGGCGCCATTCCTCAAAAGCCAACTTGATGGCCAACAATTCCCTATCTCCCACATCATAATTTCTCTCTGCGGAGGAGAGTTTCTTCGAGAAAAAGGCACATGGTTGCCATTTGGCAGGAGAGGAACCCTGAAACAAGACCGCACCCACCCCTACCTCAGAAGTATCAACCTCAACTATGAAGGGTAACGAAATATCAGGTTGTACCAGGATGGGAGCGGAAGCAAAACTCTCCTTGATATTAGAAAAGGCATTACGCGCCTCTACCGACCAGGAAGAAAAATCTACCCCCTTTCTGGTCATATCAGTGAGTGGTTTAACAACAGAGGAATAATTCAAAATAAATTTCCTGTAATAATTGGCAAAGCCCAAAAAACGCATCAGCGCCTTCTGATTCTCAGGAAGCTCCCACTCAAGCACAGCACGGACCTTCTCGGGGTCCATGCGAAAACCAGAAGCGGAGAGAAGAAACCCCAGAAATTGAATTTCTGGAACCGCAAACACACATTTTTCCAGTTTCGCGTATAATTTATTCTCCCGCAGGATGAGCAAGACCTGACTTAAATGTTCCTTATGAGTCTTGAAATCAGGAGAAAAAATCAAAATGTCATCCAAATACACTAATACAAATTTTCCCATTAAATGATAAAAAATGCTGTTCACGAAATGCTGAAAAACGGCTGGGGCATTCATCAAACCAAAAGGCATAACCAAATTCTCAAAATGGCCCTCAGGGGTATTGAAAGCCGTCTTCCATTCGTCTCCTTCTCTGACCCTGACCAGGTTGTATGCCCCTCTTAGGTCTAATTTGGAAAAGACTTTAGCCCCAACAACCTGGTTAAACAGGTCCGGGATCAGAGGAAGCGGATAAGGGTCACGAATAGTGATACTGTTCAGCTCCCTGAAATCCAGACAAGGTCTTAAAGAACCATCTTTTTTCTTAACAAAGAAAAAACCAGCGGCAACAGGTGACTTCGAGGGTCGTATGTGTCCTTTTCTCAGACTCTCAGAGATATAAGCACGCATAGCGACCCTCTCAGGTTGGGAAAGATTGTATAAACGAGATTTAGGCAGCTTGGCGCCTGGGATGAGATTAATAGGGCAATCGTACTCCCTGTGTGGGGGCAAATCCTGAACTCCACTCTCAGAGAAGACATCCGAAAATTCAGAGAGGAAAGGTGGTACAGTCTTAGTAGAAACCTCAGAAACAGATGTCATGAGGCAATTCTCTCTGCAAAAGTCACTCCAACCATTTATTTGCCTCGCTTGCCAATCAATGGTGGGGTTATGTTTAGTGAGCCAGGGTAGCTCCAACACTAGAGGAGTAGGCAAACCGCTAAGGACGAAACATGACACATCCTCAACATGAGCATCACTCACAATTAAACGGATATTGTGAACTATGCCCTTTAATGATTTCTGAGAAAGTGGAGCGGAATCAATAGCTAATACAGGAATATCCTTTCCCAAAGTGCATACCTGGAAACCATGAGTTATTGCAAATTGATTATCAATGAGATTGACAGCTGCTCCACTATCCACAAAAATCTCACAAAAAATACTCTTGCTCTCTAGCGCCACCCTAGCAGGCAGGACAAAACGGGAACTACAAGCAAACGGAAAACCTTCAATTTCCGCCTCAACCCTGCCAATAGTAACAGACGGAACATTTTTAAAAGATTTTTTCCTTTTTGTTTCTTTATTACTCCCAGAAGACTGCCTGAATCTCCTAGAGGGACAAACATTTGCCAAATGATTTATACCTCCACAACAAAAACAAACCCTCCCATGCGGGCTGAATCTTCTATTGTCAGAGGCAATCAACCCCAGCTGCATGGGCTCCTGCTCAGAAGGGACTGACAGCGACTGAGACCCCTGCGCACAGAAAGAGACCGCTGCACTGTCCCGGGACTGAGTATGACAGGAAGGAGAGATCGCTCCTCTCTCTCTAAGACGCCTGTCAATACGAATGGCCTGAGACATAGCAGAATCCAAGGAGGTAGGTCTCTCATGAAAGGCAAATGCATCTTTCAATCCCTCTGAAAGACCATGGCAAAATTGACTTCGGAGTGCAGCATCATTCCAACCAGTATCAGCTGCCCATCTCCGAAATTCTGAGCAGTATATCTCTGCGGATTGTTTACCCTGGCATAACAGACGTAGTCTAGACTCAGCCAGAGCAATACGATCCGGATCATCATATATCTGACCCAGGGCTAAAAAGAATTCATCCACTGAACGGAGGGGCCGTGCCCCCTCCGGCAGCGAAAAGGCCCAGGATTGAGCGTTACCCCTGAGCAGCGATATAATGATCCCCACCCTCCGTTCTTCATCACCAGAGGAATGGGGAAGAAGGCGAAAATGGAGTTTGCAAGCCTCTCTAAAACGCACAAAATACTCACTGCCCCCGGAGAGCGTATCCGGGAGCGAGATCTTAGGCTCAGAACAAACTCCATGAACGCAAGCTGAACCGGTCACTTGGAACTGAGAAAAAGTCTTACGGAGATCAGCTACCTCCAATGAAAGACCCTGGAAGCGCTCAGCCAAAAGTGAAACCGGATCCATGCTTGAGACGGTTTTGGCGGCTTATAATGTCACGGATGGTGTACAGGAAACAAGACAATGCAATACAATAAATGACTCACTGGATCCACAACTAAGGAACAAAAGGGAGACTCCTACATGAGACCTGCCACTCTCCCTAATTGCTCAGCCTATGCGAACAACCCAAAGGTGGATGGGCGCATATCCACGTACCTCGGCTATCTAATACCTGAAGACCCTACAATAGTGAGGGGAAACGACCACCGGCTCCCTACACAAGACACGGAGGGAGTCAGGGTCACCTGAAAATCCAGAAGACAGAAAATCACAAATAAAGGAACAGCACTTATCTTGCAGAGGACTGAGAAATAGAAACAGCATTCACACACACTCCAGGAAGTTGTATAAGCCGCAACCTAATGCATCCTGGGGAGGAACTTAAAGGGAAGCAATCAGTCCAACTGCATGACAGCTGAGCTAGACTAACGAGATGAGGAACTTAACCAAAACAAAGAAACTCAAGGAGGAGGATCTGGAAAGCTCCTGTCAGAGCTTCTCAACTGTCTGGTTGTGACAGAAGCTTTCTCCGCTTTGAAGTTGGCCCTGTGTGGGTTTTGGTGACGCCCAACTTTAGAAGGGAGTTTATAGTACAAACTGATGCCTCCGAAGTTATCCTCGTTGCTGTACTGTCTCAGGAAGTCAACGGGGAGGAGCATCCCATTGTCTTCCTCAGCTGTAAGCTGACTCCAGCCGAGACCTGGTACAGTATAGTGGAGAGAGAGTGCCTGGCCATCAAGTCGGCACTCGAGTCTCTTCGCTATTATCTGTTGGGGAGAAAGTTACGTCTGGTAACCGACCACTCCCCTCTGAAGTGGATGAGCCAGGCCAAAGAGAGGAATGCTCGGGTCACCAGATGGTTCTTGTCCTTGCAAAACTTTAAGTTTACAGTAGAACACAGGGCAGGCCGGTTACAGGGAAACGCAGATGCCCTGTCCCGGGTACACTGTCTGGCGTGTGTTCACCCCCTCAGGGTTGAACAAAGGGGGGGGGGTATATGACATAGCAAGAAGTTTTGTTTGGGAAGGCAGGTATTTTCATCCCAACATGGTCGGCTGGGCTGATTTCCAGCCAGGTGAGATCAAGTAACGGACCAGAGTTTATGTGCCGGTCCGGATTTTGACAGAACCTGTGTGTCCTTGAAATAGGCAGCTGGGCTCAGAATTAAGGTCTCTGTCTTGGGATCTCAGGCATGGTGCCGTGCTAGGGGTGAGAGCCTCATGCGGGGAAACAGGCCCCCTGAAGCCTGTTGTGGACGCTGGAAAAAACTTGCTAACAAGGTGACTGTTTTGTGCTTTGGACTTTCCATTGTGTGAACAAACTGAAAATTGTTGCTTTGTTTTTTTTCTCCTGTGTGAATAAACACTGAGGTTTTGTTTTACAAACTGTTTCTTTTGCCTCTGTTCTGCCTCCGCTTACCCTGCCTACCAGAGCGAATCCTCACAATATATATATATATATATATATATGTTATATTAACTTGGACCTCTATTAAGCTTAATTTTTACATTCATTTTTTATCTCTATATTTTTTACGTCATCAATATGATATATTTTTTATCGCTTTTACCCTAAGAGGTTTGAACAACCATTTTGATATTATATGTGTTTATACACTCACCTAAAGAATTATTAGGAACACCATACTAATACGGTGTTGGACCCCCTTTTCCCTTAAGAACTGCCTAAATTCTATGTGGCATTGATTCAACAAGGTGCTGATAGCATTCTTTAGAAATGTTGGCTCATATTGATAGGATAGCATCTTGCAGTTGATGGAGATTTGAGGGATGCACATCCAGGGCACGAAGCTTCCGTTCCACCACATCCCAAAGATGCTCTATTGGGTTGAGATTTGGTGACTGTGGGGGCCATTTTAGTACAGTGAACTCATTGTCATGTTCAAGAAACTAATTTGAAATGATTCGAGCTTTGTGACATGGTGCATTATCCTGCTGGAAGTAGCCATCAGAGGATGGATACATGTTCTCATTCTGTTTACGCCAAATTCGGACTCTACCATTTGAATGTCTCAACAGAAATCGAGACTCATCAGACCAGGCAACATTTTTCCAGTCTTCAACAGTCCAATTTTGGTGAGCTCGTGCAAATTGTAGCCTCTTTTTCCTATTTGTAGTGGAGATGAGTGGTACCCGGTGGGGTCTTCTGCTGTTGTAGCCCATCCGCCTCAAGGTTGTGCGTGTTGTGGCTTCACAAATTCTTTGCTGCATACCTTGGTTGTAACGAGTGGTTATTTCAGTCAACGTTGCTCTTCTATCAGCTTGAATCAGTCGGCCCATTCTCCTCTGACCTCTAGCATCCACAAGGCATTTTTGCCCACAGGACTGCCGCATACTGGATGTTTTTCCCTTTTCACACCATTCTTTGTAAACCCTAGAAATGGTTGTGCGTGAAAATCCCAGTAACTGAGCAGATTGTGAAATACTCAGACCGTCCCGTCTGGCACCAACAACCATGCCACGTTCAAAATTGCTTAAATCACCTTTCTTTCCCATTCTGACATTCAGTTTGGAGTTCAGGAGATTGTCTTGACCAGGACCACCCCCCAAAATGCATTGAAGCAACTGCCATGTGATTGGTTGACTAGATAATTGCATTAATGAGAAATAGAAAAGGTGTTCCTAATAATTCTTTAGGTGAGTGTAGATTCTACAGGGTTTGATGTGTCTTGTTTGTGTATAATAAACTTATAGTTTTTACACCAGGCCGACTATTTGGTCCATGCAGCATCAGATGGAGGATGCCCCCATTATAATTATCCAATTGTATTACTTTCTAGACGCGACTTTGGGGTGAGTCGTGGGGAGTGCACCGTTCCATATATCCCAGATTGCTGAGCCACTGAATGCATAATATATTTGGAAACTTGTTTTTGTCTAGAATATTAATTAACCCTTTCCACAGAGCCTTGCAAATACAGTGATAATGAACAGGATATATACATATATCATATAAAATGCAGTTACAGAGAATTAAACAGTGCAAGTTAACCCCTTCAAGTAAAACAAAGTAAGAAGTCTATAACCCTGCATTGGGGAAATAGACAAATGTCCACAAATGTCCAAATGTCAAAGTACTCCCTGCTCCAGGGCCCTACACACCCACTTGGATAATAACAGGGGAGGTACGGTGACCTCGCCTCTACTGGTCACTTTTCACCAGACCTCACGAATGAGCCTTTTACAATTCACTTATTTCTACTGGTGCACAATGGTTTGATGTTACTGCGGCACTTCTAAGTTATAACAAAGTTTACAGTGAGCAGATGTGAGAAACTTCAGAAAAAAATGTATAATTTTATAATCAAGACACAGGGGACTAAATAAGAATATTGCATCTTTTGGAAAAACATATTTCAGAATTTCTCATAATTCCCCGAACTCTTCTATTTCTACCTGATCTCTTCACAGATGAGCCAGCGCTGATGTAAGGAGAAGATAAATGTGAGGGTCAGAGACAGACTCTGGGAAGAAGAGGAACTGGACTCATCTTCACCTGTCACCGTACAGCCAGGATCTCCATACTAACAGGTAAGTGACCACCACTTCTACTCATCACAGGGAGCCTGACGCCCCTCACTCAGACATCACATGTACCCTGACGCCCCTCACTCAGACATCACATGTACCCTGCAGGTAATTTGAAAGGATGGGTCTCGGATTCAGATTGGATCCATGTTAAAACTGCTTCTTTATTAGGACATCATATTCATGACAAACGCCACTTGAAACTGGATTTCGGAATCGGGAGTATTCAAGACCGGGTGGTGAGCTGGACTAAGTTTTCTTTTGTATCACATGTACCCTGACGCCCCTCACTCAGACATCACATAGACCCTGACACCCCTCACTCAGACATCACATGGACCCTGACACCCCTCACTCAGACATCACATGGACCCTGACACCCCTCACTCAGACATCACATAGACCCTGACACCCCTAACTCAAACATCACATGGACCCTGACGCCCCTCACTCAGACATCACATGGACCCTGACACCCCTCACTCAGATATCACATGGACCCTGACGCCCCTCACTCAGACATCACATGGACCCTGACGCCCCTCACTCAGACATCACATAGACCCTGACACCCCTCACTCAGACATATCTATCAGTAATGACATTCCTATCCCCTTAGCCAGGTGTGATATATAACATTGTAAGTCATGATTTCTGGAAGCTTTCTGCACTCATTAGCCGTATACATGTAGTAACTGGAATTGTTGATTACCTGCAGCCCTGTCTTACATAAGCGTTTATATACTAAAATCCTTGTCTGAATGTTCATCCAGTGTCATCTCCACAGGGATCAGGAAGAAATATTTTGCTTTCTATGACATATCACTCCTTTTTCCAGCTGGGGCTCTTTCTCAGTATAATCCTTATTACACATTAGGCCATCTATGCCACCATGCTGTTCTTTTTCTAGAATGTAAGAGGAGCTTTTTCACTGTGACTCTCATCTACTGCTCTAATAAGATACATCATATGTAGCATGAAGGACCAGACTGACAATGTCTTAACTTGGGATATGTTTCTGTTATTTTAGGAAATCATGAGGAGCCTCATACAATTCTTCACCCTGATGCTTATTATCATTGACAGAACCTGTTCTGGACCTTCTCCATGCAGACTGGAAATGACTGATGATTCTCCTTTCACCCAAAGCCCAGGAGACCTGATAGTTGGAGGGATAATACAACTAGCGTCCTCTGTTACCAGATATCACTTGCCTACATTTCTAAAGAATCCAAATACAATTGAGTGTAATTTGTAAGTATTCTGCATTTCTTCTGACTTTCTAATGGCTTCTTGTAGTAAAGATGATGTAAGAAGAAGTAATTTATATTTAATTGTAAGGAGGATCTAAACATGACTGTTCACTAATCAATGACCATAGGATTTCTGACCAGGACCAGATTATAGGGAGGAAGGCAGAGGGACCATGAAATGCAGACCAACCAAACATCTACCTCCATATCAATCGGTAACAGGGACCAATAGAAACCCATTCACCTGTTACTGATATACCAGTCCAATAACACAGTGATGGTAAACACCAGTAGTAAGTACCGCCAAGGACACTTTAAGACATACAATAATTAGATACAAATAGCCATCCCAATAAAAAAAAAGTGAAAAACAAGGGTTAATGGTAAGAAAGAGCGATTTGGTTCTAAATGAACCAGATTTCTTGTGAATTACACAAAAACCTGTCCACAAAATGAATCTAAATTTTATATTATTTTTAAATTCCAAAAAAAAAACAACACTTGCTATTTTGCTTGTACCATTCAGTAATCGGTGTACAAAACTTATGATTTTCCATTTAGGAAACCCTTGACTTTTCCTTTATAGGAAACTGGTAAATTTTTATTTAAAGGCCTCATAATAAAATGTCTGGAAAACTGAAGAGTGCAAATGAAAGGCATAGGCCTCTTCAGAATGTGTTTAGTAGCAGCAACAGCCACGTGGCCAGTAGTAGTGGTACTTGTAGCCATGGAGGTGACAGTGGTAGTGATGGTGGCACGTGCTGCAAATACAGACAAGAAACCTATGATGACATATCACAGGCTGCTAACAGTGGTGGGCAGGGTGAGGACTATGAGGAGTGTTGTATGTAGGACAGGACCACGCATACAGGTCAGGGTGCTGAGGGCAGGAGATGACCGGAGGAGGAGAGTGGTGGCTGCAGTGGCACTAAAGAGCACAGCAACATCTGGCCTGAACTTCTCTTCACTGGCAGGGCCTCCAGCTCTGTGCCAGCAGTTTCCGTGTGGCATTTTTTCTTTACATCGCAGACACTAAGCCACAGACGAGTGCAAAATCTTCAGGATTAATATAAGCCATGGGTGTTCAAAAATAGGTACCGGGCTCTATTGCAGCCCATGAGGCGGCTTCATCGGATCCTGTGGTAAGTAGATCCGGCCAGCATTTCCAATCAGAGTAAGTCTGTCTTTCTTCTCCTGGTATTCTTTGTGACAGACAGTCCACATCCTTGAGCAGTACAGGGTCCTTGTCCTCATCATCAGTTATTGCCTCTTCTCCTGCTTGTCCTTTGCTCCTTCATAAGACATCCATAAGACAATGTGTGGCCATGAGAAAACTATTCTCGACCAACAACAAGCTGAACTCTAATCTGTCCAAGTTGTTGGAGGTTCAGTTGCTGCTGTACTACTTAGTTGTGGAAATTGTGGTGCACTTTGCCTAAATTTTATTTTTCTGGCCTGTGTGGTGTGTTGGACTTTTGGCCAGGCAAGAAAAAGTGTAAACTGTTTTGTTGTTCTGCAGATGTGGTGCACTTCCGCACCATCACCCAAATTAAAATTCCATGGCCTGTGCCCCATGCGGTGTCTTGACTTCTGGTCAGGCAAGCAAAAGTATAAATTGTCTCGTTGTTATGAAAATGTGGTTCACTTCTGCGTCTTCAGACAATTTTTAGCAGCCATTTTCCAGCTGCCTCTGCTACAAGTAGCGGAAGCCGCATCATCCAGTTCAGTTTGTTAGTTGTTACACAAAGGAACCGTTTTTTCGACTGCTGTGCCTCCTGCCAAAATATGTCCCGAAATTTGTCCTTTTAACTCTTTCTGGGAGGGGAGTAGGAAAAAAAGCAACGTAACACTGAGTGTTTACAATATACATTTTGTGGTCATTTTTCAGCATAAATAACATAAACAAATACAAAAAATAAAAACAAATAATATAAATAAAATTACTTTATTCTCTGGGTCAGTACAATTACAGCGACACCAAATACATACAGTATGGTGTATAGTGTTTTACTACTTTTGATCAACAAAAACACTCTTTTTTTTAAAGAAAATAAATTTCTATTTTTCTTTCTACGGAGCTGTGTGAAGGCTTAATTTTTGCAGGATGTCTCGTAGTTTTCATTTTTGGGTACATAATGCTTTTTGATCACTTTTAATTCCATTCCAGAAATAGTTTTTTTTTTAGGTGTTCACCGTACGGTACGTGATAATTTGCATGGTATTTGTGTAGTGCAGGTCATTATGGATGCAGTGATACCAAACATGTGGGTGAGATTTTATTTTTGTAATTTTTTTCATTGACAAGTTTTTTTTGTGGGAAAAAAGCATATTTTCTTTCATTGTATTTTTTTTTTATTCAATGTGTTTTTTTTAACTTTTCTACCATTTAATCTTTTGATTGCTTATAAAATTTCTATAGTGCATTGTATTTTAATGTCAGTGGTATACTCACATTGGCCAGAGGCGCAGCCTGCTCGGAAACACTAGAGAAAGGCTTGAGGCCTACAATAGGTCTCGGCCTGCTTTCACTGGCATCTTCACCCCACAATCTAATTTGCGGGGTGCCGATTGGGATACAGAGGGAGTCCGCTCCCTCTGTAACGGCTTCAATTCGATGTGTGACATTGCCTGCATCATGTTAGGGATTAAACAGCCCAGATCGCCACCTTCAGGAAACTGCAGGCAAGAACAGCAATAATATGCACCTACCCAACCAAACCCCATACCAGTAACAGCCCCTGTTTAAAGATGCAGCGTGGCCATTAACAATGAAGAAGGTCTATACAGTGCGGCCTTCATTATTGAATGAAAAGCAGCTGTGGGCTAATTGGCAACGTGCTTTATCATAGCAGCATGACCTCAACCTGCTCGCAGCATGGTCGCTCTGTGTGGCCATCCCCTAAGGCAGAGTGGTCTGGGTCTACCTTAGTTATAGAAAAGTTGGCGGCGTGTGCCTGTATGTGAGGAGTGATATGAAGACGAGAAATACAGTCAGGTCCATAAATATTAGGACATCGACACAATTCTAACATTTTGGCTCTATACACCACCACAATGGATTTGAAATGAAACAAACAAGATGTGTTTTTTTTTATTTATTTTTTTATATTTTTTATTTGAAGTATTCAAAATTGTACAATCATGAGAAAAGCAGGAATCGTACATAGTCAATACTAAATTGTACAAGGTTAATGTTTGATATAAACAGTAACATAGAAGTGAAACTGTAACTTGGACACGTGTTAGTTATTAGATGAAATCTGAAACACAAGTTTCTCTTGGAATCTGGTATGATAATATAAGAACATATTTGTATACCTTTTCTTCACATACTGAATAGATGACAATTAGGCAGGTGTATATAATACTGCTCTTTACTGACTGGAGATTACTGTGTGTATTCCTGTTGGCAGAAGTCGGTTATTCGGCAGAGGTAGCTTGTCCGTGTTTGGAGTGACTGTATTTCACCCAGTTATCCCATCTACCACTAAATTTTTTGTAATTGCGCACTTCAGCAGCCGCCAGTTCCTCGAATCTATATATTGTATCAATCTTTTCCCTCCATAAATCAGGGAACGGGAGTTCAGCTGTGAGCCAGAAACGAGGTAAAAGGAGGCATGCGGCCATGAGCAGGGTGTGGAATAATGGAGGAATCATTGATGTAGAATCAGACGGTGGGAGACTTAATAAGGCTAACTGTGGATTTGATGGTATTGAGGTTTTGCATATTTTGTTACTCCTGTCAAATATATCTTTCCACCAACTTAAAACACGAGGGCATAGCCACCAAATGTAGAGAAAAGTTCCCCTTGAATCATTGCACCTCCAACATTTATCTGATCCTGAGCTACTGTATTTGGATGTGATGTCAGGGGTTTTGTACCACCTTGTAAGTAGTTTATAACTATTTTCCTGGATGAGGACACATCTTGAAGATTTGTGTGGGGTAATAAATAGTTTGTTTAAAACTTGTGGTGAGAAAGATATTTCTAAGTCTCTTTCCCATAAGCCAACAAAAGCTGGTTTTGGCATGTTTATAGGGGTATTCAATTTTTTGTATATTTGAGAGATTGGTTTATTTATTGTGGTTTGGCTGCATATCCATCCTTCAAACCAGGTGATTGGTCTGAGAAGTGTTTGAAGGGGGATGTGTTTAGTAATATAGGTGTGCAGGAAAGATATTGGAGAAGGAATTGAGTCCGAAGTGGAGAGTATTGAGGTGATTTCTTTTTTATTTATTAACTTCCCTTCTTTATTGAACAGTGAAATAATAGGGATTTGAGATGCTTTAAGTGAACTGGGAAGACATTGTTTCAATTCTGGTGGGGCCAGTTCTAGCACATCTCTCACTTGAATCAAGGGGGAGGGTAGAGGAAAACCCCAACTGGATTCTTGGAACCATTTCCATACTGTGAGCGAGGAATTAATGATCTGGTTAGTATTTGAAAGGGATGTGATTTTTTCTTTATTACCCGTCAGTAGTGCCCTTAGTGAGAATTTGGTTGTGGAGGACTCCATTTCCACCCAGGACTTATGAGGTGGTTTACGAAACCAGTCAAGAACTCTGGTTAAATGAATCGCTTTGTTGTAGAGTTGGGGGTTGGGAAGACCTATGCCCCCCAAGTCCCTGGGTTTTTGTAGAGTAGTTGTCGCCAATCTCTGGCTTTTTTGTTTCCATATAAATCTACGGATCAAAGTCAATAGAGTCGTGAAATATTTATTTTTAATTGGGATAGGGAGTACTTGCTGCAGGTAGTTAAGTCTTGGGATGATCAGAGAAGTGACTAAGTTTTTCCTACCGAACCACGACAGCGTCTGGAGATCTAAATGTTTTAGTTGGTCAGAAATAGACTGAAGTAATGGGGTAAAGTTAAGATTGAAAAGATTGTTGGGATCAGGGCCTATTTTTATTCCTAAATCGGTGATATAAGGGTTATCCCAATTAAAGGGAGATTTAGTTTTTAGGGAATTTTTCATAGATATGGGGACGCCTATGCCCATGGCCTGAGATTTGTTCATATTAATTTTAAAATTGAACAGAGGACTGAACCGTTCTAGAAGTTTGTGGGTTTGTAGTAAGGATTAAAAGGTCATCCGCAAATGCAGCGGTTTTATGTTCTTGTTTACCCATTTTTATACCCGCTATTTTTATATCTTGTCTGATGGTCTGTAGAAGTGGTTCCATCGATAATACGAATAGAAGGGGGGATAGGGGACAGCCTTGCCTCGTGCCATTTTTAATAGCAAACGGGGGAGATATTGTGTCATTTACCAGCACTGATGCGGAGGCATTCCAATACATAGCAAAAGTGGCTTCTATAAATGGGGTAGGGAAGTCAAACTTGTTCATTGCACAGCGCATGAAATTCCAGTTGACCCTGTCAAATGCTTTCTCCGCATCAGTGCTTAGCAATGTCAGAGGGATACCTTTCTTTTTTGCGTGGTAGATGGCATTGAGGATTCTTGCAGTGTTGTCTTTCCCCTCTCGGCCTCTCACAAACCCTGTTTGATCTCTATGGATCAAGTCTGGAAGAAATGGGGCAAGACGGTTAGCTAACATTTTAGCAAGAAGTTTTAAATCAAGATTTAGCAGGGATATGGGGAGGTAGCTTGAGCACTGAGATGGATCTATACCCTCCTTGGGAAGAATGGTAATATGGGGTTTAGTCATGTCTGTTGTGAGGGGTAGACCTAGAAGGGAGTTATTACATATCTGTAGCAAATGTGGAATGAGGGTATTACTAAAGGAGCGATAGTAAAGAGCCGGGAGACCATCTGGGCCCGGGGCTTTACCATTTGGGAGATTTCTTATAGTTTTATTTATTTCTTACGATTTGAATGGAGCAATGAGGGCTGATTTTTGCATTTCAGTCAGTCTGGGAAGGGTGATAGCATTAAGGAAGGAGTCAATAGAGACTGGGATTGGAGAATTTTGGTCTTTTAACCTACTTTGTGGGATGTTGTACAGAGATTGGTAGTACTCTTGAAACTGAAGAGCAATGTCTTTGGAAGATATGGCCGTACCTCCTTCTTTTTTATTAATTTTGCTAATATGGTTTTGGACTTTCCTCTTTTTTATGAGACCCATCATTCGCTTTGAAGCTTTGTTACCATGGGCGAAGTATTTAAATTGGGAGTGTAAGTAAAGTCTGGCTGATTTGGTATTGAGGAGGTTTTTTAGTTCTGATCTAAGATCGTTAAGTTGGGAGAGGTTTGAGACTAGTAGGGATTTTTTGTGGATCTCCTCTATTTTCTGGATTTCCGAGAGAAGTTGTTCTATCCTCGCATTTCTCTTTTTTTTTTAGTTTAATAAACTGTCCTCTTATATAGGCTTTATGAGCATCCCACACTACATGAGGGGAGGTGTCAGGAATGGCATTTAGGAGAAAATATTCCTCTAGGTAGTTTTGTACTTTTTTTTTAAGATCGGGGATAGTAATTAGTTGCTCGTTTAATCTCCATTTGAATGTTTTTGGCGTGTTTTGGGGGGTGAAGATCTTTAGGTAAATGGGGGAGTGGTCTGACAAGTGAATGGATCCAATTTTAGTATTGGTGCAATACTGGAGATGTTCTTTAGAGATAAATAAATAGTCTAATCTGTGGTATGAATGATGCATATTGGAGTAGAAAGTATAATCTCTACATAAGGGGTTTAAAATTCTCCATGCATCCACCAATTGGAGTGAATGGAATTGTTTGCGGATAATCCTGAGATTTTTTTGGGATAGAGAGGATTTTTGTGAGGTGGTGTCCAGAGTGGGATCCAGTGAAATGTTAAAGTCCCCGCCCATAACGACTATCCCTTCTTTAAATTTTTCCACAATTGGGGAGAGGGAAGAATACCATTTGTGTTGATGGGTATTAGGGGCATAAATGTTGATGAATGTATATAACTGATTAGCAAGAGTACCTTTCACCATTATGTAACGGCCATCGGGATCCTGAATATGTGAGCTATATTGGAATGGATTACCAATCCTATGCTTACTCCCCTGGAGGCTGAAGATTCAGATCCACTGTGATACCACACTGGGAAACTAGAAAAAGAAAGGTTAGGGTAATGTTCAGATTTGTAATGTGTTTCTTGAAGGAAAATGATGGAACAATTCTCCTTTTTTAGTAAAGAGAAAATTTGGGCTCTTTTGGAAGGAGACTTGAAGCCTTTGACATTATATGAGGAAATTTGGAGATCTGTCATGGCAAAAGTAAGAAGAAATGTCTCATACGTGCTACTGATGTTTGGGTGTGGGAGGATTCCAAGTCTCCAGCCTCCAGAGGAGCCACAGACCCATCTATATGACTTAAGTCGTCCTCGTTACACAGATTCTGTCTAGAGTTGCGGTGTCCCTTTAAACTAATAATAACATGAACAAGAAATGAGCAATATGCCCGGGTTAGTGTACGAGCCATTGCTGGGTAATACAACAACATAACTTTTAAGAGTAAATTAAGTAGTAGTAGGAAGTGGGTTTAGAACCCTGGAGTACCAGGTAGGGAGCGTAGGGGGGGAGGAGGGGGGGGGAAATGGATTAGGTATCAATAAGATCACCCTATGAAGAGGTTAGTAACCATCTGGGGAACAATAGGTGTGTGACTATAGAGAGTATACCATATCCCTAAAGAAGCAAGTTGACAGGAGACGGAGTTGGGATAGATAGAAGAGCAGTTAAAGTGAAATTCAGAAAAGTTGAATCAATATACTTTTAGCAGTGTATATTTAGTGGTGATTAACTGGATATCAATTGTCCACTTGTAGACGTCTTGGAGATGGACCTCGGGTGTTTTTCCTGTGTCTTTGAGACTTCGGTGTTCGCTGTTTTTCCCAAGGATCCAAGTTGGGTATTTTTGGAAGCTCTAGGAGGTCCTGAACAGGGTCCCAATTTTGGATGTTTAGAGGACCGCAGCCTAGCAGATCATATAGTGACTCTAAGTCCTGATGTGAGGTGATAGACAGTCTGCGTCCTTCAAACATAAAGGAGATCCCAAAAGGAAAGGACCAACGGTAAAGAATCTTCTTGGACCTAAGCCAATCTGTAAAAGGTTTAAGTGCTCTCCTCTTCCTCAGGGTGGTCTGGGCCAGGTCTTGGAAGACGAGGATGTCTTTTCCTTCCCATTGTATGGGGCCTCCGGATCTTGCTTTATACATGATCGCTTCCTTCACTGGGAATGCCAGAAACTTGCAGATCACATCCCTGGGAGGTTCAGATGATGCAGGTCTTGGTTTCAAAGCCCTATGGGCCCTCTCCAGGATAACTTTGTGGGCTGTGTCAGGTCCCAGAAGCATGAGGCATATCTGTACTACTGTGTAAGGAAGATCTCCTGCGGATACAGATTCGGGGATGCCACGGAAGCGAAGGTTGTTACGTCTTCCTCTGTTCTCCTGGTCTTCAATTGCACTGTATAAGCTATTAAGATTTTGCTCAATACGTTTTCTTCAGACGTAAGTAATGCGTTTTATATGAAGGACTGCGCTGCTTCAATCTCCATAGAGGGATAGACTTTCGCAGCAGGATTTTTCCGCACTTCCTAAATGTAGTATATACGAATCCTCACAGTCGCTCACACCCTCCCGGTAGATCGTATAGCCTTCAAAAAGGTATGTGCGCAGATAGTGAAGTACCACCACAAAAGGTATAAAAGTACAATTTATTATACTCACAAACACGAATGATTTAAAATGCCTTAAAACATAACCTTGTGTTCAGACCCGACCCGGGTTTCGCTTGACGCTTCGTCTTGGGCGAGTTCTGGGCTGTCTAATAAATCAATGGGATTCTGCCCTCTCTCTCAACAGGTTAACATTGTTAAAATTCACTTAAAAATATTCACATGTTCATTATAAACTAAAATTGTCTAGCTGGAATCAGACATATAATATCTTTACATTGTGACATAAGATCACATACCAGCAGTACTCAATTGGAACCGCTACAGATATATCAAAAGCTTGTTTATATAAGCGGGCAATTTTCAATCACACCCTTCAGCCACCACATATTCACTATTGTTGTTCCACTTTCATTCACAAAATACGGGACCCGGTCACATGGTCCCTACCACCAATAAGGAGTCTTTTCGCATAACTGACTCCGAAGATAGAAAGCAGATGAAAGTCCTACCCCATATATCGCAACCAACTGTAAGTGCTATACTAGGCATGGCTTTAGATCAAATTCAACATTTAAGCTGCCTGGCTGCAAAGTCCCCAACTTATAAATCCACTCAACCTCACGTTTGTTGATTCTAGCAATCTGGTCTCCACCCCGCCAGTGTGGTTTAACCAGTTCTATGCCCATGAACTTCAAACCCTTTGGGTTTTTTTGGTGCGTCTTTTAAAATGTAATGAAACACTATGGGTTTCGAGGCCCTTTTTTATATTTCGTATGTGTTCCTGAATTCTTATTTTTAGTTTGCGGGTGGTACGCCCGACATACTGCAACCCGCACGGGCATTCTAACAGATAGATAACACCTTCTTTATCACAGGTGATTTTGCTATTGATCTTGTGGCGATTGCCTTTCACTGTGGATTCAAATATCTGTGCGTGTTGCTCCCTATCTGATGTGGCCCTGTTTTTACATGGCAGGCAAAAGCCACACCATATAAATTGTGGCTTGTGTTTCTGCTCCTTTTTCTCCTGTATAGCTCTATGCACCAGATGGTTGCGCATATTGGGGGCTCTGTTATAAATGATATCAGGTTTTTTGGGTATAATGCTCCCCAATATTTGATCATTTTTTAGAATCAACCAATTTTTGCGAATAGCATTTTTAATCACCCCAGCTCCTATATTATACTGGCTTAGAAACGTGAAGCGAAAATCCTTCTCTTTCCTCAAAGCTCCTCTTTCTTTCTTCCCCGACCTCCTATCATAATCCACCTGTTTCTTACTCTCATTTAGGTCTTCAATATAGTACCCCTTCTCCACAAAGTGGTCTTGAGTAATTCGGCTCTGTTCTTCATACACAGCTTCCTCCGTGCAATTCCAGCTGATTCTAGTAAGCTGCCCCTTAGGTATATTTTTATTCCAAGGGGCATGGTGGCAGCTAGAAGTATCAATATATCCAATGACGTCCGTTTTTAAAAAAAAGTTTTTTGTTTTTAGTTGATCCTGTTCAACATAAATAGTTAGGTCTAGGAAGTCAATGGAGATATTGCTGATGGTGCCTGTAAATTTAATGTTCCAGTTGTTTATATTTAATGATTCTATGAGGGCTTCCAATCCCTGTTTTCCTCCCTCCCAGAACAGCGGGCAGTCATCTATGTATCTTCTCCAGACAACTAATGTACCACCTGAAATGCACTTTGCCAAAATAGGTTGTATAAATTCTTCCTCCCATAGATTCATAAAAATATTAGCGTAACTGTGGGCGAATTTCGCCCCCATCGCCGTCCCGGTCTGCTGTAAATAGTACTGTCCCTTAAACCAAAAAAAAGTTGTGTTCCAAGCAAAACTCCACACTATCTAGGATGAATTGACCCTGTTGTTCTGGCATAAACTCATCCTTCGCCAATGCGGCTTTGACCGCTCTCAGTCCAACGGTGGACGGAATGCTGGTATACAGCGATGTCACGTCCACAGTCGCCAGCCAAAAATTGTTGATGTCTTTAATACTACCAAAATTCTTGACCACATCAATAACACTCCCCGTATCCCGAAGATGCGAGGGCACACTAACCACATACTTCTGTAGAAAGAAGTCAGCATATTCTTACAACCTGTTGCTCAGTGAATCAATCCCCGAAATAATGGGTCTCCCCGGGGGATTGGTCAAATCTTTATGGATTTTTGGAAGTTGATATATGACTGGGACTACTAGGGATTTAATCATGAGATAATCTAACTCTCTTTTATTCAAGATATTTTGCACAAAGCAGGACCTCAGGAGTAGATTTAGCTTGCTCTGATATTTGGATGTGGGATTTCCTTGCAGGGGCACATAAGTCGTCTTATCTGATGTTAACCTCTCAAGTTCCTGTTCATACTTGGACAAATACATAACTACCACTCCTCCCCATTTATCAGCCGGTTTTATTACTATACTGGAATTCTTTTCTAGGTTCTTTAAGGCTGTTCTTTCCTCTTTAGTTAGATTCAAGTACCGCGGTTTTATTTCCATATTTTCCAGTTCTTTTATTAAGCCTCCACACGGGAGTGACGGGAGTGACGGCCTCCACACGGGAGTGTTATTGATGTGGTCAAGAATTTTGGTAGTATTAAAGACATCAACAATTTTTGGCTGGCGACTGTGGACGTGACATCGCTGTATACTAGCATTCCGTCCACCGTCGGAGCCGTCAAAGCATCATTGACTAAGGATGAATTTATGCCAGAAGAACAGGGTCAATTCATCCTAGATAGTGTAGATTTTTGATTGAAACACAACTTTTTTTGGTTTAAGGGACACTACAATTTACAGCAGACCAGGACGGCGATGGGGGCGAAATTCGCCCACAGTTATGCTAATATTTTTATCAATCTATGGGAGGAAGAATTTATACAACCTATTTTGTCAAAGTGCATTTCAGGTGGCACATTAGTTGTCTGGAGAAGATACATAGATGACTGCCTGCAGTTCTGGGAGGGAGGAAAACAGGGATTGGAAGTCCTCATAGAATCATTAAATATAAACAACTGGAACATTCAATTTACAGGCACCATCAGCAATATCTCCATTGACTTCCTAGACCTAACTATTTATGTTGAACAGGATCAACTAAAAACAAAAAACGTTTTAAAAAAAACGGACGTCAATGGATATATTGATACTTCTAGCTGCCACCATGCCCTTTGGATTAAAAATATACCTAAGGGGCACCTTACTAGAATCAGCCGGAATTGCACGGAGGAAGCTGTGTATGAAGAACAGAGCCGAATTATTCAAGACTAGGGATGAGCGAACCCGAACTGTATAGTTCGGGTTCGTACCGAATTTTGGGGTGTCCGTGACACGGACCCGAACCCGAACATTTTCGTAAAAGTCCGGGTTCGGGTTCGGTGTTCGGCGCTTTCTTGGCGCTTTTTGAAAGGCTGCAAAGCAGCCAATCAACAAGCGTCATACTACTTGCCCCAAGAGGCCATCACGGCCTTGCCTACTATTGGCATGGCTGTGATTGGCCAGTGCAGCATGTGACCCAGCCTCTATATAAGCTTGGGTCACGTAGCGCTGCACGTCACTCTGCTGATACAAGTGTAGGGAGAGGTTGCAGCTGCGACGTTAGGGCGAGATTAGGCAGATTAACTCCTCCAAAAGACTTCATTCTGTGATCGATCTGCAGCTGTGGATCATTGTAGTGCTAATATCGACTTGCTCACTTTTTTTAGGCTGCCCAGAGCGTTTTTAGATCACTTTTTTCTGGGGTGATCGGCGGCCATTTTGTGGCTTGTGGTGCGCCAGCACAAGCTACCACCAAGTGCTTTTAACCATCAATAGTGTGGTTATTTTTTGCTATATCCTACATCAGCTGCAGGCTGAGCCTGTGTCACCGAAGTGCATTTAACCATCAACAGTCTGGTTATTTTTTGGCCATATACTACATCAGGTGCAGGCTGAGCCTGTGTCACCCAAGTGCATTTAACCATCAACAGTGTGGTTATTTTTTTGGCCATATACTACATCAGGTGCAGGCTGAGCCTGTGTCACCAAAGTGCATTTAACCATCAACAGTGTGGTTATTTTTTGGCCATATACTACATCAGGGGCAAGTTGAGCCTGTCATCCAGCGCCTAAAAAATAGACCTGACTAGAGTTGAGCGAACACCTGGATGTTCGGGTTCGAGAAGTTCGGCCGAACTTCCCGGAAATGTTCGGGTTCGGGATCCGAACCCGAACCGAACTTCGTCCCAAACCCGAACCCCATTGAAGTCAATGGGGACCTGAACTTTTGGGCACTAAAAAGGCTGTAAAACAGCCCAGGAAAGAGCTAGAGGGCTGCAAAAGGCAGCAACATGTAGGTAAATCCCCTGCAAACAAATGTGGATAGGGAAATGAATTAAAATAAAAATTAAAAAAATAAAAATGACCCAATATCAATTGGACAGAGGTCCCATAGCAGAGAATCTGGCTTCACGTCAGCAGAGAATCAGTCTCTTCATGCCATAGCAAAGAATCTGGCTTCATGTCAGCAGAGAATCAGTCTCTTCATGCCATAGCAGAGAATCTGGCTTCATGTCACCCACCACTGGAACAGGCCACTGTCACATATTTAGGCCCCGGCACCCAGACAGAGGAGAGAGGTCCCGTAACAG
Organism: Bufo bufo; assembly: GCF_905171765.1. Classification (NCBI taxonomy): domain Eukaryota; kingdom Metazoa; phylum Chordata; class Amphibia; order Anura; family Bufonidae; genus Bufo; species Bufo bufo. Next base: position 25,448,310 of record NC_053392.1, on the reverse strand, counting down.
AGAATCTGGCCTTATGTCAGCACAGAATCTGTCTTCATGTCATAGCAGAGAATCAGGCTTCACGTCACCCACCACTGGAACAGGCCACTGTCACATATTTAGGCCCAGGCACCCAGGCAGAGGAGAGAGGTCCCGTAACAGAGAATCTGGCCTTATGTCAGCACAGAATCAGTCTTCATGTCATAGCAGAGAATCAGGCTTCACGTCACCCACCACTGGAACAGGCCACTGTCACATATTTAGGCCCCGGCACCAGGACAGAGGAGAGAGGTCCCGTAACAGAGAATCTGGCCTTATGTCAGCGCAGAATCAGTCTTCATGTCATAGCAGAGAATCAGGCTTCACGTCACCCACCACTGGAACAGGCCACTGTCACACATTTAGGCCAGGCACCCAGGCTGAGGAGAGAGGTCCCGTAACAGAGAATCTGGCCTTATGTCAGCACAGAATCTGTCTTCATGTCATAGCAGAGAATCAGGCTTCACGTCACCCACCACTGGAACAGGCCACTGTCACACATTTAGGCCCAGGCACCCAGGCAGAGGAGAGAGGTCCCGTAACAGAGAATCTGGCCTTATGTCAGCACAGAATCTGTCTTCATGTCATAGCAGAGAATCAGGCTTCACGTCACCCACCACTGGAACAGGTCACTGTCACACATTTAGGCCCAGGCACCCAGGCAGAGGAGAGAGGTCCCGTAACAGAGAATCTGGCCTTATGTCAGCGCAGAATCAGTCTTCATGTCATAGCAGAGAATCAGGCTTCACGTCACCCACCACTGGAACAGGCCACTGTCACACATTTAGGCCCAGGCACCCAGGCAGAGGAGAGAGGTCCCGTAACAGAGAATCTGGCCTTATGTCAGCACAGAATCTGTCTTCAAGTCATAGCAGAGAATCAGGCTTCACGTCACCCACCACTGGAACAGGCCACTGTCACACATTTAGGCCCAGGCACCCAGGCAGAGGAGAGAGGTCCCGTAACAGAGAATCTGGCCTTATGTCAGCGCAGAATCAGTCTTCATGTCATAGCAGAGAATCAGGCTTCACGTCACCCACCACTGGAACAGGCCACTGTCACACATTTAGGCCCAGGCACCCAGGCAGAGGAGAGAGGTCCCGTAACAGAGAATCTGGCCTTATGTCAGCGCAGAATCAGTCTTCATGTCATAGCAGAGAATCAGGCTTCACGTCACCCACCACTGGATCAGGCCACTGTCACACATTTAGGCCCAGGCACCCAGGCAGAGGAGAGAGGTCCCGTAACAGAGAATCTGGCCTTATGTCAGCACAGAATCTGTCTTCATGTCATAGCAGAGAATCAGGCTTCACGTCATCCACCACTGGAACAGGCCACTGTCACATATTTAGGCCCAGGCACCCAGGCAGAGGAGAGAGGTCGCGTAACAGAGAATCTGGCTTCATGTCAGCACAGAATAAGTCTTCATGTCATAGCAGAGAATCAGGCTTCAAGTCACCCACCACTGGAACATGCCACTGTCACACATTTAGGCCCCGGCACCCAGACAGAGGAGAGGTTCATTCAACTTTGGGTTGCCCCGCAATATAATGGTAAAATGAAATTAAAAATAGTATTGAATGAAGAAGTGCCCTGGAGTAGAATAATATATTGTTAAGGGGTGGTAGTTAATATCTAATCTGCACAAGGGATGGACAGGTCCTGTGGGATCCATGCCTGGTTCATTTTTATGAACGTCAGCTGGTCCACATTGGCTGTAGACAGGCAGCTGCGTTTGTCTGTAATGACGCCCCCTGCCGTGCTAAATACACGTTCAGACAAAACGCTGGCCGCCGGGCAGGCCAGCACCTCCAAGGCATAAAAGGCTAGCTCTGGCCACGTGGACAATTTGGAGACCCAGAAGTTGAATGGGGCCGAACCATCAGTCAGTACATGGAGGGGTGTGCACAGGTACTGTTCCACCATGTTAGTGAAATGTTGCCTCCTACTAACACGTTCCGTATCAGGTGGTGGTGCAGTTAGCTGTGGCGTGTTGACAAAACTTTTCCACATCTCTGCCATGCTAACCCTGCCCTCAGAGGAGCTGGGCGTGACACAGCTGCGTTGGCGACCTCTTGCTCCTCCTCTGCCTTCGCCTTGGGCTTCCACTGGTTCCCCTGTGACATTTGGGAATGCTCTCAGTAGCGCGTCTACCAACGTGCGCTTGTACTCGCGCATCTTCCTATCACGCTCCAGTGTAGGAAGTAAGGTGGGCACATTGTCTTTGTACCGGGGATCCAGCAGGGTGGCAACCCAGTAGTCCGCACACGTTAAAATGTGGGCAACTCTGCTGTCATTGTGCAGGCACTGCAGCATGTAGTCGCTCATGTGTGCCAGGCTGCCCAGAGGTAAGGACAAGCTGTCCTCTGTGGGAGGCGTATCGTCATCGTCCTGTGTTTCCCCCCAGCCACGCACCAGTGATGGGCCCGAGCTGCTTTGGGTGCCACCCCGCTGTGAACATGCTTCATCCTCATCCTCCTCCACCTCCTCCTCATCCTCGTCCTCCTCGTCCTCCAGTAGTGGGCCCTGTCTGGCCACATTTGTACCTGGCCTCTGGTGTTGCAAAAAACCTCCCTCTGAGTCACTATGAAGAGACTGGCCTGAAAGTGCTAAAAATGACCCCTCTTCCTCCTCTTCCTCCTGGGCCACCTCCTCTTCCATCATCGCCCTAAGTGTTTTCTCAAGGAGACATAGAAGTGGTATTGTAACGCTGATAACGGCGTCATCGCCACTGGCCATGTTGGTGGAGTACTCGAAACAACGCAACAGGGCACACAGGTCTCGCATGGAGGCCCAGTCATTGGTGGTGAAGTGTGCCTGATCCGCAGTGCGACTGACCCGTGCGTGCTGCAGCTGAAACTCCACTATGGCCTGCTGCTGCTCGCACAGTCTGTCCAGCATATGCAAGGTGGAGTTCCACCTGGTGGGTACGTCGCATATGAGGTGGTGAGCGGGAAGGCCGAAGTTACGCTGTAGCGCAGACAGGCTAGCAGCGGCAGGGTGTGAACGCCGGAAGCGCAAACAGACGGCCCGCACTTTATGCAGCAGCTCTGACATGTCGGGGTAGTTGCGAATGAACTTCTGCACCACCAAATTCAGCACATGCGCCAGGCAAGGGATGTGCGTCAAACCGGCTAGTCCCAGAGCTGCAACGAGATTTCGCCCATTATTGCACACCACCAGGCCGGGCTTGAGGCTCACCGGCAGCAACCACTCGTCGGTCTGTTGTTCTATACCCCCCCACAACTCCTGTGCGGTGTGGGGCCTGTCCCCCAAACATATGAGTTTCAGAACGGCCTGCTGACGTTTACCCCGGGCTGTGCTGAAGTTGGTGGTGAAGGTGTGTGGCTGACTGGATGAGCAGGTGGAAGAAGAGGAGGAGGAAGCTGAGTAGGAGGAGGAGGAGACAGGAGGCAAAGAATGTTGCCCTGCGATCCTTGGCGGCGGAAGGACGTGCGCCAAACAGCTCACCGCCTGGGGCCCTGCCGCCACTACATTTACCCAGTGTGCAGTTAGGGAGATATAGCGTCCCTGGCCGTGCTTACTGGTCCACGTATCTGTGGTTAGGTGGACCTTGCCACAGATGGCGTTGCGCAGTGCACACTTGATTTTATCGGACACTTGTTTGTGCAGGGAAGGCACGGCTCTCTTGGAGAAGTAGTGGCGGCTGGGAACAACATACTGTGGGACAGCAAGCGACATGAGCTGTTTGAAACTGTGTGTGTCCACCAGCCTAAATGACAGCATTTCATAGGCCAGTAGTTTAGAAATGCTGGCATTCAGGGCCAGGGATCGAGGGTGGCTAGGTGGGAATTTACGCTTTCTCTCAAATGTTTGTGAGATGGAGAGCTGAACGCTGCCGTGTGACATGGTTGAGATTCTTGGTGACGCAGGTGGTGGTGTTGGTGGTACATCCCATGTTTGCTGGGCGGCAGGTGCCAACGTTCCTCCAGAGGCAGAGGAAGAGGCCGAGGCGGCGGCAGCAGCAGCAGCAGAAGAGGCCGAGGCGGCGGCAGCAGCAGAAGAGGCCGAGGCGGCAGCAGCAGAAGAGGTAGCAGGGGGAGCCTGAGTGACTTCCTTGTATTTAGGGTGTTTACTCCACTGCAGTTCATGCTTTGCATGCAGGTGCCTGGTCATGCAGGTTGTGCTAAGGTTCAGAACGTTAATGCCTCGCTTCAGGCTCTGATGGCACAGCGTGCAAACCACTCGGGTCTTGTCGTCAGCACATTGTTTGAAGAACTGCCACGCCAGGGAACTCCTTGAAGCTGCCTTTGGGGTGCTCGGTCCCAGATGGCGGCGACCAGTAGCAGGCAGACTCTCTTGGCGGCGGGTGTTCTGCTTTTGCCCACTGCTCCCTCTTTTGCTACGCTGTTGGCTCGGTCTCACCACTGCCTCTTCCTCCGAACTGTTAAAGTCAGTGGCACGACCTTCATTCCATGTGGGGTCTAGGACCTCATCGTCTCCTGCATCGCCTTCCACCCAGTCTTTCTCCCTGACCTCCTGTTTAGTCTGCATACTGCAGAAAGACGCAGCAGTTGGCACCTGTGTTTCGTCATCATCAGAGACGTGCTGAAGTGGTATTCCCATGTCCTCATCATTAGGAAACATAAGTGGTTGTGCGTTAGTGCATTCTATGTCATCCACCGCTGGGGAAGGGCTAGGTGGATGCCCTTGGGAAACCCTGCCAGCAGAGTCTTCAAACAGCATAAGAGACTGCTGCATAAGTTGAGGCTCAGACAGTTTCCCTGATATGCATGGGGGTGATGTGACAGACTGATGGGCTTGGTTTTCAGGCGCCATCTGTGCGCTTTCTGCAGAAGACTGGGTGGGAGATAATGTGAACGTGCTGGATCCACTGTCGGCCACCCAATTGACTAATGCCTGTACCTGCTCAGGCTTTACTATCCTTAGAGCGGCATTGGGCCCCACCAAATATCGCTGTCAATTCTGGCGGCTACTGGGACCTGAGGTAGTTGGTACACTAGGACGTGTGGCTGTGGCAGAACGGCCACGTCCTCTCCCAGCACCAGAGGGTCCACTAACACCACAACTACCATGTCCGCGTCCGCATCCCTTACTAGATGTTTTCCTCATTGTTATCGTTCACCACAATAAGAAAAAAAAATTTGGCCCAATGTATTGAATTCAAATTCAGGTCTTTTTTTACAGACACCTAACACTATCTGGCTATCTATTTAGGTACCGTATTACACTAATACAGGCACAGCAGTAACCACAGATTTAGCTTAATATAAATTGTAGGCCTAGTATTTAGGCCCTGGATGACAGGTATACGTTTACGGACAGAATTAGACTTGGAGATGCACGGTAGCGTTTGACCCTATCCGCACCTTCAATCTAATATACCCTTTTATGGATAGATTTAAACTTGGCCTGATACAGCAGAAACCACTGATTTAGGGAATTGCTAAGTTGGGAATTGTATTTTAACCCAGAAAAAAATATATCCTTTGCCAGACAGCAGACAGTATTACAATTGGCTAGCAACAGCTGAAACACCAGATTTAGGGTACTGCTATTTTGGCAATTGTATAATTTCACCCCTCAATAAAATAGCAAGCACAGCCAAGCCCCTGATGTACAGTTGTGTTCAAAATTATTCAACCCCCAATGCTGTAAAGGGTTTTAGGGAATTTAGTGTACATTTGTAATTGTGTTCAGAATGAAATCTTACAAGGACTTTTTAAAGAACCAAATGCAACTAAAATGACATCAATTGTTTTTGTAATACAGTATTAAATGTTTTTTTTGTGATTTCTTCATTGGCACAATTATTCAACCCCTTAAAGACTACCACTCTTAAGAACAGAGGTTCATTCAAGTGTTTTCGATCAGGTATTAAAAACACCTGTGGATGTCAAGGAGCAGCAATCAAGCATAATAAGCACCAATTAGGCAGATTTAAAAGGACTGTGATACTCAGCTCCTTCTTTACTGGTGTGTTTACAAACATGTGAAGTCAAGAGAATGGTCCAGGAAGACAAGAGAAGAGGTGATTTCTCTTCACAGGAAGGGCAATGGCTATAAGAAGATTGCAAAGATGTTAAACATACCAAGAGACACCATAGGAAGCATCATTCGCAAATTCAAGGCAAAGGGCACTGTTGAAACGCTACCTGGTAGTGGCAGAAAGAAGATGCTGACTTCGACTGCTGTGCGCTACCTGAAGCGCAAAGTGGAGAAAAGTCCCCGTGTGACTGCTGAGGAACTGAAAAAAGATTTGTCAGATGTGGGTACTGAAGTTTCAGCTCGGACAATAAGGCGCACACTGCGTAATGAAGGCCTCCATGCCAGAACTCCCAGGCGCACCCCCTTGCTGTCTCCAAAGAAGAGTCGACTGCAGTATGCCAAAAGTCATGTGGACAAACCACAAAAGTTTTGGGATAGTGTTCTGTTGACTGATAAAACAAAATTAGAACTGTTTGGGCCCATGGATCAACGCTATGTTTGGAGGAGGAAGAACAAGGCCTATGAAGAAAAGAACACCTTGCCTACTGTGAAGCATGGTGGGGGGTCAATCATGCTTAGGGACTGTTTTGCTTCTACAGGTACAGGGAAGCTTCAGCGTGTGCAAGGTACCATGAATTCTCTTCAGTACCAGGAGATATTGGATGAAAATGTGACGCAGTCCGTCACAATCTTGAGGCTTGGGAGATGTTGGACCTTTCAACAGGACAATGATCCCAAGCATACCCCCAAGTCCACTAGAGCATGGTTGCAGATTAAAGGCTGGAACATTTTGAAGTGGCCATCGCAGTCACCAGACTTAAATCCGATTGAGAACCTCTGGTGGGACTTAAAGAAAGCAGTTGCAGCGCGCAAGCCTAAGAATGGGACTGAACTGGAGGCTTTTGCCCATGAAGAATGGGCGAAGATACCCGTAGATCGCTGCAAGACACTTGTGTCAAGCTATGCTTCATGTTTAAAAGCTGTTATAACTGGAAAAGGATGTTGTACTAAGTACTAAGATTGAATGTCACTTGAGGGTTGAATAAAACTGATAATGATGTGAGCACAGAAAAGACATTTGTGGTTATTTCATTATAAATGTTATGTTATATTTGTCTGACTTACAAGTGCCTCTTTGATTTAATTGTAAACAAGATGACTGAAATGATCGAAATCAATGTCAAACTGGCCAAAACACTAAATTTCAGTGGGGGTTGAATAATTTTGAACACAACTGTAGTATATAGCAAAAAACAACAACACACTATTGATGGTTAAATGGACTTGGTGGCAGCTTGTGCTGGCGCAAAACAAGACACAAAATGGCCGCCAATCACCCCAGAAAAAAAGTGACTGAAAAACGCTGTGGGCAGTCTTAAAACAGTGAGCAATTGAATAGCAGAGGTTGTATGATACACAGCTGTACATCGATCACTTCAGTAAGTAAATCCCTGCCTAATCTGGCCCTAACAGCAGCAGCTGCATCCTATCCCTACACTGATCAGAGCAGAGTGACGTGCGGCGCTACGTGACTCCAGCTTATATAGAGTCTGGGTCACATGCTGCACTGGCCAATCACAGCCATGCCAATAGTAGGCATGGCTGTGATGGCCTCTTGGGGCAAGTAGTATGACGCTTGTTGATTGGCTGCTTTGCAGCCTTTCATAAAGCGCCAAGAAAGCGTCGAACACCGAACCCGAACCCGACTTTTACGAAAATGTTCGGGTTCGGGTCTGTGTCACGAACACCCCAAAATTCGGTACGAACCCGAGCTATACAGTTCGGGTTTGCTCATCCCTAATTATGAGCACAATTTCTATTTTAGCAGAGGACACCAAGCTATGTAGTACTGTGCAGTCTAAGGAAGATGTACAAAAACCACAAGCTGACTTTGACATCGACTTGGCAATTGAAGTTCAATGTGGATAAATGTAAAGTTCTGCATCTGGGTAGTAATAATCTACGTGCATCATATGTCCTAGGGGAAGTAACACTGGAAGAATCACTTTTCTAAATCAATTTGGGTGTACTTGTAGATCGTAGATTAAATAACAGCATACAATGTCAATCAGCTGCTTGTAAGGCTAGCAGGATATTGTCATGTATTAAGTGAGGCATGGACTCGCGGGACAGGGATGTAATATTACTACTTTTACCACTTTACAAAGCGTTGGTGCGGCCTCACCTGGAATATGCAGTTCAATTCTGGGCACCAGTCCATAGAAAAGATGCCCTGGAGCTGCAAAAAGTACAGAGGAGAGCGACTAAATTGTTGAGGGGCCTGGAGGGTCTTAGGAAAGATTAAAAGAATTAAATGTATTTAGTGTTGAGAAGAGACGTCTAAAGGGGTGACATTATTAACCTATTCAAATATATAAATGGGCCATACAAAAAATATGGTGAAAAGCTGTTCCATGTAAAATGCCCTAAAAAGACAAGGGGGCACTGCCTGCGACTGGAGAAGAAAAAGTTCAGTCTCCAGAGAGGTCAAGGCTTCTTTACTGTAAGAATTGAGAATCTATGGCATAGTCTACCTCAAGACGTGGTCACAACATAACAGTGGGCAGTTTTATGAAGGACTTAGATAAATTCTTAAAAGTAAATAACATTAATTCTTATAAAAATGTGCAGAAATCTGGGTCTCACCCGCCTTTTTCTAAAATTTGCTTCCCCTCTTATCCCTTGGTTGAACTTGATGGACTTGTGTCTTTTTGCAACCATGTTAAGTATGTAACTATGTAATAGTTGCTTTTCCTCTGCAACAAGGTACCTCTAAATGTAATAATGTCTATCAGCTCCTGAAAAAGATGTTTCTAAATGTATCTTCACTGTTTGCATAGATCTATGTCTACAACATTGTACATATAAATATGGAGCATGGAAATTAAAAAAAATATATTATCCATGTCTGTGGTATACAGACACATGGTCAATATACTGTAATCATGTTTATACATCTTGTAGACCATCTGTTCATTTGGTGAGACATCTCCTGGTCTTCATGTTCGCCATAGAAGAAATAAACATAAGATCTGACCTCTTACCTAATATCACTCTGGGATACATGATCTATGACTCCGGTGTGTTAGAACATAAAGCTGTACAGAGTGCACTGAGTATACTGTCAGGACAAGAAGAAGCCGTCCCCAACTACAGCTGTGATGAGAAGAACAACGTGGTGGTTTTTATCGGACACTTGATGTCTTCCTCCAGTCTGTCCATAGCGGAGATAACTGGGATCTATGGCTATCCTCAGGTAAAAAAAAGGACAAACACTTGCAATATGCTTTTCTTATACAGTGGACTGAAGGTGAAGGGAAGGTTGTGAAACAAGGGAGTCAGTCACACGCTGGCAATACACAAGGAGAACATACAAACTCCATGCAGATGTTGCCCCTGGTTGGATTTGCTGCCCAGTAACATTGTTACAGTATACTGCTGAAAAACATCTAAAAACAAATAGTAAAATCCTTATAATAGAGATGATAAAGCATGAAAATAGAACAGCTAAACTTACCTGCAAACATATATGTCATAAGGTAATCAAATACAACCACTGTGGGTTAGCTTTGTTCACATGGCTTTTTTTTATTTTTTATCTAATGATGTGTGAAGACCTTCAAAGGTTTCACAGAGTGTCCAAACTATGGAGAGCTCATGTAGAAACCCCAATTTACTGTAATGTAGAAACCCAATATACAAAAGCCATGGAAAACCAATTGAAGGTGTTTGCTTAACGCATTTAGTTTAGAAACACGTCTCATAAATCATGAGTGTTAACTTTACTACATCTGTACTGTATTGTCCCTCAATATGTCCAGTAATAAAAAACCTAAAATGTATGGTTCTCCTTTCTAGATCTATTTTAATGTATAAACAGTGGCGCTCTCTAACACTCCATTACAAACCAGAGACAGTACTGTAGACAGCATTATTTCAGGGTCCTTACCCCTCATCAGCACAGAGCAGCGGGCCGGTCATCAGGTTGGGCTGAGCTCATTTGCATATTTGTACCTATTGACCGTTAAGATACTGTATTTGCTCTATAAAAGAGATGACTTTTGAAATGGCACTAAAGAGAATCCTGAAGTTTAGTGTGGTCCTGTAATCGGATGCCACTGCTGCCACAATAGGGGGACTGATGGGTGTTGGTACCACCTCAATCTCGCCTGTTCTTGGAGAAACCCTTTTTACCGCCAATAGTGGTAGGTCAGTGTCAAGATATTCAAGGGTACAGTGGATTTTACACTAACTTCAAAATATATATAAAGATATACACGCAAGGTAGGAACAAATTCGGAATGGATGAGCAGAAGTACACTACATTCTGTCTCAAGTGCCTAAGAGACCGTATTCTGTAGTGTCATACACGACATAGTGTGGTGTAGTAGGGCGAGTGAGTTGTAACAAATAGGTAAAATCTGTTTTAAAAGGATACAAGTAAATGTAATAAAAAGTTTTGTAGTATCGTTTGCTTATTTACTCACTTCACGAGGGGGGAGGTTTACCAGGATAAGCATAATACCCCTGTAAATCAAACACCCCCCAGCCTGGATCGCTTCTAGAATCTTAACGGATGAAGGCAGCCAATCACACGGGTGCTTCTCTTCACTTGTCTTTATTGCAATACATGTAAAAATCCGGCTCAACGCTTTTCGGGACAGGCACGTCCCTTCATCAGGAGCAATATTTGGTCTGTCTGTGGTAGCAGGTATTTATACCCTTATTTTGTTCTTAAACTGTTGTTAAAATGGTGCTTAATTGGTAAAAGGGCGTCAAAACATACCAGGGGTCCGCCCATAGGGGGAAAAAACACGCCAAAATCCGATCCGTTCGGCCGGCCGGAAGTGGAAGTGTCCAGCCGCATTATTGCACATGACCGCAAGTTGATGCGTTCCAGGCTGGAGCTCATCGCGGCGTCCGACCCTGTTTGTCTCTTTCCGGAGTTGTTTGTGTGGATGGTGCACATGTCCGGAAGTGGGGTATAGCGTTCCAACCTGGAACGCATGCAGATCTTCCGGCTAGTGCGAACTTCAATGTTTATTCTTCCGATCTTTTTATACCGTATATTACTTGCGGTTGTTTAATTATGGGGGCATAAAGGGACCCGATAGGAGTATCTTTACAGTGGTTTTTCTAATAAAAATCATTACCATTGGGTTTGTTTTTTCTTTTGTGTTTGGGCATAAAAAAATCTATATAAAAAAATCTATATAAAAAATCTATATAAAAAATCGATATTGGGATTTATTCTACCTAACATCATGGCGGTGTCTGGACTAATGGCTAAAAGATATCAATAGGGGGGTTATATGTGCATCCACATCATGATCTGTGTGTATTGAGTATTTTGATGCGCTGTTAAAGATATATGTAGTTCATGTATTTATATAAGATGTTGAGGGATAGGAAAGGATAAAAACTGATGAGAAGTCTAAAATCGGAGGTGATGGTGGGGTTGTTTACTGGAAATACTTTCTTAGGTATAAAATCCATCAAAAGAAAAATATGTATATATATGGTTAAAAATATATATACGGAATAGAGTCCATGAAGAAAAGACATATGTATTTAAAAATAATTAATAAATAAATAAATAATAAGCATACGATACTACAGTACTTTTTATTACATTTACTTGTATCCTTTTAAAACAGATTTTACCTATTTGTTACAACTCACTCGCCCTACTACACCACACTATGTCGTGTATGACACTACAGAATACGGTCTCTTAGGCACTTGAGACAGAATGAAGTGTACTTATGCTCATCCATTCCGAATTTGTTCCTACCTTGCGTGTATATCTTTATATATATTTTTTATATATTTTATATCTTATATATATAATATTTTATACTTTTTAGATATCCACATATTTTTATATATCCACGCATTTTTTATTACACTTTTTTACAAATTTGAAGTTAGTGTAAAATCCACTGTACCCTTGAATATCTTGACACTGACCTACCACTATTGGCACTAAAAAGGGTTTCTCCAAGAACAGGCGAGATTGAGGTGGCACCAACACCCATCACTCCCCCTAGTTCGGCATACTCTCATATCCTCTACAGGCAGACACTCTGGTCGACCTGACAAACCCTGAGCAGCCTCTATTATCTATCATTCTATTTCCTTTCCACCCCACTCCTACAAACCCGAGGCGCCTCACGTTTTTCAGATCTGGTGGAATCCCTTCCAACAGATCTGTCTGACCCTCAAACTCTCTCTATTATACCCCTTATGGATTGTTCGAGGACACCGCCCCCAACGATCAGAGGAAAAGAGGCTGACACGGGATGGAGCTACCTTAGAGACAACATCCGAAATATCATACCATACCATATGACTCATAAGAGTCAAAAAAGAAGTATCCCTATTGCCAAAATGACTCTAAGACTATTAGAAATATTGAGCTGAACCCATGGACCACACATGTCAATGCCCAACCAGAAGACTGGATAACCACTCCCACAACACTATTCTCAACAATACAAAAAACTACATTCACAATGAAACAGATCACTTTTTTCTTAGGATCTACCTGGCCCTAAACCTTATCCCCAGAGGATTAAGACTATCACTCAAACCCACATTCCCCAATGATCACATCTTCAACACAGACTGGCTATACATCAGTGATAACTGTTCCCAGTACCTCATGAAGGTCCTTATAGCTAAACATAGAAACACAAGTAGAAACCTTGCCACTAATCTCGACTATCACCTCAAGAAAAACAGAGCTAGCCCCAACACAAGTTCACCCCTAAACAACCTAAAAGAACACCTAAGAATATATGAATACAATCTAGCACGATCTAAATGCACCAAACTCCTTAGAGACCTTAGGGACTACAGCAACTACCTAGTAAGAACCTGGGAAAGGAAACCCTGTAGAGGAGCCCTTACACACCAAACCCTCCCAGAACAAAACCCCTCATTTAGCACCTTTCCCCCAAACACTAGACAAAACCCCAAACATACTAGACACAACAACAATACATAAATAAAAGGGAAACTCAAAACCTACGCCGAGGCAGTAAACAGACAAGAAGAAAAAATAAATATAACACAAAACAATAAGCAGAATAGGTACAACCCCCCACCAAATCCACCCAAATTACTACCAACCATTCCATGTCCCATCTACAGGAGAGAACAACAACAACAAAAACCTCCCTACCACCAACCCCCCAAACAACCAAACCCCAACACACGAATACGACCCAGATTTATCTATCTACACCACACCTCAGGCAACCAACAAACAAGTATCCAACACCCGGCCACACCACACACCGGGAGCCACGCAGGCCAAAAACATACCCGCACATATCTCACCGCTTGCCCATCAACTCCCTCTTCAAAATCTTAGTACAACAGAACCAGAAACAGATACGGATGAAGATTTACCACATCCATTATCCCCACAAAATATTACCACCCACTCAGTTAGCTCATCCTACCCAAGCCCAGACCAACATTTTTTAGACCTACCCCCCACTCTAACAGAAAGTCCTCTCCTAGAGCAGCTATCTACGCTCAACAAGACAGGACCAAGGGGGGGTTCTCCTCCACTCACAATACCACCACCCCGTTTAAACTTATCCAGCATACAAATCCTAAACACACTCATTTCCACACCAGGCCCTTCCCATCCCACTCAATCCAAATGACAGGAACCACTAAAAATCACAAACTTTCACAGCCCCATCCCGAACCCCAAAAAAATACCAAACCTCGCTACAGAGGATGTAGAGGTGGCAGGAAACAGTCTACCAACAAACAAAAAACACAAACCAAAAACCCAATTATGATAAAATCAGAATCTGACACACTGAAAGAAAAAGGTATCTTAGAAACATAGAATGTGTCGGCAGATAAGAACCATTTGGCCCATCTAGTCTGCCCAATATATCTGAATCCTATGAATAGTCCCTGGCCCTATCTTATATGAAGGATAGCCTTATGCCTATCCCATGCATGCTTAAACCCCTTCACTGTATTTGCAGCTACCACTTCTGCAGGAAGGCTATTCCATGCATCCACTACTCTCTCAGTAAAGTAATACTTCCTTATATTACTTTTAAACCTTTGCCCCTCTAATTTAAAACTGTGTCCTCTTGTGGTAGTTTTTCTTCTTTTAAATATGCTCTCCTCCTTTACCGAGTTGATTCCCTTTATGTATTTAAAAGTTTCTATCATATCCCCTCTGTCTCTTCTTTCTTCCAAGCTATACATGTTAAGGTCCTTTAACCTTTCCTGGTAAGTTTTATCCTGCAATCCATGTACTAGTTTAGTAGCTCTTCTATGAACTCTCTCTAGAGTATCTATATCCTTCTGGAGATATGGCCTCCAGTACTGCGCACAATACTCCAAGTGAGGTCTCACCAGTGTTCTGTACAGCGGCATAAGCACTTCACTCTTTCTACTGCTTATACCTCTCCCTATACATCCAAGCATTCTGCTGGCATTTCGTGCTGCTCTATTACATTGTCTTCCCACCTTTAAGTCTCCTAAATCCCTTTCCTCAGATACTGAGGTCAGGACTGTGTCAAATATTCTATATTCTGCCCTTGGGTTTTTACGCCCCAGGTGCATTATCTTGCACTTATCCACATTAAATTTCAGTTGCCAGAGTTCTGACCATTCTTCTAGTTTTCCTAAATCCTTTTCCATTTGGCGTTTCCCTCCAGGAACATCAACCCTGTTACATATCTTTGTGTCATCAGCAAAAAGACAAACCTTACCATCGAGGCCTTTTGCAATATCACTTATGAAGATATTAAACAAAATTGGTCCCAGTACAGATCCCTGTGGAACCCCACTGGTAACATGACCTTGTTTTGAATGTTCTCCATTGACTACAACCCTCTGCTGTCTGTCACTCAGCCACTGCCTAATCCACTCAACGATATGGGAGTCCATGCTCAATGACTGCAGTTTATTGATAAGTCTTCTATGTGGGACAGTGTCAAAAGCCTTACTAAAATCGAGATATGCGATGTCTACTGCACCTCCACCGTCTATTATTTTAGTCACCCAGTCAAAAAAATCTATAAGATTTGTTTGACATGATCTCCCTGAAGTAAACCCATGTTGTTTTTCATCTTGCAATCCATGGGATTTTAGATGTTCCACAATCCTATCCTTTAATAGGGTTTCCATTAATTTGCCTACTATTGATGTCAGACTCACTGGTCTATAGTTGCTCGATTCCTCCCTACTACCTTTCTTGTGAATGGGCACGACATTTGCCAATTTCCAATCTTCCGGGACGACTCCTGTTACTAATGATTGGTTAAATAAATCTGTTAGCGGTTTTGCCAGCTCACCACTAAGCTCTTTTAATAATTTTGGGTGTATCTCATCAGGCCCCTGTGACTTATTTGTCTTCACCTTAGACAGCAAACTTAGAACATCTTCCTCTGTAAAGATATATGCATCAAATGATTTATTAGTCATCCTTTCTAGTGGAGGTCCTTCTCTTTTTTCTTTTGTAAAAACTGAACAGAAGTATTCATTAAGGCAGTCGGCTAGCCCTTTATTCTCTTCAATCTCTCTGGATATAGCCTAAACGAAACAAAAATACAACTACTAAGCAAGGGCCTATCTTTCTGCCCTATCAATAAACGAGACCTTTTCGAGCTATCCGTAGATCTCAATCAATTTATTAGACGATTAACTCTCCAGCGCCACTTCTGTATCAAAAATTGTGAAACAAATACAAATAAAATCCCCAACACCGATGGTACAAACGATGCAATAGCTTCCACCTCATCAGCATTAACCACAACACACAACGAGACACAGACTCCGGAACCCACTATCACCATAAAACCTCCATTAAAAAACAAATCCTCCTCCTATCCTCTGGAAAGCAGAGGCCCACACCTAGAAAGCTATTACAATATGGTTCTAGATGACTTCAAACGTGCATTTCCCCCCAACCAAAGGTCCCCAAAAAAAGGCATTGAGCTAACCAGACCAGACAAATCCAAGTCAGCACCAAACAAACTAGATAACCTTAACAGCAACCAGAAAAAAAGCCCTAAAAAGCCTAAAAGACAACCCCAACATCGTTATCAAAAGCGCCGATAAAGGAGGATGAATAGTAGTCCTCAACACGGATCAGTACGAAAAAGTTGCCCAGAGAATCTTGTCAGACACCAACTACAATAGACCCATCACAGAAGATCCCACCAAAAACTACAAAACCCAACTTCATGACCTAATAGAACATGGATCATCACACGGAATTCTAGATAAAAAAGAACAGAAATACCTCAAAGTATCCCATCCAGCCATTGCTCGATTCTACTACCTCCCCAAAATACATAAATCCCTATCCGACCCCCCCGGCAGACCAATTATCTAAGGCATAGACTCCCTTACCTCCAACCTTTCATACATTGACGGCATCCTCCAGAGATACGTTATCACGCTCCCATCCCACCTTAAAGACTCGGCACACCTCATCCAGAGTCTGGATAAAGTCACGTGGCAAGATGACTACATCTGGGCCATGCTAGATGTAACATCATTATATTGCGACATCATACATTCACTAGGCCTTAAAGCCACAAATACATATCTAGATAACGACACCATCATGACATCAGTCCAAAAAGAATTCATTTTGAGATCCATAGAATTCATCTTATGCCACAATTATTTCACGTATAAAGAAATTTTTTACATCCAAACCAAAGGAACAGCAATGGGCACCAAATTTGCACCCTCTTATGCAATCCTTTTCATGGGTGCTTTCGAGGACCAACATGGACTACTAAAGCACCCCAACATCAAATTCTACAAAAGATATATCGATGATATCATCTTCATCTGGCAAGGAAATAATGAAGACCTTAAAACATTCGTACAGACCCTCAACCAGAATGATTGGAACATTAATCTCACATTAGAATCTGACCCAACAAACGCAGTTTTCCTAGACCTTCACCTCAATAGCAAAGACAACATTATCTCCACCAGCACACATTTCAAAAACGTAGATGCCAATAAATTCTTAGACTTCAACAGCTGTCATTATCACAAATGGAAAACCAACATACCCTTTAGCCAGATGAAAAGAATAAGACGTAACTGCACAAATACAGACACCATGAAAACACAAATAGAGACCCTAAGCCAAAGATTCCTGGAAAAAGGCTATCCCCCACAACTCATCAAAAATTCAAAAAATAAAATTTCTCAAATAGACCAGAAAGAAAGCCTCCAACCCAGACCAAAATCTACTAAAGAAACCCCCTTCAGACCAGGGCTAATCACAAGATATAATCAAAATCACCAATCAGACATATTTTAACTAAACACTGGTCCGTACTACTCAAAGACCCCATACTAGGTAAAGAAATACCAAAAATACCAAGACTCACCTTCCGAAGAGCCAAAACCCTAAAAAACATTTTAGCCCCATCATGCCCAAACAAACACACCCCGAAAACAACGGAACACACAAAAAATAATAAAAAACCACTAGAATTCAAGGGATCTTCCAAATGCAGCACAAAAAAAATTAAATGTTGCCAAATGATAAAAACGGCAGAAAGAGAGATGGACATCCCACATCCTATAGGTAAAATATCATTCCAACAACAAATGACATGTGCAAGCAGAAACGTTATCTACCTACTTCAATGCCCCTATAACATCTACTATGTAGGCCGAACCACACAAACGCTGAGAGAGCGGATGAATGAACACAGATCAAACATAAAAAGAAAAATCCCAACACACAGCATATCGCATCATTTCTCACTACTGCATGAAGGCAACCCTCTTGATCTGAAAGTTATCCCCCTAGAACAAACCCCTTCCTACCAACAACTTTGTAGGAAGGAAATGTTCTGGATTTTCAAACTCAACACCCTCACTCCGTTTGGCCTAAATGAAACACTAGAACACGCCAACTACTAATTATTAATTATCACTACAGTCACATCAAATACCCCCCCAAAAAAAATATAAATACCCCCAGTTTTCTTTCCGCCCCTTTCCCCCCCCCCGCCACAACCCCCCCCACCGACACCCGCACACCCCCACCACACTCCCCAGTTAAGAAACATCTCCCGGAATTGATTGATACATCCCCCACAAGTGACCGATGGATAAACCTCCAAAAAAGAAAAGTAGATAAATAGGAACAACATAAAAAGGTTGAGCATTATAATATAACCAAAAAAATAATAGAAAAATAAATAAGCAGCGACACAAATAAGGAGATCTAACCCCACATTATTTATTTATTTATTATTTTTTAAATACATATGTCTTTTCTTCATGGACTCTATTCCATATATATATATTTTTCACCATATATATACATATTTTTCTTTTGATGGATTTTATACCTAAGAAAGTATTTCCAGTAAACAACCCCACCATCACCTCCGATTTTAGACTTCTCATCAGTTTTTATCCTTTCCTATCCCTCAACATCTTATATAAATACATGAACTACATATATCTTTATAAGAATATACAACAGCGCATTAAAATACTCAATACACACAGATCATGATGTGGATGCACATATAACCCCCCTATTGATATCTTTTAGCCATTAGTCCAGACACCCCCATGATGTTAGGTAGAATAAATTCCAATATCGATTTTTTATATCGATTTTTTATATCGATTTTTTGCATTGATTTTTTACATAGATTTTTTATATCGAATTTTTATGCCCCACACAAAAGAAAAAACTAACCCAATGGTAATTATTTTTATTAGAAAGACCACTGTAAAGATACTCCTATCAGGTCCCTTTATGCCCCCATAATGCAACAACCGCAAGTAATATATAAAAGATCGGAAGAATAAACATTGAAGTTCGCACTAGCCGGAAGATCTGCATGCGTTCCAGGTTGGAACGCTATACCCCACTTCCGGACATGCCCACCATCCACACAAACAACTCCGGAAAGAGACAAACAGGGCCGGATGCCGCGATGCGCTCCAGCCTGGAACGCATCAACTTCCAGTCATGTGCAATAGCGCAGCCGGACCCTTCCACTGTTCTTATGCTCATCCATTCCAAATTTGTTCCAACCTTGCGTGTATATCTTTATATATATTTTTTATATATTTTATATCTTATATATTATATTTTATACTTTTTAGATATCCACATATTTTTATATATCCACGCATTTTTTATTACACTTTTTTACAAATTTGAAGTTAGTGTAAAATCCACTGTACCCTTGAATATCTTGACACTGACCTACCACTATTGGCGCTAAAAAGGGTTTCTCCAAGAACAGGCGAGATTGAGGTGGTACCAACACCCATCAGTCCCCCTAGTTCGGCATACTCTCATATCCTCTACAGGCAGACACTCTGGTCGACCTGACAAACCCAGAGCAGCCTCTAGTATCTATCACTCTATCTACTTTCCACCCCACTCCTACAAACCCGAGGCGCCTCAAGTTTTTCAGATCTGGTGGAATCCCTTCCAACAGATCTGTCTGACCCTCAAACTCTCTCTCTCTCTTATACTGCTGCCACAAGTCAGTTCCCTAAATGTCCCCCCCCTAGATATTACAACAATGAGTGATATAATTGCAAAGTGGAACCAAAGCACTCAGCAGTGAAGACCACGTAAAGTTGGAGAATGGAGTCGCTGAGTACTGAGGCATATATTTCATAAAAGTCACTTACACTCTGCTGACCCTAATACAAACCTACTCTGGAATTAACATCAGCACAAAAACTGTACTTTGCCAGGAGCTTCATACATGGGTTTCCATAGCCGAGCAGCTGTGTGCAAGCCTTCCAGCACCCAGTACAATGCTTGGATGAAGTGGTGTAAACAGTGGCGTAGGGATCGCCATAGCAGCCATAGCAACAGCTATGGGGCCCTACGCCACTGGGGGCTCGGGCCGCCGGCTGAGGATTTAAAAAAATAAAAATAATTATGTGGCAGCGGCAGTGCCCAGGGGCGGAGAGTTTGCTGCAAGTGTCCAGTGCTCCCCTTACTTGCTCCTGACTCCTCCCCTCTGTATCGTCCGGCCAGCCCTGTATCCTTGCGGCGTCATTCTCATCTCCATTCATAATCCTGCGCCTGTGCGCTTCACCACCGGGTCCGGGCATGCGCAGTGCATTGCCCACTGTGGGCAGAGGCATACTGATATGCAGTGCACATGTGCCAGTTAAGTAACAGGCCTGGCGGTGAAGCGCACAGGCTCTGGATTATGAATGGAGACGAGAATGATGCCGCAAGGATACAGGGCTGGCCGGATGATACAGAGGGGAGGAGTCAAGGGGCAAGTAAGGTGGGGGGCACTGGGCACTTTCAGCACACTATCCGCCCCTGGGCACTTGCGATAGGTAATTTGCCTATCTTTAAAACTTCATTTTGGGTACTTTGGAGGCTCTATAAAAACTAAACCCAGGTACCATTAGTGTTATGGATCTGCCTCCCACAGAGCTTTATAGTCAGTTTGAAAAATGTTATGTAGGTGACAGACTCCCTTTAATACTTGGGGGGGTGGGTGCACTGCCCCCCAATGTTTTTAATACAGGGGAGGGGGGGAGGGCGCACTGCCCACCAATGATTTTAATACAGAGGAGGGGGGGTAGGGTGCACAGCCCACCAATGATTTTAATACAGGGAAGGGGGGGCGCACTTCCCACCAATGATTTTAATACAGGGGAGGGGGGGCACTGCCCACCAATGATTTTAATACTGGAGATGGCGCACTGGGGGCTGATGGAGAGGGTACTGGGGGCTGATGGAGAGGCACTGAGGGCTGATGGAGAGGCACTGGGGGCTGATGGAGAGGCACTGGGGGCTGGTGAGAGGCACTGGGGGCTGATAGAGAGGCTACTGGGGGTTGCTATAAGGCTACTGGGGGCTGCTATGAGGCATGGGGCTCTTATCTGAGGTCTGATTGGGGGTCATTTATATTGGGGTCTGAGCTGAGGTGTTATCTGAGGTCTTATTGGGGTCTTATTAACATTGGGGATCTTATTGGGGCTGTTAGCTGAGGTCTGATTAACATTGGGGGTCTGATTGGTGGTCTGACCTGAGGTATAATGAAATTATTTTTTTCCCGGAGCAGCTTGGAGAAAAAAGGCCTCACAGTCTCCCACACTCCTTCTGCCCGGCCAAGCAAGCCAGCAACCCTGAGGCCAAGCCAGCCAGCACCCCTGAGGCCAAACCTGTCAGCACCCCTGAGGCCAAGCCTGTCAGCACCCCTGAGGCAAAGCCTGTCAGCACCCCTGAGGCCAAGCCAGCCAGCACCCCTGAGGCCAAGCCAGCCAGCACCCCTGAGTCTTCAGAACTGTAAGTAAATTATATATACAGTCAGGTCCATAAATATTGGGACATCAACACAATTCTAACTTTTTTGGCCCTATACACCACCACAATGGATTTGAAATAAAACAAACATGATGTGCTTTAACTGCAGACTGTCAGCTTTAATTTGAGGGTATTTACATCCAAATCAGGAGAACGGTGTAGGAATTACAACAGTTTGCATATGTGCCTCCCACTTGTTATGGAACCAAAAGTAATGGGACATAATAATAATCATAAATCAAACTTTCACTTTTTAATACTTGGTTGCAAATCCTTTGCAGTCAATTACAGCCTGAAGTCTGGAACGCACAGACATCACCAGACACTGGGTTTCATCCCTCGTGATGCTCTGCCAGGCCTCTACTGCAACTGTCTTCAGTTACTGCTTGTTCTTGGGGCATTTTCCCTACAATTTTGTCTTCAGCAAGTGAAATGCATGCTCAATCGGATTCAGGTCAGGTGATTGACTTGGCCATTGCATAACATTCCACTTCTTTCCCTTAAAAAACTCTTTGGTTGCTTTTGCAGTATGCTTTGGGTCATTGTCCATCTGCACTGTGAAGCGCCGTCCAATGAGTTCTGAAGCATTTGGCTGAATATGAGCAGATAATATTGCCCGAAACACTTCAGAATTCATCCTGCTGCTTTTGTCAGCAGTCACATCATCAATAAATACAAGAGAACCAGTTCCATTGGCAGCCATACATGCCCAGGCCATGACACTACTACCACCACCATGTTTCACTGATGAGGTGGTATGCTTAGGATCATGAGCAGTTCCTTTCCTTCTCCATACTCTTCTCTTCACATCACTCTGGTACAAGTTGATCTTGGTCTCATCTGTCCATAAGATGTTGTTCCAGAACTGTGAAGGCTTTTTAAGATGTCGTTTGGCAAACTCTAACCTGGCCTTCCTGTTTTTGAGGCTCACCAATGGTTTACATCTTGTGGTGAACCGTCTGTATTCACTCTGGTGAAGTCTTCTCTTGATTGTTGACTTTGACACACATACACCTACCTCCTGGAGAGTGTTCTTGACCTGGCCAACTGTTGTGAAGGGTGTTTTCTTCACCAGAGAAAGAATTCTTCGGTCAGCCACCACAGTTGTTTTCCGTGGTCCTCCGGGCTTTTGTTGTTGCTGAGCTCACCGGTGCGTTTCTGCCCGTGGTCCTCCGGGCTTCTGTTTAAGAATGTTCCAAACAGTTGTTTTGGCCACGCCTAATGTTTTTGCTATCTCTCTGATGGGTTTGTTTTGTTTTTTCAGCCTAATGATGGCTTGCTTTACTGATAGTGACAGCTCTTTAGATCTCATCTTGAGAGTTGACAGCAACAGATTCCAAATGCAAATAGCACACTTGAAATGAACTCTGGACCTTGTATCTGCTCATTGTAATTGGGATAATGAGGGAATAACACACACCTGGCCATGGAACAGCTGAGAAGCCAATTGTCCCATTACTTTTGGTTCCTTAACAAGTGGGAGGCACATATGCAAACTGTTGTAATTCCTACACCGTTCATCTGATTTGGATGTAAATACCCTCAAATTAAAGCTGACAGTCTGCAGTTAAAGCACATCTTGCTCGTTTCATTTCAAATCCATTGTGGTGGTGTATAGAGCCAAAAATGTTACAATTGTGTCGATGTCCCAATATTTATGGACCTGACTGTAAGGGGAGCTTATAATATGAAAGAGACTAATTATGTCTGAACAGACATATAGCGCAAATTCCAGTTTTTGTTTACGTTTTATGTTGCACAAAATTTTCGCCGAAATATATATATATTATTTTTTTTGGGGGGGGGGGGGTCGGGGTGGCAGTGGATCTTGGGTGAGTTCCCACACTTTTTTTCCCAGGACTTGACCCCTGGAGTGGTCCCGCAGTCTGGGCGGCAGGTCTGACTAGTCCTACTTTAATACACAGACATTTAGATTCATACATTTCCTACACTGGCACAAATGCGTTGCCAGTGACCAACTGTCTGTGCTCAGTCCTACGCGTAACTGTCAGTGAATGAGGAGCTGCGGATGTGGCGGCGAGGTCTGAGAGGTATGTGGGGGTGGGAGATCCAGGAGGGGGGGGGGGCATACAATTTTTTGCTATGGGGCCCAGTCATTTCTAGCTACGCCCCTGGGTGTAAAGCATGGTACCACTAGATTCAGGAGCCAGGGACACATATTCTGTGGAGTGACCAATCAGGCTTTTCTATCTGGCAGTCTGATGAATGAGTCTCCACATAACAGTATGTGGCACCAGAACGTGAGTGAAGACCAAACAAATAACTGTGTAGCTTAATATAACATAAAGTTGATGGCAGTGGAAGAACCACAAGCTAGGAGCTGTATAAAGTAACCTAAGCCCCGGATTGGGCCAGCATTGAGCATTCTGGCTCTGGTGGCTGACAGAGGGGATAAGTGTCCAGCGGAGGCACCCATAAATCCAGGAATTCCTCTCTAGTACTCCTTTATCTAATTCTTTCGTTTCCATCAGAGTATTCTGGCTGATCCATTCTTCATAGAAACGTTGGTTCTGAAAGAAGGGTTTATAGTCTATGGTAGTAAGCTTGTGCTGTAGAGCTGTGATTTCTCTTATCTAGAGATGGGTGAATAAAAAAAAATATAGATTTTCTGAATTTTCCAAAAAGATTTGCTTCAATCCGAATTTATTTACGACAAATTATGTTCAAAAAAGGCAATTTCCTGGCTGCCTTTATAGTGGTGTAGAACACTGTGCCTGGCAGTAACACACATAGGGGGTCTGCTGTGGTAGTGAAATAATACTGTCAGTCAGTATGACATGCAGATGACGGCGTCGCTCTTAGAATCACTGCACACTTCACTTACTTGGGCAGTCACGGGGCCAAAACTGACCAAATAACTCAAGTATGAACTCAGTCTTAGGCCGAATTCACACGTCTGTGGAACATGGTCCGTGAGATCCCGGCCTGGAGTCCTGCTGAGTGCAGGAGCGCACGGAGTCATTGGTTGCTATGACGCCGTGCGCTTCTGCTGTACAGTAATGCACTCATATGATCTATACCAGTGTATTACTGTACAGCAGCGGCGGCACAAAGCGCACAGCGTCATAGCAACCAATGACGCCGTGCGCTTCTGCACTCAGCAGGACTCCAGGCTGAGATCTCACGGACCGTGTGTAACATCCTGAAGTATGTCACTAAAACTCTGTCACCCTGCTATATGATGTTAAAGTGTGAATGTGTTAACATCCAGTGTAACCTAACTGTGCATTGCCATGATATGCATTATCCAGGCCTGTTTTATGTATTTTGCTGTAATTTTTATGTACACCAGCAGGTGGCAGCAATATGTAGGCAACCCGTAGTTAGTTAACAGACCTAGACTGGAATACACCATTCCAGGCTAGCTTCCCCCTATCTGAGGAGGAG
Organism: Bufo bufo; assembly: GCF_905171765.1. NCBI lineage: Eukaryota > Metazoa > Chordata > Amphibia > Anura > Bufonidae > Bufo > Bufo bufo. The sequence continues at coordinate 25,423,580 of NC_053392.1, read as the reverse complement.
TGGAATGTTCCCACATCCGACTTCAGAGGGAGGAAAGAAAGTTCTAGGCAGTGTGAGCCACCCCCCTGCTGGGGTAGGCTGTGTTGATAGGAGCTCCCAGAAACAGGGATCCCAACCAAGGATTCAAGCCTCTGCTGAGGCCCAAGATCAACATTCCCAGCCTGAGTCCCTTACCTCAGCTGGTGGACAAGAAAAGCAGCCATCTTCAGAACTATCAGATCTCCAGGAAGAAACCACCATACACTGCGAGCAGTCCTGTAAGTACAGATTCCAGAACAAGGAGAAGATAAGTACCTCCACAGCTAGTCAGGCCCACACCAAGCAGACAGACAGAGCAGAAGACAGATACCTGCCAGATTCTTAAAGGCGTATGTACTAGATGCAGAATATATAGATATAATTCCTGCCACATATTACCAATACCTGCTGGGATCCTAGACTATTGCTGTAAATTGTATGGATCTAAAGCTTCATCTAATAACATCAAGTAAAGACAACTTGGACCCTATTTTCTGAGTGGAATTCCATCATTCCTCAGTTACTCCTATTAACAGCACTCAATTTTGTTGCATGTGAGCCAGGATACAGGAGTCCAGCCGTACTAAGGTAGGAGACACCGTTGACACTACACAGAAACATTATTCCCCCTCTGGCATTCCTCACCTGGTACATGAGCTATAACATCTTAAAGGGCCCTGCTACAGTACCTGCGCAAGCTGCAACTGGCGTCACGAACTTATACACATATATACTGACCCACTGCATAGCATGCCCACTGACCCAGTGTCCGGCTCGTTGCACGTGTTCCACGGATGTGTGAATTCGGCCTTACCGGTGTAAAAACGCACTCCTTTTACACCGTCGGCAGCTGACTCCACATAGATGTCTACAGAAACTGTTCTATTAAATGCTTATACAAGTAGAGCCCCCCCGACATAGTGGAGAGGGTGTCAGCAGTTTGTGTTGACGTCACTGATTATTTTGCCCTTCCTCTGATCCGTCAGAACTATAACCCACAAAAAACATATCCTGTCTGTGGAGCATCCGCCTTCACTCGGTCAGCCTTTGGTCAGTAATTGCTAATGCCAAAAAAAACAGAAGTGGATGTAAAACAGAGATGACACGTGAATTTAATATTTACATGTCTCCTGATTTTGGCTACCAAATCACAAGCCAATTCTGATGGGACCATACAGGCCTTACAGCTGCTACACAGACAGGATCCGTTGTGCGTCTCATTTTTACTTCCTTCAGGCAGGTCAGAAGAAGGGTCATATAAATGGTGATGTCAGCCAAGCCGAAAGGCAAAAGAGTGGCCCAGTCATGAAGTGGGGAGGGTGGGAACAGCATGAGAAGTCCGCTAGTTATGAGGTGGAAGCAGCATGAGGAGATCACAGAGTGGCCCAATGACAGAGTCTGGAGGTGGCAGCAGCATCAGGAGACCACAGAGTGTTAGATCAAATAAATAAAAGGGAAATTAAAACCCCCCAGAAAAGTCTGTAATTTTCTCACTTCACCACACAACAGCTAATAAGCAAAAAGGGCTTTACAACATATAACTGCACCGCACAAGGGCAAATAAGACGGACTGTAGAAATATTTCCTTGTAATAACCCCTGTTAATGGCGGTATCAAACAGCACTTGCACCCTAACAAGAACGGTTTGCTGGAATTACAGAGCAGTATAATGGCAATTTGGATCCCCAGTCAGTGCAGCAAGGGGTAACAGGATTGTTCCTATTACCCAGGCTGTTACCTCCCCTACTGAACCCTGTTCTACATAAATGCTGTGGAAAGATTCCTCCCTATTAGGGTTGAGCGAACCCGAACATTTCAGTAAAAGTTGGGGTTCGGTGTTCAGCGATTTCTTTGCGCTTTTGAAAGGCTGCAGAGCAGCCAATCCACAAGCGTTTAACTGTCTGCAGTGGCGTAACTACCGTGGAAGCAGGGGAAGCAGCTGCTTCGGGGGCCGGGCTGCCAAGGGGGCCCGCGTCCCGGCAGCGTGTGTGACAGTTTATTTTCAAGTTTGTTAAATATCGATGTCTTACTGTTCAGGGCCCCTTCACAGCAGCTGACCAGGCCCCCTTGCTAATGTGATCTAATCTTACTGTCTCCTAAAGTCTCCTGATGTGTCTGGGATTCGAACCCACATCCTCCAATGTCTGAGTGTATCAGAGGCAAAGCATTTACCCTCACAACCATAAAGGCTGCATTACAACTGATTGGAAAAAAAAAAGAGACTTCTACTGTTATAGCTGGCTAAGTGTACATCTATACACATGACAGCTGCCCCAACACACCCAGCACTGCTATATCTCTATATGACAGCTGTCCCAGCACACTCAGCTCTGCTATATCTCTATATATGAGCAGCTGTCATGTGTATAGATGTACACTTAGCCAGATATAACAGTAGAAATCTCATATTTTTTCAGTAAGCAGCAAGGCATCTCTTATGGTCTTGTGGTTAGATGCTTTGCCTCTGATACAGGAGGTTGTGGGTTTGAACCCCAACAGAAACCTTTTCTGAAATACAAGCACTGACTCTATATATGGACATACAGGGCGGGACACAGGAAGAGGCTGCATCGCATCGCTGACATGGAGGTAAGTAGAAGTGTTTATATATTTTTTTTTAATACCCGACTGTTACTGCCATGGGGGGAGCGGGGGGCACTTGATACTGGCACATGGGGGAGGCACCTGATACTGGCACATGGGGGGGGGAGAGGCACCTGATACTGGCACCTGGGGGGAGGGGGGGTTGGCACCTGATACTGGCACATGGGGGGGGAGGCACCTGATACTGGCACATGGTACTGGCACATGGGGGGAGGCACCTGATACTGGCACATGGGGGGGGAGAGGCACCTTATACTGGCACCTGGGGGGGAGGGGGGGTTGGCACCTGATACTGGCACATGGGGGGGAGGCACCTGATACTGGCACATGGTACTGGCACATGGGGGGAGGCACCTGATACTGGCACGTGGGGGGGGAGAGGGGTTGGCACCTGATACTGGTACCTTGGGGGGGAGGGGGGTTGGCACCTGATACTGGCACATGGGGGGGGAGAGAGGCACCTGATACTGGCACCTAATACTGGCACATGGGGGGAGGCACCTGATACTGGCACATGGGGGGGGGAGGGGTTGGCACCTGATACTGGTACCTTGGGGGGGAGGGGGGTTGGCACCTGATACTGGCACATGGGGGGGGGAGAGAGGCACCTGATACTGGCACATGGGGGGTGAAGAGGGGTTGGCACCTGATACTGGCACCTGGGGGGGAGGGGGGGTTGGCACCTGATACTGGCACATGGGGGGGAGAGAGGCACCTGATACTGGCACCTGGGGGGGAGAGGGGTTGGCACCTGATACTGGCACCTGGGGGGGAGGGGGGGTTGGCACCTGATACTGGCACATGGGGGGGAGAGAGGCACCTGATACCGGCACATGGGGGGAGGCACCTGATACTGGCACCTGGGGGGGGAGAGAGGCACCTGATACTGGCACATGGGGGGGAGAGGGGTTGGCACCTGATACTGGCACCTGGGGGGGGGGTTGGCACCTGATACTGGCACATGGGGGGGAGAGGCACCTGATACTGGCACATGGGGGGAGGCACCTGATACTGGCACCTGCGGGGGAGGGGGGGTTGGCACCTGATACTGGCACATGGGGGGGGGGGAGAGGCACCTGATATTGGCACATGGGGGGGAGGGGGTTTTGGCACCTGATACTGGCACCTGGGGGGGAGGGGGTGGTTGGCACCTGATACTGGCACATGGGGGGGGAGAGAGGCACCTGATACTGGCACCTGGGGGGGAGAGGGGTTGGCACCTGATACTGGCACCTGGGGGGGGGAGGGGGGGTTGGCACCTGATACTGGCACATGGGGGGGGGAGAGGCACCTGATACTGGCACCTGGGGGGAGGGGGTGGTTGGCACCTGATACTGGCACATGATGGGGGGGCATTATGGGGGACACTAGGCCGGCAGCCTATCAGAGGCCGGACACTGAGGGGCATCTACTGGGGCACTATATATGGGGCATTTTATACTGGTACATTATGGGGGGCACTAGCAGAAAGGGGGGAGAGGAGCACTATGGAGGCATTTACTGGGGGCACTATATAGGGGTATTTTATACTGGGACATTATGGGGGCACTATGGGGACATTAGCTCAACTGGGGGCATTACAAGGGGGTATTTTTGCACTGTCACATTATAAGGAGAATTATTACTACTGGGGGGGGGCATTATGGTGGGCTTTATTACTCCCATATGGTATGACCCCCTAGTAGCAGCACCAGCCTCTCCCTGCTCTGCTATCCCTCTGCCCCTTCTCCAAATCCTTATAATGAAATATTTCTCATTAGGATAAAGCACATCATCAGCTCCGCCGAGCCCCCGGCCAAGTGTTGAAATGGTGTCCGAGATCCCCAAGGGTCAAGTAACTGTAAGTTTTCATGTGAAATATGTTTATGTTATACACATATAGCATCCACTGTGCCCCACAATATACAGTATACCGCTACACTGTGCCAAAGGAATGGGGTTTACACAGGAGGAGGGAGGTGCGAAGCGCGCTGGGGGGCCCTTACAAATATTTGCTGTGGGGCCCAGTCACTTCTAGTTACGCCCCTGACTGTCTGACCTTAGAAGCCATCACAGCCATGCCTACTAATGGGATGGCTGTGATTGGCCAGAGCAGCATGTGACCCAGACTCTATATAAGCTGGAGTCATGTAGCGCTGCACGTCACTCTGCTGTGCTTAGTGTAGGGAGAGGATGCTGCTGCTGTGAGGGAGAGAATAGGAGAGAATCTTTAATCAGAACTGCAATTGAACTCAGCGATCTACATACATTGTGTTGTGTGGGCGCAGGGCACAATCTTTTTACCCTGCCCTGAGCCCAGTGACAGAAAAAAATAACTTTTATCCCTCTGTTAGTTAGGTGGGCGGCGGCGGCCATTTTATGCAAGCTCAGTGCACCAGCACTGCATCTGAGCTATTGTGACATTCAAATCCAAGCTTGAAATACTGCAATAATAATCTGGTTGTAAAAAATCACCCTTTTTTGGCAATATACAACATCTGGTGCATTTGCAGGATTAGTCAGTGTGCAATTTAAGCTAGAAATACAGCCATAATTTTCTGGGTTTTTAAAAACACACTTTTTGCCAAAATACACAAATTTACAGCCCTTGTAGCATCAGCACGTGTGAAATTCAAGGGTTATATTCTGCTGTCATATTCAGTTATTAAACAAACACCCAGTTTGGGCAAAAAACTTAAATTGTGGCCTAGTCTGGATCTGTACGTGTGAGGCTACTTTCACACTAGCGTTCGGAGCGGATCCATCTGCATTAAAACTTAGAAAATTTTCTAAGTATGAAAGTAGCCTGAGCGGATCCGTCCAGACTTTACATTGTAAGTCAATGGGGAACAGATCCGCTTGAAGATTGAGCCATATAGTGTCATCATCAAGCGGATCCGTCCCCATTGACTTACATTGTAAGTGTGGACGGATCCGCTCGCCTCCGCACGGCCAGGCGGACACCCGAACGCTGCAAGCAGCGTTCAGGTGTCTGCTCACTGAGCGGAGCGGAGGCTGAACGCTGGCAGACTGATGCATTCTGAGCGGATCCGTCTCCACTGAGAATGCATTGGGGCCAGACGGATGCGTTCGGGGCCGCTCGTGAGCCCCTTCAAACGGAGCGCTCGAGCGGACACCCGAACGCTATTGTGAAAGTAGCCTGAGATACACCCTTTAGATACTGTGGTTCTATTCAGTTATTTGAAATACAGCCATTTTGGGCAAACAAATTTAATTGCGGCCTATTCTGGATCAGTCGGTGTGAGATACACTATTTAGATACTGTGGTTATATTCTTCTATTAATAAAACACCCTTTTTGGGCAACAATCTTTAATTGCGGCCTAGTCTGCATCTGTACGTTTGAGATACAACCTTATAGAATGTGTCGGCAGATAAGAACCATTTGGCCCCTCTAGTCTGTCTAACCTTTATATACTGTCGTTCTATTCTGCTATTAACTAAACACAAACTACAAATTGGCGTGGTATTAAAAAGCAGGAAGTGCTCAACCCCATATGCAGTGGTGCATCTGTACCGGGGGGGCAGATCACATCCACACAATTGCTATCCTGTGTAGGTTGTCCATTGTGGTACTTGTGGTCCGCTGCAGGCATCCTCCATTGTATGCATTTTTGCTGGGGATTGCCATTAGCAATGGGCCACAAGTGCAGGATCTGCCCCCCCGGTATAGATGCACCACTGCATATGGGGTTGAGCACTTCCTGCTTTTTAATACCACGCCAATTTGTAGTTTGTATTTTGAATTTTTGGAGGTGTAGAAACTCCTGGTCTGAATGTGCCTTCATTTTCATCCACAGGCAGCATTCTGGTGCACATGTGAGGCCCGGGCTATATCAGCCAGTCTTGGGTGGGGCTCAGAGCTCTCTGCCTCCTCCCATTGTATGCAGGTCACATGCTGGAGGTTACTGGGAGATTGCTTTGAGTCGGACCTTGCGCACCTGTAATTAGCCCACTGGCTCCTGGTATTGCCCATACGGCCCAGGTAGGTTTAGCGTTAGGTTCCCGAGCTACTTGAGAAACCTTGGCGCGGTGCTCGGGCTCAGACATGTCCTCCAAGCAGGATATGTTGGCTAATTCTCAATTTTACACCAGTACGAGGGTTAGTAAGACCGCAGAGTGCACCTGTATTTGTTTTTGTTATGTTATTAACTAAACACCCATTTACGGCAAGATCCTTAATTTAAGAAATATGAGGAGAGCGTCAAATAAGGGACGTGGCCCAGGTCATGGTGCTGCTGGTGGAGCTCCTGTTGCAGGGAGAGGACGTGGTCTATCTGTGCCAGCTACACGCACAAGTGAAACACCTTCTTCAGGTGCGAGTAGGCGACAGAACCTGCAGCGGTATTTGGTCGGGCCTAATGCGACTCTACGAATGGTGAGGCCTGAACAAGTACAGTCGATAGTAGATTGGGTTGCTGACAGTACCTCCAGTTCCTTCACATTGTCTTCCACCCAGTCTCCGGGTGAAAGATCAGAGTTGGCACCTGCAGCCGATGTCCATCAGTCTTTCCCCTCACCCCCTTGCAAATTAGCCAAGCAGTCTGAGCCCCAAATCATGCAGCAGTCTCTTCTGTTTTTTGATGACTCTGTTAGCAGGGTTTCCCAGGGCCATCCACCTATCCCTTCCCCATAAGTCGAAGAGATTGAGTGCACCGATGCCCAACCACTTATGTTTCAAGATGAGTACATGGGAGGACCATCGCAGCACGTCTCGGATGATGACGAAACACAGGTGCCAACTGCTGGGGCTTTTGAAAGTGTGGCAGACCGACAAAAAGGGCAGGGGTGAAGACTTAGTGGAAGATGATGTGGAGTACGATGAGGTCCTCGACCCCACATGGAATCAAGGTCATGCGAGTGACCTATGTAGTTCGGAGGAAGAGGCGGTGGTCGCACAGAGCCACCAGCACAGCAGAATAGGGAGCAGGGTGCAAAAGCGGAGCGGCCGTCTCCTAGACAGTACACCTGCTACTGCCCACCGCAGCAAGGGACCGAGCACACCAAAGCCAGCTCCAAGGAGTTCCCTGGCGTGCCAGTTCTTCAGACAATGTGCTGATGACAAGACACGAGTGGTTTGCATGCTGTGCAATCAGAGCCTGAAGGCATTTAAGTGTTACGCATGAGGTGCAGTGGAGTAGACACCTCAAAAACCAAGAAAGGTCTCTGGCTCCTCCTGCTTCCTCTTCTGCTGCAGTCTCGGCTTCTTTATCCACCTCTGGAGTGACAGTGCCACCTGCCACCCCGCAAACAGAGGATCTGCCAGCAACACCACCATCTGGGTCACCAAGCATCTCCACAATGTCCCACGGAAGCGTTCAGCTCTCCATATCCCAAACACTGGAGAGGAAGAGGAAGTACCCCCTACCCACCCGCGATCACTAGCCCTGAATGCCAGCATTTGAAATGGTGTCATTCCGTCTGGTAAAGATGGATAGTTTTAAAAGCCTTATGGCGGTGGCTGTCCCAAAGTATGTTGTGCCCAGCCGCCACAACTTTTCCAGGTGAGCTATCCCTTCCCTTATTTTACATAATCTCCCTAACACGTGTTGGGACTTTGTATATTTTTATTTACATTTGGTCCTAGGACCATAGGTGTCCCTAGGTTAACACGTGTTACTAATATAGTTTAAAATTTAACGTTTATTACATGTCCATAAAAAACTAGAACTCTATAGTTAAAAGTATCAGCGTTTGCCTGCTTTGTGTATATAGATGATTATAAAGGGTCTATTCTTTGTAAACCACTAGAGGGCACCCCTCACTAATATATGTTAGATTCTCTATCTAAAGTTTATAGTGTAGTCTGTGCTCACTCGATGCGCTCTGTTAATCCCACAGAACGCTAGCTGCTCACTGTGATGTGCCTTGTGGAATACATACTTTAAAATATAACCATTAGGCCCCTATCATTATTGAGCTTACGCTGGCTAAAATCACTAAACACACTTGCTGCCCCCCGACATGTTTCGCCAAGCACTTGGCGTCTTCAGGGGTTTGGGCACAACAAAGTGGGAGACAAAATCAGGTGTGCACTGCGCAACGCCATCTGTGGCAAGATGCACCTCATTAAGGATACGTGGACCAGTAAGCACGGTCAGGGACGTTATATCTCCATAACAGCACACTGGGTAAATTCAGTGGAGGCTGGGCCTGAGGCGGATAGCAGTTTGTCGCATGTCCTTCCACCACTGAGGATTGCAGGGCGCTTCAGTTTGCCTCCTGTTGCTTCCTCCTCCTACTCTGCTTCCTCATCCTCTACCGGCTCCTCATCCGGTCAGTGTAACACCTTCACCACCAACTTCAGCACAGCCAGGGGTAAACGACAGCAGGCAGTTTTAAAACTTATCTGTTTGGGGGATAAACCCCACACTGCGCAGGAGCTGTGGACAGGCCTTGAACAACAGACCGATGAGTGGTTTTTGCCAGTCAGCCTCAAGCCCGGCCTGGTAGTGTGCGATAATGGGCGAAATCTCATAAAAGCTCTTGGACTAACCGATTTGACGCACATCCCTTGCCTGGCGCATGTGCTGAATTTGGTGGTGCAGAGATTCCTTAAAAATGACCACGATATGTCAGAGCTGCTGCATAAAGTGCGGGCCGTCTGTGAGCGCTTTCGGCATTCTCACCCTGCTGCTGCTCGCCTGTCAGCGCTGCAGCGTAACTTCGGCCTTCCCGCTCACCGCCTCATATGTGACGTGCCCACAAGGTGGAACTCCACCTTGCACATACTGGCCAGACTGTGCGAGCAGCAGCAGGCGATAGTGGAGTTTCAGCTGCAACACACACGGGTGAGTGGCTCTGCGGAACAGCCCCACTTCACCACCAATGACTGGCCCTCCATGCAAGACCTGTGTTCCTTGTTGCGCTGTTTCGAGTACTCCACCAACATGGCCAGTGCTGATAACGCCGTTCTCAGCGTAACTATCCCACTTCTATGCCTCCTTGAAAAAACGCTGCTGGCGATGATGGAAGAAGATGTGGCACAGGAGGAGGAGGAGGAAGAGGGATCATTTCATAGGGTTTCCGGCCAGTCATTCACAAGTGGCTCCGAGGGTGGGTTCCTGCACCCACAAACACCAGGTACACAATTGTCCAGCCAGGGCACATTTCTGGAGGATGACGAGGTGGAGGATGAGGAGGAGATGGAGGAGGAGGAACCATGTTCACAGCAGGGTGTCACCCAGACCAGCTCATGGCCATCACTGGTGCATGGCTGGGGGTATACAGAGGACACAGACGATACACCTCCCACAGAGGACAGCTTTTCGTTGCCTCTGGGCAGCCTGGCACACATGAGCGATTACATGCTGCAGTGTCTCCGCAACGACCTCCGAGTTGCCCACATTCTAACTTGTGCTGATTACTGGGTGGCCGCGCTGCTGGATTCCCGTTACAAGGACAACGTACCGTACTTAATTCCGTCACACTAGAGCGTGATTGTAAGATGCGCGAGTACAAGTGCATGCTGGTAGACACGCTGCTGGTGGCATTCCCACCTGACAGTGGGGGCACAGTGGAAGCACAAGGCAAAGGCAGAGGACGAGGAAGAGGTCGCCAATGCAGCTGGGGCACCGCCAGCACCTCAGAAGGCAGGGTTAGCATGGCTGAAATGTGGAAAAGCTTTGTCAGCACGCCACAACAACCAGCATCACCAGCTGATATGGAACGTCTTAGCAGGAGGCAGCATTTCACCAACATGGTGGAGTAGTATGTGTGCACACTCCTACACGTACTGAATGATGGGTCTTCCCCCTTCAATTTCTCGGTCTCAAATTGGGCACATGGCCTGAGCTTGCCCTTTACGCCTTGGAGGTGCTGACCTGCCCTGCAGCTAGTGTATTATCTGAACGTGTGTTTAGCACGGCAGGGGGCGTCATCACAGACAAGCGCAGCCGCCTGTCTACAGCCAATGTGGACAAGCTCACGTTCATTAAAATGAACCAGGCATGGATCCCACAGGACTTGTCCTTACCTTGTGCAGAATAGACATTTATACCGGCCTTATCCAGCCATTGTTATACTGCAGCGCAATTGCTCATTCTTGTATTTTGGATATTTCACACTCTTTTGGAGTGTACCCTAATAAAAAAAATAATAATTAAAGCCAAAAACCAGTGTTGGATACCTCATCCTCCTCACCCGCCACTTTTACCTACACTGCTACGTCCACCACCTCCTCAAACTCCTACTTCATATGGACCTCCACCTCATAAATCTTTTTTATATTATTTTATGTCATTTCACTACTTTGTCAGTTAAATTTTTGGGTTAAATTCCCCAATTTTTGACATTCCCTATAATTTTTTAATAATCATTCCAATACAAGGGCATCTTAAGAGTCCTGTATTGAAATTTATCGTTACTACCTCCCCGAGTCGGGAGTGGGTAATTGCTGCGCGCCCCTCCTTAACTTGGAAGCTTATGCTTCAATACTTTGTCCCAGATTTCCGCTCGATTACATTTAATTTCATCCATTGACCTCCCTTGCATGTGGTATCCTATTCTCAGGCTCCCTCTCTGGCCTGGAACCCTGATTCCCCGCCACCTGTGATCACCATGGTAGGCGCATAAAAGAACATTGAAAGTTGATAGAGAAGACATCCAAATGTATCATGAATATCACAGGGACGTGCGACATGGTGGGGCAGTACGTTTGATGTTTCTGCTCCCTGCAACTTCTTGGTCTCCAAATTGGGTACATGGCCTGAGCTTGCCCTTTATGTCTTGGAGGTGCTGGCCTGCCCTGCAGCCAGTGTATTGTCTGAACCTGTGTTTAGCATGGCTGGAGGGGGTTATCACAGGTTATATTTCCCAATGTTTTGGGGTGTACCCTAATTTAAAAAAATAAAAATAAATTTAAAGCCAAAATGCAGTGTAGGCTACCTCCTCCTACTCCACCGCTGCTTCCATATACACCGCCACGTCCACCGCCTCCTCAACCTCCTACTCCATATGGACCTCCTCCTCCTAGATCAAGATTATTATTTTTTATTTTTACATATTTTATGTTATCTAAAGTCATTTTCCTATCCACATTTGTTTGAAGAGCACTTGATGCCATTTGCAGCCCTCTAGCCCTTTCCATGACATTTTTACTGCCATTTTAGTGCTCAAAAGTTAGGGTCCCCATTGACTTCAATGAGGTTCAGGTTCGTGGTCAAGTTCGGGTCCCGAACTCTAACTTTTTTATGAAGTTCGGCCGAACCCGAACATCCAGGAGTCCGCTCAACTCTACTCCCTATCCTTTCCCTACAGCATGAATAATCTTTCCTTGAACATGTAAATAATTTTTTCAGCACACTGAAGTCTTTCCTATCACTGTCCCTAGCGCCTGCTGATGTCTCTCCCTGCACTAAGTACGCTGAAAAATGGCAGAATCCCAGATGGCTGAGGCTATTTATAGGGCTGTGACATCACAGGGCTGGCTGGCTGCCGATTGGCTGCTTGCAGGGCTGGTTTTAGACAAAGTGTGACCCTGGCCAAAATTGAAAGTGGGGCCCCAAATCTTGAAATATTGGACGAGCAGTCTGACAGACCTTTGTAGGCACGGACAGCGATTGTAACCACGGCAGCTGAGTGTAGAACATTATATCTCTTTAGCCTTTCCACTGTAAGCTGCTGATCCTGCAGCCTCTTTGGGTATGTTCACACAGAGTATTGTCTCTGCTTAATAAACCTAATGCAGAATAGCATCAGGTGTTTTTGGATGTGTATTTTTTTCTAATTTTATAAAAGACTTTTTGATTCAGTTTTGGCGTGGATTTTCATTCCTTCCCATTTTCTTTATTTTAAAGTAATTTTTATTGGTTTTCCAATTTTTTAAAACATAAGGGAAGATAGTACACATGAGAATATTATCAACCATATTTCACATATGTAGTCTTATATGATATGTTAAAACAAAACAAATAAAGAGAGGGAACATGTATGGATATTACCAGGCATGTGGACAATCTTTAATGCTATCAACATTTGTTGTAAGTAAGAGGATCGTGTGATTGTGCTACAGATATGGAAATAGGTTCATTACAGGATCTTGATTGTGAAACTCTGGAAGACGGCAGTCATACCGGATATTAAAGATATTATAAACATTGTATCCAAAAATTACTCTTGCTGTGGAATACATGGCTGAAACATTTCCCCAGACAGTAGACTGCGTTCTGTGTGTGTCAAGGATTGGTCAAGAGAATTGACCAACAAATGGAAACTCAAGTCAAATTCTTTATTTTGTCCTTACCATTTTCAATAAGAATTGTGGACATAGACCCCATGTTATGAATGTCCTGGGCTCTTCTGTTTTTCCATGGTGCAGTTTATAAAACCACAATCTGCAAAAAAGGTGGTTGTCCCATCGGGCCCTTGAGGTGAAGGGAGAGCACAGTGTGCATGCGCGGTCATCCTCCATTATGCTATGAGTGTTCTGATAACAGCTGATCACGGGCTCTGCTATTTTTAGAAATTCTATAGCAGTGAATTGAGATAATGCTGCGCATGCACACTGTTATGGGGAATGTGTGGATGACACACTGTTATGGGGGACCTGTGGATATCACACTGTTATGGGGGACCTGTAGATGTCACACTGTTATGGGGGACCTGTGGATGTCACACTGTTATGGGGGGTCTGTAGATGTCACACTGTTATGGGGGACCTGTGGATGTCACACTGTTATGGGGAATCTGTGGATGACACACTGTTATGGGGGACTTGTGGATGACACATTGTTATGGGGGATCTGTGGATGACACTGTTATGGGGGATATGTGGAGGACACTGTTATCAGGGATCTGTGGAGGACACTGTTATGGAGGATCTGTGGATGACACTGTTATGAGGGACCTGGAGATAACACACTGTTTTGGGGGATCTGTGGATGACACTGTTATGGGGGATCTGTGGAGGACACTGTAATGGGAGATTTGTGGATGACACTGTTATGGAGGACCTGTGGAGGACACACAGTTATGGGGGATCTGTGGAGGACACTGTAATGGGGGATCTGTGGAGGACACTGTTATTGGGGATCTGTGGATGATACTGTTATGGGGGATCTGTGGATGACACACTGTTATGGGGGACCATTAAGTGTCACACTGTTATGAGGAATCTGTGGATGTCACACTGTTATGGGGAATCTGTGGTTGACACACTGTTATGGGGGACCTGTGGAGGACACATTGTTATGGGGGATCTGTGTATGACACTGATATGGGGGACCTGTGGATGTCACACTGTTATAAGGGACCTGTGGATGTCACACTGTTATGGGGACCTGTGGATGTCACACTGTTATGGGAGACCTGTGGATGACACACTGTTATGGGGGACCAGTAAGTGTCACACTGTTATGAGGAATCTGTGGATGTCACACTGTTATGGGGAATCTGTGGATGACACACTGTTATGGGGGACCTGTGGAGGACACATTGTTATGGGGGATCTGTGGATGACACTGTTATGGGGGATCTGTGGAGGGCACTGTTATCGGGGATCTGTGGAAGACACTGTTATGGGGGATCTGTGGATGACACTGTTATGAGGGACCTGTGGATGACACACTGTTATGGGGGATCTGTGGATGACACTGTTATGGGGGATCTGTGGAGGATACTGTTATGGGAGATTTAAATGATGACACTGTTATGGGGGACCTGTGGATGACACACTGTTATGGGGGATCTGTGGAGGACACTGTTATGGGGGATCTGTGGATGACACTGTTATGGGGATCTGTGGATGACACTGTTATGGGGGTTCTGTGGATGTCACAGTGTTATGGGGGATCTGTATTGAACCTTCCCTGAACGCTCCCTGTGATGCACATGGGGGATCTGTGTTGAACCTTTCGGGAACCTTCCCTGTGATGCACAGCTATTTGTCCTGTTCAAGGTGTTGTCCCTGGTGCTGAACACAGAGCTGAAGGCTCAAACGTTTGGACCTTTCTGTGTTGATAACTTTTGATAGATGTCAATTTTTGTAGATGTCACACTGTTATGGGGGACCTGTGGATGTCACACTGTTATGGGGGACCTGTGGATGTCACAATGTTATGGGGGTCTGTAGATGTCACACTGTTATAAGGGACCCGTGGATGACACACTGTTATGGAGACCTGTGGATGTCACACTGTTATGGGGTACCTGTGGATGACACACTGTTATGGGGGATCTATAGATGTCACACTGTTATGGGGGACCTGTGGATGACACACTGTTATGGGGGACCTGTGAATGTCACACTGATATGGGGGACCTGTGGATGTCACACTGTTATGGGGGGTCTGTAGATGTCACACTGTTATAAGGGACCTGTGGATGTCACACTGTAATGGGGTCCTGTGGATGTCACACTGTTATGGGAGACCTGTGGATGACACACTGTTGTGGGGGACCAGTAAGTGTCACATTGTTATGAGGAATCTGTGGATGTCACACTGTTATGGGGAATCTGTGGATGACACACTGTTATGGGGGACCTGTGGAGGACACTGTTATGGGGGATCTGTAGAGGGCACTGTTATCGGGGATCTGTGGAAGACACTGTTATGGGGGATCTGTGGATGACACTGTTATGAGGGACCTGTGGATGACACACTGTTATGGGGGATCTTTGGATGACACTGTTATGGGGGATCTGTGGAGGATACTGTTATGGGAGATTTAAATGATGACACTGTTATGGGGGACCTGTGGATGACACACTGTTATGGGGGATCTGTGGAGGACACTGTTATGGGGGATCTGTGGAGGACACTGTTATTGGGGATCTGTGGAGGACACTGTTATGGGGGATCTGTGGATGACACTGTTATGGGGGTTCTGTGGATGTCACACTGTTATGGGGGATCTGTATTGAACCTTCCCTGAACGCTCCCTGTGATGCACATGGGGGATCTGTGGAGGACACTGTTATAAGGGACCTGTGGATGACACACTGTTATGGGGAACCTGTGGATGTCACATTGTTATGGGGGACCTATGGATGACACACTGTTATGGGGAACCTGTGGATGTCACACTGTTATGGATGTCTCTGTGAGAAGATCTGGCAGACGTTCTTCTCTACCTGTTGTATGACGTTCTTTGTTTTGGTTTCACTTTCTAATCTCCTTTCCTTCTCTCAGCTGTCACCTATTTGCACTGATTGTCTCCCTTTATATTTCCCTCCCATACTGCCTCACTTTGCGGTTTATACTTCTTCCTGGATTGTGTTCACTGCTGGAGGCTGCTTCTCCTGATTCCTCAGATGAGTCTGTTTCCTTTATTTGTGTTTTCTTTCTGGCTTGATTGTAGGTGACCCTGACTCCGTCCGTATTAAGTGCAGGGAGCCGGTGGTCGTGTCCCCTCACTATTGTAGGGTTATCAGGTGTCACATAGTATAATGTACGAGGACATGCAATCAACTACCATAAAGACCTTTGCATGGGCATAGCAGTCAGGGAGAGCTCTAGGGGTTTTATAGGGCTCACCCATATGCTCCTTAGTTTGGGATCAAGCCAGTCGGATGTTTATTTTTAAGTTACAGCTTTCTGCAACACCATCCGTGACAGTCACACTGTTATGGGGGACCTGTGGATGACACACTGTTATGGGGGACCTGTGGAAGACACTGTTATGGGGCATCTGTGGATGACACTGTTATGAAGGACCTGTAGATGACACACTGTTATGGGGGATCTGTGGATGACACTGTTATGGGGGATCTGTGGAGGACACTGTTATAGGGGATCTGTGGAGGACACTGTTATGGGGGATCTGTGGAGGATACTGTTATTGGGGATCTGTGGAGGACACTGTTATGGGGGATCTGTGGAGGACACTGTTATGGGGGATCTGTGGAGGACACTGTTATTGGGGATCTGTGGAGGACACTGTTATGGGGGATCTGTGGATGACACTGTTATGGGGGTTCTGTGGATGTCACACTGTTATGGGGGATCTGTGTTGATGCAATATAATATGTTAACTAAAACAGTAATATAAATTATTACTACTCACTAATAATGCCTGGTATCTAGATATAATATAATACATTTGCAGCGCTGCTGTACAGATTAATATTTTGATGCTAGTGCAGGTTGCATGGTTGTTATTATTTGTGATATTTTTGACATCTGCATTTAATATAGTGACCTGTTCAGTGACACTGCCAATGCAATACTGTGTTTATTCAACATACCTGGGGGCCTATGGGGCAATTTTGGATCACTATATTGGGGATAACGCCTCTTGCAATGTTTTCTGTATCAATATCCATCTTGCCTTTTTTTCTTTAGAATATATATTTTTTTATGTATTATTAAATAAAGATTGCTATACATTTTTGTATAATTGGAGTTCCATAGCTTTTTTTTGTATATGGTACAGTAGCTAAATTCAAACAGGTTTTGAGAATAAAAAGTGGAAAATGCTCAGTGTTTTAAGCAGAATGTTTGCTCTTGATGTTGGAGGTGCTGGCAATAAGCCTATAAAACACTTATCCACTGTAGAAACTTGAATTGTTTTTAAAAGCTGGCTGTCCATTTACATAAAATAATTAGGTTGTTGTGATATTTTCTTGCTTGCAGATTTTGCAGTGCAGCATGAACTTATCACTGGCAGCAGCTATATGAAACAGACCACTCTGAATGACCCGTCCCTTCCTATGCTTTCCCTGATAAAACCCTGGATCTACCTATTTATGTCCCTATGGTATCCCTGTACATTACCTACCGCACCTACTGTAATTGACTAGCGTCAGAATCCTGCCCTCTGACTGGCTGACAGGCTGTCCATCAACATCTCAGCCAATCAGGGCTAGCACCCGCCTCCCCCACCCTCTCAGGGTCATGTGATCTTTTATCTTCCCTTCTGTTTAACCCACCAATTTCCACAGTAAAATGGCCTTGGTAGCGTTTTGGCGCTATGTGTTTGAAGTAAATCGACAAAACTTCAGATTAGTTTGAGAGCAGGATGTTTGTGAAATTCATAATGAATATGATAAATTCAGAATCAGTTAAATCATCCTTAATCTGCTTTCTAAGTTGTAATTGGGTCTCCTGTAACCTAACTTTACCTCCAGTCTTGCTACTAGAGGTAAACCAAACCCAGGCAGACATTAATGTGTATAGATAACTTTAGGGTCTGACCCGAGGATTGCTTCCATTGGATACACATGTCATTCTTAGTTTGATAACACACAATTCTCACATTTCTTTGATGTTTTCTTGTCCTGTTTTCTCCCTACAGATCAGCTATGGAGCGATGGATCCCATCTTCAGTAACAAGCTCCTGTTTCCTTATTTCTATCGCACAGTCCCTGATGGGTCCACTCAGTATGAAGCCATTGTCATCCTACTGGAGAACTTTGGCTGGAGCTGGGTGGGGATGGTGACAGTAGATGATGATAGCAGCCAACGAGTCAGCATGGAGCTCTACAATGTAATAACACGGAGCGGGGTCTGCATAGCTTATAGAGAATCTGTCAGTGATTCTGCCTATTTCAGAACATCTATGGCCTACAGGAAGGTGTTATATCAAATACAGAAGATTCACTGCAATGTGATTATATTTGTTGGTAGCTCATATGGCTTATTGACATTGAATCATATATTGTCAGTTGACTTAAATCCTAGAAGAGTTGTAATCATGCTCTCAGTTATTTTCCCTGAAAGATTAATCACATTTACATTTCATGGATCTTTGCAGTTTACTCTTCAAAAGGGAAGAATTCCAGGTTTACAAGAATATTTACTCACAGCCGGTCCTCTAAAATATCCAGAGGTTGAGCTGATGTTTGGTTTATGGTATAATTATCTTTTTTGTGGCTCTGGACAGTATTCATCTGTTAGACCATGTAATGAAAGAGATGTTCTAGGTAATGTGGATCGCTCCCTGTATGATGTAGACAATTTCCGTTACACATTCAGTGTGTACTCTGCAGTGTATATTGTGGCTTATGCCTTACATCATCTGATCTACTCACATAAAAGACAAGAACATCTCCAAATATTTACCACCCAAAATGTCAGATGGAAGGTAAGATTATTCAGACTTTTCCAACATTTTCTGTCATATTCCAAACTCCAGTAACACTAGTAATACACATAATTCTGTGTGACTGTCTGCTGTAACCCTCACTAGCACTAAAGCAAGGAGACCTCATTTAATAACATTTACTTAGTCAATGAGAGGAGCAGAAAATGGTGAGATTGCATGGTTGCCCAACATGGTGGCCCCACATATGTGCCCCATTTTGCCACCCATTTGTTTCTGGCCCTTATTTGGATGACAGTTTTGTGATCCACTTGTTAATGAGGGCACCACCCTACCCTGACAGCATTACTGGGGGTGATGCCAACCATCACAGCAGTCCCATGCAGAGCTCAGTGTTGTACTGCTAAGTGCTGAAGAGCAGTTTGTTGAACCACTGAGGGGAGGGGCAGGAGAGGTGTTATAATGCAGAGTATGGAACCTGAAAGAGAGAGTATGGAATAACTGCATATAGTACCAGAGTAAACTCTTGAGGAAGCAGTAAGAAAGTAGGACCTTGAGGCAAGAAGTGGCTGGAGGGAAATCTTTAAAATATATGGCACCTGACTGGACCTGTGTAGCAATAGCCAAATGCAGCCACCGAGAGCTGGTGAGAGATGTTGGTAGATTCACAGGAACATTACTCTTCTAAAACATAACCTTTAATGATATAATATTAAAAGCCAATGCACCCTTATTACAATGAAAAGAAAAATAATAATCAAAAAAGAAAATCAAAACCTTATACGAGATAACTATTCCAATAACTGACAATCACAGAAGGGTCGGCAGACATATTTGGGGCCTTTAATGGGAACAATATCCCTAATGCTGGCCCTATTACTGTCACCCTGCCTGTGAACGGAATAGCCGCCCCCCTAGGGGCGATCCCATGTCTCGTGCCTCCTGATAGCCCTTCAATGACCCTGACAAGGGGAAAAAATTCCAACAATGTGGAATTGGCGCACTAAGTTAGAACCTAAACTGATCTAATATAATGCCCCAGGTGGGGTGACAAGAACCACCCAATAGAGTGCAGTAAAAATAGTAGTGATACAATAAATCAGAAAAAAGGTTTCGTGAAAATATCCTGTACAGTCCCTACGTGTTTCGCCTAGTTGATTTCAGGCTCCTCAGGGGACATACCAGACTCAAGAGATACCTGTCACCAAGAATTGTCACCAGAGCAAAAAGAAAATAAATAAAGTTTTAATCTACTGATAATGAAGTCTTCACTATTATAAGAGCTGACCTCTAGACACTGCTGGATGACTTATAGCCAAAGACGGAAGTGTATACATTTATATTTATAGCTTAAGGTATTGCTAGTATGATACAAAAGTAGTCACTATTATAAGGACTAACTACAAAGTATACTGCCAGATAGTCTCCAGCTGAATTCAAAAATGTGCAAATTTAGTTCACATTGCTTAGGTCACAAAAAGTGCCTCACCAAATGACCCCTTTCTTATAGCCAAAAAGTATTCTCATGGGTTGAACAGTGATATGAATTAGTTTGACAAACCATCAGATACAAAGACAAAACATGTTGTGATAATGTTATTGATTCAATGAAAACCATATATCCATGAACGCTAATATTGTAATCAGCCATCCGCAGCCTATATTGTCGGCATGATAAGCCTATTCAAATATATGATATAAGATGTATAGAGAATGTGCTGGTGGAGCCAGCGGTACTTGTGTGCCCAAAAGGTATAGAGGGTGGGAGAGGGGGGGACCCTTAGATGTCCTCCGATGACAAGGGGCGGTCTTTGTAAAGGTGTCCATGCATCCAGGACGGCAGACGGTGGCTGGGATGTCAGGCAGATGGAGCAGCAAGACGCTGTCAGCGTTCTCACTATTTGAGCGCTACTTTCGGGTGCCAGGTGACGTCATCGACAACCATGTGACCCTGCTGCCGATCACATGAGCGCACCGGCCGACTCGACAAGCCATTCTCAATAAAAAGGGGGGGGCGGTATTAAATGCCGATTACAATGAAAAAGAAAAATATAAAACAAACGATCCATAGATAGTGATTTATTAGATTAAATCTCCGCAGAATAATTGCCTATTCAATGTAATTCATTTTATATGCAAATAGTGTTATAGTCATGTGATCCTGCCCACATTACAAGCTGAGCCCTGTATAGACAAAGCAAGACTGTCCTATAGATGATAACAGGACAGTAAAGAAGGCGGAATAAAGGGACATAATGAGGCAACTTGTTAATAAGTCACTGTAATAACCCTGAGCTAGTGGACTATTGAAAATATAGTATGGGGGCGATTGACTACAAACTGCTGGGGATCAATTGGGAGAGGTTCACCTCCCAACCAACCTTCATGAGATATGAATATTGCTAATAATAAATTGATCCCTAAATCCAAAGATATAGAGGCCCCTTAAAGAAAACAAGCAAATTCAATGCATTCATTTAGTCCAGCGGGAGCAACGGTGTTAAGCATAAAAATCCATCTGGACTCTTTTTGTTTAAGGAGTTTATCCAAATCACTCTGAGTACTTCAATCATAGAAAAATGGATGACCTTGATCGACCCTGCATGATTGGCCCATATATGTCTAGAGATGGGTTTATCCTGTCTATTCCGGATGTCCCCAATGTGTTCAATAATTCTTATTTTGAACATCCTTTTGGTTTTACCTATGTATTTAAGTCCACAGTCACACTGAGCCAAATAGATCACTCCAGAGGTATTACAATTTGCAAAGCTGCGGGTATAAAATATCTTATCTTCAGAACTATTTGTAAAAGTTTTCCCTGAAGATATGAACATGCATGCCTTGCATTTGCTGAATTTGAAGGTGCCCACTTGCCTGTTGGACAACCATGTGCTAATTTCTGGAGAGTCTAGATGACTGTGGACTAATGTGTCTCCTATACTACGCCCACGGCCAATTCTAAACGTGATAGCCGGGTTTTCAGATAATACTGCAGTTAAATCAGGGTCAGTCTTAATAAGCGACCAATATCGATTCAGAATGTCTCAAACTAGTTGAGATTCTGAGTCAAAGGTACCAATGATCCTGATTGGATCCTGGGCACTCGTTTTCTGCACCTGTGGTTGTAATAGGGAAAACGGTCTCTAGAATTTGCCCAATTGTTGGATGTTGGTAGCCATTGCTGTGTCAGTGGATGTGACAGAGTTGAAATTAAAGCAGGAAGTAAGAGACTAACCACCATGAAGCCGATCCAACCAAGTCTATCAGATTGAGTGGATTAGTAGAGAAGAGACACAGTACCATACCTGGAGAGAGCTATACTGTTCATTAGGAGACATTATCAATGTTTAACATTTATTGTGAAATCTAAGGTTTGGAAAGATTTAGAGACTCCTAGGAATATGATTACTGTAACAAAATGCACAAATCAATATGTCAGACTCAGACTCATGTCTATTGCCTTTAGCTGAACCAATATATAAGAAGAGTTCAGTTTATAACTTCTGGTGGAGATTCCATTCACCTTGATGAGAAAGGAAACTTTCCGAAAAGATTTGATCTGGTAAATTATCAGGTATTTGCTAACCGAACCGTAGGAAAACAAACAGTGGGACAGCTCCATGAAGACAAAGGTCATTATCAGTTTCTTATAAATGAGAGCTCAATTATTTGGAAATCACAACTTCTCCAGGTGAATTTAGTGTCTGATTCTTTATTACACATTAACAACTGTCATCTGTTTATCCAAGACTAAAACGTTTAACAGACCTCTTCAGTGTGGCTCGACCATAGTGGTGTTCATACTTACCTGGACCCCACCTCTAGATCCCAGCTGCAGCTCTCCATGGCTGCCTCGGCAGGTACCAGGTCTCTCGGAATGAAGATCCTGTTGATGGGCATCACAGTGATGTACCAGTGATTGGCTGCAGTGGTCACATGACATCTGTCAATAGGGTATTGATTCCCAGAGACCCGGGACCTGATGGCCATGGAGTGATGCTGCCAGGATCCAGCAGCAGGGATCATGTAAGTATGAACCCCACCGCTGGTCCAGCCAAACTGAAAAGGTGTGTTAAAAAAGTTTAGTCTTGATAACCCCTTTAAAAATACATACCCATTATAGGTATATTGATGTGGACCACCCTAATGCTGCAAAAAAGCTCTTCTGGTCTCACCTCCATGTACTGTATAGGTCAGGCTGACGTAAAGCTCAAATCGAAGAGAGCCTTATAAATACGGTGGAAGAATAAAGTTTAAAAGAGTTTTTTCAAATGTAATATATCTACAGAGCCTGAGAAACCTCAGCTAGGTCATTAGAATAAAATGTAAATTTTACTAAATCCAATTTTTGTACTTTTTATTTTTTGCTTTATAGGCAATTTAATTTGCACTAAATACCCAATTCTGCTTAGTTGCAAGCTGCCAAAGGTTCAAGTTACCTTGGCAGCTAAAACTGAGCCAACAGGGTAAGGACTGCTGACCGCCCCTCCCCTGCCTGAGCTCACACACTGCTCCCCCTCCCCTCTCCGATCTTCTACTTCTACAGGTTAGACTGCTGACGGCTGCACTGACATAATAGGAGAATTGGAGACATTTGAAAATTAATGAGGAACTAAGATGGGAGTCCCCGACCCTTCCCTCCTTTCAATGGTTGATCATTGGTGGAGGACAGAATACGCTAGCATGCTGGAGGCACTAACCACTCTCTCCACATGGCCTTGAGCACGCCCCATACTATTACTGATCGCATCATTGTTTGCGTGTTTGTTTGCCATGTGGTTTCTTGTCCGTGGGTTGACATGACGCCCAACACGTCATTATGGGAGGGCACTACCACTTGCGACTAGCTTACCCTATCAGTATGGTGATGTGGGGAATAGGACACATCATCACTGAGGAGGAGATTTAAACTAGATGGCGTGGCAATGCATCCATGTTTGCCACACCCAACTTCATTTAGTTTTGCTGCTACATACAGAAACCAGCAGCACACCTGGTCGGAAGTCCCCTGAAACACATAGGGACTTTGATTATTCTAATCCTGGGAACCTGACTAATCCCTTGACAGCAGGACTGGAACCACCTGGGTCAGGGCTGGACATAGGGCTCCCATAATAGTGAGGAAATGTCCAGAGGGGTGGTCCCTGTTGGGCAAGGTGCTCTGCTTAGCTGGACAAAATAGTTCAGGCTAGGCCGAGCAGGGTGAGAGGAGGGATAGCCTCATCCTGCTGTTAACTAGAGAAAAGAGACCCTCACTGTGACCCCTTCCTATTCACTATTGTACTCCCACACACTTTCTTGTATCTACAGAAGTGGTAAGACTGCTCCATTTTTATTTATTGAGCACCACTGTCACGACGGACAGGATACAAGATACACAGGATATTAACAAACAAGGGTCTAGGCAAGAATCTGGGGATAGAGGCCACCTCCTGACAAATCCCTACTAGTTTTCCCTAGACTTCTATGCCCACGTTCAGACCATGAAGGTGGGAATGAACGTGTCCCCGTGCCTAGGCTGAAGATTCCCTAGAATCCCTAAGATGGTGAAAGGGGGAAAGAGGCAGCCTGCTCCCTCAGGACCTGGAGGGGGCAGGCGTCTCTCTAACAGCCTAGACAGACAACCACAAGAAAACAAAACCAACTTATCTTATACTTATCTTATACTGAGCAGGAACAGCAAATCCTTCCTTCCTTTCTTCCTTTCTTCCTCTGAGCCAGACAGAAGCTATAACCCGCACAGGACACTGGGAGTGGGCGTAATTTAAACTCAAACCAACGACCCCACCCAGGTTGGGAGTGCTGGACCAGAAACAGCTGAGGAAAAGGAGCTACGGATCCCTGAGTGAGCCCAAAAGGGTTGCAAGGCAAACCCAGAAAGCTACCATAAAGAAACAGCTCTATCTTTCTACATAGAGCGCGCAGCCACCCGCTGCGACTTTCTGACCCCAGGTATAACGGAGTCAGGCGTGGCTCTTGACACCCTCGTGACAGTACCCCCCTCTCTACGAGGGGCCTCCGGACACTCAGGACTAGGTCTCTCAGGATGAGATGCATGAAAAGCCCGAACTAACCTGTCGGCGTTTACCTCAGACGCTGGTACCCACATTCTTTCCTCGGGACCGTAACCCCTCCAATGCACCAGATATTGAAGAGAGCGGCGGACCCGACGAGAATCAACAATTTTGGATATTTGAAACTCTAGATTACCATCCACAACAACAGGAGGGGGTGGCAGCGGTGACGGTTCTAGAGGTGGAACATACTTCTTGAGTAACGACTTATGGAAGACGTTATGGATTTTAAAAATCTGAGGTAGCTCCAGGAGAAAAGCCACGGGGTTAATGATGGCTACTATTTTGTAAGGGCCAATGAACCTAGGACCAGTTTCCAAGAGTGAACCTTTAATTTAATATTCCTAGTAGACAACCACACATAGTCATTCACTCCTAGGTCCGGACCTGGCGACCGTCTCTTATCAGCCATGCATTTATATTTACCTCCCATATTTTTCAAGTTAGCTTGCACCTTCTGCCATACAGAGGAAAGAGATGACGAAAACCCCAGAAGACCCCCCCTCTTTGAAAGTACAGAATTGGGGATGAAAACCATATGCACCAAGAAATGGTGACTTACCAGTAGATTCCTGACAGCTATTATTTATGGCAAACTCGGCTAACGGTAAATATGATGACCACACCTCTTGGTTTTCAGACACAAAACATCTTAGATATGTCTCAAGGCTTTGGTTGGTACGCTCAGTCTGTCCATTCGACTGAGGATGGAAAGCTGAGGAAAAGGACAAGTGTACCCCCAAACGGGAACAAAAAGGTTTCCAAAATTTAGAAATAAACTGGGTTCCCCGATCCGAAACAACATCGGAAAGGACCCCGTGAAGCTTCACGATTTCACTGATGAATACCTTAGCAAGAGTCTTAGCATTAGGTAGTGCGGGTAACGCAATGAAGTGTACCATTTTGCTAAACCTGTCCACTACTACCAAGATAACTGTTTTACCCGCAGACAAAGGTAAGTCAGTGATAAAATCCATTGACAGATGTGTCCATGGCCTATTGGGAATGACAAGTGGCAATAAAGACCCTGCAGGACGTGTATGAGAGACTTTCGCGCGCGCACAAGTAGAACAAGAAGACACAAAATCCATTACATCCTGACGCAACCTTGGCCACCAAAAACGACTCCTCTTTGTAGAATGGGTACCGGATCACTCACATTACCCCCTCCAGGGAAACAACGAGATAATGCATCTGCCTTGGTATTTTTTGCCCCAGGATGATAGGTAATAACAAAGTTAAACCTGGTAAAAAATAGTGACCACCTAGCTTGTCTAGGGGTGAGACGCTTAGCTGATTCAAGGTACAGAAGGTTTTTGTGGTCCGTAATCACAGTGACGGGGTGGATTGCCCCCTCTAAAAAGTGACGCCATTCTTAAAACGCTAGTTTAATAGCTAATAGTTCCCTATTGCCAATATCGTAGTTCTTTTCTGCTGCAGATAGTTTTTTAGAAAAGAAAGCACAAGGACGCCATTTGCCAGGAGACGGACCCTGAGACAGCACAGCCCCCACTCCCACCTCTGACGCATCGACTTCAACAATAAAAGGCTGGGAGACATCAGGTTGGATTAGTACAGGTGCCGAGGTAAACCTCTCTTTTAGAGAGGAAAAAGCAATTTTAGCGGCGTCAGACCATTTAGAAAAATCAGTCCCCTTCCTAGTCATGTTAGTAAGGGGTTTTACAATAAGTGAATAATTTTTAATGAATTTCCTATAGAAATTTGCGAAGCCCAAGAACCGTTGCAGTGCTTTGAGGTTCTCAGGAAGATCCCAATCTAAAATTGCATGGACCGTCCTAAGATCCATACGGAAACCTGAAGCAGATAATAAATTACCTAGGAACTGTATTTCCTGAACGGCGAAAACACACTTTTCAATTTTAGCATATAATTTATTCGTCCATAGGACCTGAGGTACCTGTCTGACATGCACCTCATGTGTTTTCAGATCAGACGAATAAATTAAAATATCATCTAGGTATATCACCACAAACCTGCCGATAAGATGACTAAAAATGTAATTAACGAAATGTTGGAAGACAGCAGGAGCATTGGTCAGACCGAAAGGCATGACTAGATTTTCATAATGCCCCTCAGGGGTGTTAACAGCTGTCTTCCAATCATCCCCTTCCTTGATACGAATCAGATTGTAGGCCCCCCTAAGATCAAGTTTGGAGAACCACCTAGCACCCGCAATCTTATTAAACAGGTCAGGAATGAGAGGAAGAGGGTTAGGGGCTCGGATGGTTATCCGGTTTAATTCGAGAAAATCTAGGCAAGGACGCAGGCCCCCATCTTTCTTTTTAACGAAGAAAAACCCTGCAGCCACGGGTGAAGAAGAGGGTCTGATGTGTCCCTTAGCCAAGCTCTCGGAGATATAATCTTTCATGGCTTGTCTCTCCGGACCCGAAAGATTATATAACCTGGTCTTGGGTAGAGTTGAGCGAACACCTGGATGTTCGGGTTCGAGAAGTTCAGCCGAACTTCCCGGAAATGTTCGGGTTCGGGATCCGAACCCGACCCGAACTTCGTCCCGAACCCGAACCCCATTGAAGTCAATGGGGACCCGAACTTTTCGGCACTAAAAAGGCTGTAAAACAGCCCAAAAAAGAGCTAGAGGGCTGCAAAAGGCAGCAACATGTAGGTAAATCCACTGCAAACAAATGTGGATAGGGAAATGAATTAAAATTAAAATAAAATATATAAAAATAAACCAATATCAATTGGAGAGAGGTCCCATAGCAGAGAATCTGGCTTCACATCAGCAGAGAATCAGTCTTCATGTCAAAGCAGAGAACCAGGCTTCACGTCACCCACCACTGGAACAGGCCACTGTCACATATTTAGGCCCAGGCACCCAGGCAGAGGAGAGAGGTCCCATAACAGAGATTCAGGCTTCATGTCAGCAGAGAATCAGTCTTCATGTCATAGCATAGAATCAGGCTTCACGTCACCCACCACTGGAACAGGCCACTATCACATATTTAGGCCCAGG
Source organism: Bufo bufo (assembly GCF_905171765.1). Classification (NCBI taxonomy): domain Eukaryota; kingdom Metazoa; phylum Chordata; class Amphibia; order Anura; family Bufonidae; genus Bufo; species Bufo bufo. The sequence goes on along the minus strand of NC_053392.1, from coordinate 25,395,906 downwards.
CACCCAGGCAGAGGAGAGAGGTCCCATAACAGAGATTCAGGCTTCATGTCAGCACAGAATTAGTCTTCATGTCATAGCAGAGAATCAGGCTTCACGTCACCCACCACTGGAACAGGCCACTGTCACATATTTAGGGCCAGGCACCCAGGCAGAGGAGAGAGGTCCCATAACAGAGATTCAGGCTTCATGTCAGCAGAGAATCAGTCTTCATGTCAAAGCAGAGAATCAGGCTTCACGTCACCCACCACTGGAACAGGCCACTGTCACATATTTAGGCCCAGGCACCCAGGCAGAGGAGAGAGGTCCCATAACAGAGATTCAGGCTTCATGTCAGCAGAGAATCAGTCTTCATGTCATAGCAGAGAATCAGGCTTCACGTGACCCACCACTGGAACAGGCCACTGTCACATATTTAGGCCCAGGCACCCAGGCAGAGGAGAGAGGTCCCATAACAGAGATTCAGGCTTCATGTCAGCAGAGAATCAGTCTTCATGTCATAGCAGAGAATCAGGCTTCACGTCACCCACCACTGGAACAGGCCACTGTCACATATTTAGGCCCAGGCACCCAGGCAGAGGAGAGAGGTCCCATAACAAAGATTCAGGCTTCATGTCAGCAGAGAATCAGTCTTCATGTCATAGCAGAGAATCAGGCTTCACGTCACCCACCACTGGAACAGGCCACTGTCACATATTTAGGCCCCGGCACCCAGACAGAGGAGAGAGGTCCCGTAACAGAGAATCTGGCTTCATGTCAGCACAGAATCAGTCTTCATGTCATAGCAGAGAATCAGGCTTCACGTCACCCACCACTGGAACAGGCCACTGTCACATATTTAGGCCCCGGCACCCAGACAGAGGAGAGAGGTCCCGTAACAGAGAATCTGGCTTCATGTCAGCACAGAATCAGTCTTAATGTCATAGCAGAGAATCAGGCTTCACGTCACCCACCTCTGGAACAGGCCACTGTCACATATTTAGGCCCAGGCACCCAGGCAGAGGAGAGAGGTCCCATAACAGAGATTCAGGCTTCATGTCAGCAGAGAATCAGTCTTCATGTCATAGCAGAGAATCAGGCTTCACGTGACCCACCACTGGAACAGGCCACTGTCACATATTTAGGCCCAGGCACCCAGGCAGAGGAGAGAGGTCCCATAACAGAGATTCAGGCTTCATGTCAGCAGAGAATCAGTCTTCATGTCATAGCAGAGAATCAGGCTTCACGTCACCCACCACTGGAACAGGCCACTGTCACATATTTAGACCTAGGCACCCAGGCAGAGGAGAGAGGTCCCATAACAAAGATTCAGGCTTCATGTCAGCAGAGAATCAGTCTTCATGTCATAGCAGAGAATCAGGCTTCACGTCACCCACCACTGGAACAGGCCACTGTCACATATTTAGGCCCAGGCACCCAAGCAGAGGAGAGAGGTCCCATAACAAAGATTCAGGCTTCATGTCAGCAGAGAATCAGTCTTCATGTCATAGCAGAGAATCAGGCTTCACGTCACCCACCACTGGAACAGGCCACTGTCACATATTTAGGCCCCGGCACCCAGACAGAGGAGAGAGGTCCCGTAACAGAGAATCAGGCTTCATGTCAGCACAGAATCAGTCTTCATGTCATAGCAGAGAATCAGGCTTCACGTCCCCCACCACTGGAACAGGCCACTGTCACATATTTAGGCCCAGGCACCCAGGCAGAGGAGAGAGGTCCCATAACAGAGATTCAGGCTTCATGTCAGCAGAGAATCAGTCTTCATGTCATAGCAGAGAATCAGGCTTCACGTGAACCACCACTGGAACAGGCCACTGTCACATATTTAGGCCCAGGCACCCAGGCAGAGGAGAGAGGTCCCATAACAGAGATTCAGGCTTCATGTCAGCAGAGAATCAGTCTTCATGTCATAGCAGAGAATTAGGCTTCACGTCACCCACCACTGGAACAGGCCACTGTCACATATTTAGGCCCAGGCACCCAGGCAGAGGAGAGAGGTCCCATAACAGAGATTCAGGCTTCATGTCAGCACAGAATTAGTCTTCATGTCATAGCAGAGAATCAGGCTTCACGTCACCCACCACTGGAACAGGCCACTGTCACATATTTAGGGCCAGGCACCCAGGCAGAGGAGAGAGGTCCCATAACAGAGATTCAGGCTTCATGTCAGCAGAGAATCAGTCTTCATGTCAAAGCAGAGAATCAGGCTTCACGTCACCCACCACTGGAACAGGCCACTGTCACATATTTAGGCCCAGGCACCCAGGCAGAGGAGAGAGATCCCATAACAGAGATTCAGGCTTCATGTCAGCAGAGAATCAGTCTTCATGTCATAGCAGAGAATCAGGCTTCACGTGACACACCACTGGAACAGGCCACTGTCACATATTTAGGCCCAGGCACCCAGGCAGAGGAGAGAGGTCCCATAACAGAGATTCAGGCTTCATGTCAGCAGAGAATCAGTCTTCATGTCATAGCAGAGAATCAGGCTTCACGTCACCCACCACTGGAACAGGCCACTGTCACATATTTAGACCCAGGCACCCAGGCAGAGGAGAGAGGTCCCATAACAAAGATTCAGGCTTCATGTCAGCAGAGAATCAGTCTTCATGTCATAGCAGAGAATCAGGCTTCACGTCACCCACCACTGGAACAGGCCACTGTCACATATTTAGGCCCAGGCACCCAGGCAGAGGAGAGAGGTCCCATAACAGAGATTCAGGCTTTATGTCAGCAGAGAATCAGTCTTCATGTCATAGCAGAGAATCAGGCTTCACGTCACCCACCACTGGAACAGGCCACTGTCACATATTTAGGGCCAGGCACCCAGGCAGAGGAGAGAGGTCCCATAACAGAGATTCAGGCTTCATGTCAGCAGAGAATCAGTCTTCATGTCATAGCAGAGAATCAGGCTTCACGTCACCCACCACTGGAACAGGCCACTGTCACATATTTAGGCCCAGGCACCCAGGCAGAGGAGAGAGGTCCCATAACAAAGATTCAGGCTTCATGTCAGCAGAGAATCAGTCTTCATGTCATAGCAGAGAATCAGGCTTCACTTCACCCACCACTGGAACAGGCCACTGTCACATATTTAGGCCCCGGCACCCAGACAGAGGAGAGAGGTCCCGTAACAGAGAATCTGGCTTCATGTCAGCACAGAATCAGTCTTCATGTCATAGCAGAGAATCAGGCTTCATGTCACCCACCACTGGAACAGGCCACTGTCACATATTTAGGCCCCGGCACCGAGACAGAGGAGAGAGGTCCCGAAACAGAGAATCTGGCTTCATGTCATCAGAGAATCAGTCTTCATGTCATAGCAGAGAATCAGGCTTCACGTCACCCACCACAGGAACAGGCCACTGTCACATATTTAGGCCCCGGCACCCAGACAGAGAAGAGAGGTCCCGAAACAGAGAATCTGGCTTCATGTCAGCACAGAATCAGTCTTCATGTCATAGCAGAGAATCAGGCTTCACGTCACCCACCACTGGAACAGGCCACTGTCACATATTTAGGCCCAGGCACCCAGGCAAAGGAGAGAGGTCCCATAACAAAGATTCAGGCTTCATGTCAGCAGAGAATCAGTCTTCATGTCATAGCAGAGAATCAGGCTTCACGTCACCCACCACTGGAACAGGCCACTGTCACATATTTAGGCCCAGCCACCCAGGCAGAGGAGAGAAGTCCCATAACAGAGATTCAGGCTTCATGTCAGCAGAGAATCAGTCTTCATGTCATAACATAGAATCAGGCTTCACGTCACCCACCACTGGAACAGGCCACTGTCACATATTTAGGCCCAGGCACCCAGGCAGAGGAGAGAGGTCCCATAACAGAGATTTAGGCTTCATGTCAGCACAGAATTAGTCTTCATGTCATAGCAGAGAATCAGGCTTCACGTCACCCACCACTGGAACAGGCCACTGTCACATATTTAGGGCCAGGCACCCAGGCAGAGGAGAAAGGTCCCATAACAGAGATTCAGGCTTCATGGCAGCAGAGAATCAGTCTTCATGTCATAGCAGAGAATCAGGCTTCACGTCACCCACCACTGGAACAGGCCACTGTCACATATTTAGGCCCAGGCACCCAGGCAGAGGAGAGAGGTCCCATAACAGAGATTCAGGCTTCATGTCAGCAGAGAATCAGTCTTCATGTCATAGCAGAGAATCAGGCTTCACGTCACCCACCACTGGAACAGGCCACTGTCACATATTTAGTCCCAGGCACCCAGGCAGAGGAAAGAGGTCCCATAACAGAGATTCAGGCTTCATGTCAGCAGAGAATCAGTCTTCATGTCATAGCAGAGAATCAGGCTTCACGTCACCCACCATTGGAACAGGCCACTGTCACATATTTAGGCCCAGGCACCCAGGCAGAGGAGAGAGGTCCCATAACAAAGATTCAGGCTTTATGTCAGCAGAGAATCAGTCTTCATGTCATAGCAGAGAATCAAACTTCACGTCACCCACCACTGGAACAGGCCACTGTCACATATTTAGGCCCAGGCACCCAGGTAGAGGAGAGAGGTCCCATAACAGAGATTCAGGCTTCATGTCAGCAGAGAATCAGTCTTCATGTCATAGCAGAGAATCAGGCTTCACGTCACCCACCACTGGAACAGGCCACTGTCACATATTTAGGCCCAGGCACCTAGGCAGAGGAGAGAGGTCCCATAACAGAGATTCAGGATTCATGTCAGCAGAGAATCAGTCTTCATGTCATAGCAGAGAATCAGGCTTCACGTCACCCACCACTGGAACATGCCACTGTCACATATTTAGGCCCCGGCACCCAGACAGAGGAGAGAGGTCCCGTAACAGAGAATCTGGCTTCATGTCAGATGCATGTATCTTTACAGAGGAAGATGTTCTAAGTTTGCTGTCTAAGGTGAAGACAGATAAGTCACAGGGGCCTGATGAGATACACCCAAAATTATTAAAAGAGCATAGTGGTGAGCTGGCAAAACCGTTAACAGATTTATTTAACCAATAATTAGTAACAGGAGTCGTCCCGGAAGATTGGAAATTGGCAAATGTCGTGCCCATTCACAAGAAAGGTAGTAGGGAGGAATCGAGCAACTATAGACCAGTGAGTCTGACATCAATAGTAGGCAAATTAATGGAAACCCTATTAAAGGATAGGATTGTGGAACATCTAAAATCCCATGGATTGCAAGATGAAAAACAACATGGGTTTACTTCAGGGAGATCATGTCAAACAAATCTTATAGATTTTTTTGACTGGGTGAATAAAATAATAGACAGTGGAGGTGCAGTAGACATCGCATATCTAGATTTTAGTAAGGCTTTTGACACTGTCCCACATAGAAGACTTATCAATAAACTGCAGTCATTGAGCATGGACTCCCATATTGTTGAGTGGATTAGGCAGTGGCTGAGTGACAGACAACAGAGGGTTGTAGTCAATGGAGAACATTCAAAACAAGGTAATGTTACCAGTGGGGTTCCACAGGGATCTGTACTGGGACCGATTTTGTTTAATATCTTCATAAGTGATATTGCAAAAGGCCTCGCTGGTAAGGTTTGTCTTTTTGCTGATGACACAAAGATATGTAACAGGGTTGATGTTCCTGGAGGGAAACGCCAAATGGAAAAGGATTTAGGAAAACTAGAAGAATGGTCAGAACTCTGGAAACTGAAATTTAATGTGGATAAGTGCAAGATAATGCACCTGGGGCGTAAAAACCCAAGGGCAGAATATAGAATATTTGACACAGTCCTGACCTCAGTATCTGAGGAAAGGGATTTAGGAGTAATTATTTCAGAAGACTTAAAGGTGGGAAGACAATGTAATAGAGCAGCACGAAATGCCAGCAGAATGCTTGGATGTATAGGGAGAGGTATAAGCAGTAGAAAGAGTGAAGTGCTTATGCCGCTGTACAGAACACTGGTGAGACCTCACTTGGAGTATTGTGCGCAGTACTGGAGGCCATATCTCCAGAAGGATATAGATAATCTAGAGAGAGTTCAGAGAAGAGCTACTAAACTAGTACATGGATTGCAGGATAAAACTTACCAGGAAAGGTTAAAGGACCTTAATATGTATAGCTTGGAAGAAAGAAGAGACAGAGGGGATATGATAGAAACTTTTAAATACATAAAGGGAATCAACTCGGTAAAGGAAGAGAGCATATTTAAAAGAAGAAAAACTACCACAAGAGGACACAGTTTTAAATTAGAGGGGCAAAGGTTTAAAAGTAATATAAGGAAGTATTACTTTACTGAGAGAGTAGTGGATGTATGGAATAGCCTTCCTGCAGAAGTGGTAGCTGCAAATACAGTGAAGGGGTTTAAGCATGCATGGGATAGGCATAAGGCCATCATTCATATAAGATAGGGCCGGGGGCTATCCATAGTATTCAGTATATTGGGCAGACTAGATGGGCCAAATGGTTCTTATCTGCCGACACATTCTATGTTTCTATGTTTCTATGTCAGCACAGAATCAGTCTTCATGTCATAGCAGAGAATCAGGCTTCACATCACCCACCACTGGAACAGGCCACTGTCACATATTTAGGGCCAGGCACCCAGGCAGAGGAGAGAGGTCCCATAACAGAGATTCAGGCTTCATGTCAGCAGAGAATCAGTCTTCATGTCATAGCAGAGAATCAGGCTTCACGTCACCCACCACTGGAACAGGCCACTGTCACATATTTAGGGCCAGGCACCCAGGCAGAGGAGAGAGGTCCCATAACAGAGATTCAGGCTTCATGTCAGCAGAGAATCAGTCTTCATGTCATAGCAGAGAATCAGGCTTCACGTCACCCACCACTGGAACAGGCCACTGTCACATATTTAGGCCCAGGCACGCAGGCAGAGGAGAGAGGTCCCATAACAGAGATTCAGGCTTCATGTCAGCAGAGAATCAGTCTTCATGTCATAGCAGAGAATCAAGCTTCACGTCACCCACCACTGGAACAGGCCACTGTCACATATTTAGGCCCAGGCACCCAGGCAGAGGAGAGAGGTCCCATAACAGAGATTCAGGCTTCATGTCAGCAGAGAATCAGTCTTCATGTCATAGCAGAGAATCAGGCTTCACGTCACCCACCACTGGAACAGGCCACTGTCACATATTTAGGCCCAGGCACCCAGACAGAGGAGAGAGGTCCCGTAACAGAGAATCTGGCTTCATGTCAGCACAGAATCAGTCTTGATGTCATAGCAGAGAATCAGGCTTCACGTTACCCACCACTGGAACAGGCCACTGTCACATATTTAGGGCCATGCACCCAGGCAGAGGAGAGAGGTCCCATAACAGAGATTCAGGCTTCATGTCAGCAGAGAATCAGTCTTCATGTCATAGCAGACAATCAGGCTTCACGTCACTCACCACTGGAACAGGCCACTGTCACATATTTAGGGCCAGGCACCCAGGCAGAGGAGAGAGGTCCCATAACAGAGATTCAGGCTTCATGTCAGCAGAGAATCAGTCTTCATGTCATAGCAGACATGTCATAGCAGAGAATCAAGCTTCACCTCACCCACCACTGGAACAGGCCACTGTCACATATTTAGGCCCCGGCTCCGAGACAGAGGAGAGAGGTCCCGTAACAGAGAATCTGGCTGCATGTCAGCACAGAATCAGTCTTCATGTCAAAGCAGAGAATCAGGCTTCACGTCACCCACCACTGGAACAGGCCACTGTCACATATTTAGGCCCAGGCACCCAGACAGAGGAGATAGGTCCCGTAACAGAGAATCTGGCTTCATGTCAGCACAGAATCAGTCTTGATGTCATAGCAGAGAATCAGGCTTCACGTTACCCACCACTGGAACAGGCCACTGTCACATATTTAGGGCCAGGCACCCAGGCAGAGGAGAGAGGTCCCATAACAGAGATTCAGGCTTCATGTCAGCAGAGAATCAGTCTTCATGTCATAGCAGACAATCAGGCTTCACGTCACCCACCACTGGAACAGGCCACTGTCACATATTTAGGGCCAGGCACCCAGGCAGAGGAGAGAGGTCCCATAACAGAGATTCAGGCTTCATGTCAGCAGAGAATCAGTCTTCATGTAATAGCAGAGAATCAGGCTTCACGTCACCCACCACTGGAACAGGCCACTGTCACATATTTAGGCTCAGGCACCCAGGCAGAGGAGAGAGGTCCCATAACAGAGATTCAGGCTTCATGTCAGCAGAGAATCAGTCTTCATGTCATAGCAGACATGTCATAGCAGAGAATCAGGCTTCACGTCACCCATCACTGGAACAGGCCACTGTCACATATTTAGGCCCCGGCTCCCAGACAGAGGAGAGAGGTCCCGTAACAGAGAATCTGGCTGCATGTCAGCACAGAATCAGTCTTCATGTCATAGCAGAGAATCAGGCTTCAAGTCACCCACCACTGGAACAGGCCACTGTCACATATTTAGGCCCAGGCACCCAGACAGAGGAGAGGTTCATTCAACTTTGGGTTGCCCCGCAATATAATGGTAAAATGAAAATAAAAATAGGATTGAATGAGGAAGTGCCCTGGAGTATAATAATATATTGTTAAGGGGAGGTAGTTAATGTCTAATCTGCACAAGGGATGGACAGGTCCTGTGGGATCCATGCCTGGTTCATTTTTATGAACGTCAGCTTGTCCACATTGGCTGTAGACAGGCGGCTGCGTTTGTCTGTAATGACTAGTGTTGAGCGAACAGTTCGAGCATAGTTCGGGTCCGTACCGAATTTTGGGGTGTTCGTGACACGGACCCGAACCCGAACTTTTTCGTAAAAGTTCGGGTTCGGGTTCGTCGTTCGGCATGTATTTTGGCGCATTTTGAAAGGCTGCAAAGCAGCCAATCAACATGCATCATACTACTTGCCCTAAGATGCCATCGCAGCCATGCCTACTATTGGCAAGGCTGTGATTGGCCAAGTGCAGCATGTGACTCAGCCTCTTATAAGCTTGTGCGCACGTCGGGACGTGCTCACTCCCGATGTGAATAGAACAGGGTTAGACGCAGCTGATGCTAGGGCGAGAATAGGCAGGGATAATTGAATAACTGGAAGCAAATTTCTCTCCTCCACCTGTGATTCATCTGAACAACTGCAGCTGAGCTGCTTTTTTGATAGGGATTGGCTATTTTTAGAGTGGCCAGAGTGATTTTTCCATCCACATGTACCCGGGCTGACCGCCGGCCGCCATTTTGCGACTTGTAGTGCTGCAGCAGAAGCTGCCACAGTGTGCATTCCAAAGCTCCAAACAAGTCAGACATCTACACCTGGGATTCAGACCAATAGCGATTTAGCAGCACAGTCCAAGGCTATTTTTTTTAAAGGTTGTGCAGACCATTTTGTGGCACATATTACTGGGCTGATAGGCGGCGGCCATCTTGGGACTAGTGCTGCAGCACAATCTCTCCCAACGTCCATTAATCACTTGTAATAGTGGTCTGTGCCATAGAAATCCTACATCAGGGACTTGGGTGTGCTTGTGTCACCCCTACTAATACCAGTCCACCTGTAATCCATACAGTGAAAAGCCATAAAGTATTCCAGTGAGGGAATTTTTTTTTTATTTAAAAAAGGCCAAGTTAGTTTATCTGGCGTTCAATATACTAGATACAGTTAGGCCTGCGTTTCATACATCTGGAATTAGCAAACTAATGTGCTGGGGTTGGGAAAACATATATGTACCCATACTAGAATCTGTCAAAGAAAGCGGTACTCACATATAACAGTCATTCCATCTGTAATCCATACAGTCAAAAGACTGAAAGTATTCCAGTGAGGGGATTTTTTTTATTTAAAAAAGGCCAAGTTAGTTTATCTGGCGTTCAATATACTAGATACAGTTAGGCCTGCGTTTCATACATCTGGAATTAGCAAACTAATTTGCTGGGGTTGGGAAAACATATATGTACCCATACTAGAATCTGTCAAAGAAAGCGGTACTCACATATAACAGTCATTCCATCTGTAATCCATACAGTCAAAAGACTGAAAGTATTCCAGTGAGGGAATTTTTTTTTTATTTAAAAAAGGCCAAGTTAGTTTATCTGGCGTTCAATATACTAGATACAGTTAGGCCTGCGTTTCATACATCTGGAATTAGCAAACTAATGTGCTGGGGTTGGGAAAACATATATGTACCCATACTAGAATCTGTCAAAGAAAGCGGTACTCACATATAACAGTCATTCCATCTGTAATCCATACAGTCAAAAGACTGAAAGTATTCCAGTGAGGGAATTTTTTTTATTTAAAAAAGGCCAAGTTAGTTTATCTGGCGTTAAATATACTAGATACAGTTAGGCCTGCGTTTCATACATCTGGAATTAGCAAACTAATTTGCTGGGGTTGGGAAAACATATATGTACCCATACTAGAATCTGTCAAAGAAAGCGGTACTCACATATAACAGTCATTCCATCTGTAATCCATACAGTCAAAAGACTGAAAGTATTCCAGTGAGGGAATTTTTTTTTTATTTAAAAAAGGCCAAGTTAGTTTATCTGGCGTTCAATATACTAGATACAGTTAGGCCTGCGTTTCATACATCTGGAATTAGCAAACTAATGTGCTGAGGTTGGGAAAACATATATGTACCCATACTAGAATCTGTCAAAGAAAGCGGTACTCACATATAACAGTCATTCCATCTGTAATCCATACAGTCAAAAGACTGAAAGTATTTTATGAAACCCACAGTTGAATGAAACTCTTCTCTGTCTGGGCGCCGGGGCCTAACCAGATGAAAGTGGCCGGTTAAACTAACGGGTGACATGAAGCCATAACCTCTGCCATGCTACCTCTGTCTTCTGTCTGGGTGCTGAGGCCTAAGTCAAATAAAGCGGTCTTCTGCTGTGCTGGGTGATATGAAGCTAATCTCTGACCTCTCTCCTCTGTCTGGGTCCAAAGGCCTAAATCACTGAAAGAGGCCTTCTCCTGTGGTGTGTGATATGATGCCAGAATATGTGCTGTGGGGCCTCTCTCCTCTTCCTGGGTGCAGGGGTCAAAGTAACTCAATGGTGGCTTCTCCTGTGGTGGCTGATATGATGCCAGAATATGTGCTGTGGTGCCTCTCTCCTCTTCCTGGGTGCAGGGGTCAAAGTAACTAAATGGTGGCTTCTCCTGTGGTGGCTGATATGATGCCAGAATATGTGCTGTGGTGCCTCTCTCCTCTTCCTGGGTGCAGGGGTCAAAGTAACTAAATGGTGGCTTCTCCTGTGGTGGCTGATATGATGCCAGAATATGTGCTGTGGGGCCTCTCTCCTCTTCCTGGGTGCAGGGGTCAAAGTAACTCAATGGTGGCTTCTCCTGTGGTGGTTAGTATGATGCCAGAATATGTGCTGTGGGGCCTCTCTCCTCTTCCTGGGTGCAGGGGTCAAAGTAACTCAATGGTGGCTTCTCCTGTGCTGATTGATATAAAGCTGATGGTTGTGCCATCTGACATGGTTGCCAGGGTCTGATTCAATGGGGGCCTACTCCTGTGGTGGGTGATCTAAATGCCTGATTCTCTGCTGTGAAACCTCTCTCCTCCGTCTGGGTGTAGGGGTCAAAGTCTTTCAAAGTCGCCTTCTCCTGTGCTGATTGATATGAAGCTGATGGTTGTGCCATCTGACATGGTTGCCGGGGTCCCATTAAATTGTGGCCTACTCCTGTGGTGGTTGATATGATGCCTGATTCTCTGATGTGGAACCTCTCTCCTCTGTTTGGGTGAAGGGGTCAAAGTAACTAAATGGTGGCTTCTCCTGTGGTGGCTGATATGATGCCAGAATATGTGCTGTGGGGCCTCTCTCCTCTTCCTGGGTGCAGGGGTCAAAGTAACTCAATGGTGGCTTCTCCTGTGGTGGCTGATATGATGCCAGAATATGTGCTGTGGTGCCTCTCTCCTCTTCCTGGGTGCGGGGGTCAAAGTAACTCAATGGTGGCTTCTCCTGTGGTGGCTGATATGATGCCAGAATATGTGCTGTGGTGCCTCTCTCCTCTTCCTGGGTGCGGGGGTCAAAGTAACTCAATGGTGGCTTCTCCTGTGGTGGCTGATATGATGCCAGAATATGTGCTGTGGTGCCTCTCTCCTCTTCCTGGGTGCAGGGGTCAAAGTAACTAAATGGTGGCTTCTCCTGTGGTGGTTGATATGATGCCTGATTCTCTGCTGTGAAACCTCTCTCCTCCATCTGGGTGTAGGGGTCAAAGTCTTTCAAAGTCGCCTTCTCCTGTGCTGATTGATATAAAGCTGATGGTTGTGCCATCTGACATGGTTGCCAGGGTCTGATTCAATGGGGGCCTACTCCTGTGGTGGGTGATCTAAATGCCTGATTCTCTGCTGTGAAACCTCTCTCCTCCGTCTGGGTGTAGGGGTCAAAGTCTTTCAAAGTCGCCTTCTCCTGTGCTGATTGATATAAAGCTGATGGTTGTGCCATCTGACATGGTTGCCAGGGTCTGATTCAATGGGGGCCTACTCCTGTGGTGGGTGATCTAAATGCCTGATTCTCTGCTGTGAAACCTCTCTCCTCCGTCTGGGTGTAGGGGTCAAAGTCTTTCAAAGTCGCCTTCTCCTGTGCTGATTGATATAAAGCTGATGGTTGTGCCATCTGACATGGTTGCCAGGGTCTGATTCAATGGTGGCCTACTCCTGTGGTGGGTGATCTAAATGCCTGATTCTCTGCTGTGTAACCTCTCTCCTCCGTCTGGGTGTAGGGGTCAAAGTAACTAAATGGTGGCCTACTCCTGTGGTGGGTGATATGATGCCTGGTTCTCTGCTGTGGGACCTCTCTCCTTTGTCTGGGTGCTGTGGTCAAAATAATAGTAAGTGACCTTCTCCATTGGTGGGTGACTTGAAGCCTGATTCTGTGCTATGGGACCTCACTCCAATTAATATTGTTTAATTTTTATTTATTTTATGTTAACTCATCATTTCCCTATCTACATTTGTTTGCAGGGGATTTAACTACATTTTGCTGCCTTTTGCAGCCCTCTAGCCCTTTCCGGGTGTGTTTTACAGCCTTTTTAGTGCCCAAAAGTTCGGGTCCCCATTGACTTCTATGGGGTTCGGGTTCGGGATGAAGTTCGGGTCGAGTTCGGATCCCGAACCCGAACATTTTTCGAAAGTTCGGCCGAACTCGTCGAACCCGAACATCCAGGTGTTCGCTCAACTCTAGTAATGACGCCCCCTGCCGTGCTGAATACACGTTTAGACAAAACGCTGGCCGCCGGGCAGGCCAGCACCTCCAAGGCATAAAAGGCTAGCTCTGGCCACGTGGACAATTTGGAGACCCAGAAGTTGAATGGGGCCGAACCATCAGTCAGTACGTGGAGGGGTGTGCACACGTACTGTTCCACCATGTTAGTGAAATGTTGCCTCCTGCTAACACGTTCCGTATCAGGTGGTGGTGCAGTTAGCTGTGGCGTGGTGACAAAACTTTTCCACATCTCTGCCATGCTAACCCTGCCCTCAGAGGAGCTGGCCGTGACACAGCTGCGTTGGCGACCTCTTGCTCCTCCTCTGCCTTCGACTTGGGCTTCCACTGGTTCCCCTGTGACATTTGGGAATGCTCTCAGTAGCGCGTCTACCAACGTGCGCTTGTACTCGCGCATCTTCCTATCACGCTCCAGTGTAGGAAGTAAGGTGGGCACATTGTCTTTGTACCGGGGATCCAGCAGGGTGGCAACCCAGTAGTCCGCACACGTTAAAATGTGGGCAACTCTGCTGTCGTTGCGCAGGCACTGCAGCATGTAGTCGCTCATGTGTGCCAGGCTGCCCAGAGGTAAGGACAAGCTGTCCTCTGTGGGAGGCGTATCGTCATCGTTCTGTGTTTCCCCCCAGCCACGCACCAGTGATGGGCCCGAGCTGCTTTGGGTGCCACCCCGCTGTGAACATGCTTCATCCTCATCCTCCTCCACCTCCTCCTCATCCTCGTCCTCCTCATCCTCCAGTGGTGGGCCCTGTCTGGCCACATTTGTAACTGGCCTCTGCTGTTGCAAAAAACCTCCCTCTGAGTCACTTCGAAGAGACTGGCCTGAAAGTGCTAAAAATGACCCCTTTTCCTCCTCTTCCTCCTGGGCCACCTCTTCTTCCATCATCGCCCTAAGTGTTTTCTCAAGGAGACATAGAAGTGGTATTGTAACGCTGATAACAGCGTCATCGCCACTGGCCATGTTGGTGGAGTACTCGAAACAGCGCAACAGCGCACACAGGTCTCGCATGGAGGCCCAGTCATTGGTGGTGAAGTGTGTCTGTTCCGCAGTGCGACTGACCCGTGCGTGCTGCAGCTGAAACTCCACTATGGCCTGCTGCTGCTCGCACAGTCTGTCCAGCATGTGCAAGGTGGAGTTCCACCTGGTGGGCACATCGCATATGAGGCGGTGAGCGGGAAGGCCGAAGTTACGCTGTAGCGCAGACAGGCGTGCAGCAGCAGGGTGTGAACGCCGGAAGCGCGAACAGACGGCCCGCACTTTATGCAGCAGCTCTGACATGTCGGGGTAGTTGCGAATGAACTTCTGCACCACCAAATTCAGCACATGCGCCAGGCAAGGGATGTGTGTCAAACCGGCTAGTCCCAGAGCTGCAACGAGATTTTGCCCATTATCGCACACCAGCTTGAGGCTCACCGGCAGCAACCACTCGTCGGTCTGTTGTTCTATACCCCGCCACAACTCCTGTGCGGTGTGGGGCTTGTCCCCCAAACATATGATTTTCAGAACGGCCTGCTGACGTTTACCCCGGGCTGTGCTGAAGTTGGTGGTGAAGGTGTGTGGCTGACTGGATGAGCAGGTGGAAGAAGAGGAGGAGGAAGCTGAGTAGGAGGAGGAGGAGACAGGAGGCAAAGAATGTTGCCCTGCGATCCTTGGCGGCGGAAGGACGTGCGCCAAACAGCTCTCCGCCTGGGGCCCAGCCGCCACTACATTTACCCAGTGTGTAGTTAGGGAGATATAGCGTCCCTGGCCGTGCTTACTGGTCCACGTATCTGTGGTTAGGTGGACCTTGCCACAGATGGCGTTGCGCAGTGCACACTTGATTTTATCGGACACTTGGTTGTGCAGGGAAGGCATGAGCTGTTTGAAGCTGTGTGTGTCCACCAGCCTAAATGACAGCATTTCATAGGCCAGTAGTTTTGAAATGCTGGCATTCAGGGCCAGGGATCGAGGCTGGCTAGATGGGAATTTACGCTTTCTCTCAAATGTTTGTGAGATGGAGAGCTGAACGCTGCCGTGTGACATGGTTGAGATGCTTGGTGACGCAGGTGGTGGTGTTGGTGGTACATCCCATGTTTGCTGGGCGGCAGGTGCCAACGTTCCTCCAGAGGCGGAGGAAGAGGCCGAGGCGGCGGCAGCAGCATAAGAGGCCGAGGCGGCAGCAGCAGAAGAGGTAGCAGGGGGAGCCTGAGTGACTTCTTTGTTTTTAAGGTGTTTACTCCACTGCATTTCATGCTTTGCATGCAGGTGCCTGGTCATGCAGGTTGTGCTAAGGTTCAGAACGTTAATGCCTCGCTTCAGGCCCTGATGGCACAGCGTGCAAACCACTCGGGTCTTGTCGTCAGCACATTATTTAAAGAAGTGCCATGCCAGGGAACTATACAGTTCGGGTTCGCTCATCCCTAGTCTTGGGTAATTTTGCACCGGGAATCAGGTTAACCGTGCAATCATAAGGACGGTGAGGTGGTAACTTTTGACAACCCTTTTCAGAAAAAACGTCCTCAAAGTCCGAAACAAATGTAGGTAGGGTAGCTATGGAGGCGACTAAGCAATTACTATTTAAGCAATTTTCTCTGCAATGCTCACTCCACTCCAATATCTCCCTGGCCTTCCAATCCACCACTGGATTGTGCGCTACCAACCAGGGAAGACCCAACACCACCGGAGTGGGAAGCCCCTCCAGAACATAACATGAAAGCAACTCGTTATGGTGGTCCCTTACCCGAAGGTGTAAGTTATGGACAATGTGAGTGAGGTTTCTCTGAGACAGAGGAGCAGAATCAATAGCGAATATGGGAATAGGTCTCTGTAGCGTACAGAGAGACAAACCCATAGTGTGGGCAAAATGGGCATCTATCAAATTTACTCCTGCTCCACTGTCTAGAAAAAAAGAAATAGTCTCCGTCTTAACGCCAAAAACAACAACCGCTGGCAACACAAATTGCGATGTACGTATGGAGGAAACGTATACCCCCCGGCTGACATCCTCCACACAGCCTGGGGTTAGTAGTTTTCCGACGGTCTTTTGTTTTTGAGGAAGGAAGGACAGACATTAATAAAATGACCCCTCTCCCCACAGAAAAAACAAACCCCACACCTACTGCGAGCCTCAAGAGGATGGACCTGACGAGTAGTTCCTCCTAGCTGCATAGGCTCGTCTAAGTCCGTACAGACTAACTGCTGCTTGGGAGGGGTTAATAATTGCTCCGGATTTTTCAATCTGTCTATTCTGATAAAAAAGGGACATGACCGCATCAAGGGAAAAGGGAGTCTCATAAAGCGCAAGCGCATCCTTAATCCTTTCGGATAACCCAGAGCAGAACTGACTCCTGAGAGCCGGGTCGTTCCACTGGGTATCTGTAGCCCACCTACGGAACTCTGAGCAATACTCCTCTACTGGCCGCACTCCCTGTAGGAGTCTCCGTAATTTTGATTCCGCCAGTGCGACTCGGTCAGGGTCGTCATATATGAGACCCAAGGCCCCAAAAAACTCATCCACTGACCGGAGAGCCTGGGAATCAGTGGGTAAATAGAACGCCCAGGATTGCGGGTCCCCCTGAAGCAGGGAAATAACAACCCCCTCCCGCTGTTCTTCATTACCAGAGGAGTAAGGGCGCAGCAAAAAATATAATTTACAGGCCTCACGGAACGTCACAAATTTGTCCCTTCCCCCAGAAAATCTGTCAGGAAGAGCAACCTTGGGTTCCGCAACAACCTGGTTACCTGTAGCAACCGCTGGGCTTGCGGTCTGTTGCAATTGCTGCTGTTGCTGGAGGACCGACGCCTTCAATCCTGCCACCTCCAAAGACAGGCCTTGAAGTTGCTTTGACAAAGCAGCAATTGGATCCATACTGGATTCTAAGTAGGTAGAAAAGAAAAAAAATATTTATATTTTTTTTACCTACACAAAATAAGGGCCAGATATAATGTAATGATCGGCGTCACGCAGAGGGAGGGAAATGGGAAGGCCCTGTCCAAGGGAGAGGGAAAGATGGTGACCCCTGACTCACCTTGCGGCTGGCACCTGACTGCCCTGACGTCCCTAGACGGGTTCCTCACCCGTACGCCGATAACGTGCCTAAACCCTGGCTTTCCCTAAGATGAGTTCTATGTAGTGAACGGAGCGGTGGGATCACTAGTCCGCACCACTGACACTAAAGGAAAACACCAAGGAGAGGACAGACAATACAGACAAACATATAATCCCAGGTGGGCGACCACAGGAGACCACAAAGGCCCAACAGGGATCCGGAGGGTAACGTTCTGGAACAACAACCAGGGAACACAGCAACACAGCTCCAGTGGGTCAGTATAGAAGTCCAGGCAGGAAGCTCTATATCTGGCAACCAGAGAAGTGGGAGATGGGAATATAAGGAGGTTGGGAGTGCTGGACAAGAAACAGCTGAGGAGAAGGAGCTACGGATCCCTGAGTGAGCCAAAAAGGGTTGCAAGGCAAACCCAGAAAGCTACCATAAAGAAAACACTATCTTTCTACATAGAGCACGCAGCCACCCGCTGCGACTTCCTGACCCCGGGTATAACGGAGTCAGGCGTGGCTCTTGACACCCTCGTGACAGACGGTTCGCGAACGCGATCGCGCGAACGTGATCAAATGTTTGCGAACCGCAGGTTCGCGGCGGGTCCCATTCATTTTAATGGAAGTCGAACCTGAAAAACCTCCAGGTCATATTTGCAGCCACAAAATACTTACTCGATGCGCACACATAGTCCCCCAACATGGTCACTGACATACCAGAAGTATTAAGCGAATCTGCGATCGACAAGCATTCTTTTTTTTATATGCAAAATTTTGGCAAAGTATTAACCACAAGAGCACATGCGCTAGGAAGGCGCGGCGTACAGCAACTGGTTTACACCGACTAGAAATGACATGGATGCGACGAAGAGGAAGATCTCCTGGAGACTGTAAGTAATCTGACATTAAAGTAGTGGATCTGATGACATTTCACCTGCAGGTCTGAACAATCGCTTCATGTGCAGAAAGAGTCTTATAAAATAATCCCCAGAGCGACCGTCACCGATTCTAATTGTATAAGGTGTCACTAGATATTAGGGATTGTTGCAGTAAGTATTCCTGTGACATCACAGTCGGTATGTAAGGAGCATCTGTGTATGGAAAGCAGAGGAATATCTTTAAAGGGATTCTGTCACCAGGTTTGACCCCTGTCAGCTAAACATATGCTGATGTTCAGGGCGTCTTCACGATTCCTAATGTGGGCTTATAAATGTCATCTGTGGGCTTATTTAGCAAAAAAACAGCTTTTAGTAACCTGTCAGTCAAACAAATAAGGTGCCCAAGGGGATGTTAATGGATGCAAGGTGCCGGCCGCACCCGCCGCCTTTCGTCCCCAGCGCCGCCTTTCCAGACTTCTGCGCCGCCTCCTAATCCTCTGTGCCGCCTCTCGCTCTCCCTCCCTCCCTCCCCCCTCCTCCTGCTGTAAGATCTCGCGCATACAGGGGTTGAGCGAAGTGGCGGCGCACGCGCACTTCGCTGTAAGAAGCCAAATGGAGAAGTCTGCACGGGCGCATCAGGCAGAGCCCTGTGCGCAAGCGCGAGATCTTACAGCAGGAGGAGGGGGGAGGGAGGGAGAGCGAGAGGCGGCACAGAGGATTAGGAGGCGGCGCAGAAGTCCGGAAAGGCGGCGCTGGGCACGAACGGCGGTGGGTGCGGCGTGCATCTTGCACCCATTAACATCCCCTTGGGCACCTTATTTGTTTGACTGACAGGTTAGTAAAAGCTGTTTTTTAGCTAAATAAGCCCACAGATGACATTTATAAGCCCACATTAGGAATCGTGAAGACGCCCTGAACATCAGCATATGTTTAGCTGACAGGGGTCAAACCTGGTGACAGAATCCCTTTAACATGCACATTGCACATCCATTGTCATGCCGCACACTATATACCACACACACACACGATATACCACACACTATATACCGCACACACACACTATATAACGTGCACACACACACACTATATACTGCACACACACACTATATACCACACACACACTATATACTGCACACACACTATATACTGCACACACACACTATATACCACACACACACTATATACCGCACACTATATACCGCCCACACACACTATATAACGTGCACACACACTATATACCGCACACACACACGATATACCACACACTATATACCGCACACACACACTATATAACGTGCACACACACTATATACTGCACACACACACTATATACCGCACACACACGATATACCACACACTATATACCGCACACACACACTATATAACGTGCACACACACTATATACCACACACACACTATATACCGCACACAGACACTATATACCGCACACACACACTATATACCGCACACACACACTTTATACCACACACACTATATACCACACACACACTATATACCGCACACACACGATATACCACACACACACACTATATACCGCACACGCACACTATATACCGCACACACACACTATATACCACACACACACTATATACCGCACACACACGATATACCACACACTATATACCGCACACACACACTATATAACGTGCACACACACTATATACCGCACACACACACTATATACCGCACACACACTATATACCGCACACACACACTATATACCGCACACACACACTTTATACCACACACACTATATACCGCACACGCACACTATATACCGCACACACACACGATATCACACACACACTATATACCGCACACTATATACCGCACACACACACACTATATACCGCACACACACTATATACCACACACACACACTATATACCGCACACGCACACTATATATCACACACACTATATACCGCACACACACACTATATACCGCACACACACACTTTATACCACACACACTATATACCGCACACGCACACTATATACCGCACACACACACGATATCACACACACACACTATATACCGCACACACACACTATATACCGCACACACACTATATACCACACACACACACTATATACCGCACACGCACACTATATATCACACACACACTATATACCGCACACACACACTATATACCGCACACACACACTATATACCGCACACACACACTATATACCACACACACTATATACCGCACACACACACAATATACCGCACACACACACGATATCACACACACTATATACCGCACACACACACTATATACCGCACACACACAGAGTATATAGATTATAATTTGTGTCCTGTTGGTCAGGACTCAGGAGAAGCTTCCTTTGTCAGACCGCCAGTATTCGCTGGTTCATTTAGAGTTACCCAGGGTGCACCACGGGGAGGCGAACCACTTGTACAAGTATATCACAGTACAGTGGTGGTGGCCAGAAGCGCATGGTGTCATAGCAATCAATGACGCCGTGCGCTCGTCCACTCTGCAGGACGGGTTTGTACAGTCCGTAGTTTTGAAAAAACACGCCCGTGTGCAGGCGGCCTCAATCTAACATTTGCAATTAAAAGCATTAAATACTTTTTGCAATTTACTTGAGTAAATTATTTTCAATACTATTATTATTAAAAATTGGGATTATATACTTGCATTTTTATCTTGCAGCGGATGTTGTGGCGGGGATACGACTGCACCCGGTCCTACGCCGAGAAGCAGCAGATTGTACGGGAGCTGGCATTTGAGATCTGGCGCAAAACGGGTCTCATACACCGCAGTCTGGCCATCATTAAAAAATGGTCAGACTTGAAGCGAAGACACCCCCGGTTTATAAAAAGAATCCAGTACAAAAAATGCCCAGGTAGATGCGTAAATAACTTTTGTATGTTTTGCCAACACTCTGTAATGTATACAGTGCTAAGCAAAAGTATTCACCCCCATGACTTGGTTCTTTTTTCTGTTGCCTCACCCACTGGAATTAACATGGATTGTTTGAGGATTTCCATCATGTAATTTGTAGAACATGCCCACAACTTAGACCTTCTTTTAAATTGGTTAATTGTAAAGCATACAATAAATAGGACAAAATAACAGAAAAGGTCAATGTCCATAACTATTCACCCTCTAAAGTCAGTACTTAGTAGAGCCACCTTTTGCGGCAATCACAGCTCCAAGCTTTGGATAAGTCTCTATGAGCAGTTGCCACATCTTACCACTGGGATTTTTGCCCATTCCTCCTTGCAAAACTGATCCAGCTTCTTCCAATTGGATGGTTTGCGCTTGTGAACAGCCATCTTTAAGTCTGACCACAGATTTTCTATTGGATTGAGATCTGGGCTGTGACTCGGCTATTCCAACACATTTATATGTTTTCCCCTGAAACCACTCAAGTGTTGCTGTAGCCGTGTGTTTGGGGTCATTGTCCTGCTGGAAGGTGAACCTCCGTCCTAGCCTCAGATCACGCACACAGTGGTACAGGTTTTGCTCAAGAATATCCCTGTCCATGTTTCCCTCAACTCTGACCAGTTTCCCAGTCCCGGCTGCTGAAAAACATCCCCACAGCATGATGCTGCCACCACCATGTTTCATTGTGGGGATGGTGTTCTTTGGGTGATGTGATGTGTTGGCTTTGTGCCAGACAAGTGACGGACTGAACCATCACTGGGTCTGCAGTAGAAGCCTGAGGGCTTGCCTCCTTCCTACGGGCTATGGACCCAGGACTATGGAGACCCCCACTCTGACCTATTTGGGTTAGAGGGAACTATAAACCATGATATTTTGGTTGAGTTTATAGGCCACATCTTTCCTAATCCCAATTAAAGTTGCATGGTGTATATCCATAAACACAATCAGGGTTAACTCTGCTCTGAGACTCCCAATGAATGTGTTGGTTTATTTGTCCCTTTGTTCTATTGTGTTAGTGATGGGATTAAGAAGTAGCCGACTCTGGTGTAGAGAAGTAGATCATCCTATGATACACTCAGGAGATAATCCCATCCCATGGGTCTCCTCCCTCCCTATTATTTCATCAAGACACTGTGGAGGGGAAGTCTGTTTGCATGCTGTTCATTTTTTATTGAGTTACGTGTCATAAAGCTGGCTGCCACTGCAATTATATATAGATCCCTCCATATTGGAATTTCTTTGTATCTAATGTTGTTAAGATTTCTGAGTTGTTTCTCTAAAATCTGAACATTCTGTGATCACAGAAGTTCCTATTCCCTCCATTCGGAGAAGGCGATCGGCGGAGGCCCTGGAGTGTTGGAGGTTGAGGAGGAGGAGTAGGAAGAGGAGGAGGAGGCAGGACCCTCCCAGCCTATTGAGCCACCCCCACCAGATGTGGGAAAAGTGAAGGAGGTGGAGTTGGAAAGTGCTGGACCCTCCAGCACCGCCCCATCTCAGGACTCGGAGGAAGAGGAGGCGATCACCAGGTAAATATGTTCACATAGCAATATGATTATGTATCCATAACATGTACATAAAAATTAAAATGGGCAACAATGAGGGGACAACATTCACTATAGTAATACAAAAAAAGCACACTAGACAATAACTCTTTAATCTACACTAAAACCATTAACTTAAAAAATAAACTAGAACTATCACTAACTAACAAACAAAATACAATTATACTGTACTGAAATATCACTAACTAATAAACGATATAATCATCATAAATATCACTAACTTACGTATTGAGATTTAAATCGTCAATGTGTATAAAGACTTTAAACAAAAAAAAAAGGTAAAAAATAGACAGACATATTTTGTACCGCCATGTACATATCGACCGTCTCGATAAAAATATCCTATGATCTAACCCCTCAGGTGAACACTGTAAAAATAAAAAAATAGAAACAATCCAAAAAATATAATAATTTAGTCACCTAACATCACTAAAAGTGCAACACCAAGCTATCAAAAAAGGCATATGCCCCCCAAAATAGTACCAATCTGTCATTTCATTCTGCCAAAAATAAGACCCTACCATTAGACAATCACCAAATAAAAATAATAATATGGCTCTCAAACTATGGAAACACTAAAACATGAATTCTTTTTGGTTCAACAATGATTTTATTGTGTAAAACAGAAATAACTAAAAAATAAGGAAACATATTAGGTCTGGCCGCATCTGTAACAACCAGCTGTATAAAAATATCATTCCAAGTAACCCCTCAGGTGGACACCTTTCTAAACAAAAATTTAAAACTCTCCAAAAAGGCATTTTTTGGTCAACTTTTATCACAAAAAGGTGTAATAGCAAGCGATCAAAAAGTCATATACACCACAAAATCAAGGTTTAAAGGTTTAATAAGAATTGCAAATAATGTGCATATATTTTTTTTTCAAACAGGAATGAAGACATTGAAGGCCAAACTGGCCAAAATGCTGAAGGAGCACCGCCAGGATATGCGGGCCATTCAGGAGCAGATGAAGGCCATGGAGGAGAGGCAGCGCTAGGTGCTAAAAAAAATTCGAATAAGTTATATAAATCGTTTATACAGCTATAACGTGTATTTTGGTTTTTGTAATATTGCTCTGTTTTAGTGTAATAGCTCGGCCTAAATCAGCCAGGACTGACAGCAGCCGGTAAATACATGTCAAATACATATAAGGTCCATTCACACGTCGGTAAAATTGGTCCGCATTCGTTCCACAATTTAGCGGAACAGTTACAGACCCATTGATTTTAAATTCCAGTCAGCAAAATTAGGCATTCACAGGATAAAGAAGTAAATGTCGGCCACTACAGGCCCCAAAAATTAGGAATTCAACGGACATAAAAGGCATTTTATGCAGCTGTATTTACCTAAGACAGGGAGCATAAATTGTTATGGGTGGTGGCGGATATGGGCTGTCATGAGGAATTTGAATCAATCATGGTCTACTGGTCACATGTGTTGAATTCCTCCGAGATCCGTGCCTCATTTGTTTGTAGAAATGTGAGGTTGTCAACACTATTGACTATCCGATGAAAACATACCAAACTTGCAACAGCGCTAGTGTCATTTATGGGATTTGCTGCACATTATGCGATTCTACATATGTTGGCAGCACATCACGGAAATAAAAAAATAGGATTTTAGAGCATTTAAACTACATATCCAATCCTACTGTATTGAACATTTCCAGTGCTGCCAAACACTTCATTATCAAACATGATCGCAGGGTTAATTCCTTTTGTGCCTTAGCTATTGAGAAAGTTTCCTTCCATCCCAGGGGAGGCGATCTCAAAAAAGCGATTTTGTTAAGGGAAGTTTACTGGATATTTAGACTTAACACCAGAATGCCTTCAGGTCTTAATTTAAAAAGAGAACTTATGTATTTTTATCAATGAATTGTTTTCATGGCCTGTTTATGGTAATCATGAATTGGAATCCATTTTGCCACTGTTTGTCGATGGACTCATCCCAGATTGTAATATGAATTTTTACATTGTTTTGTTATGTGTCTGTTCACACCATGTGGATTTTGCTGCACTGACATAGCAGTATATTATTGTAGACCACGCTATTTGGTATGCTTGTCAACAAAATACCGCTTGTGTCTGCATTGTCTGTATGTGGATTTATGTTGCTTCAATAAATGGAAGATTTCTACAGCAAAGCATCTACAGTGCCGGATTTTTTCTCTTTTTCCTTACGCTTTGGATCCCCTGGTCCTTCTGTGCACGCGGAGTATTCATAACAGGTGAGCTGGAATTGTAACTTATTGCACAGGTAGTCAACACTGTCGTGAGCTAGGCGAGTGCGCTTATCGGTCACGATATCCCCTGCTGCACTGAACGTCCTTTCGTATAGGACACTGGACGAGGGGCAAGCCAACAGTTCCATGGCAAATTGTGCCAGCTCTGGCCAAAGGTCAAGCCTGCCCACCCAGTAGTCCAGGGGTTCATCACTTCTCAGAGCGCCCACATCGGCCGTTAACCCGATGTAGTCGGACACCTGTCAGTCTAGGCGATCCCTGATGCTGGATCCGGAGAACAGCTGTCGATGGGTCGGCTGAAAGAATGATCTCATATCAGAAGTGACCAACACATCTTCAAACCACCCTCTTCTTGCAGGCGCTGTTGGATTGGTACCTGCAACTGTTTCTCTGTTAGTGGAAATTCCTCTGCCAGTGCCTGCAAAAGCAGAATGCAGCATTTCTCGAAGCAAGGCCTGGAAGTGCTGCATTCTGACAGCCCTCTCTGATGATGGTAACATTTCTGCCATTTTTTGTTTGTACCGGGGGTCTAAGTATGTTGCCACCCAGTACTGGTCATTGCCCTTTATGCTTTTTATATGGGGGTCCCTCTTAAAACACTGGAGCATGAAGGCCCCCATTTGCACTAAACTGAAAGCACCATCCTCCTCTGACTCCTCTTCAGACTCCTGTTGTTGACTTGTCTCAGATGGAGTAGCCCCCACTGGGAATTCATCCAGCATTGCGACTTCCTCATCTTCCTGCTCCTGCTCCTCGACGGCTTGATCAATGACACGATGCAATGCACGCTCCAGAAAGAAGGAGTAAGGTACGATGTCACTGATGGCGCCCTGGCTGTGACTGACCAGTTTGGTGATCTCATCAAATGGGTGCAGAAGTCTGCATGCGTCGCGCATGAGCAGCCAATGGCGTGGTGAAAAAAAAACAAGCTCCCCAGAACCTGTCCTGCCGCAGAGTTTGTACAGGTAGTCGTTAACTGCACATTTCAGCTGGAGCAGCCTATCAAGTATATACAAGGTTGAGTTCCATCGCGTCGGGCAGTCACAAATCAGACGTTTGACAGGCAGGTTGTGTCGCCGCTGAATGTCAGCAAGGCGAGCCCTGGCCGTGTAAGATCTGAAATGGCCAGAGATTTTTCTGGCCAGCCGCAAGATGTCCTGGACCCTGGGGTATTTGGCAACGAATCGCTGCACGACCAAGTTCAGGACGTGTGGCATGCACTGCGTGGTTTGTCATTTTGCCCTGTTTCAGCGCGCTCAGAAGATTGGCAACGTTGTCGCACACCACTTTAACAACTGTCAAATTGAGCGGGGTTAGCCACTGATCTGCCTGTGAACGCAAAGCTGAAATCAGTGCAGGATCAGTGTGGCTCTTGGCTTCCAGGCACAACAGACGCAACACAGCATGGAAACGTCTCACCTAGCATGTCAAATAGGTTCTGGAGATCTTGGGGGCGCAGCAGAAGAGACGGTAGCAGCGGAAAAGCAGGAGTCAGCTGAGAAGGAGAGGGAGGATGGAGTAGGAGGAGGAGAAGAAGAGACAGGCCTGCATGCAATCCTTGGCGGTAAAATCTAATCTACATAGGTGCCAAGGGTTGCATGCTTGACGGCTGTTAGAAGGTTCACCCAGTGGAAAGTAAAAGTTATGTACCTTTCCTGCCCGTGTTTGCTAGACCACATGTCTGTGGTCAGATCTATCTTGGCACCAACATTGTGTGCCATAGATACATTCACTTGCCAATGAACGTGGCCATATAGTTCTGGGATGCCCTTCTAGGAGAAATATTTCCTTCCTGGGACCTTCCATTGCTGTGTTCCAAAGGCCACAAATTTTCTAAAGGCCTCTGAGTCCACCAGTTTATATGGCAGTAGCGGGCGGGCTATCAGTTCCGACAAGCCAGCGGTCAACCATTGGGCAAGAGGGCTATCCGGCGTCATCATCTTTTTACGCTCGAACATTTGGGCCACGGAAGCCTGTCTTTTGCCAGATAAATGTGAGGACGGCATTATGGAAGGTGGAGTGGAGGACAATTGGGAGGAGAAGGAGAAGAGGCTGAACGGTGAGTGCCTGGAGTGTGGCTTTGTGGGTTCTGACGGCGTTGCTCCCACTGGGCTCGGTGATGGGAGGCCAGGTGTCTTCTTAAGGCGGTCGTCCCTAGGTGCGTGTTGGGCTTACCGCGACTTATGCGTTGACTGCAAAGGCTGCAGATAGCAACACTATTGTCAGCAGCGGATACGTAAAAAAAAGCCCACACTGCGGAGCCATGTGCTGGCGCCCTGGGAGCGCCAGATGTGACCGTGCATGGTAGATGGCTCGCTCCTGATACATTATCAGTCTGGTTTTTCCCTCCTGTGCAATGTACACAAAGTGGTCTCTACATTCAATGTGACAGGTCTCAATTCACCTCAGAACCGAGGTCAAGTTATGCTTGCTCTCAAGAAAATGTGTTCTCATATAGTGTTTCTCCAGGAAACTCACCTCCGCCAGAGGAAAATGCCAAGATTACCGAAGCGTCCATTTGAGCACGGGTATCACAGTGTACAGCCAGTTTCAGCTTCTAAAGGGGTTGCCATAGCAATCCATCAATCTATCCCGTTTACCTTCCAACAGCAACACTCAGACGCAGAAGGAAGACTCCTGTTAGTCAAGGGCTCAATAGCAGATCGCAAGTTTACTTTGGCTAATTTTTATGTTCCAAATAAGTCTCCCGTGCATTGGCTTCTACAAGCTCTTGACACGCTTAAACTTTTTGCTGAGGGACAGATAATTCTAGGAGCTGACCTAAACCTAGTTCTAAACCCTGCTATGGATTCATCTTCGGCTAAGTCCCATGTAACCCAAAAGTTTCTCAGTAGACTCCATAAGAAACTCCATGACTTACATTTAGTTGACGTATGGCGTAGCCTTTACCCCACAGACGAGGACTTCTCCTTTTATTCTGTTCCGCATGGGACGTACCAGCGGCTAGACCACGTGTTGACCTCTGCATCTCTTCTTCCCTCTTTTAGATCAGCGGAAATCGGAACCATCACCTTGTCAGACCACGCACCTTGTTTGGCGACCTTCACCCTGGCCTCTCTACCAAAAAGAGAATGGATTTGGAAAGTTGAATGAATCTCTACTGCACAATCAACTTCATTTGGATCAGGTTAGGACCCAATTGACAGAGTACTTTGCGCTCAACTCCTCCACACACAGCTCGCAACCTATTGTATGGGAGGCCCACAAGGCGTTTATTAGAGGCTGCTTTATCTCTTTGGGCACTAGGGTTAAGAGGGAACAACAAATAGCTGTTGATACACTCTTAGCGGACATAGCAACAATAGAGAAAATACATAAAGCTTTGCTACGTGATGAACACCAAAAAACTCTGACAGAACTTAGATTACAACTCCGCGACCTCCTTAACCAAAAAGTGACGAAGCAAATGTTGAATTTTCAGCATAAAGTCTATGCTCATGGAGACAAAGGAGGAAAGCTGATGTCATCCTTGCTCAAGAAAGCTAAGAATGTCACTCACATCTCCTCTATAAAACAGTCAGATGGCAAACTGACTAATGAAACTCCAGAAATTGCTAGGGCCTTTAAAAAGTTTTACTCTGTACAACCTCCATCAGACAGGAACGCCTGACCGGGAACTCCAAAGGGAGCACCGCATCAGGGATTTCCTAGAATCTCTCCATCTTCCAGTCATCACACCAGAAGATTCTGCGTACCTCATTAGACCGATAACAACTGAAGAAGTAGTCAGCACTCTTAAAAGCTTCCCACCTGGCAAAAGCCCAGGACCAGACGGTTTGTCTTTACTATATTATAAAAAATTCCAGGACATTCTTATCCCTAGGTTTGCAGAAGTGTGCAATGCCCTACTACGGGGTGACTCCCTGCCCAAACAGACACTAGAATATTATGTCACTTTAATCCCTAAGGAGGGAAAAGATCTCCAAAGCTGCGGGAGCTATCGCCCGATTTCCCTCCTGAACCTGGACTTAAAACTGTGGGCCAAGATCTTAGCATGCAGACTAGGCAAGTTCTTGCCAGCTCTGATAGGACATGAGCAATCAGGCTTTGTGCAGGGTCGGGAGGGAAAAGACAATTCCCACAGAATATTTCACGCCATACACATGGCACATAGAAAGAAACTTCCCCTAGCTTTACTTAGCATAGACACCGAAAAGGTGTTTGATAGGGTCAACTGGCTGTTTATGAGGTTGACCCTGCAATGCTTTGCCTTCCCAGATGCTTTTACCCAGGCAATCTTTACCCTTTTCCAGAACCCCCACGCCAGATTGAAAGTCAATGGCACACTCTCACCATCTTTTGATATCACCAATGGGACCAGACAGGGGCGCCCTCTGTACCCCTCTTTATTTATCTTAGAAGTGGAGACACTCTTACAATTAGTCAGGCAATCACCAGATATCCCAGGAGTTAAATATGGCCAGAAAGAACTAAAATGCACTGCGTTTGCAGATGACTTGCTGTTCTTAATAAAGGATCCTGAGAAGGGACTAGACCCCTTGGTGAAAAGTATAGACCTATATAGCTCTCTCTCGGATTTTAAGGTGAATCACACCAAATCTGAGATATTAAATATATCTCTGCCAGAATCCAAAGTAGCTGCCTTACGCGCCCGACTCCCATTCCATTGGACTAAAGGGCCTATCAAATACCTAGGGATCCAAATCCCAGAAACACCAATGATCTATACCAATACAACTATGCTCCCCTCCTAGGAGAGATACAACGTCTGCTACAAGCTTACAACCTGCCCTACCTCTCCTGGATGGGACGGAAAAACATCCTAAATGCCTATGTGATGCCAAAAGTCTTGTATGTTATGCAATTAGTCCCGATTTGGCTTCCTAAATCTTTTCTCTCGAGCATAAGGGGTATGTTTTCTAGGTTCCTATGGAATGGTAGTAAACCTCGGATCTCTCATGAAATCCTAGTCAGAGGTAGGGAGAGAGGAGGACTGGGATTGCCTGATGTCTCTAGATACTATTAAGCGATACAACTCAATAGATGGCTTAAAATGGTAGACCCCAAAAGACAACCAGATGTACACGCCATTTGTAGTCATAGCTCAGGAAGACAATTCCAGAAACATCTATGGCTCCCAGATAGGACTATACATCGAGATATGACTGTAGATCCAATGATTCATGAACTTGGAAAGAAATTAGCAAAAGTTTGGCCCCTATTCCATCTCCCCTG
Organism: Bufo bufo; assembly: GCF_905171765.1. Taxonomy (NCBI): domain Eukaryota; kingdom Metazoa; phylum Chordata; class Amphibia; order Anura; family Bufonidae; genus Bufo; species Bufo bufo. The sequence goes on along the minus strand of NC_053392.1, from coordinate 25,365,870 downwards.
ATGCGAGCCAGCGAGCCTTATTCCAGACCTCCTAAATCGAGTTAACTTAGATAAACCACATTTGTGGACCTCCATGACATAGGTCAGATTTGGTGAAGTCACTCCTGATGTGGAGTCCTCCATTCTTGGAGCGCTTCCATGCTCCATCACTGATTCCCCAGGATTTTTCCTTGCGAAGCCCCATATTAAAGCTCTGTGTGGAGAGTTGAAGGAGCGGTACTCCCTCCAAAGGTCTTTAACCGAATTTGAGAAATTAATCTTCTCGCCACTTGCCGCTGCCAGGAAGGTGTCGAGGCTCTACCCAATGGTAGGAGGCGAGGGTGAACCTTTGAAACCTTTGTACCTCAGAGAATGGGAAAAGGAATTGAATAGGGTTTTGGATGATGCAGAGGTCAAGCAGGTCCTGAGAAACTCGCATGCATTCTCTCAATGTATTCCTCTACAGGAGAATTATTTCAAATTACTTACAAGGTGGTACAAAACCCCTGATTTTCTCTTCAAGAGAGGGTGAACGACTACAGGAGAGTGTTGGAGATGTGGAGAGGGAGTGGGCTCTCTGTCGCATATTTGGTGGGATTGCCCTCGGATTAAGTCCTACTGGAGAGAAGTAGAAGCGTTAATTCAGAAGCTCACAACCCCAGATTTCAGACTTACACTAGAGATGGTGGCTCTAGCTCTTCCCGCCCCTCAATACTCCCCATCCAAAAGGAATCTAATTTCACACCTTATAGCTACAGCCAAAATAGTAATTCCCTGCATTGGCTTGATGTAAATCCCCCTCCATACAAGAATGGAAAGCTAAAGTAACTCAAACCTGCCACTGGTATATGACACCAGTTATAATACTTTTTTTCCAGTACCGTTTGTCACTGTGTGTAGCAGAGGGAATGCAGCAAAACAGACAAAAAATTCTACAGTACCCAAATACACTATTATGAAAGCATATTGGTATATAACACCCCGCTTCAATCTGTCGTTTTGGGGGGCGACTGGTATATGACACCAGTTATAATAATTTTTTCTAATTGCGTTTGTCACTCTTTGTAGTTGTAGTATCGCTGCAGAACCGATCACCAGTCACAATGCTGCACTATACAAATCCACTATAATATGCTTTCTATGTTAGAAAATATATTATAAGTGTATTACACCCCTATGTACTGCACACCAATCAATAGTACACCTATACCAGTCCTTATGGCGGCCAGATCAGGTTTATTTATAAGGTAGGGGGTATGTCCATGGGCTGAAACTTTTCAATTGGCTGTCCTGTACCACCTGACGGATGTGTCATGGGTCAAAGTTCTTTACAATATAAAAGAAAATGGAGGGCACGAATATCCCCAAATGTTCGCATGTTTGTCGAATCGCAAACGAGCAAAGTTCGCCGCAAACCGACCGCTGGGCGAACCGCAAGGCCATCTCTTTACACCTATATTCACATGGCTCCAACAGAGTCAACACTGTGTATATTAGAATAAATCCACCCCACTAAAACTAAATGATAAATACACAGTACACAATTAATCTAAATATATATTTTATTAATTCATCCTAAACAATGTTACAAAGTCAGTAGCAGTAGCATACATATACAAAAGAATAGATCCACAATGGACGTGTAACACTCCAAAAAGAGATCCCATCAATGAACCAGGCGCAGACCAATACTACACCCCATACATAATCTAATTCCCAACAGATTAGATGAATAAATATTCTAAAGTGCCTAGTGCAAAACATATAGTACAAAATCCATTAGGCAATAACACTAACTGATATGCTCAAACCTCCTGAAAGGCGTTCTCCGGGAATTAAGAAAATGAAAATACGTAAATATTACTTCATTATAAACATGTTCCCAAATACCTTTCATTAGTTATAATGGCTCGTTTTGTCTAGGGGGCAATGATTAGGAGAAATAAAATGGCCGCTGTCCTATTAGTGCGCACAAAGCCTCTCCTAATCACACAGGAGGACCAGTTACTTTACAACACTGAGGTAAAGAGCTGCCTCTTCCTCCTCTCCTACTTGTCAGGGATTATGATTATGAATACAGATGAGAAGATCTTCAGCTGAATTTCTGAAGAAATGGAGTTGATGAGGAGACATGAAGTACAGAGAGGAGGGACAGGACAGACGGTGGTAATGGAGACGGCATACAAGCGTTGTTGCTCATTAGCCACATCTGTTCATGAACTCCATTCCTACAGAGATTCAGCTGATGACCATATTAAACTGTATTCAGGATCATAATCCCTGACAGCACAGCACAGAGGAGGATGAGGCAGCTCTTCAGCTCAGCTCAGGTGAAGTAACTTGTCCTCCTATGTGATTAGGACAGGTTTGGTGTGCACCAATAGGACAGCGGCCATTTTATTTATCCTTATGATTGGTCCCCGAACAAAATGAGCCATTATAATTAATGTAAGGTATTTGGGACTATATTTATAATGAAGTAATATTTAAGTATTTTCACTTTCTTAATTCCCGGAGAACCCCTTTAAGTAAATGAGTATTTAAAGTGCCTTGTGCAATCCATGTAAAACACAGTTCATTAGGGAATACATAATGAAAATATATACCGACCAGTGTGGCTCAGACCCCGACACGCGTTTACCATCTGGCTCCCTCAGGGGATAATGAACAGTCTGCTCCCTGCCTTTATACCCTACTGATAAAATTAAAACACATCAGGAAATACACTTACTAAAATGAAGACACATGTGCTCCATAGTGTGTTCTTGGCGTCCGTTCCACGCTGGAACGCATGACATCACATCATCTTTGTTTTTACACTGAGTACCTCCGACCCTATTCCATATCCATCTTCAAATATATATTATAATATAATATAGTTGGAAATTAAATATCCTACATAAAAGGAAAAAAGGAAGAGATTCATTGGTGTCTTTTGAATGTGTAGCAGTAGCGATAACCGACGTGTGCGTTCCACCGTAGAACGCATCGCTCCACGTCCAGAACTTCCCGTATGAGTTCCATGCATCGCACCAGCACATCCAGAAATCCGACAAGCTGATTCACTACAATGTTAACTACCAACTGCCACCAATGTGAGCAACCAGAAAATATATATTACTAATGTGCCTACCTCCTTAGAGGTGTATACATATATATGCTGAACTATAATTGACATAGTGCATATATAGTGATCATAACATTTATAATACAAACAAATAAAAAATAAGATATATAAAAACCCATTGATGATAAATAACTCATAAAATATACAGAATCATTATTCTAATCATGATAGCAAGAAATGTTATATTACATTGTGCATATACCATAATGAAAATACTAATAAAAATATTACCCAGTTCAATAAATACATAATTACTACCTTGTTTTTTACAACCAATAAAGATATATATACATATAACACAATTCCAGCAAGTTTGAACAGCACAGCAGTGTAATCCGGTGCCAGCGGCTGATGAAGCGATCCAAGACTTCAAAAATACCAAAATCCAAGAGAATCCCCGGCACTTCCTTGCGTAAAATATGTAATTTATTCACCAAACAGCAACGTTTCGGTTCGCACACTGGAAGTGCTTGAGGAAGGTTCCAGTGTGTGAACCGAAATGTTGTTTGGTAAATAAATTACATATTTTACGCCAGGAAGTGCCAGGGATTCTCTTGGATTTTTATATATATATATATATTAGCATGATTAGATGACAAAAAGTGCCCATGCCAAATGGTGCTTGTGCCAAGTGAAAAACTGCAAAAAACTGCAAAGAATACAAAATGAAATAAACTGTGATGTTAGTTAAGATATGTATTAAGGCAGATTGCCTGGATTTGTGGGAGGGGCTGAGGTCCGCCTCCAGCCTATTTAGGGCACTCCCCTTACCTGGCTCCTGCATCATTGAGGTCTGAGCTTTTGAGAGAGGAGGTCGCTTGTGGAGTTCCTGGAGAGTTACCTGCGAGTCGCTGGATTTCTGGGAGTTTTTCGTTGCCATCCGTTCTGGATTTGGAGCATTTCGGTTCTATTTTTTCCGGCTTCACTCGGTTCACTGTGGGTCACGTTTGCCCGTTAAACTGCGAGTCATCCATACGGTGCAGCCGGGGCCTCACGGTTGCCCCCTGTACCGGTTCAATTCATTTCACCAAACGCTGCACCAATGTCACGGTTTTCTCGTACAAGTCACCAGTATTTCATTTCTCTCACGCCTTGTTCATGCACAATTTGTCCACACCGTACCACTATTCCGGTCGGCCTCCTGCGGCAAGCATGCAGTCGTTTTCTTGGGCAATCCCCCATTTCTGTTCATTTCATTTCACCAAAACGCTGCACTAATGTCACGGCTTTCTCGCACAAGTCACCAGCATTTCATTTTCTGTCATGTCTTGTTCATGCATAAGTTATCTGCACCGTATCACCACTCCGGTCAACACCCCTGCGGCATGCGGGCAGTGGTTTTCTGAGTCATCCATACGGTGCAGCCGGGGCCGCACGGTTGCCCCCTGTACCGGTTCATTTCATTTCATCAAACGCGCACCAATGTCACAGATTTTCATACAAGTCACCTGTATTCATTTCTGTCACGCCTGTTCATGCACAATTTGTTCACAACCGTACCACCATTCCGGTCAACAGCTCTGCATCAGGCGGCCAATGGTTCCATTTCGGTTTGTTTCATCTCATACACGCTGCACCAATGTCACGGCTTCTCGCATCAATCACCGGCATCTCACTTCTCTCATGTCTTATTCTGGCGTCTTCCCACAGTACTAACACTCCGGTCAGCACCCTGGTGGTTCCGGGCTCATTCCCCATTTCTGGGTCAGTTCATATCACCCCACATCATCCACATTCATGCCCCCCCCCCCCTACTCATGTTCATGTGCACGGCTACAGGTGCCAGCTGCGGTGCACCTGGTACACCCTCCATTCATGTCCGCCTCCACTGGGCATACCGCTGCCACAAGCATCCCCTCCCCACCGCCTCCTTCCTGTTCCGCCGCTCCTCCTGCCGTGCCGCCGATGGCGCCCGGCCGCGTCCCGGTGCCTGCCCCTGTACCATTCCATTTCACAATCATTTCACTCATGTCACGGTTTCTCGCTCACAAGTCACTTGCCATTTCATGTCTGTCATGCCTTTTATGAGGCACAAGGGATACGACCACACAGCAGCCCTACTCCAGTCACCACCCTGCAGCAAGCCAGCCCAGGTTATTGTTCCTGGGTTCCTCCCATTCCAGTTCAACAAACCACCCTGCAACTCACTTACATTCATGGCCCCCCCCCCTTTTCATGTCACAGCAGGGCCAAAAAATCACACACTTGCTCACATGACCTTGCGCAGCTGAAAGGGCCACACTGCTCACACCCTCGCACGCACGCTGCTTCAAGGCGACCCCCCCCCCCGCTGCCTCCGGTCCCGTTCCGCCGCTCCTCCTGCCGTGCTGCCGATGGCGGCCGGCCGCGTCTCTGCGTTTGGTCTGCGCATGCGCGGCCGGGGTACTGCGCATGCGGCCGTTCGCCGTTGCGGCTGGTGCAGGGTGCGCCGCCGGGTCTGTCCGACCTCCTGACTGGCCGGCGGAGCTCCAGGCCAGTAGTTCAGCGTCATGCCCCCACCCACACAGGCTGCACAGTCCAGGGGGCATCCAGCCTGTTTTGCCTTGCACACAAACCCTCCTTGTTAAAACACCCCACCGCCATTAGGTCAAACAGCCCCCACACATAAATATAAACCCGCCACTTTGCCCCAGGGTCAAAAATTAAATAAATAAATAAAAAAATAAAATTAAAATAAAAATAAAAATAATAAATAAAATAAAGGGAAACCCGCCATATAGTCCATGGCCACACCATGAAAAAAAAAAATAAATAAATAAAAATAATAATAATAATTCAAAAAACGGGAAATCCATACAGTCCGCACGATCACACGCTCCACCACGTGATAAATCACAGGCCTCATTTCGCACATCACCCGCACAGGCGCTGCATTATTGCATATTCACGTTATGATCCTCTCGGGTCATGCTAATGTTTATACCACAGTCCACTCTCGTCATACTATTTTCTGTCTCCCCCCCCCTCTTTCAGGCGGTCAAGCTTAAGCTTATTTGCGTCGCACGTGTGTCCAGAATTTTATTTTATTTTTATTTTTCTTGCTACCAGGTACGTACACCTGCTCTTAAACGATTTTCTCCTTACATTTCGGATGGTCCCGTTAGGGTCAGCGTGCTGGTTGTAGGGGCACTATAATCCCACTAGGTACCCCCTTCTTGGCTTTGCCATCAGTTAGTGGTCCCGCGAGGCCGACACCCCGCCTCAAACGTGCAGAGGCAAAGTCAAACATAACCCCAGCAGCCCCACACCAAAATAAAAAATAAAAAAAATAATAATTAAAGGACACAGACCAATACGTTCCATTGGATTGCAAAACGCACATTCCCACTTGTGCATGGCCATGCGCCACGCGATGGTCTCTTCTCACACCAGGCGCAAGCTATCATTTCATGAACAACCGTCATGATCCTCCGGGTCATGCATATGTACCATGTACATTGTCACATTTCATCACACTATTTTATGTCTATCCTCCCCCTTTTTTCAGGCGGTCAACCTATATTGTATTTTGCACTACCATGTATCCGGAGAATTTTTTCTTACCACCAGGTACGTTCACCTGCTCATTTAACAAAAGTCTTCCTTACATTTCGAATGATCCCGTTAGGGTCAGCGTGCTGGCTTTAGGGGCACCATCATCCCACTAGGTCACCCCCTTCTTGGCTTCGCCAGCAGTTAGTGGTCCCGCGAGGCCGACACCCCGCCTCAAACGTACAGAGGCACCCGCCCAACGCGCCACCTCGTTAGTAAGCCGCCTCGCGTGTTGCATAGAGAGGGCCTCACCTGTCACTTCCTTCCCCTAGTCCTGTCTTACAGTCACCGAGAGGCCAACGCTCCTGCCACTACCACAAGTGGCCTCATTAACCCCTCGCGCCAAATCATAGGTAGAGCCTCTCAAGCCGCTTGGCAAATTAGCAGGGCCTCATCTGTCACCATGCAAGTGTAATTTTTTCGCCATCCGGCCTAGCTAGCTTGCCAGCACGATCCTGTGTTTCCCCAAGCTAATCAACTGTTTTGTTTTACCATGTCTCTGGAAGGGATAGAGAACTTCTCCCTACCTGGCACCCCTGCTAGATCCGTCACTGCTACCCAGGGAGACGGTCTAGCCAGTCCAGCACCCATCAGATCCTGGACAATCCTGCGCATAACGACGGAGTTAAGGTGACGGCTTGTTCCCTTCCCCGCCACGGCGAGGAAAGCAGAGCTTTTCCGGCTGCTGCGCACGCCAATCGATAACAGGGAGGCAGGGGAAGGACCTAGCCAGTCCAGCACAGGGGATATACATACCATGCTGTCCTCTCTAAATGTCATCCATGTCTAAAGTCAACGCCAGGTTGGAGAGGCTGGAATCGGTCACCGCGACCCTCTCCCTGGCAGGGCCACCACCGGCAGCGTCACCGGCGCCGGCCGGATTGCCAGTGATCACGTCGACCGTTAGCCTGGAGGACCAAGAAGTCAGCCCGGCGCACATAATACCGGAGGAGGAACCTGGGGTACCCGTCGCCACCAAGAAGACAGAAGGGCCAGACACGGTCATCACCTTTCCTGGGTACCCAGTTGGATTCAGCCTCAATGCAAGCCAGTTTGCCATCCGGGAAGATCCAGGACATTCTCGTCCACATAGACAACTACCTTCAACTCAGCACCGGCAACCGCAAAGAACGGCAGTCCCTGCTGGGCTCCCTGATCTTTGCCATGCGCATCCACCTCAGGGTCGCTCATTTATATCACGGCTCCTGCACCTCTCCCCTTTTTTCCTACACGACTCGCACAGGTTGTCCCTGGATGCCCACGCTGCGGCAGGTCTGGGCATGTGGGGGAGATTTCTGTCCACCTGGAATGGCGGGAGCTTGTTTCTCCCTCAGCCGTCGGACTCTTCCCCCTCTATCTGGTCAGATGCGGCATCTACCACAGGCTTCGCGGCCATTTTTGGGAACGATTGGCTGTGGGGAAGCTGGCCTCCTGCGGTCCGGGGTTTGAAGGGATTTCTCCACTGCCTCAGCTCTTTTCAAGATCTACCCCATCGTGGCGGCTGCCGTAGCGTGGGGTCATTCATGGGCAAACATGTCGGTCCGGTGCTATTCAGACAACCATACGACCTGCCAGTTCATCAACAGGATCGTTCCAAATCTCTCACAATTGTGAGGTTTCTGCGGAGACTTCCTTGGTTGGCCACTTGCAATAATTTCCTCTTACATTGTTTCCATGTCCCGGGGGGTGTGCAATACGGCAGCTGACAATCTGTCTCGCGTCAAATTTCAGGCATTTCATCAAGCTCTCCCATCAGCGTCACCCACGGCCACCATCACTCCATCATTTCAAACAGCTCATTCTGGATTAGAAGGCATCATGTGGCATAGCCAGTCTTTGTCCCACTTAGCACTATCAGACAATACACATAGAACATACGACAGAGCGTTCACACTATTCAACAGGTTCCTGTTGGAACACAACATCACGCACCCTTTTGTCATGACGTCTCTTCCGGGGTTGGCTTCTTTTGCCACCTCAAACTCAAATGTCATACAAACACCATCAAACTATATCTCACCGGCATTTCAACATCATATGCTAATCATACACCCCAATAACATCAGCTTCATGTCCTCGCACCAGATCAAATCCATACTCGGAGGATTCAGGAAACGGAACCCGCACGTCCAGCCCAGAGGCTACCCATAATCAATCATATCTTCAAAGCATTATCCGACTTACTGGACGCCACGCCTCTTGAAACAGATACCAACTCCATCATCAAAACGGCAATTTACTTGGCCTTCTACGGATTCCTGAGTTCCGGGAAATTCACTACAGCCTCCACGACCCGAACCTCACCTTGTCTTCTTGTCTCCCACGTGTCGAAACACATGGTTCACTACATCCTGTCCTTACCTCACTCCAAGAATAGTCAGCACTTACCCGTCAACATTTCACATTACCCCACGCACAACAGATGGTGTCCAGTCAGGGTCCTGGATGCTTACAATCAGCGTCACAAGTTCTACCTTCTCAACCGCTACTTCAACTACATGGTTTGGTACTCACCACCACCACCTTCATGACCCATGCCGGGTCATCCCTCACACAACTAGGCCTCAACACAGCCAACTACTCAGGGCACTCCTTTCGCATTGGAGCCACGTTCACGGCCTCCAGTGCCAACATCCTCACTCATGTCATCAGGGAAATTGGGGCGCTGGGAGTCATCCGCTTACGCGCAATACATTCCCAATCCAACACAAGAGTTAAGAGTGGCTTTCCAAAACATGTCGGGTCAAGCTATTGATACATCAATTGGCTACAATAAACTGGTTTATTTCCATTTTTGCCCTCTTCTTTCTCAGGCCTACCTCATCCTCGGTTTCGGCACACCACAACCGACTGCACTCATTCCCTGCTTTCCCAGGGCTCTTCACTGTACTACCTAAGCCCCTTACACAAGTATTAAGGCAGATTGCCTGGATTTGTGGGAGGGGCTGAGGTCCGCCTCCAGCCTATTTAGGGCACTCCCCTTACCTGGCTCCTGCATCATTGAGGTCTGAGCTTTTGACCCTCCCACCACTCCACTCATTTACAACTCATTTCTTCCATATCTTTTCCTTGGGTAGGCCCTCTTCTTTCTCAGGCCTACCTCATCCTCGGTTTCGGCACACCACAACCGACTGCACTCATTCCCTGCTTTCTCAGGGCTCTTCACTGTACTACCGTAAGCCCCTTACACAAATAATAAAAAACGGCCATCATAGCGCCGGTGCGTTGCCCCTATGTGAGCGGGGCCATTGTTATTGCCTGTTCATACTTAGTTTTGGCTCAGAATATTAGGTCACATCGTAGGCTGCTCATGAGGCATTAGTAAGATGTAGAAACGCGTCGAGCCTGAGATATTAGCAGATGTGTGACCGTTTAGAGTAGTGAGGGCAACCTGTTATATTAAGTAGTAACATTTCATTGTGGGACTGTAGGGACGATTTACCAGCTGCGTGAATAGCAGCAAGAGTGGTGAACTGGCTGGTGTTCTTATTATTATATAAACTACAACTTGTTGTGGTAATGAAAAGCAGGAAGGGCTCAGCCCCATATGCAATGGTGCATCTATACCGGGGGAGCAGATCCTGCACTTAGTGTCCGCTGCTAATGGTAATCCCCACCAAAAATGCATACAATTGAGGATGTCCGCAGCGGACCACAAGTACCACAATAGACATCCTACATAGGATAGCAAATGTGTGGATGTGATAAACAATAAAACAAAATAACAATAACTTTTACAGAGACAGGTGCAATCTGCCATCTTACTAAACCCTCATACTGATGTAAAATTGAGAGATTAGCCAACATATCCTACTGTGGAGGACATGTCTGAGCCCGAGCACCGCGCCAAATAGCTCGGGATCTAACGCTAAACCTACCAGTGTAATATGGGCAATACCAGGAGCCAGTGGGCAAATTACAGGAGCGCCAATTTTTTGTTCATATATAGAATTGTTTGGAGGTGTAAAAACTCCTAGTCTGAATGTGCCTTTATTTCCATCCACAGGCAACATTCTGGTGCACATGTGAGGCCTGGGCTATATGGTGGAGCTCAGAGCTCTCTGCCTCTTCCCATTGTAAGCATGGCTGCATGCTGGAGGTAACTGGGAGTTTGCTGTGAGTCAGACCTTGCACTCCTGTAATTCGCCCACTGGCTCCTGGTATTGCCCATATGGCACAGGTAGGTTTAGCGTTAGGTCCCGAGCTACTTGAGAAAACTTGGCGCGGTGCTCGGGCTCAGACATGTCCTCCACAGTAGGATATGTTGGAAAATCTCTCAATTTTACATCAGTATGAGGGTTTAGTAAGACCGCAGAGTGCACCTGTCTTTGTAAAAGTTATTGTTATTTTGTTTTATTGTTTATCACATCCACACATTTGCTATCCTGTGTAGGATGTCTATTGTGGTACTTGTGGTCCACTGCGGGCATCCTCAATTGTATGCATTTTGCTGGGGATTGCCATTAGCAGCAGCCCACAAGTGCAGGATCTTCCCCCCCCCCAGTACATTTAAATTTCCATTTAAAAAGCGCTGACAGGTAGGTACTCGCTGATGACAGCCAATTTGGATAGCACTTATCCTGGGTCACACCTGGACTCTAGCAGGCCTCACCCACTGGTGCGCCTGTACTCAAGCTAACTGGGATTTTTCTGGTCTCTTTAGGGGGTCTGAGTTCGACTGACCAGCCCCCTTTTTCCTTTTGGAATATTTGTATACCAGTCTTAACCACCATTAGCTCGTATTTGCAATCCCCCCCTCTTATTTTTGCTATGTAATGCAAGCTCCACCTATTGCTTGTTATTGCTTATGTACATCTCCCCTGATAAGTTCGCTGAATGAAACTTGACACGTCGGGAGTTTACCTTAATAGGGTGTACTAGGGATTCCGCCTGGACACAGGGAAAGGCATCTGGACGGGGACGCTCCTTGCGGGGAAAGTACCTCGTACAGACAGGTAGGGAGTTATTGCCCCTGCCCCTCTAATAGGGTGATTTAGGGTCTTTTTGCTCCCTATTCCTGTCTATGCTGAGGTCTACACGCTGGCACCGATCCGCTATGGTAACATATTAACACTGTCTACCGCTTGATATTTGCAGCACGAAAGAGACTCTATCATCCAAGTCTACAGCATTTATGGGTGAGAAGGTTCCTTTTTATGCTATATCTTTTTTGTTACCATCCAGTGTTTTTTTGTCTAGGCCTTAATGGGCTTTCTTTTGTTTGTTTGTATTAGAGGCTCTCCTTGCTAGCGCTTATCCATTTTAGAAATACATATTAAATGTTAAGTTTTACCCCTTTGTCCCCTGGGGGATCAGTACATTTTGCCTGGACTAAAGGGGCCTTACTGCAATCTTAAAATGCAGGTTAGTTGTGCACACCTCATATGGAAGTATATTTATATACGTAGATTTTTCTGGTATATAACATTCAATATTTATTATACATACTGTATATATAGAAAGTATCTTGGATGTCTATATATCGCTGCCAGTACCCAAAGTAGTCACAAAGTATATGTTGTTATACTCCTTCCATTATTTATATGTGAATATCCATGTGATTTAAATAGAATAGAAAAAAAAATAAAAAAATTAGAAAAAATATTTTGAGAGTTTTTTTCACAAAAAAAATTCCCCCCCAAAAAAAAATTCGCCAAAAAGAATTCTCAAAATATTTTTTCCATTTTTTTTTTAATTATTTTTTTTCTATTCTATTTAAATCACATGGATATTCACATATAAATAATGGAAGGAGTATAACAACGTGTACTTTGTGACTACTTTGGGTACTGGCAGCGATATATAGACATCCAAGATACATTCTATATATATGTATAATAAATATTGAATGTTATATACCTGAAAAATCTACGTATATAAATATACTTCCATATGAGGTGTGCACAACTAACCTACATTTTATAATTACCCTGTTTCTTATAGAATGGGTGTGTCTATCAGTTGGAGCACCCGTTCCATATACAATAAACAGGTGAGCCGTCACAACCCAATATACCTCCTTACTGCAATCTTATCGGTTAAAATTACACAAAAACATAACAATATTTAAAATAGGAAAGCACACATTAGAACTGAAAGAACTATTTACAAGTCTGAGCAACAAATATGGCTCTAAGGCAACTGTTTGAGTTGGTCATGGAGGTCCAACAACTCCTGCATCCCATTACGGTGCAGCTCCTCCAACTGCTGCACCTTCCGATCAAGATTCCTCTGCTGCAACCGTATCTTCTGCTGGATCTGCTCGTGGATCTCCTGCATGGCTTTCTTGTCCTCCTGCTGCAGCTATATGATTTTTCATTTTAATTTAACGAGTACTGTTAGGATTAAAAAAAATATAAAAAAATTGACCAAAATTGACCAACTCTCAACGTCACGGGTTCCCCTTTTCTTCTGCCGGACCGCAATACAGGCGGACTAGTATAACCACCACACATGAGCCGAGGCTTAATGCTGGGTAAAACAAGTCTGAGTATATTGGCACACACGCATCCAATGATACAGTGCACAGAACACCTCCCCCACAGCCTGGGAGATGATTGAGTTTCAAACTAAGCCAACCCAAAACTCACCTAGGACAGAAAAATACAGTATCGTAAAATAATCCTTTGATGTGATTTTCCTGGACAGAACAATACAGTATTGTAAACCACTTTGTTAATGTGATTTTCCTGAACAGATGCAGGTTCTTGGCATTCCAAGGGGAGGGGGGGTCTCCATTCGGGAGACAATCACCCGAAATGAAGGAAATATGAAAAAAGTGCAAACGAATCCATAGTGAAAGCGCTCACCTTCACAGTGCTCCCCCTTGTTTACAGCTTCGGCAGACATATTGGGACCCTTTCGGGTCGACTTGGGGCTCTCCGGGTAGTATCTGATATAACTTACGCTACAAACTCCGTCTGTCTGGATAGGCCATCCGCATTCCCGTTCATCTTTCCAGGCAGGTAGTGTATAGTGAAGTCATACGGTTGTAGGGCTAGACTCCACCTGAGGAGCTGGGGATTGTGGTCAGCGATGAGGGTGAATGCACGGCCATAGAGATAAGGTGTCCGTTTTTTCGGTGCCCATACGAGAGTTATGCACTCTTTTTTTATAGCTGCATAACTGACCTCCCTGGGCAATAGTTTCCAGCTCAAATAGGCTACTGGGTGCTCCTCCCTGTCCTCTCTGACCTGGCTTAACACTGCCCCAGTCTAAACATGGAAGCATCTGTATGGACGATAAAACGCTCATTAGGATCTGGGGCAGCGAGAACAGGTGCATTTACAAGAGCTTGTTTCATGGTTTGGAAGGCTGTCTCACACTCCGGGGACCACAGGACCTGTCGGGGTAAGTTTTTCTATGACAGGTCTGTCAAGGGCTTGGCCAGTGCGCTGTAGTCAGGGACAAAGCATCTATCGCAACCGGCTGTCCCTAATAAAGCAATAACTTGGGTCTTGGTACTGGGAGTGGGCCAATTGGCAACAGCCTCAATTTTAGCAGGCTCCGGTCGTTGTTTCCAACATCCTACCCTGTGTCCCAGATACTGAACTTCCGCCATACCAATGTGACACTTCTCGAGTTTCAAGGTCAAACCAGCTTCTCTGATCCTGTCCAATATGGTCCCCATGTGTTCTAAGTGGGCTTCCCATGAGTCGCTGAAGATTGCTATGTGGTCTAGGTATGCGCTTGCATAATCCTGGAGATCATCAAGGAGACGATCTACCATTCTTTGGAAGGTAGCTAGGGCATTCTTCATCCCGAACGGCATGACCCTAAATTGGTACAAGCCGAACGGGGTGATGAAGGCGGATTTCGGAACAGCATCCTCGGTTAAGGGAATTTGCCAGTAGCCCTTGCATAAGTCAATAGTAGTTAGATACATCCCTCTACTGTCCAACAGTTCGTCTACCCGGGGCATCGGGTAGGTGTCTGTAACTGTTTTATCATTAAGTCGCCAATAATCTAAGCAGAAGCGGGTCATACCATCTCGCTTCAGTACTAGCACCACCGTTGAAGCCCAAGGTCTTTCAGAAGGCTCAATGAATCCTAAAAGGAGCATTTCCTTTATTTCTTTATGCATCCCTTCCTGGACTGCCTCAGGGATGTGGTAGGGTATTTGCCTCAACGGAGCCTGGCCTGGAGTCTCTACCCTGTGGGTTGCTAGTCTAGTGTATCCGGGCTCCTGAGAGAACATGGCCTGTTTAGCTTCCAGAAGGGTGATCGCCCGTGTCCGCTCCTGCAGTCCCAGCCGTTCCCCCAAGTGCACCAATACTATGGCCCTTTTTCTCTGGTCACTCCCTAGCAGATCAGATAACGGTAAGTTATCCGTATCCTCAGAAGCTGGGGCACATACGGCCGCCACCTCTTCCTCTCTCCCTTTGTACTCCTTGAGCATGTTGATGTAAAATGTGTGCTTCACATCCTTGTTCTCACAACTGGCTACAGTCTATGTAGTGTCACATGTCTTCCCAAAAATCTGGTATGGTCCCTGCCAGACAGCCTGTCGTTTGTCATGCCAGACCGGTTTAAGCACCATAACCTTCTGTCCAATTTGAAAACTGGTCATATCATGCCCGCTGGCGCCGTTGGGCCACCTGAAGGTCCTCGCGTACCATCTGAGTCAATGCCTCCATACAGTCTCTCAACTCCAGCACATATGGTACTACCGGGTCCCTGCTGACTCTGTGGCCCCCTCCCAGTGCTCCTTAATAAATCGAGGGGCCCCCTCGCTCACGGTCCGTATAACAGCTCAAAGTCTCTGTAAGCGGCCGTGAATGTCTTCAGCATTTTCTTCAGCATTCCATCAGATTGCTCACATAGACTGTTAGTCTGGGGATGATACAGGGAACTCATCAGGGGTTTTATCCCACAGACCTTCCATAGTTGATGTGTTATGGTCACCGTGAATTGGTTACCCTGGTCAGATAGAATTTCTCAGGGAAATCCTACCCTTGAGTATACCTTAACCAGGGCATCTGCTACTGTCTCGGCTTCAATATTGGGCACCCCACTACTGCTTCGGGGAACCTAATGGCATAATACACTATGGTTAGGATATAGCGTTCTCCTGAGCGACTAGGTTGAGCCAGGGGACCTATTAAATCCACCGCTACCCGACTAAAATGTTCTTCAATGATGGGCATGGGAATCATTTTAGCTTTAGGGTGGTCCCCTCTCTTACCCACCTGTTTGCATACTTTACAAGTTTGACAATATCGTCAGACATCATTAGAGATTCCTGGCCAGAAAAAGTTTTGGGTCACCCGGTATGATGTCCGCCGAATTCCTAAATGGCCAGCTAAGGGGATGTCATGCCCAATTCTCAACAGCTCCTGCCTATACTTTTGGGGAACCACTAGCTGACATTTCTGTTTGGGCCCTGAAGCATTGGTCCTAGAATCAGCCTACACAATCTGCTACCTTACCACACATATTGCTCCCCCTCCAGTCCCCCTTGATCAGTTACAGCTTTTTCCCTGGTGGGGTCTCCCACTACCTCTTTTCCAAAATTCTCAGGGGTATTCCAAGGTAGGGGCTCTACTGTCACTTTGGATCTTACCTGGAGCTTCGGAGTTTGTGAAGGGTTTTCTGTAGCGTGTCTCTGGGCTCTGGTAGTTACAGCGTGAATCTCCTGGTTGGGTGTGGGCATAAAGGCAGACATAAGAGGACCCAAATCATTGTCGAGTATCACATTGGTGGGCAAATCCTTCATGATCCCGACCTTCACAGTTCCAAATCTCACACCCCAATCCAAATGAACCTGGGCAGTAATGATTCTATAGATGGCTCCCCTGCAACCCGAACAGCAATAGATTTGCCCGGCTGCTCATTGTCGTAGTTGAGCAGGATTATCTTCATGAAGAAACCCCAGGGGCTCTTCTCTGATTAACTCCCGGGACTGCCCTGCCGTTGGTACCTGCTGGACGATTCCATGGTTGGGGTTGTTCCAGTGGACAGTCCCTGTGTTAGTGTCCCACTTGCTTGCACCAGAAACCGCGAGGTCCAGTAGTCTGTTGAGGTCGATAGGCCTCTGCTGCAGGTCGCTGAGGTGGTTGATGGCTCCCTCTTGGTGGTTGTGCTGGGGCCTCGACCAAAAGTGGTTGAGGTTTGGAGAGAGGTCATTCGGGTGTCCGGGCCTCCATGTATTTTTCTGCCATCCTGGCCACCTCTTGCAAGGTAAGAGGGTTATGGTCACTCAACCACTCCTTTACATCTGTCTGGAGCCATGTGAAGAATTGTTCCAGTAGTACAATTGTAACAAGTGGTAGTACAATTGTAACAATTGTAACAAGTGGTATTCCGACTCAGTCTTCCTGGAATTTCAAAATTTCTTCTGGTACGCCGCTGGGTTTACTGCGTACCTGGCCAGGAGCGCCTCTTCTACTCGCTCATAGCTACTTTGGTCCTTATTAGGGATGGCTCTGAAGGCATCAGCTGCTTTGCCAGACAGTTTTCCAGCCAAAATTGGGACCCATTCCCCCTCTGCTACCTTGTGCAGGGCACATTGTTACTCGAAATCAGCCAAATACCCATCAATTTCGTTTGTATGCTCCTCAAATGCTTTAAACACGCTGTTTGTGGTTAACACGGGAACTATTCTGTACCATCGCTGTAGTTCTCTATGCCTCCACTAGATCGATTTGTAATTCGCTTCGTTTATTTGCATTTTTATTCACACTATCAATGATGCGAAAGAGAATCTCAGGCGAAGGGTTTGGCCCGAACAGCGCTAGCCGTTCCCTTATTTCTCTGTCCACTTCGCTTTCCTCCGTACGGACAGCCGGGGTTACCACGACCAAGTGCTCCCTGTCCAGCTCCATTAGCTCGCTGATGATGAAACGCTTGGCTTTATTGCTGGCACTGCCCCCACGTACTTTCTGTATTTCTTTCAAAGTGTTGCACTTAAGTTGGGTGTAGCAGCCTTCCAGGCATGCTGCTCTGGTTCCAGCCTAGAATTATGGATCCATAGAAAAGAGAAAATCTCACTGCTGCCACCAAATGAGATGGTCTGACCAACTCTCAACATCACGGGTTCCCCTTTTCTTCTTCCGGACCACAATTACACCATACAGGCAGACTAGTATAACCCCCACACATGAGCCGAGACTGAATGCTGGGTAAAACAAGTCTGAGTTTTTTTGGCACACATGCATCTAATGATACAGTGCACAGAACACCTCCTCCACAGCCTGGGAGATGATTGAGTTTCAAACTGAGCCAACCCCCAACTTACCCTGGACAGAACAATACAGTATCATAAAACACTCCTTTGATGTGATTGTCCTGGACAGAACAATACAGTATTGTAATCCACTCCGTTGATATGATTTTCTTGAACAGAACAATACCGTATTGTAAAACACTTCGTTGATGTGATTTTCCTGAATAGATGCAGGTTCTTGGCATTCCAGGGGGTGGGTGTCTCCAAAAAATGAGCCCCTACATAAGAAAATCTCTCAAAAAATAAAAAAACTATAGCTCTTAGAACATGGAGACACTAAAACATCATTTTTTTGGTTTCAAAAATGCTATTATTGTGTTAAAGTGAAACAAATAAAAAAAAGCATACATATTAGGTATTGCCGCGTCCATAAAAAACAGCTCTATAAAAATATCACATGAGCTAACCCCTCAGGTGAACACCGTGAAAAAAAATAAAAAAAATGTCAAAACAAGCAATTTTTGTCACCTTGCATCACAAAAGGTGCAACACCAAGTGATCAAAAACGCGTATGTCCCACAAAATGGTACCAATAAAACCGTCACCTCATCCCGCAAAAAATGAGCCCCTACATACGAAAATCTCTCAAAAAATAAAAAAACTATAGCTCTCAGAACATGGAGACATTAAAACATAATTTTTTTGTTTCAAAAATGCTATTATTGTGTAAAACTTTAATAAATGAGAAAAAGTATACATATTAGGTATCGCCACGTCCGTAACAATCTGCTCTATAAAAATGTCACTTGACTGAACCCCTCAGGTGAACGCTGTAAAAATAAATAAATAGAAACTGTGCTAAAACAACCAATTTTTTGGTCACCTTGCCCCATAAAGTGTTATAATGAATGATCAAAAAATCATATGTACCCAGAAATAGTACTAATAAAACTGGCACCTTATCCCTTAGTTTCCAAAATGGGGTCACTTCTTGGGAGTTTCTACTGTAAGGGTGCATCAGGGGGCTTCAAATGGGACATGGCATCTAAAAACCATGTGGAGTTCCTTTTCTTCTGCGCCCTGCCGTGTGCCCATACAGCAGTTTATGACCACATGTGGGGTGTTTCTGTAAACCGCAGAATCTGGGTAATAAATATTGAGTTTTGTTTGGCTGTTAACTATCGGTGTGTTAAAGAAAAAAATTGATTAAAATGGAAAATCTGCCAAAAAAGTGAAATTTAAAAATTTGATCTCCATTTTCCTTTAATTCTTGTGGAACGCCTAAAGGGTTAACAAAGTTTGTAAAATCGGTTTTGAATACCTTGAGGGGTGTAGTTTCTACAATGGGGTCATTTATGGGGGTATCCACTATGTAGGCCCCACAAAGTGACTTCAGACCTGAACTGGTCCTTAAAAAGTGGGTTTTGGCAATTTTCTTAAAAATTTGAAGAATTGCTTCTAAACTTCTAAGCCTTCTAACGTCCTAAAAAAATAAAATTACATTTCCAAAATGATGCCAACATAAAGTAGACATATGGGGAATGTTAAGTAATAAATATTTTATGAGTTATCACTTTCTGTTTTAAAAGCAGAGAAATTGAAATTTAGAAAATTGCGAATTTTTCAAATGTTTGGGTAAATTTGGGATTTTTTCATAAATAAAGGTGAAATATTTTGACTCAAATTTATGACTATCATGAAGTACAATGTGTCACGAGAAAACAATCTCTGAATGACTTGGATAAATAAAGGCGTTCCAAAGTTATTACCACATAAAGTGAGATATGTCAGTTTTGCAAAATTTGGCCTGGTCAGGAAGGGGGCTAATGGCCCAGATGGCAGGTGGTTAAAGCACTGCTGATTTACATCTCAATTCGTTAGTTAATGATATTTATGCTGATTATATAGTTGGTTAGTTAGTGATAGTTCAGTAGAGTATAATGTTATTTAGTTGGTTAGTTAATGGTTTTTATGTAGATTACAGAGTTAGTGTCCAGTGTTATTGTTTTCTATTACTGTAGTGTGTGTTGTCCCTTCATTGTTGGCCCTTTTAATGTTTTTGTACATGTTATGTATACAGAATTATATTGCTGTGTTCACATACTTACCCTCCTGGCGGGGGCTGCAGACATCCTCCTCATCAGGAGCTGGGGGAGAATCTGGCTGCTGGGAGGGTCCGGCATCTTCTGCCTCCACCTCCACCATTTCACCCACATCAGGTAGGGGTGGCGCATCTGCATGCTGAGAGGGTCCAGCCTGCTTTTCCTCTTCCTCCTCGGAGACCACTACAACCTCCAGATCCTCAGTTGAAGTCCTGCGGCGGACGGAGGGAACACCTGTAATCACACAATGTTCAGAATTTAGATAAACAACTCAGAACTAATAACAAATGCAAATTAAGTGGGGGATGTATCTAATGTAATGATAGACAGGGCCTTTTACTGGAATACAGAATGATGATTGCAGTTTATGTATATATATATATATATATATATATATATATACACGCACATATATATATATATATATATATATATATATATTTGTGTGTGTGAAACGTACGAAATCAGCCAGTTACATCATACTTCTCTACTTTGCTTTGTTTATAAATATATATATACACTCACGGCGAGGTAGAGATGTATGATGTAACCGGCTGATTTGCTACGTGTCATACCAGGTACTAAGTACTAAGTAATCATTTGTAATGAGGTTAAATACTTATTTGCATAACTGTATCTATACATTACAGAGTGTTGACGAGAGATACAAAAGAAATGTAAGCATTGTACCTGGGTCACGGATCTCAGTGATCCAATCAGAGTGCCTCCTCTTAAGATCTGACCAGTGTTTTATTACGGCCAGCGTAGTGTGCCTCCCCTTACACTTCTTCCTGCTTCTCTTCCAGGACCCAGGTCCTGTGATATCCCCGCTCCAAAATGCGCTGCAGGATAAAAATTCAAGCATATAATAAAAAAAAATTAACTACAAGTATTGAAAATAATGTCCTCAACAACACAGCAAAAAGTATTTAAGTCTTTGAAGGGGAAATATTAAATTTACTGTTACCGTTATAAGATCGGATTACATTGCAATTGTCTGTGTGTGGGGTCTGAGCAATCGGATATTGGCCAGCTGAGCAGAGATGTACCTGTCTAAAAGTTTTGAGAATGACACAAATATTAGTTTTCACAAAGTTTGCTGCTAAACTGCTTTTAGATCTTTGTTTCAGTTGTTTCTGTGATGTAGTGAAATATAATTACACACACTTCATACGTTTCAAAGGCTTTTATCGACAATTACATGACATTTATGCAAAGAGTCAGTATTTGCAGTGTTGGCCCTTCTTTTTCAGGACCTCTGCAATTCGACTGGGCATGCTCTCAATCAACTTCTGGGCCAATTCCTGACTGATAGCAACCCATTCTTTCATAATCACTTCTTGGAGTTTGTCAGAATTAGTGGGTTTTTGTTTGTCCACCCGCCTCTTGAGGATTGAGAAGTTCTCAATGGGATTAAGATCTGGGGAGTTTCCAGGCCATGGACCCAAAATGTCAACGTTTTGGTCCCCGAGCCACTTGGTTATCACTTTTGCCTTATGGCACGGTGCTCCATCGTGCTGGAAAATGCATTGTTCTTCACCAAACTGTTGTTGGATTGTTGGAAGAAGTTGCTGTTGGAGGGTGTTTTGGTACCATTCTTTATTCATGGCTGTGTTTTTGGGCAAAATTGTGAGTGAGCCCACTCCCTTGAATGAGAAGCAACCCCACACATGAATGGTCTCAGGATGCTTTACTGTTGGCATGACACAGGACTGATCGTAGCTCTCACCTTTTCTTCTCCGGACAAGCCTTTTTCCAGATGCCCCAAACAATCGGAAAGAGGCTTCATCGGAGAATATGACTTTGCCCCAGTCCTCAGCAGTCCATTCACCATACTTTCTGCAGAAGATCAATCTGTCCCTGATTTTTTTTTTGACGAGAAGTGGCTTCTTTGCTGGCCTTCTTGACACCAGGCCATCTTCCAAAAGTCTTCGCCTTACTGTGCGTGCAGATGCGCTCACACCTGCCTGCTGCCATTCCTGAGCAAGCTCTGCACTGGTGGCACTCCGATCCCACAGCTGAATCCTCTTTAGCAGACGATCCTGGCGCTTGCTGGACTTTCTTGGACGCCCTGAAGCCTTCTTAACAAGAATTGAACCTCTTTCCTTGAAGTTCTTGATGATCCTATAAATTGTTGATTGAGGTGCAATCTTAGTAGCAACAATATCCTTGCCTGTGAAGCCATTTTTATGCAACGCAATGATGGCTGCACGCGTTTCTTTGCAGGTCCCCATGGTTAACAATGGAAGAACAATGATTTCAAGCATCACCCTCCTTTTTAACATGTCAAGTCTGCCATTTTAACCCAATCAGCCTGACATAATGATCTCCAGCCTTGTGCTCGTCAACATTCTCACCTGAGTTAACAAGACGGTGACTGAAATGATCTCAGCAGGTCCTTTAATGACAGCAATGAAATGCAGTGGAAAGGTTTTTTTTAGGATTTAAGTAAATTTTCATGGCAAAGAAGGACTATGAAATTCATCTGATTACTCTTCATAACATTCTGGAGTATATGCAAATTGCTATTATAAAAACTTAAGCAGCAACTTTTTCAATTTCCAATATTTATGTAATTCTCAAAACTTTTGGCCACGACTGTACATGCTACAGATGTAGTGGTGTGATGTCACAGCAATACTTAGTGCACCAAACAGTAATATCTACTCAGACCTGATAAAATGTGAAGTTGTATGTATTGAACATAAATATGCGCATTATTCGCAATCGCAAATATATTAATACACCCTATCTGCATATAAAGCTATTGTTCTGCCATGCATGCAAAATGTAATCAAAAACAGTGATGTAATGTAAAATTACTTACAGTGATCAGGAGTTCTTTCTCACATTCGCGAAAGTTGCTGCCAACCATTTTCTCCAGTCTCACAAAACCTAGCATAGTTTGAAAAATTTAGCAAAACTAGGCCACACCTGTATTGCGCATGCACAATACGCGATTATTACATTGCTGATTTTCACAATCAAGAAAATAATTTGCAAATTTATGGCTAATATTTGCCAAAAAAATTGCAAAATATCACGAATTCGAACATTGTCCCTGCCACTCATCACTAGTTAATATAAACACATTTATTTACAAAAAAATTTAATTCATAAAAATACACATAAAACACACCGTACTGATAACAGATCAAATCTCTTATCTAGTAACTTGTAGAATATTAAATCAATACACAGTTGATATTTGTAGTGTCCTTAATCAAAAACCAATCTTCATTTCTTTTGAAATCAGAGAACGATGATGTGGTCTCCTGGGTAGATCTTCCCTCCCCCTAAATTCTTCAGGATTCCAACTTGCATTTCCACCTCTGAAAAAAGAAAGAAAAAAGAGATAATAATTAAGAAAATAATAATAAATATAGCACCAAATAATATTGGATATAGTGTCATCTGAAATATGAGGTTTTTGTCATCACAATTCACATAAATGGAATATAAAAAATTATATAATTGATATAAACATATACCATATATGTAAAGATAGCAATATTCACAAAAAACGCACAAAAAACGTAGGTGAATTTTTTTTTTGGGGGGGTTTGTGTTCTTGTCCTTCATTTTTTATTAGAAAACCCATTTTAATTTAATTTTAATTAAATTTATATGTTATTGGATTTTATTCGATGTCGCTCATTTATGTACTTTCAACATGGATATTTAGCTATAAATGCCTATAGAAAGAAACCCTATGCGATATGTTTAGATTTGGTATTATCCTATTGGAGTAATCCAGTTCTTGTCTTCCCTCTATGCGACAATTGTCTGCATCTCCGCCTTCAATCAGTAAAATTTCCTTTAAAAGGAGTTAGAAAAATGTCCGCTGCCTTCCACTGAAGAAGGAACCAGCATCTCCGAAATGTGTTTGCTGTGATTCTCTATGAGCAGCGAACAATAAGAAAGGCCAAAGACTAATCGTATTCATATATTCCTAAATATGATATTCGCCTATTTCAACAGTGCAACAACAAGCCATATTGCTCCTCTCCAGTCAAGTGTTCCGTGCCCGGCTGTACTCTGGATACCTCTTGGTGAATCAAAGTACCAACTCCCGATCACGTGGGACGTGGTCTATACCCGGTGGTCAGGGCCAAGCTACTCTAGCCTGGACGCAAACACATTGTGTGATCCCAAGGAGTGGTAACTAGTGATGATCGAGCACCAAAGTATTCTGGTGTTCGGCCCAAACACATTGCTCTATTCGTGTGCTCGGCTGAGCACCTGAGTATAATGGAAGTCAATGGGAGACTTTCAGGCAACCCCTGCTCTGAAGAGGGGAGGGTTCCTGGTCCATTGGAAAAAGTCAGAAAGTGACAGAAACACCACAGAAATGGATCGGGAACAGCATGGGGACGATGTTTGGCTGGATCTTTGACTCCCAGGTCGCTGCTGGGAACCATGTTGTCCGAGTTGTGCACCACTTTTACAGACTGACAAAAATACGCACAAAAACCCCAAAAATAAAATTTTACAGGAAAAACTGTTAGGAAACATTCTTTCCTGTATATTCAATTGTATATAAAGCTCAAGTGCTGCA
Organism: Bufo bufo; assembly: GCF_905171765.1. Taxonomy (NCBI): domain Eukaryota; kingdom Metazoa; phylum Chordata; class Amphibia; order Anura; family Bufonidae; genus Bufo; species Bufo bufo. The sequence goes on along the minus strand of NC_053392.1, from coordinate 25,341,409 downwards.
AAAAATTACAAGCAAGAGGCACTCCGAAACAGCCTGTATATCACATAAAGGAGGGCATCATACACACCCTTGAAAAATTATGACTGATGGCCTGCTGGTGACCCTCAAAAACATTTGTAGCAAGGGCCTGCTAATCGGACCATCTAAAACCTTAGGGGCGAGGGCATGCTGCCGCATTGGTGACTCTAGATAACTTCTGGGCGATTGCACGTCCCTGTGATGGCGACGATCCATTTGGATGCCTGCCCTATAAACTTTCGATGTTCTTTTCTGCGCCTACCATGGTGATCACGGGTATTGGGGAATCAGGGTTTGATGCCGGAGAGGGAGCTTGAAGAAGGGATACCACATCCAAGGGAGGTCAATGGCTGAAATATGATTGGCCATTGTTGCCTTGCCCCTTTTTTTTCCTAATTGTGAACCACCCAGAGAGGGTGGGACAAGTTATTAAAGCTCAAGCATTTAAGGAAGGCAGCAGGCGCGCGGCAATTACCCACTCCCGACTCGGGAGGTAGTGACAATAAATAACAATACAGCACTTCTAAGCGGCCTTGTTATTGGAATGAGTACACTTTCCGTTAACGAGGATCTCTTGGAGGGCAAGTCAGGTGCCAGCAGCCAACTTTCTCCCGGCCTCCACAATGTACACCCAGTGTGCCATCATGGTGAGGATTGTGTTGACCAGACTCTTGGCTACTGAGACTGGACTTGTAGGTAAAGACCTGCTGCCGCTTCGTTGACTCTAGATAATTTCTAGGCGATCACACGTCCCCGTGATGGTGACGTCTGCCCTATCAACTTTGGAGCAATTTTTCAACAAGAACCTTCTGGTATAGCACCATTTTGCTTGTCCTCTCCACCAGAGGAATGAGAAATGAGAAGTTCTCTTTGTAGCGGGGGTTGAGAAGGGTAAACAATCAGTAATCCGTGTTGTCTAAAATGCTTATATTGCGTGAGTCGCGGGAAAGGCAGCTTAACATGAAGTCAGCCATGTGTGCCAGAGTACCAACAGGCAAGACTTCGCTGTCGTCATCAGAAAGTGAGCTGAAACCTGTAAAAGATTGTAGGTGAGGGCCTGCAGGTAAGCTGTCCCTGTAAAATATTATATGCGAGGGCCTGCAGGTGAGCCGAATCTGTAAAATATTATATGCGAGGGCCTGCAGTTGAGCTGACCCTGTAAAAGATTTTAGGTGAGGGCCTGCAGGTGACCTGACCCTGTAAAATATTATATGCGAAGGTCTGCAGTTGAGATGACCCTGTAAAACATTATATGCGAGGGCCTGCAGTTGAGCTGACCCTGTAAAACATTATATGCGAAGGCCTGCTGCTGAGCTGACCCTGTAAAACATTATATGCGAGGGCCTGCAGGTGAACTGACCCTGTAAAACATTACATGCGAGTGCCTGCTAATGAGCTGACCCTCTAAAAGATTAGGGGCGAGGACATGCTGGTAAGCTGACCCTCTAAAACATTACATGCGAGTGCCTGCTAATGAGCTGAAGCTCTAAAACATTATATGCGAGGGCCTGCAGTTGAGCTGACCCTGTAAAACATTATATGCAAGGGACTGCTGCTGAGCTGACCCTCTAAAACATTAGGGGTAAGGGCCTGCTGGTGAGCTGACACTCTAAAACAATATATGTGAGTGCCTGCTGGTGAGCTGACGCTCTAAAACGTTATATGCGAGTGCATGCTGTTCAGCTGATCCTATAAAAAAATTAGAAAGGAGGGAATATATACAATCGTAGAGTTCCTACGCGTGCTCACGTCACACAACAGTCGGTGAACTGGTAGCCGCAAGCACTGCTGCAGCGTTGACAGATCGGCTGAAGTTGTGGATGACTTGCGGAAATGGGCACACAAGCGGCGCGCCTTTACTAGTAGCTCTACCAAATTGGGGTAGGTTTTGATAAGTCGCTGAACCACTAAGTTTAAGAAGTGGGCTAGGCATGGGATGTGTGTCAGGTTGCCGAGCTCCAAAGCCGCCACCAAGTTACGGCCATTGTCAGACACAATCATGCCTGGTTTTAGGTTGAGTGGCGAGAGCCACAGCTCAGTCTGGTCCCTTATACCCTGCAACAGCTCTGCGGCGGTGTGCTGTTTGTCCCCTAAACAGATCAACCCAAGATAATCGCCCAAAAACTGAAAAAACTATGGCTCTTAGACTATGGAAACACTAAAAAAAGAAAAGAAATCATTGTGTAAAACTTACATAATAAAAAAAAAAAAGTATACATATTAGGTATCGCCGCGTCCGAGACAACCTGGTCTATAAAAATACCATATGATCTAACCTGTCAGATGAAAGTTGTAAATAACAAAAAATAAAAACGGTGCCAAAACAGCTATTTCTTGTTACCTTGCCTCAAAAAAAGTGTATTATAGAGCAACCAAAAATCATATGTACCCTAAACTAGTATCAACAAAACTGCCACCCTATCCCGTAGTTTCTAAAATGAGGTCACTTTTTTGGAGTTTCTATTCTAGGGATGCATCAGGAGGGCTTCAAATGGGACATGGTGTCAAAAAACCAGTTCAGCAAAATCTGCCTTCCAAAAACCGTATTGCATTCCTTTCCTTCTGCGCCCTGCCGTGTGCCCGTACAGCAGTTTACGACCACATATGGGGTGTTTCTGTAAACTAAAGAATCAGGGCCATAAATAATGAGTTTTGTTTGGCTGTTAACCCTTGTTTTGTAACTGGAGAAAAATATAAAATGGAAAATCTGCCAAAAAAGTGAAATTCTAAAATTGTATTTCTATTTTACATTAATTCATGTGGCACACCTAAAGGGTTAACAAAGTTTGTAAAATCAGTTTTGAATACTGTGAGGGGTGTAGTTTCTAAAATGTGGTAATTTTTGGGTGGTTTCTATTATGTAAGCCTCACAAAGTGACTTCAGACCTGAACTGGTCCTTAAAAAGTTGGTTTTTGAAAATTTCTGAGAAATTTCAAGATTTGTTTCTAAACTTCTAAGCCTTGTAACGTTTCCCAAAAATAAAATGTAATTCCCAAAATGATCCTAACATGAAGTAGACATATGGGGAATGTAAAGTAATAACTATTTCTGTAGGTATTACTATGTATTATAGAGAAGTAGAGAAATTGCAACTTGGAAATTTGCAAATTTTTAAAAAAATTTGGCAAGTTTTGTATTTTTTTAATAAATAAAATGATTTTTTGACTCCTTTTTACCAGTGTCATGAAGTACAATATGTGACGAAAAAACAATCTCAGAATGGCCTGGATGAGTCAAAGCTTTTTAAAGTTATCACTACATAAAGTGACACTGGTCAGATTTGCAAAAAAATTGCCTGCTCCTTAAGGGGAAAATGAGCCCGGTCCCTAAGGGGTTAAACCTTTGGGGTCTTTGAAAAGCTTTTGGCAGTAAAAACATCACATTTCTCTCCCTGCAGTATCTATCCCTTCCTCAGCATGGATGTCATTGAGACTGATCTATTTAGCGCAGGTAAAAATATATTGCTACTCTAAAACACCCACACAGTAGTCCTTAACCACTTGCTGTCACGGTAATGCCGATAGGCGTCCGGACGGCAGCGCTCTCAGGTCTCAGTGATGCCTATTGGCGTCATCTCGTGAGACCTGAGATTTCCTGTGAACAGGATTGCGCAGTATTCAAGTTTAACTACAGCCTGCTGGCAGCGATCATTGGCTGGCAGGCTGTAGATTTTTAAAAGAACCAATCAAATAGGTATATCAGACGCTATTTTGTAAATAGCGTCTGATATACCTGCTAACTGGTCCTCTGGTGGTCCCTTTTGCTTGGATCGACTACCAGAGGACACAAGCAGCTCTGTAAGTAGCACCAAGTACCACACACACATTACACCCCTCCCTGTCACTTATTAACCCCTTATTAACCCCTGAACACCCCGTATAGACTCCCTGATCACCCCTCTGTCACCCCCTGTCATTGATCACCCCCCTGTAAGGGTCCCTTGTCACCGCCAGTTAGTTAGCTACTTTCTAGGTAGTTAGCGCCCAGCCCACCGCACCGCAGTCACTGATTAGTCGCTGATTAGCGTCATCACTGTCGCTAATCAGCACTAGTACTATATAGTATCTGTAAGTGATCAAGACTGATCGCAATCATATCTATATCAAAAAACGCAGTGTTCGCTCGATCAGGCCTGATCTTGTGCCCACACTTGCGTTCAGTCCGCCCGACCGCAGTGACAGCATTTTTTTTTTTATGATCACTGCAAAAACACCATAAAATCGCTGCGGCGCTATAAAGATCACTTTTGAGCTTTTTGGATCTTTATTAGCGATCGCAGCTTTACTTCGCAAGCACTCCTTTTACTAGGCAGGTGTGCTCTTTTTCCTGGGTAGTCTCAGAGGAATACCCCCTAAATTTAGTTAGCCCAAAATGTCAAAAAAGGGGTATTCTGCTGAAGAGGCCTACAGAATTCTGGTCCTGATGGATGAAAGCGATGGGACCGCCTCACCCGCTGAATCCAGTGGTTCAGAATATGAACCTGTAGACAGCAGTGGCACTCTAACCACTAGTGAAGATGACGAGGTTGAGGTCCCTGTTATGGTCAGGCGTACCCGACCCCATGTCGGTGTTCTGCATACCCCGCGTGATGAGCCTCATTTGCAGCAGAGTGGTGCTAGCGCTGATCTTTTTTGAGGGGTATGGTGAGCTCATGTAAAAAAAAAAATTTTGTCACAAGTTAGTGGAATATGAGACTTTGTAATAAAAAAAAAAAAAAAAAAACATTTCCGCTAACTTGTGCCAAAAAAAAAATAATCTTATATGAACTCGCCATGCCCCTCACGGAATACCTTGGGGTGTCTTCTTTCCAAAATGGGTATATGTAAAAATACACCCCAAAACACATTGCCCTACTTCTTCTGAGTACGGCGATACCACATGTGTGACACTTTTTTGCAGCCTAGGTGGGCAAAGGTGCCCAAATTCCAATGAGTACCTTTAGGATTTCACAGGGCATTTTTACGCATTTGAATTAAAAACTACTTCTCACGCTTTAGGGCCCCTAAAATGCCAGGGTGCCAGGGCAGTATAAATACCCCACAAGTGACCCCATTTTGGAAAGAAGACACCCCAAGGTATTCTGAGTACAGCGAATGTCCAACGAGTGTCCAACGGCCGAATGTCCAACGAGTACCTTTAGGCTTTACAGGGTTGCTCACAATTTAGCCCCGCCCAGAATGCCAGAACAGTAAACATACCCCACAAATGACCCCATTTCGGAAAGTAGACACCCCAAGGTATTCATTATTTTTTTTTGCCAGAAGTTAGCAGAAAAGGAAACTTTATTATTTATTTATTTTTCCTCAGAAAGTGTCATTTTCTGCTAACTTGTGAAAAATAATTAAATCATACATCAACTCACCATGCCCCTCTGCGAATACTTTGGGGTGTCTTCTTTCTAAAATGGGGTCATTTGGGGGGTATTTATACTATCCTGGCATTCTAGCACCTCAAGAAACATGACAGGTGCTCAGAAAGTCAGAGCTGCTTCAGAATGCGGAAATTCACATTTTTGTACCATAGTTTGTAAACGCTATAACTTTTGCGCAAACCAATAAATATACAGTACAGACCAAAAGTTTGGACACACCTTCTCATTCAAAGAGTTTTCTTTATTTTCATGACTATGAAGGCATCAAAACTATGAATTAACACATGTGGAATTATATACATAACAAACAAGTGTGAAACAACTGAAAATATGTCATATTCTAGGTTCTTCAAAGTAGCCACCTTTTGCTTTGATTACTGCTTTGCACACTCTTGGCATTCTCTTGATGAGCTTCAAGAGGTAGTCCCCTGAAATGGTCTTCCATCAGTCTTGAAGGAGTTCCCAGAGATGCTTAGCACTTGTTGGCCCTTTTGCCTTCACTCTGCGGTCCAGCTCAACCCAAACTATCTCGATTGGGTTCAGGTCCGGTGACTGTGGAGGCCAGGTCATCTGGCGCAGCACCCCATCACTCTCCTTCATGGTCAAATAGCCCTTACTTTCAAAGTTTTCCCAATTTTTTGGCTGACTGACTGACCTTCATTTCTTAAAGTAATGATGGCCACTCGTTTTTCTTTACTTAGCTGCTTTTTTCTTGCCATAATACAAATTCTAACAGTCTATTCAGTAGGACTATCAGCTGTGTATCCACCTGACTTCTCCTCAACGCAACTGATGGTCCCAACCCCATTTATAAGGCAAGAAATCCCACTTATTAAACCTGACAGGGCACACCTGTGAAGTGAAAACCATTTCAGGGGACTACCTCTTGAAGCTCATCAAGAGAATGCCAAGAGTGTGCAAAGCAGTAATCAAAGCAAAAGGTGGCTACTTTGAAGAACCTAGAATATGACATATTTTCAGTTGTTTCACACTTGTTTGTTATGTATATAATTCCACATGTGTTAATTCATAGTTTTGATGCCTTCAGTGTGAATCTACAATTTTCATAGTCATGAAAATAAAGAAAACTCTTTGAATGAGAAGGTGTGTCCAAACTTTTGGTCTGTACTGTACACTTATTGGATTTTTTTTTCTTTATCAAAGACATGTAGCACAATAAATTCTGACACAAAATGTAATTATATTTGAACAATTTTACCAGAAAAAGTTAAAAATACCCTTTTTTGGAGAAAATTGCGGTCTTTTTTGATTAATATCAGAAAAACAAAAAATTTCAGCAGCAGTCAAATACCACCAAAAGAAAACTATATTTGTAAGAAGAAAAGGAGGTAAAATTAATTTGGGTGCCAAGTTGCATGACCGAGCAATAAACCGTTAAAGTTGTGAAGTGCCGATTTGTAAAAAAGGGCCTGGTCACTAGGGGAATATAAACCTGTGGTCCTTAAGTGGTTAAAAGGACTTTTGGGTCTTTGAAAAGCTTTCTGCGAATAATAACTGAGAATTTCGCTCCCTACACTGCCTTTCCCTTCCTACCCTCTGCTTTTCCTGACTATGACTATATTGCACCCGATGACGCGTTCCGGACAGCCAATCACTGTAATGCCAGCAGCCAACATGGCAGTACTTACCTGCACGTTTATTGGCGGCTTAGCAGCCGCGAAATGTGCGGGAAGGAGACTCGAGCATGGCGCTTGAGCACCTGCGGTAATCAGCCAAGTACCGCCATGTGCCGAGCATAGTGACGCTCGAGCCGAACAGGTATTCTGCCGAGCATGCTCGCTGATCACTATTGGTAACGTAACCATTATCATTACTACGTGTTGCCATACACACTATGAATTGTTACTATTGCCACTCAACCAATATCGAGGTGATTTAAAAGAGACTGTAATTTCTCTATACAGCGGTCTCCTATATACAGGTCTCTATCAATACCATATGGAGTATCAAGTTGCAATCATGTTACAACTTTATTATTGACGCTGCTCTATTATAAATATATCAGTGATTCATGTATACTTGCTGTGGCCACACACTGAATATGTATTAATACATATGAATCTTGCAGTCTGCATTTAACAGCCAAATATATGAGCAACAGCGGAACGCTTCAATTCAGATCAGCATTATCAGAGACTGACCCATTGTCTGTTATCTGAGAACTGAATCTACAGGGTGGGCCATTTATATGGATACACCTTAATAAAATGGGAATGGTTGGTGATATTAACTTCCTGTTTGTGGCACATTAGTATATGTGAGGGGGGAAACTTTTCAAGATGGGTGGTGACCATGGCGGCCATTTTGAAGTTGGCCATTTTGAATCCAACTTTTGTTTTTTCAATAGGAAGAGGGTCATGTGACACATCAAACTTATTGGGAATTTCACAAGAAAAACAATGGTGTGCTTGGTTTTAACGTAACTTTATTCTTTCATTAGTTATTTACAAGTTTCTGACCACTTATAAAATGTGTTCAATGTGCTGCCCATTGTGTTGGATTGTCAATGCAACCCTCTTCTCCCACTCTTCACACACTGATAGCAACACCGCAGGAGAAATGCTAGCACAGGCTTCCAGTATCCATAGTTTCAGGTGCTGCACATCTTGTATCTTCACAGCATAGACAATTGCCTTCAGATGACCCCAAAGATAAAAGTCTAAGGGGGTCACTGGATATGCGAAATTGCTACATGATGATGTGTTTCCCTCTTTATGCACTGAAGCTGGCACGTTCCCTGAGTTTTTCCAGCAAGATGGTGCACCCACCACCACATTATGGGCGTCAGGTCTGAGCATTCCTAGATGAACAATTTCCTGGAAAGTGGATTGGTCGTCGTGGGCCAGTTGAATGGCCCCCAAGGTCTTCCGATCTGACGCCCTTAGACTTTTATCTTTGGGGTCATCTGAAGGCAATTATCTATGCTGTGAAGATACGAGACGTGCAGCACCTGAAACTACGGATACTGGAAGCCTGTGCTAGCATTTCTCCTGCGGTGTTGCTATCAGTGTGTGAAGAGTGGGAGAAGAGGGTTGCATTGACAATCCAACACAATGGGCAGCACATTGAACACATTTTATAAGTGGTCAGAAACTTGTAAATAACTTATGAAAGAATAAAGTTACGTTAAAACCAAGCACACCATTGTTTTTCTTGTGAAATTCCCAATAAGTTTGATGTGTCACATGACCCTCTTCCTATTGAAAAAACAAAAGTTGGATTCAAAATGGCCAACTTCAAAATGGCCGCTATGGTCACCACCCATCTAGAAAAGTTTCCCCCCTCACATATACTAATGTGCCACAAACAGGAAGTTAATATCACCAACCATTCCCATTTTATTAAGGTGTATCCATATAAATGGCCCACCCTGTACACTCAGCATTGGGTCCAGCTGATCCTATATACATGCACGAAACTGAATTAGACGACATTTTATTTTTTTTGCATCAATTTTTATTTTATTCTTTATTTTTTATATGAATCAGCTATAGAAATGTGTATTATTGCAGAGAACCTGTAATTGACAATATCAACAATTAAGATATTATACTTACCAATTTTCAGTATCTTTTTCCGCTTCTTTCAACCTATAACAGATGGTTATCATCGTTCTCTGAACAAACCATTTCAAAAGAAATGATTATTGGTTTTTGATTAAGGGCACTACAAATATCAACTGCGTATTGATTTAATATTCTACAAGTTACTACATAAGAGATTTGATCCGTTATCAATACGGTGTGTTTTATGTGTATTTTTATGAATTTAAATTTTTAGTCAATAAATGTGTTTATATTACCATAAATTAGAGCACTCTGTGTGACACCAGACACTTGAGTGCCCTCCAACTTCTATTCTATTTTTGGTTTGCCACTAATAAAAAAACAAAAATGGCCTTAGAACAGATAACTGCACCAATGACCGGCAAATATATATTTTCTTTTTACGGTAGTACATGCCACAAAAAGCTTTAAAACATATACGGTAACAGCGCCGCTGACTGGAAAATATATATTTGGTTTGCCACTAATACACGGCAAAAACAGATAATTGCACCGCTAACAGCAAAAACTGATCGGGGGGGGGGCCTCTACACTCACGTTCCTCTGCCATGGCTGCTGTGGCAGGGTGGGGGGTAGGAGCAGTTGCAGCGTACTCAAGTTGTGTTTAGAAATGTTCCTGGGTGTTGTAGTGCAATAGACACTAACCTGAGACGGCTGACTCTCTGCAAGGGCAGGTGATGATAGGAAATGTTCGTGACGCCAGTGCCAATTAAACGGTGGCACGCCGTTTGCTGATAGCAGGAATAACTGAGAAACCACGTGATGTTAAAGCAGAACTCAAACTTTAGTAGTCATCATATATAGGGACATTAACGGAAACGCAGTTCCTTTGCAGACAGTTGATTTTCAATACAGTTGATGCAGGCAATATATGTGTAGCAAGGTGACTTCAGAGTGTTAAACACAGGACTTACAGTACAGGCAGCTTGCACTCTATTCCTGACTGATCCTGGAACATAGAAACTCTTCTCCAAGGCCCAATGCACTAGCTCTGGCGTATATCCTTGGTTTTATCTTTATAAAGTACCTCCTCTGTTGTCTTGAGTACCTCTTGCTTTCCTGGATTTGCCTCTGTCTCTTTCCCAGCTTCCTCAGGCTCTTTAACTGAGGTATTCCTGTTTCTGCATATGGGAACTCAGGAGGGGAACCTTCTCCTTGAATCTGGAACCCGGTTACAGGGACTGCAAAACCCTCTCCTGGACTGCAGGCTTCCGGCCTGGACTTGACTCTGACATAGTCTAAACTCCAACTGCTGTAGACTGACTTTAGACTAGACTCTAAACCTTAGACTCCTTAGACTGACCTTCGCTTCCCTGACTGGGCCTTATATAAACTAGGGCTCCCTAGCTCCCTCTAGTGACTAAGAGCTGGAATGACACCCCTAGCAGGCCTGTACATGCAAGTTTCACAGTAACAGGGAAATACATAGCATTACATTTTATAAAGATGACTTATACCAACTTCCCCATAAATAAGGGGACACGACAGCACAACAAGTGACCCTTTTGTAGTGACGGGCATTACAGTCCCCGTACACTACACAGTGCCAGCTCCATCAGCAGCAATTTGAGTTGAGTCACTGATGAGCAGCTTTCTTCACCTGCCTAGTGAAGAAACTACTCACCAGCAGCAGCAACTAGACCTGGAGCAGGACCTGAACCAGCAGGTGGTGGCACATTTTCGACAGCACCCTGCCACCCCACATTGAAGATCCGCTGGACTACTGGGCAGCCAAACTGGATTTGAAGCCGCAACTAGCCAAGTTTACCCTGGAAAATTTGTCCTGCCCGGACAGTAGTGTGGCATCAGAGCGGGTGTTTAATGCGGCGGAGGTCATAGTTACCCCAAGAAGAACTCACCTGTCCACCCAAAATGTGGAGAGACTGACCTTTGTCAAGATGAATCAGGCGATCACCACTGAGGTGATTATTATTTTTTTTTCATATCACTGCCATTGCTAGATAACTGGTTTTCTGGCTTATACAGCTAGTCCTAAATTGTCTGTTTACTTTCCACTGGATCCAAAGACCTCAAAGCGCAACTTTATCCTGTCAACCACACCTTCCCTCTTTCATTCCATCCCTCCCTCCCCCGTTTTTTTGTGTTTTTCAACAGTTTCTTTGTTTGGATTACTTAGCTCATTCGAATAAGCTTCCAATTTTGTACAAAACGGCGTATCGCTTATATGAGAAAGAAAGGTTTATACTCCAGGCCAAATTATTACAAAATGTTGAGACCCTGCTCACTTATACTGTGCTTGAGTCTTTTCTAGTCTTAGTTATGCTATTCAACTGGATACCTCTCTTTGGCCGATTATTATAGCTCCACACGTGTTTGCGGGAAGCCTTTCTCATCTAGGCTATACGTTGTTGTCCTGCTATTAAATATATCATCTGCACCAGACCTCTTTCTTTGTTTATATTCATTGATTGAGCACTGTACAATATTGGTTTATATACCATTGTTTGTATTATTTTATTGCATGTTATAAAATCAATAAACAGATTTTAAAAAGAAAGAAAGATGAATCAGGCGTGTATCAGCCAGGATTTCCAACCACCAATGCCTGATGCATCAGAGTAGATGATCCATAGTGCCACACCAACACTTTGACAAAAGAGACCGGTTTCTTCTGGCTACCCGCCTCAGCTACTATTCTGATGCTGCCACCTGCCTATTGCCATACATCTGATGCAAAGTGCTCCTTCTTTCACCCACAATCTTCAGCTGGTACTTGGATTGCCACGCACCTCCCCACTCTGTCACCGGGTCACTCTGTGGTCTCCTGATGCTGCTGCCACATCCACACTATGTCACCTTGCCACTCTGTGAGCTCCTGATGCTGCTGTCACCTCCACACTATGTCAGCTTGCCACTCTGTGAGCTCCTGATGCTGCTGTCACCTCCACACTATGTTACTTTGCCACTCTTTGGTTTCCTGATGCTGATGCCACTTCCCCACTCTGTCACTTGGTCACTCTGTTGTCCCCTGATGCTGCTGCCACCTCCATACTATGTCACCTTACCACTCTGTAGTCTCCTGATGCTGCTTTCACCTTCACACTTTGTCACCTTGCCACTCTGTGGTCTCCTGATGCTGCTGCCACCACCTCCACACTCTGTCATTGTGCCACTCTCTGGCCTCCTGATGCTCCTGCTGCCACCTCCACACTGTCATTGTGCCACTCTGTGGTCTCCTCATGCTGCTTCCACCTCACCACTATGTCATAGGGCCATTCTGTGGACTACTCATGATGTTCCCAACCTCCCCACTTCATGACTGGGCCACTATTTTGCCTTTAGGTCTGGCTGACATCATCATTTTTTTGACACTTCTTATGTTCTGTCAGAAGGATGGAAAAATTTGACGCACAACGGATCCTTTCTATGTAGCAGCTGTAATGCCTGTATGGTCCCATCAGAATTGGCTTGTGATTTGGTAGCCAAAAGCAGGAGTGGGTACAAAGCACAGAAGACATGCAAATATTGCATTCATGTGTCATCTCTGTTTTGGATGCACTACTGTCTTTTTTTTGGGCATTACCAATACTGATGGAATACTGACCAAATGCTGGCCGAGTGAAGCCGGATGCTCCACAGACAGGATCTGTTTTTTGGGGGTTATTGTTCTGACGGATCAGAGGAAGGGCAAAATAATCAGTGATGTCAAGACAAACATATGGTTTACGCCCTCTCCACTCTGCCTGGGGGGCTCTACTTGTGTAAGCATTTAAAAGAACAGGTTTTGTAGACATATGTGTGGAATCAGCTGATGATGGTGTAAAAGGAGATCTCTTCTTCTTGACGCTAACATCGACCTGTAAGGCTGAGTTCATAGTTATTTGGTCAATTTTGGCCCTGTGACTGCCTAAATAAGTGAAGTGTGCAGTGATTCTAAGAGTGACGGCTGTCATCTTCATGTCATACTGACTCACAGTATCATTTCACTGCCACAGCAGACTCCCTATGCGTGTTACTGCAAGGCACAGTGTTCTACAACACAATAAAGGCTCTCTGCAGCCAGGAATTAGCATTTTTTTAAAATTTGATTTGCTGCAAATAATTTCAGATCGAACCAAATTTTTTTTTTTAAATTTGGCGAACTGGCCTAATCGAATTTTTGAGAAATTCGCTCATCTCTAGTAATAAACACAGGCGCAAATAAACACTCCCTTCTACGAACAAACTTTACACTGGTAGTGACACACTAAAATGTGCTGAATTGTGCAATTATAAATGGTAACAAAACTGATTTTTTTATTTTTATTCACACAAACGCAATTAAACATGCTCTTTTATGAACACAATGTACACTGGTATTGACGCACCAAAAATGCGTTAAATTTCTTATGTACCGTATTTATCGGCGTATAACACGCACTTTTTCCCCCTGAAAATAGGGGGCAAATGATGTATGCGTGTTATACGCCGATATTCATTGCGGCCCGGCAAAGATGCAGCATCACAGACTGCGCTGTATGAGCCGGGAGAGAGGAGGGGCTGGAGTCCGTAACTAGGGGCGGGGCCCGGTGCAGTCACTGTACTCTTACACCGGGCCCCGCCGCTCACCGCAGTATTTATAAATGTGAATCCTTATCCTGTTATTAAGCTGCCCTCTCCCATGTTCCCATGTCCCCCCTGTATCCCCATAGCACTTCAATAGCAGGCAGAGCGGACGGCATCAGTAACGTCACTCACTGACGTCGAGCGCCTGCTCCGCCCCCTTTATGAATGAAGCAGGCGGAGCAGACGCGCGACGTCAGTGAGTGACGTTACTGGTGCCGTCCGCTCTGCCTGCTATGGAAGCGTGTGAATCGTAAGTGCTGTGGGCATACACGGGAACATGGGAACATGGGAGAGCGCAGCGTTAGTTCAACTTAATAACAGGATAAGGATTCACGTTTATAAATACTTCGGTGAGCGGCGGGGCCCGGTGTATTGGGGGACACTGTTATGAGGGGGATCTGTGGATGACATATAGCAGTGTCATCCACAGATCCCCCCCATAACAGTTCCATCCACAGATCCCCCCCACCCCATAGCAGTACCATCCACAGATCTCCCACCCCATAGCAGTACCATCCACAGATATCCCACCCCATAACAATGCCATCCACAGATCTCCCACCCCATAACAACGCCATCCACAGATCTCCCACCCCATAACAATGCCATCCACAGATCCCCATAACAGCACCATCCACAGATCCCCCACCCCATAACAGTGCCATCCACAGATCAACAGTTGCTTTTACTGTCCTTTTACATTATTTACCTTATAAGTGGTAATAATATTAATAAAAAAAAGTTCTGAGCTACCCTTATTTTGCTTCAAAGTTCTTTATTTGAAATTTAATTTTTTTTCCTGAAATTTCCCTTAAAATGAAGGTGCGTGTTATACGCCTGTGCGTGTTATACGCCGATAAATACGGTATATACGGTATTAAAATAGCAAGTGTTTTTTTATTTTTTATTAACAGACAATCAAACAATCCTTTCTACAAATACACTGCACACTGAATTGTGCAAGTATTAACTGTACCAAAATTGGAATTGCTTTTTTTTGTAATTAACATAGGGTCAATAAATTGTGTCATTCTACAGTACATACACTCTACACATTCTACACAACCTCAATTTAACTTGCTCTTCTATGGACACTCTGCATACTGGTACTGATGCACTAAAATGTAATGAATTGTGCAATTGTAATCAGTAGCAAAATTGTAACAGTTTTTTGTAGTTAATAGAAGCATAATTAAACGTCCGTTTCTACGAACACACTGCACATTGGAATTGATGTGCTAAAATACACTCAATTGTTCAACTATAAATAGTAGAGAAATGGAACAGATTTTTTTAGTAATTAACTGGTTAAAATAAACATGCTCTTCTATAAACACAATGCATACTGATATTGATGCCCTAAAATGCACTGAATTGTGCAATTTTTTTAATTTTATCAAAATTGCAGATGTTTTTTGGAAACAAAAAGGCAACATTTTGCAGTGTATGCTACAAAATATATATGCTGATGGTGGTTCTCAGAATATGTCTGTAAAACACTTATTAATTGAAGCAGCTTTCTAACAGATTGTCGGAAAAAAGGCTGACTCATGCACAGTAAATAGGAGTACTGTTGTCACGGTCCCTCCCATAACAGAGGTTAGAAGCTCTGAGAGACTGGCGGCACGTGAGGTTATCTGACAGTCTCTCTGTATCCACTTGTTGCAGTGTTGTTGTTAGTAATGGCCACACCTCTTATCCCATGTGTAGCTTGTGCTCATTACTGATCTCTATTTAGTCTGGACTCACACTTCTTACCATGCGGTTGATTTTATCTGCCTGGAGTTGGAAGTGCTGCTGTGAGTCCCTCATCTGTATTCCTGCTCATCCATTTTCTATTGAAGATAAGTGTACTTCTCTTTGTATTTTGTTGTTCCCATTTGATCATTGTTTACTAGGCCTCAGGGAGACGCTGGTTCGTTCATCTGGGAAGGAAACAGTGGTCTCAGACCCAGTCACTACTCCTAGGGCTTTCCATGGTTTCTAAGGCCTAGGTTTATGGTGTATGAATATTCCCACCTTCAGGGTCTATTCATTCTGACAGGAGTCAGGGCTAGGTTCAGGGTTTCCTAGGTGGTGACCTCTAACCTTTTTCTAGCCGTGAGGCCTAGTTTCTGGTCTTTTTCCTTCTGTTGTAATTCTGGTGTTCCTCCCCTCCCCCTACCTTGTGACAACTGTCTCTTTGAATGATCTTAGTGCAGGGTCTTTGTGTCTGCAGTGCCAGCCATGAACAGCTGCCCCCCCCCCCCCCCCCGTAAGACATCCAGTCCCAGTACACTAACTGTCCCTATGCACTCCCTATTGATACAACCTGACTTTCTACCTAGTAGTTCAATCTACCTAACTCAATTTCACTGTCCCTGCAAGAACCTAAGAGGACTGGCTTGTGTCTGCAATCAGTGTCTGGCAAACACATCTTCTCACATCAGTGGCTGAGCTTCACAGCTAGCACAGAGCCTAATAGACCAGCAAATATTCTGCCTCCTGATTGGCTGTCAGGCTGCCTGCAAAGATAACCCTGTCTGAGTCATGTGATCTTTCATCCTTATACTCCTTGTCCTGTTTCCCTCTTTATTGTACTTCATTTTGAAAGTATAATGGTCAGCGCTTATTTAGGCAATTATGATTCATTTAGAAGAAACATTTTGTGAGATTCAGTTAGAATCCCATTAGTGTAGAAAAGATTTCCTCATCTCATGACCCAAATCAAATTTTATGACCAATTTCAATAAATTCGCTCATCTCTGTTTTTTATTATTTTGAGGTATCTCATGCTACAGCACTTCAGACCAAGACTGGTGTTAGAGATGCCTGGCTTGATAAATCTCCTTATTTTGTCCGTGTGTACAGAGTCTCTGCTGTTTTTTCACTTTGTTTAAATGTTATAAATGTTAACGTTTAGGAACATACATAATATTCACCATTTACAGGTATTTCTAAATTGTGAAAGAATTTTCTAGGGTACTTAGCATTCCATGACCAATTCCTTCTGAATTTACACCCAAGGCTATTAAAAGAACTTAGCGGAGAACTAGCAAAACCATTAACAGATTTATTTAAATAATCACTGGTAACAGGAGTCGGCCCAGAAGATTGGAAATTAGCAAATGTTGTGCCCATTCAAAAGAAAGGTAGAAGGGAGGAATCGGTCAACTATAGGCCAGTAAGATTAAAATAATTGATTGCGGAGGTGCCGTAGACATCGCTTATCTAGACTTTAGTAAGGCTTTTGATACTGTCCCACATAGAAGGCTTATCAATAAACTGGAGTCTTTGAGCTTGCACTCCTATATTGTTGAATGGATTAGGCAGTGGCTGAGGGACAGACAACAGAGGGTTGTAGTCAATGGAGTATATTCAGACCATGGTCTTGTTACCAGTGGGTACCTCAGGGATCTGTTCTGGGACCCATATTGTTTAATATCTTTATCAGCGAAATTGCAGAAGGCCTCAATGGTAAGGTGTGTCTTTTTGCTGATGACACAAAGATTTGTAACAGGGTTGATGTTCCTGGAGGGATACACCGAATGGAAAAGAATTTAGGAAAACTAGAGGAATGGTCAAAAATCTGGCAACTAAAATGTAATGTTGATAAGTGCAAGATAATTCACCTGGGGCGTAAAAACCCAAGAGCAGAATATAAAATCAGTGATACAGTCCTAACCTCAGTATCTGAGGAAAGGGATTTAGGGGTCATTTTTTAGAAGACTTAAAGGTCATAGAGCAGCATGAAATGCTAGCAGAATGCTTGGGTGTATAGGGAGAGGAATTACCAGTAGAAAGAGGGAGGTGCTCATGCCGCTCTACAGAGCAATAGTGAGACCTCATTTGGAGTATTGTGCTCAGTACTGGAGACCATATCTCCAGAAGGATATCAATACTTTGGAGAGAGTTCAGAGAAGAGCTACTAAACTGGTACATGGATTGCAGGATAAAACTTACCAGGAAAGATTAAAGGACCTTAACATGTATAGCTTGGAAGAAAGACGAGACAGAGGGGATATGATAGAAACTGCTAAATACATAAAGGGAATCAACAAGGTAAAAGAGGAGAGAATATTTAAAAGAAGAAAAACTGCTACAAGAGGACATAGTTTTAAATTAGAGGGGCAAAGGTTTAAAAGTAATATAAGGAAGTATTACTTTACTGAGAGAGTAGTGGATGCATGGAATAGCCTTCCTGCAGAAGTGGTAGCTGCAAATACAGTGAAGGAGTTTAAGCATGCATGGGATAGGCATAAGGCCATCCTTCATATAAGATAGGGCCAGGGGCTATTCATAGTATTCAGTATATTGGGCAGACTAGATGGGCCAAATGGTTCTTATCTGCCGACACATTCTATGTTTCTATGTTTTCTACTGTATTTTGCTTCGATCTGCAAGACATAGTTTCCTTGTTATTTAAGGCCTTATGCACACCGCCGGATTTTCCTTCCACATCTAATCCACATTTTTAGTGGTTCAAATGCGGGCACATTCATTTCAATAGTCTGCAAAAAATTGTAGACAACCCACTGTATCTCAGTGCTGCAGTTCTGCAAAAAAAATAATAGTAAAAAGAAATGTGCTACACTTGTCCGTTATACAGAAAAGGATAGGACACTCCTATAAAAGGGAGAAAGAACATGATGACATGTACAGTACACTAGCTTTATGCATGTTTTGAGGATCCATAGTTTGTGGACCACAAAACACATATGGTTTTGTGCAAGGACTAAGTCAAGAACTTTGAAAACAGAATACCTGCTGCATACTGTACATTTTGTAGCCTAAGGTCTCTTGCACATCTCCTTTACCAGTGTCCGGCAGGCTGATCCGGCAGAAAACAGATTGACAGTCACATTAACTACAATGGTATTCAATGGAGATCTGGCTGCTACCCAGCACATATACATGCAGTGTTTGTCCAGCCGAATCTCAGCATATTTGCAGGTAGTGGCTGGATCTCTGCTGGATCCCTTTAAAGTAAATGGGGCCAGCAGGCATTGCAGTAACATCTGGGTATGCCGAATCCAGAGGACTCCATTTGGCTGTTCTCTGCTGGAACAGCCTAGTGGAGAATGGTAATGGTAGTGTGAAACTAGCCTAGGACATTTCCTGCTTATCCAGCCCTACTCCTGGATTGGCTAGCACTGCTCCCATGAGCAAAATATCACACACCTTAAAGGAGTTTCCAGATTTTAGTTTTATTTATGTAACTCATTGAAAAAAGTGGCCTAAACAGGTGGAAATGCTCCAAACCCAAACACTGTAGCGTGTCTATAACCGGAGGAGCAATTCCTCCGCATGCGGTCCGCAGATAACGACAATCCCCAGCAAAAAATGCGTACAATGGAGGATGCCGGGGCAGACCACATACACCACAATCTTACACAAAATGATACATTGTGCAAATGAAAAAATATATAAATACAAAAATCACTGTAAAAAATGCACCAAAATGATACTCAACTGACATTACTAGCTAATTCCTCAAGCCGATGTTAAAAGCTGAGAACTTTGCCAATATCTTCCAGTCAGGAACATATTGAAGCCCCTTATGCCCCACATCACAGTGTCTCAGCAAGCATGGGGTCCTACCACTAAACTACTTGTGGTGTGTGAACAAGGTCTGAACGGTGCTAAAAACCAACTCACAGCACAGTGCATTGGTGATACCACCATGGAGGCATCTAAGAGTCAGGCTGTGAGTTGGTTTTTAGCACTGTTCAGACCTTGTTCAGACACCAAGACATGCTTGCTGAGACACCGTGACGTGGGACATAAGGGGCTTCGATATGTTCCTGACTGGAAGAAATTGGCAACGTTCTCAGCTTTTAACATCGGCCTGGGGAATTAGCTAGTATTGTCAGTTGTGTATTTATGTAACTCACAGAAATTGGGACCTGCTTACAAATCTATACTTATCTAGTCCCCATTGCTCGGTTCTGACTCCCTTGCTCCAGGGCTCTTCATTGGACTTCTGGTCTCTATATGTCAACTTCCTGCATGGGCAGTGTCACTTTATCCTCTGCTTCCACTGAGTGGCCTCAAAGGTGACATATCTCCAAGCAGTACATCACCCAGCAGTGATCTGCCACTTTGGGACATATCACTGTTGAGACCAGTAATTGGCTGGGACCAGAAGTGCAGTGTAGACAGCTTGGATGTCAGAGGGCCATAATTGAGTAGCGGGGACTGGATGAGTATGGATTCCTCTACAGGTCCCAATATCTGAAGATTATATGTCTCAAAAGGCAAGCATTAAATACGTATATGTACATGTGTATATGACTTTTTCAGACACCGCGCTCCACCTGTAGTGAGAGTTGCCTCCATGGATACCGGAAAGTCCTACTGGAAGGAAAACATAAATGCTGCTACTACTGTGCCCCCTGTGCAGAAGGCGAAATCTCCAACCAGACTGGTGAGTAGGGACAATTTCATATGAAAGTACAAATCTACAAGATGGGCATTAGCACCGATCAGACAACATTCATTTAGAGCTCATGTGTTCAGATGTAGCCAACATTATCCTGGCTCCAGGCATGCCAGGAGGGTCACTGTAACATGATCACTGTAATATCATTTTGTTGCATTCACACGTTAAGCCAGTCAAGATAACATTGGCTACATCTGTATGTCGGGTAGATCAGTCATATTTTGGAAGGGGCCATTTTGCTCGTTTCCATTCCCCCAAGTGTTTAATATGAATATCATATAGAGGAATCCATATTTTTATCATTCTCCATAGAAGGTTTTTTGTAAAAGGGATAAAAGTAGTGAAGATGGAATTGATCGATATAAACTTCACAAAAATTCTTCTGCCAAACAAATCCGTAGATTAGGCAATTTGCTTTTTAGGAATTGCCAAAACAGCGATTGAAATTTTACTGTTAAAATGCAAGAGAAATAGAGCGGGGAAGATGGGGAAGACAGATCACATGACTCTGGGAGAAACCCTGGCTGGCGGGCTTTGCAGACAGACTATCACGTGGCTGGATAGATATTGTCCCATCGGGCTCTGTGGTATGTCTGAAGCACAGATGCCATTGTGAACTTGTGTCACATGAGTCTGTCTGACTCGGCAGACCCCAATTACAAACTCAAGCCAGCCATCTTAGGGTATTGCAGGGATAGTATAGGGACATTCTTGGTTTGGTAGATTGAACTAATAGGTAGAAATGTCAGGGTTTTATCAGTAGAGAAGGAGAACATAGGGGCATTGTTCTGTGTGATTACCTTACAGTGAGGGCATCTAGAGCTGTTCATGTAATGCACTGCAATCACAGAAATCTTGCAGAGCCTCCAAAAAGATATGTTTATACTGTGCATGAGTAGCTAGCCTTTTTATCTTTATTCATAAAACCTCACCATCAATAGTTAGTGTTTTATAGTCCTATGCACAGTACCCCCAGCAGCACACGTTTTGCTGGATATTCTGTGCAGTTGCACTTTTTTATTTTTTACAAACTAGTTGCAATTTTGCTCCTGTTCAGCACATTTCAGTGCATCAATATCAGTGTGTTTCTAGAAAGGCCTTCTCCCCACCCACCCAAGGCTTCTTCCCTGCATCACTGTGATGTCGGGGGAGGCAGCCTTGGGAAGTTAGGGGAATAGCAGACAGCGGGGAAATGTGGCGGACTTAGGCACTTTCAAAAGGAAAGCCTGCCCAATGGGAACTTGGAAGCAGTTTTTCATAGGAATAAAAGTGCTTTTCCTGGACATGAAAACACATCCAGATGACATAAAGATATGGTTATAATGCTTTTGCAATGTTCTGATGGCCATTGCTGGTAGCTATATTAGTGACATTTACATGACAGACTCAGTTATCAGGTGGGGACAAACATGGACAGTAAGTCCTTAGTCTAGAACCCAGCCCGCTGTCCCTACCTACTTGCAGTAGAAGCCCTATATAGCTAGACCGCAACGGGTCGACAGTCCCTACGCTATTTAAGTGCAGAGATGCACTAACAACCAAGACAGACAAACAAAATACCAGAGTCGTACATAGATGGGTCAGAACCAGACAAGCTATGGAGTACCAAACCAGATACAGAGAGTGGTCAGAAGAGTCAGAGGAACGGGCAATCCAATAAGCACAGAAGCAAGGAACCAGGAGCACAGCTAGTGAGTCAGAGACTATCACTGCACTGGTGTATGGTAACTTCTAGCCATCTGTACAGTTTTATGTACATTAAAATTGTTTAAAATGGTCTCGTTGTCTACATGACTGTGTGTGCCCTTCCTCCAGAACATACTCTGTTAACATGCAGTCGGTGTGGATCCATTTTACCAATGAACCGGTTTGGTTAGGAGTAACACTAAGGCTGAGTTCACACGGGTGTTGCGGGAAAAGGTGCGGGTGCGTTGAGGGAACATGCGTGATTTTTCCGCGTGAGTGCAAAACATTGTAATGCGTTTTGCACGCGCGTGAGAAAAATCAGCATATTTGGTACCCAAACCCGAACTTCTTCACAGAAGTTCGGGCTTGGGATCGGTGTTCTGTAGACTGTATTATTTTCCCTTATAACATGGTTATAAGGGAAAATAGTAGCATTCTGAATACAGAATGCATAGTAAAATAGCTCTGGAGGGGTTAAATAAAAAAAAACAAAAAACTCACTTTAAACCAATTGCTCGCGCAGCCCAGCATCTCTTCTGTCTTCATCTTAGCTGTGTGCAGGAAAAGGACCTGTGGTGACGTCACTCCGGTCTTCACATGATCCATCACCATGGTAAAAGATCATGTGACGGACCATGTGATGACCGGAGTGACGTCACCACAGGTCCTTTTCCTGCACACAGCTAAGATGAAGACAGAAGAGATGACGGCTGCGCGAGCAATTGGATTAAGGTGAGTTAAATTATTTTTATTTATTTTTTAACCCCTCCAGCGCTATTTTACTATGCATTCTGTATTCAGAATGCTATTATTTTCCCTTATAACCATGTTATAAGGGAAAATAATAGCATTCTAAATACAGAATGCATAGTAAAATAGCGCTGGAGGGGTTAAATAAAAAAAATTATAATTTAACTCACCTTAATCCAATTGCTCGCACAGCCCGGCATCTCTTCTGTCTTCATCTTAGCTGTGTGCAGGAAAAGGACCTGTGGTGATGTCACTCCGGTCATCACATGGTCCGTCACATGATCTTTTACCATGGTGATGGATCATGTGAAGACCGGAGTGACGTCACCACAGGTCCTTTTCCTGCACACAGCTAAGAACAAGACAGAAGAGATGCCGGCTGTGCGAGCAATTGGATTAAGGTGAGTTAAATTATTTATTTATTTTAACCCCTCCAGCGCTTTTGTACTATGCAGTCTGTATTCAGAATGCTATTATTTTCCCTTATAACCATGTTATAAGGGAAAATAATAATGATCGGGTCTCCATCCACTTGCTTGCGGATGCTTGCGATTTTCAGGCAGCCCCATTTACTTCTATGGGGCCTGCGTTGCGTGGAAAACGCACAATATAGAGCAAGCTGCGATTTTCACTCAACGTATAAGTGATGCGTGAAAATCACAGCTCATGTGCACAGCCCCATAGAAATGAATGGGTCCAGATTCAGTGCGGGTGCAATGCGTTCACCTCCCGCATTGCACCCGCATGGAATACTCGCCCAGGTGAACTCAGCCTAAGGGCATGATCCTGTTAGTCCTGTGGTCTTCACTCTTTAACCCCTGGATCCGGACTTTGCTGAGGAGGTGCCACCAAACCACTACCAATTAAGATAGTTCTAGTGCATTTGGTGGCTGACCAACAGGGTCGGACACACCAGTGAAAAGCACTGAAGGATCAGGTAATATGTGGAGTCAGGAGATGGGCCGAGGTTAGAGCAGGCAGCATACAAGGATATCCGTGAGACAAGGCTGAGATCAGGACAGGTGGCAGTAGGGTAATCCAAGAAACAGGTTTAGGTCAGGGAAGGCAACTAGAAGTCAGAGTCGGTAGTCAGGCTGGAGTAAGGTAAATGGGTAGTCAGACAGAAAATACACTTTTGCGTTTTACTATAGACTAGAAAACCTAAAACTCAAGCTCCCTTTCAGAGGGGAGGGCAACTTAAATACCTAGGGACAGGGTGGGAAAGGATTTGGACGTGTGCATGCTGACCTTTCAAGAGGCTGAGAGTAAGCATGCATGTGCACTATCGAGCAGGCCTGGAAGCCTTTAAAGAGTTTCTACCACCACATTTTCCAAATTTTGACCTAATTAGCTGTCAGACACTAGGGATCTGCTAGTGTCTGCTGTACCTAACCCTGCTATTGTAATTCCTTTCTCTGCAGCGGTTACCCTAAAAAACGTAGTTTTATTGGTATGCAAATGAGCCTCTAGGTGCTATGGGGGCGTCTTTTCAGCACCTAGAGGCTCCGTCCACTCACCATTTCTGCCTCCCAGCGCGCTCCAGCCCGCCCCTCTCCTCTAGATTGACAGCCTACTCGCGCCTGCGCCGTGTGCTTCTGTATTCGGCGCAGTGACTATTGGACTGCTCCCTGCGCCAGTAATCGGCGCCGGAGCAGTGAAGATGCCGGCGCAGGGAGACAGTCACTGTGCCTGCGCCGAATACAGAAGCACACGGCGCAGGCACATGTATGCTGTCAATCTAGAGGAGAGGGGCGGGCTGGAGCGCGCTGGGAGGCAGAAATGGTGAGTGGACGGAGCCTCTAGGTGCTGAAAAGACGCCCCCATAGCACCTACGTTTTTTAGGGTAACCGCTGCAGAGAAAGGAATTACAATTGTATGGTTAGGTACAGCAGACACTAGCAGATCGCTAGTGTCTGACAGCAAATTAGGTCAAAATGTGGTGGTAGAAACTCTTTAAAGTAGGATTGGCTCGCAGAAGACCATGGTGGGTGGAACCAGAGCTGTGGAAGGAAGAGGAGTGGGGCCACTGTGAGTAGTGCAGTGTCTGGGCCTACAGGAAGGAGTGAGGCAGCGGTGGGCAAAGGATATCAGTACAACACTATTTCCTGACTCCATGGACTTCTCGGGAGGAAAATTGAAACAGTGACTAGAAGTTGCCCACTTTGCTATTGCTGAATTGTCTTGTCAATACTTCACTGTGATTTCAGAGAGAGGTTTCAGCTCAGCAGGTGCCGTTATTACACCCAAATAGGCAACATTGTCCTGCACCATTGTCGAAAACATTACCTTTATCAAAATGAATCAGACACATGGATGCCTGAGGATTTGCACACATTTTACCATGATGACAATGAATAGATATGCTATTGTTGACAGTAGATGTTTATCACCAACCTAATGAAGCAACTGCTGATGAATGTATATGTATCCTAAGATAAATGTGAGTAAATGGGCCAGTTGTTCTAACACCATAACATGTCAGTATAAAAATTGCCCATGAAATACAAAGAAATTGGAATCAAGGGAAAGTTATGGCAGTTGGTGTGGAAACACTGTACCAACCAACCGTTTTGACTTTGGGATAGATCTAAGGGTGTTATCCAGCCAGTCCGCAGGTATTTACACTTATCCCCAAACAGGGATTTAGACTTCACTGCAGGGAACCACCAGGCCGCTACCTTCTGGATTAATCCCAATGTGGTTGGGCAGCTGACTTTTGGGAGTCAGAGACACTGGTTCAGGGCACCGAGAGATCAATCAAACTCATAGTCAGTGACAGGCCAAGGTCAGGACAGGAGGAATACATGCAAATCTGAGAACCATAACCAAGGTCACGGCAAGCGGCACTGGATCAATATGAAAAATCCTGCACAGGTCAGGTTAGGCAACAGAGAAACAATCAAGAAACAGGCAGAGGTAGGCACCACTACCAGGGAAGATGCCTTAAATATCTACTGGTTGCTAGTCATTGGTTGGTGAAGATTAGGATGTAAAGCAGCAGCAGTGAGCTTGAGCCGCCCGTGTAACAGGGGAATTATCATATAATTAGGTTTAGTAAAAATTATGTATAGCTATTGAAGGGCCGCAGTGCAGTGTCCAGATGTCCTCTCCAAATATCCCAACAACCGATTACATATTATCAGAACACTTGTATATTTCATTATAGTCATAAAATAAGTATCACAATTAAAATTTCCTTTTGAGATTAAAAATAAAAATACATGTAATGAAAGAATATTTAATCCAGCTCAGCACCATGAGAAAGTTCATCTAATCCTATTAAAAAACAAAACCTCATGAAGCTTTATAAGGGAAAAGGTTCAAAGAATCTGGGAGCCCCAATGCAAAGAGGCAAAATGAGAAAACCTGGCTACATCCTCAAGGGACACAAAATGTGGGTCATTAAAGGGGTTCTGTAGCTTTTTATTACTGGTCATGTATCCTTTGCAGAGATCATCAGCATCTGATCGGTGGGGGTCCGACACCCGGGAATTCTTCCGATCAGCTGTTTGAGAAGGCAGTGGCGCTGGATGTAGCACCGCGGCCTTCTTGCTGTTTCCCGCAGGCCAGTGATTTCATGACTACTAGTATAAATTGACATTTCCGCCAAATTTACAATGGTAAAATATAATCATTTCTTGATTGCAGATATGGGAACATGCTTAGTGTGTCCTAACGATCACTGGTCAAATGGAAGAAGAGATTCCTGCGTTCCAAGACCGATTGAATTCCTGTCTTATGGAGACACACTGGGGTCATCTCTAATTATTATAAATCTTACATTTTGCCTTGTGACTATAGTTGTGCTGGGGATATTTATAAAAAATAAAGATTCTCCAATTGTGAAAGCCAATAACCAGAATCTCAGTTTCATACTTCTCCTCTCACTCATCTTCTCATTTTTATGTCCTCTCTTATTTATTGGACGTCCCTCAGATATATCATGTCTCCTCAGACAAGTGGCTTTTGGAATCATTTTTAGCCTTGCAGTTTCTTCAGTCTTAGCTAAAACAGTGACTGTAGTCTTGGCTTTTCAAGCCATTAAACCAGGCAGGACACTGAGGCAGTGGATGAAGAGACACCTCTCCACATCCTTACTTGTTATAGGTTCATCTGGAGAAGTTTTGATCTGTGTCCTCTGGTTGTTTTATTCTCCACCATTCCCAGATTATAACACTGGACTAGAGGTTGGAAAGATAATCTTACAATGTATTGAGGGATCTGCCATTGCTTTCTACTTGTCCATCGGCTACATTGGATTTCTGGCAATGATGAGCTTTATTGTAGCTTTCTTGGCCAGAAGACTTCCAGACACCTTCAATGAGGCTCAGTACATCACCTTCAGCATGCTGGTGTTCTGCAGTGTGTGGATCTCCTTCATCCCGGCCTACCTCAGCACCAAGGGGAAGGACATGGTGGCTGTGGAAGTTTTTGCCATCTCATGTTCCAGTGCTGGACTTCTGGGCTGTATCTTTATTCCCAAATGTTACATTATCCTACTGAGACCAGAACTCAACACAAAGTCCAATATAAGGGTCATAAGAAGACATTGTACAGGAGAATTTTGATTTGTGTTTCAATGTACAGTTGTAGCCGAGCCAAACTTGACTCTGATAACACATGGCACAGTCTTATCTTGGTTTTCTCGTGACAAAAGCCATTGAAATCCATTGAAAAGTTAGTTACCTTTCTCTTCCTATTATTTACTTAATGCGTTAACCATCAAGTTTAGCTCGGCTGCATCTGTATTTATTACTCTAAATTTGTATTATTTAGTTATATATCTACTCTCGTATCGGTCTGGATCTTCCTCAATCTGTTTTTTTATTAAAGGGGTTATCCGAGTTAAATCAATATATGTTAAGGTGGCTTAAAACATTATTAAAAACACATTTCTAAGGTACATTCATTATTTATTCTGCTGTATTTCACACGCCCGATGCGGGTCACGTGACCCCTGACGTCACTCTCCAGGCTCCGGCGGTGACGTCTCGTTTACAGGCTTCTCTCTGCTTGAGGTAGGGGCCCGGCTCTGTAAACGAAACGTCAGAGCCTTTGGTGCCCGCCCCTGTCTCTCTGTATCTGGCTGCGCGGCTCCTGTGAGGGATCGCTCATGCGCGATCCTTATCAGTGCCGGCAGCCGTGAAGAAAGATTCCATGGATTCCAAAGCTCCCTCCCTCCGGTCCACCAGTGTGCCCGTTGCCCTGCGTCTGGAGATCTTTACTAGCCCCAGCTGGTAGCTCAAAACCACCCCCAGGGACATCACAGAGGAAATCATTGTCCATAATATAGATATTGCTGTGATATAGCTTAGATACATATAGGTGTCATATAGCTTAGATACATATAGGTGTAATAGAGCTTAGATACATATAGCAGTCATATAGCTTAGATACATATAAGTGTCATAGAGCTTAGATACATATAGCTGTCATATAGCTTAGATACATATAGGTGTCACATAGCTTAGATACATATAGGTGTCATATAGCTTAGATACATATAGGTGTCATAGAGCTTAGATACATATAGGTGTCATAGAGCTTAGATATATATAGCAGTCATATAGCTTAGATACATATAGGTGTCATAGAGCTTAGATATATATAGCAGTCATATAGCTTAGATACATATAGGTGTCATAGAGCTTAGATACATATAGGTGTCATATAGCTTAGATACATATAGTTGTCACAGAGCTAAGATACATATAAGTGTTATATAGCTTAGATACATATAGGTGTCATAGAGTTTAGATACATATAGCCATCATATAGTTTAGATACATATAGGTGTCATAGAGCTTAGATGCATATAGGGGTCATATATGACTGCTATATGTATCTAAGCTCTATGACTGATATATGTATCTAAGCTATATGACACCTATATGTATCTATGCTATATGACACCTATATGTATCTAAGCTTTATGACTGCTATATGTATCTAAGCTATATGACAGCTATATGTATCTAAGCTCTATGACACCTATATGTATCTAAGTTATATATCGGCTATATGTATCTAATCTATATGACTGCTATATGTATCTAAGCTCTTTCAATGATATATGTATCTAAGCAATATGGCTGCTATATGTATCTAAATTATATAACACCTATATGTATCTAAGCTCTATGACACCTATATGTATCTAAGCTATATGACACCTATATGTATCTAAGCTATACGACTGCTATATGTATCTAATGTATATGACTGCTATATGTATCTAAGCTCTATGATACCTATATGTATCTAAGCTATATGAGAACCTATATGTATCTAAGCTATATGACACCTATATGTATCTAAGCACTATGAATGCTATATGTATCTAAGCTATATGACACCTATATGTATCTAAGCACTATGAATGCTATATGTATCTAAGGTATATGACATCTATATGTATCTAAACAATATGACAGCTAACATTTTTTATTACTCATTCCAAAAACAGTGCATCTTAAGAGTCCTGTATTGTTATTTATCTCCACTACCTCCACGAGTCGGGAGTGTGTGATTTGCCCCCCACCCGCTTGCCTTCCTTGGATGTGGTAGCCGTTTCTCAGGCTCCCTGTCCGGAATTAAACACTGATTCCCCGTTACCCGTAGTTTACAATGGTTTTGAGCAGACAATTACATCGAAAGTTGATAGGCCTGACATCCGAATTGATCGTCGCCGTCACGGGGACGTGCCATCGGCCCCAGGTTAACTAGAGTCACCAAAGCGGCAGCAGGCCCTCGCCCCTAAGGTTTTAGATGGTCAGATCAGCAGGCCCTTACTCCTAATGTTTTTGAGGGTCACCAGCAGGCCATCAATCATAATTTTTAAAGAGTGTGTAGGATGCCCTCCTTTATGTGTAACTAAGGGTGTATCGGAGTGCCTCTTCCTTGTACTTGCACTTTATATTCAGGAAAGAATGTTTTCTATCAATTTTTCCTCTAAAATCTTTTTTTCCCCCCTTGTTTTTGTGCGTATTATTGTCATTATGTAAAAGTGGCGTACTATTTGGACAACATAGTTCCCAGCAGCGACCAG
Organism: Bufo bufo; assembly: GCF_905171765.1. Lineage (NCBI taxonomy): Eukaryota > Metazoa > Chordata > Amphibia > Anura > Bufonidae > Bufo > Bufo bufo. Next base: position 25,311,961 of record NC_053392.1, on the reverse strand, counting down.
CGAGTCCCAGATGCATCCATACATCCGCCCCATGCTGTTACAGAACCATTTCGGTGGTGTTACCAACAATTTCTGACATTTTCTTATGAACCAGGCACCCTCCCCTCTTCAGAGCAGGGGGTACCTGGTTTAATGCTCGGGTTCTCCCATTGTCTTCCATTATACTCAGGTTCTCGGTTGAGCACCTGAATATCACGATGTGTTCGCCCCGAGCCCCGAGCACTAAGGTGCTCGATCAACACTAGTAGTTATATCAGTGAAATGTGTATGACAGAAACCCTTTACATTTGTCTCCTTTTCTAAATAATTCTGCCCTTTCTCTGGCACATACCCCGTTTCCTCACCCCCATGGTCTTCTGGGGAGGCATTGTATTGTCTTGTCCAGCCTCCATTGTACTGTCGTACAGAGTATTCAGTGAGGCAAATGGCATCTTCCACCAAATGTAATTAATTATTAATAGCTGCAGGTAAAGATTGTCTCATTTTTTAAATATTGCCCAGTTCCATGTCTTCACCAAATCTAATTCTGCTGTATATTTCTGGAAACCTTTCTGTAAAAAATGTTTAGTTTTCAAAAAGGTTGCACGGTTCCGTGATTCCTCCCAAAATGTATTCGTCTCTATGGCAGTATTACTTCTTGACAGCTGTCTGTAAAATTTGTCTAATTTTGAAATTCATTCTTCTTCTTAATTCATTCTTCTGCCCCTTCACCCACATTGTATTCTTCTCTATGGCATTGGTACTTATGGCCATTTGTGTGTAAATACCAAATTTTATTCTGCTACATAATATTTGCACTTCTGGCCGGCTGTCTTTTGTTAAAATATTTAAAATGGTCTTGTTTTGTACATGACTGTGTGCCCTTTCTATGGCACATACACTGTTTATGGGCAGTGGGTGTGAACCTACTATACCAACAGACCGGTTTGGCTTAGGGGTAACACTAAGGGCATTATCCAGTCAATACTCTGGTATTCACCCTTTAACCCCTACAGGGACAAACTTTGATGCAGGCAGGTAAGAGACACCAGTGAAACGCAGCGAAGGATGAGATAATATGTGTAGTCTGGAGATAGGCCAAGGTTAGGGCAAGCAGTATACAAGGGTATAGGAGAGACAAAGCCAAGGTCAGGACAGGCCGCAGGAGGGCAATCCGAGAAACAGGCTAAGGTCAGGAATGGCAACTAGAAATCAGAGTAGATAGTCAGACTGGATTAAGGTACGTGGGTAGTAAGACAGAAAATACACCTTTACATTTTCACCCGTTTAGGCCACTTTTTCAGTGAGTTTTCTGTCTTTATGTGTATGGAATGTGCCACTTTATTTTGTTGGTAACATTATTTTGCTCCTGGTAGCTTCTGTGTCACGTGGTCTGTTGTGGGGGCGGCTTCTGTGTCACGTGGTCTGTTGTGGGGGCGGCTCACAGCTTTATCCTACCTCAAAGTAGAAAATAGCAGAAAAACGGCTCCAGAAAGCAATTTTCGTCCTCTTAAAAACTTCTCCTTTAATTCATAATATTCAACAGCAGATACCGTCACTTCATATGCAGAGCTCGTTTACGCGTTTCAGACAATACGTCCTTAATCGTAACATGGTATCATGGTGGAAAGCATGGTTTACATGTTACACTTGTCCCACCTCCCTGCAGGGGGGGGGGGTCCTTCATTGGTTAATCCACCATGGTAACACCTGTTAACCATTTGCATATTGGATTTCATGTTTCCTTCACACTGGGGTTTCATCCTACGCCCTATTAACCCCTGCCACTCTTGTTCCTCTACATAACACATTAAGGGCTTGACGTGCACAGATTAGTGCCTGGTCAGGACCAGAAAACGCACAGTGTGAACGGCTACATGTTACATAAATCACAGGTAATAACAATCCACATTTGGTTTTTCACCACATTATATTTAACTACACTGGGACATGACATGAAGGTCTCAATGCTGGATCCATAACATATATTGCAGTCATTGGTATATGTACATTGATTCCTTCTTCAGGTTCAGGCCCGCAGGAACCCTCGTGTTTAACCTAAAAATCCAATATGCTTCACGGAGGAGAAGTTTCTGATGAAAGTCTCCTCCGCGTAGGGGTGCACTCACTTTTTCTATCCCATAGGCACAAAAGGATCTAGTTCGGCGGGCGTGAACCTGAACAAAGTGTTTGCTCTCCCACCCTGTCTAATTCCCTTTCCCCATCCCTCTTTTCGTCAAGAATAGGTGTCAGAAATGGAGGGGGGGGGGGGGCAATTGGCTGAGTTACATTGGTTTTACTAAATGTTGGGGCAGCCCATGCAAGACATGCAGTTTTGTTGTCCCCAAAAAACATTTTGACAACTTTGATCACTCCCTTAGTTTTGCTATAAAAAGCAATATTAACTGCAATACCAGGGGCGTGGTGTCCGTTATTGTATGTACTGAGTGTGATCTCATGTATGTGGGAAGCACCACACGGAAATGAATAGGGTATTAGAACACCCCAATTATATTGCTAACTCCGCTCTGATAAATATCTCTAATGCGGACAAACACTTTGTTCAGGTTCACGCCCGCCGAACTAGATCCTTTTGTGCCTATGGGATAGAAAAAGTGAGTGCACCCCTACGCGGAGGAGACCTTCATCAGAAACTTCTCCTCCGTGAAGCATATTGGATTTTTAGGTTAAACACGAGGGTTCCTGCGGGCCTGAACCTGAAGAAGGAATCAATGTACATATACCAATGACTGCAATATATGTTATGGATCCAGCATTGAGACCTTCATGTCATGTCCCAGTGGAGTTACATATAATGTGGTGAAAAACCAAATGTGGATTGTTATTACCTGTGATTTATGTAACATGTAGCCGTTCACACTGTGCGTTTTCTGGTCCTGACCAGGCACTAATCTGTGCATGTCAAGCCCTTAATGTGTTATGTAGAGGAACAAGAGTGGCAGGGGTTAATAGGGCGTAGGATGAAACCCCAGTGTGAAGGAAACATGAAATCCAATATGCGAATGGGTGACAGGTGTTACCATGGTGGATTATCCAATGAAGGATCCCCCCCCTGCAGGGAGGTGGGACAAGTGTAACATTTAAACCATGCTTTCCACCATGATACCATGTTACGATTAAGGACGTATTGTCTAAAACGCGTAAACGAGCTGCATATGAAGTGACGGTATCTGCTGTTGAATATTATGAATTAAAGGAGAAGTTTTTAAGAGGACGAAAATTGCTTTCTGGAGCCGTTTTTCTGCTATTTTCTACTTTACCGTACCTAGGGACTCACCCAAAGACTCCTGAATACGGCAGAAAGGCCAGATACAAGGTGAGCTGGAAAAAGTGTGCTTCTTTATCCTACCTCACAGTGCATTGGTGATACCACTATGGAGGCATGTGAGAGCCTGGCTGTGAGTTGGTGTCTAGCACTGATTCAGACCCTGTTCACACACCGCGGGCAGTTGAGTGGTAGGACCCCAAGCGTGCTGAGACACCGTGACGTGGGGCATGAGGGGCTCCGATATGTTCCTGACTGGAAGATATTGGCAACGTTCTCAGCTTTTAACATCGGCCTGGGGAATTAGCTAGTATTGTCAGTTGCGTATCATTTTGGTGCATTTTTTAAATTTTTTTTGGTATGTATATATTTTTTCATCTGCACAATGTATCTTTTTGTGTAAGATTTTTTGTGGTGCATGCTGTCCGTCCCGGCATCCTACATTGTACGCATTTTTTGCTGGGGATTGCCGTTTTCTGCGGACCGCATGCGGAGGAATTGCTTACCCGGTTATAGACACGCTACAGTGTCTGAGTTTGGAGCATTTTTATCCGTTTAAGCCACTTTTTTCAGTGAGTTTTATATACGAGAGACAAAGCCAAGGTCAGGACAGGCAGCAGGAGGGCAATCCAAGAAACAGGGAAAGGTCAGGAATGGCAACTAGAAATCAGAGTTGGTAGTCAGACTGGAGTAAGGTACATGGGTAATAAGACAGAAAATACACCTTTGCTTTTTACTAGACACTAGAAAAACTAAAACTCAGACACTCTCCCAAAGGGAAAGGCACCTTAACTACCTAGAGAAACCAACCTATTGGCTAGGGAAGGATTTGGACGTGCGCAAGCTGACCTTGCAAGAGGCCAAGAAGAAGCAGACATGTCCTATAGAGCAGGGATGGAGACCTGTAAAGTAGACACCAAGGCTTGGCTCACAGAGGATGCCAGAGGATGGCGGAACCAGAGTTGTGGAAGAAAGGGGAGTGGGGCTGGTCACTGTGAGTAGTGCAACATCTGCAGTGTACTCAAGTTGTGCGTAGTAGGTGTTTCTGAGTGTAGTAGTGCAATATACACTAACCTGGTACAGCTGACTCTCTGCAAGGGCAGGTATAGGTAGGAATAGTTCGTGACGCCAGTGCCAAGTAAACGGTGGCACGCCGTTTGCGGATGCAGGAATAATTTGAGGAAACGTGGTGTTAAAACAGAACTTCAACTTTAGTAGTTTGCAGGCAGAGACAATATTGGAAACGCAGTTCCTCAGCATACAGTCGATTTTGCAATTCGGTCGATGCAGGCAATTCAGTACAGCAGGGTAATTACAGAGTGTTGAACACAGGATTTGCAGCAAAGGAGCTTGCACTCTAACTCTGTCTGATCCTGGAATGTAGCAATTCTTCACCAAGGCCCATTAACCTAAGTCTGGCTTTATCTCCTGGATTATGGCTTAAATAAGTACCTCCTCTGTTTCTCTCAGTACCTCTGGCTCCTCTGATCTTTGCCTCAGTCTCTCCCAGCTTCTGAATGGTTCCTCAGGCTCTTAGGCTAAGATATTCCTGCTTCTGCATGTAGGAATTCAGGAGGGAATCTTCTCCTGAACAGCAGGCTTCAGGCCTGGACTTGTCTCAGACATTGTCTAAACTCCAACTGTAGATTACAGACACTAGACTCCGTCTGCCTTGCACTTCCCTGACTGGCCTTATATAAACTAGGGCTCCCTAGCTCCCTCTATGGACTAGAAGTTGTAATTACACCCCTAGCAGGCCTGTGCATGCAAGTTTCAGTGACAGGGAAATACACACATTACATTACATTTTATAAAACTGACATACAACAACTCCCCAATATTAAGGAGGGACGACAGCACACCAAGTGACCTTTGGTAGTAACGGGTATTACAACTCCCGTATACTACATACCCCACTGCTTTAAGCTGAGTACGCCCTCGTACTCCATCATGGATCTCCCAACTGGAATCTCTACCTGAAATAGAAAAAGAGACATGCAGGCATACATATATGCGATTCATCTGCATTTACATCAGGTCCAATTGGCAAAGGTGCAGGGCAGTGACAAGGGGCGTCGTTCTCTTCTCTCAGGATAATGAATGGAACGGGGGCGCTGACCTGGCACAGCGTAACATTATAACCAGGATAGTCCATGACAATGAATAAGTCCATAATAAAACAGTAGAAAACGGTATAAAAGTTCTTGGAGGCTCAAATAACAAACATGAGTCCGTACCCAGGTTATTTCTTATAAATCACAGAGGCTCTCATGCGGTGGAGTCCATCTCTGGGCACATTTCCTTAGTATGAAGTTGCACAATAAAATGACAGAATAACAACGGAACTACCCAGGGGTTTCCTGTGGGTGTAGCACAGGCAAGGGCTCACGTGGGGGAGTCCATTCTTGCGCACAAATGTCAAGTAAAGTATTGCCCGTGGCAACGGTTTGGGAGGAGACACCACCAGAATAATCAAAGTCTCCTAAACGGACTGGTGGGCGTCCCCTGGTCATCCGGGTAGACCTTCTCAATACAGGGGTCTCCTCTTCCCTTAGCAACGAAGTAGAAGGGACAGGAGCAACAGGAGGGTCTCCATCAGCGAGACCCTGGTCAGGAACAACTGGAACAACAATATCCACAAGAGGGGAAACTGGATCCGGGGCATCTTGAACCGGCTCTGCTGGAGGTGAAGCTACAGTAGGTGCCGGAGCAGGCACCAGCAAGTTCAACCAAGGTGTCAGAAGCCAATGCATGGGATCAGCGTCATACCTCAGATTACTAACAGCCTGCATAGGATCCTCGGGCTGTATGGCTGACTCTGACACAGGATATTCTGATCCAGAACTCTCGGCACTAGGTTCTGGTGTCAGGCAGAGCTTCAACCGGTTTCGGTGTACAATTTGGGATCCCTTGTCTTCCCGGGTGATCTCATAAGTGTGAGTTCCAACATTTGGGATTGCAGTGACAACATAAGGACTTCGCTCCCACTTACTGTCCAATTTGCTGGTACGACGGTTATTCTTTAACCATACCACGGCCCCTATGGTCAAGGGTTCAGCATGGGCTGCCTGATCATAGTCTTTCTGCTGCCGGTCTCTAGCAAAGTCCATACGTTCCTGAACAATGGCCTTGGCTGCATCCAATCGCCTTTGATGTTCAGCAACCCAGTCGGTGTTAGGTAATGGGTTAATGCAGTCAGGCACATGTACATCCAATGAATGATCAGCAGGCAATGTCCCTTGGCGCCCAAACATCAAGTAAAAAGGGGTATACCCGGTGGAACAATGTATGGTATGATTGTATGTGAACATGAGCTGTGGCAACAGACTGGGCCAATCTCCTCTGTTTTCAGGAGGCACGGCCCTCAGCATCTCTATCAAGGTCTGATTCATTTTTTCACATAATCCGTTACCTTGAGGATGGTAGGCCGTTGTCCGGATCTTCTTACAGTTGTGTAAGCGGCACAGTTCATGGAACAGATGAGACTCAAAAGCAGGTCCTTGGTCGGTGAGGATCTTTTCTGGACATCCATAGGGCAGGAGGAAGTGCTTCCAGAACATTTCGGCTGTAGTCTTGGCTGTCTGGTCTCTCACAGGCACTGCTACAACAAACTTTGTGAAATGGTCAATAATAGTCATGGCATAAACATACCCTGAGCGACTAGGCTCCAGTTTTACATGGTCGATGGCGACAAGTTCAAGAGGACGGGTACTTACAATGGGTCTCAGTGGTGCCCTCTGATCATGGTGCTCACTTCGTTTCAAGGCACAGGCTACACACTCTCGACACCACTTCTCCATGTCTTCTCTCATGCCCACCCAGTAAAACCGCTGGCGGATAGTAGCCTCAGTCTTTTGGACCCCAAAGTGGCCGGATTGATTGTGGTACATCTCCAACACCATACCTGCATCTCGTCGGGGTATGAGAATCTGGTGTACTCTTTCGTTGGACACTGGGTCTAGGCTCCTCCGTAGCAACAGGCCCTTTTGTATGAAGAGTTGGTGGCGCTGTCTCCATAGTTTGATGAGCTCAGGATCTGCACTCTTACGCCAAATCCTCTCAGGGGCTCTGCCACTGGTAATGAAGTCCAACAGCTCACCCAGCACTCTACTTTCAGACTGCAGTCTCACCCACCTTTCTTCTTTAGGTTCAGGCCTATTGGAGGATGAAGGAACTGCAGCTCTGTTATTGGTAGCTCGAGCCTGATCCTGTTGAGCAAATTTGTTATAGAAAGCCGGCATCTCTACATCTTCCCAAGCATCTCGCACATCATCAGGAGCTGTCTCTGTGGGAAGCCTGGATAAAGCATCAGCGTTATCATTAGTACGTCCAGCACGATACTTTACAGAGAAATTATAGTTGGCAAGGCGAGAGGCCCATCTCTGCTCCAAGGCCCCCAATCTAGCTGTATTTAGATGTGCCAGAGGGTTATTGTCAGTGAATGCAATGAACGGGGTGGCGGCTAGATAATCCTTGAATTTTTCTGTCACCGCCCACACTAATGCCAGGAACTCTAGTTTGAAGGAACTATAATTCTGGTCATTTTTCTCAGCTCCTTTCAGGGAGCGGCTTGCATATGCTATCACTCTCTCTTTTCCCTCTTGGATTTGGGCTAACACAGCTCCCAGGCCTTGCTTGCTAGCGTCAGTATAGAGATGGAAGGGCTTGCTATAATCTGGATAACCTAACACTGGAGGCTCGGTCAGTTTCTTTTTTAGCAATTGGAACGCTATCTCTCTTTCCTCATTCCACTCAATGGGCACAGGAGTTCTAGGACTCTTTTTGGGTTGCCCCCTCAAGAGCTCCTGGATAGGATCAGCTATTTGAGCAAAATGGGGGATAAAACGTCTATAGTAGCCGGCAAAACCCAGGAAACTCCTCACCTCTTTGACAGTAGTAGGAACCGGCCAATTACGGACAGCTGCCAATTTATCAGGGTCAGGTTGCACTCCCTCTCCGCTTACTATATGCCCCAGGTATCTTACTGCAGGTTTGAGCAGGTGACATTTGGATGGCTTTACCTTCAAGCCATATTTGATAAGGATTTCAAATACTTCTGCCAAATGTTTCAGATGGTCCTCATATGTTTTTGAGTACACAATGACGTCATCTAGATACAGCAGCACTGTTTCGAAGTTTTTGTGACCCAAACACCGCTCCATTAGTCTCTGGAAAGTCCCTGGGGCATTACATAGCCCGAACGGCATACAATTGAATTCGAACAGGCCCATGGGAGTAGTGAAGGCAGTCTTTTCTCTATCTGCAGGGGCCATGGGTACTTGCCAGTAGCCACTGGTCAAGTCCAATGTGGAGAAATAGGCAGAGGAGCCCAGAGCAGTTAGTGACTCCTCAATGCGGGGCAGTGGGTATGCGTCTTTGTGGGTTATTTGATTAATTTTCCTATAATCCACACAGAAACGGATACCCCCGTCCTTCTTCTTTACAAGGACCAGGGGTGCAGCCCACGGACTACGGCTGTCCCGGATTACATTAGAGTCTTTCATCTCTTGGATCATTTCCTTTACAGTCTGATATGAAGTAGGCGGTAAAGGTCTGTACCTCTCCTTGATAGGAGGATGAGAGCCAGTAGGTATAGTGTGTTGTATGGCACTCACCTCACCATAATCAGTGGCATGCTTACTGAAGGCCTGGTGGTGCTCTTTGACAAGCTGAAGAATCCCTTCTTGTTGCCGTTGGGGGGTATTCTCGTCCCCGACATGGAGCTCTTCCCACCAGGGCACTTGTGGCTGGGTCACCGGCGAACATCCGCGGCCTGCAGCTGACGGCTTTTCTGTCACTGGAAGACGAATGATGTCTTGGAAGGACACCTGGGACAGCTGGGCAACAGGGCAATGCTTAGTAAGCGCAACAGGATGATTACTCAGATTAATCAGACGGACAGGTACTTTACCTTGGGAGACGTTCACCAGGCACTTGGCAGCTCTCACATAAGGATAATCCTCCATCTGGATCGGTTCCACCAGGGCTGGATAATCTCGGCCTTCGACTCCCAGGACAGCACGACACCACAAAAGAGTTTGAGAATTAGGAGGCAAAGTCACAGGCTTAATATCACGGATCCTGGCAGTACAAATTTCTCCTTTCTCATTAGCAAACCTCTGCTGGGCACTTAACACAGTAATAGTCTTTTGAATCACTCTCCTGGATGCAGAGGAAGCAGTGGGCAAAGTTTGATGTAATACAGCAAGTATTTCTGAATAACAGTTTTTGAAGACATTGGTGCCTAGAATGACAGGATGTCCTCCTCTGTCACCGGCTTGTACTACGATCACTCCCTGTTGAGGCAGGGTTACTTCTCCCACCTGCAGGGTGGGTTCCCAGTATCCATGAACCTTTACTGGTTTGCCATTGCTGGCGATAATCTCCACCCAGGATTCAGGCGGCTGGGTCAATTGGTTGGTGTCCCAGAACCTTTCAAAGGCGGGCAGCTGAATAGTAGTGACTTGAGACCCAGTATCTAATAAGGCTTCAAAGGGGACCCCGTTGATCTCTATATTGATTTTAGGATGGGATCCTACATACCGTGGCATCCAATTTGGATCTTCTGGACCTAGTGTTCTACCTCCCGAGGGGTGGTCCTCAGCCTCAGGGGTTGCCCGTTTAACTGCCAGCACGTGGATTCTGTGTGTCCCTGCTTTTTGCAATATGTACATACGGGCCGCTTACGGTTTTTATTGCGTCTCCCAGGATCCCTGGCGGGAGTCTCTTGGTAAGGAGGTGGGAACGGCCTAGGAGGTGACAGGAATTCTTCTTCTAGCATTATGGGTTTTTCCCATTCCTCTAATTTTCTGCACACCTTCTCTAGACTTTTAGTGAGGTGATTTACTTGCTCTGTCAGCATGGCAATAGTATCGGTAGCTGACACTTGAACAGCTTGGCCGGCCTCAGCTCGGTTAGTGACAAGCGGTTTTGGTCTGCAGGCTGATGACTCAGGTGGGGTGCTCAACTCAGGAGGTACTGCGGACCCCAGAATTTTTATAGCCAGTTCTTTAAAGTCCAGAAAGGCACTGTTAGGGTGCTGGGCGGACAGCATCTTTAATTGGGTCCTTGTTTGCTCACTAGACACCCCGGTTATAAATTGTTCCCTTAGGGTCTGGTCCCGGTTATCAGCCTCTTTGGGATCTATCTGAATTACAGCCCCTAAAGCCTCCTGAAGTGATAGGGCATAGTCACGGAGGGACTCACCGGACTTCTGTTTCTTGCCAAAGAAGTGCATCTTTACCTCTGAGGCAGTCCTAGTTTCAAAAGTGGCTCTGAGGCGGGTGAATATCTGTTCTAGAGTACTCCGCTCAGTAGCAGGCCAGGATAACACTTCCCTGCGGGCAGCTCCCTCCAGCTGCGCCAGCAGGATTTCCATTTGCTGGTCGGCATTTATAGGGTACAATCGGAATAGTGCCAGCAACTTTTCTTCAAAGTCCCTTAGGGTATGGGTCTCCCCCCTGTAGCGGGGGAACCATGGGGCCCCGAAATAGTAGGGCATGGTAAAGGGCATCATGCTGGGGGCCGCCGGATGACCAGGAGCCGCAAGCTCTCCTGGGGCCGGCTGCTCAGGCACTCCTGGCTCTGACATGGTAGTCTATTGAGAGGTGGCCGCTGGCGACTAAAGAGGCCGGTACACTCCCCTTCCCTCCGGTTACAAGTGCTTACCGGTATCTCCGGGCTTGCGCAGGTCAAGTCTCGCGAGGTTCCGGACGTCCTGAGCACCCGATGACGCAGGAGAAGCAGGGCCGCGGCGGTGCGATGATCAAGAGGGGCGGGACTCTCTGTCTTTGCAGGGATCCGCCCACGAATGTCCTCAGCGGCGCGGGAAACTTTACTCCAGGCAGCCGGTGGCCATCTTTAGCAAAACGCTGTCCATTCACTGACAGCAAGCAGGATTGTAAAAAGTCTATAAATCCACACTCCGATGCGGCGATTTTCTTCCTCTGTATAGCGCAATACTGCACAGCGCTTTTTGGAAGTTTTTGGTACACTTTGGGTATAATTTTCAGTCCACAAAGTTCACTTTCAATAAACAGGAAAATTGTCACTTTGGTCACAGGGCAACGGTATAAGGCACAAAGTTCACGCTTCTTGCACTATAAAGCGTGCGTATCCTGTTCGTGACGCCAAAAGAGAGGTGCAGTGTACTCAAGTTGTGCGTAGTAGGTGTTTCTGAGTGTAGTAGTGCAATATACACTAACCTGGTACAGCTGACTCTCTGCAAGGGCAGGTATAGGTAGGAATAGTTCGTGACGCCAGTGCCAAGTAAACGGTGGCACGCCGTTTGCGGATGCAGGAATAATTTGAGGAAACGTGGTGTTAAAACAGAACTTCAACTTTAGTAGTTTGCAGGCAGAGACAATATTGGAAACGCAGTTCCTCAGCATACAGTCGATTTTGCAATTCGGTCGATGCAGGCAATTCAGTACAGCAGGGTAATTACAGAGTGTTGAACACAGGATTTGCAGCAAAGGAGCTTGCACTGTAACTCTGTCTGATCCTGGAATGTAGCAATTCTTCACCAAGGCCCATTAACCTAAGTCTGGCTTTATCTCCTGGATTATGGCTTAAATAAGTACCTCCTCTGTTTCTCTCAGTACCTCTGGCTCCTCTGATCTTTGCCTCAGTCTCTCCCAGCTTCTGAATGGTTCCTCAGGCTCTTAGGCTAAGATATTCCTGCTTCTGCATGTAGGAATTCAGGAGGGAATCTTCTCCTGAACAGCAGGCTTCAGGCCTGGACTTGTCTCAGACATTGTCTAAACTCCAACTGTAGATTACAGACACTAGACTCCGTCTGCCTTGCACTTCCCTGACTGGCCTTATATAAACTAGGGCTCCCTAGCTCCCTCTACGGACTAGAAGTTGTAATTACACCCCTAGCAGGCCTGTGCATGCAAGTTTCAGTGACAGGGAAATACACACATTACATTACATTTTATAAAACTGACATACAACAACTCCCCAATATTAAGGAGGGACGACAGCACACCAAGTGACCTTTGGTAGTAACTGGTATTACAACTCCCGTATACTACACATCTGTGCCAACAGAAAGAAGTGAGACAGCAGGGGCAATGTTATCTCCTGATCCCAAGGATTCCTGGGAAGGCAGATTGAAACAGTGGCTGGAACTGGCCCAGTTTGCTATCGCTGAACTGTCTTGTCCAGCCTTCAGTGTAATTTCAACTCGGCAGGTGCCGTCTTTACACTCAAGTGGGCAAAATTGTCCTGTATAAGTGTCCAACACATTACCTTTGTTAAAATGAATCAAACTCATGGATCCATGAGGATTTCCACACATTTCCGCCTGATCACAATGAAAAGATATTTATCACCAAACCAAAGAAGCGAATGCTGATAAATATTTATCTAGGATTAACTCATAAAAAGATGTAAATCTTTTGACGACCCAATGTATTGAATGGATAACTAGATGAATAAGTGTCGCTAAAATATAACCTTTATTTGGTATCTCCTAAAATGATTGGTGAAGTTTTTATATATCATAAAATATAGTCCTATCCCCTTTGTTACTCAGGGATACTACACCAGATGGACAGCTAGCAAACTGCAGGCTCCGCTATCCACCTGGGGATTTATTTTTTCCGTAACGAGTGATCAATATATATGTGTTATGACATTTCTTCCAATGGTGTCAGGTAATGGTTCACACTGTGCCCCATATCTATATTGTGTCTGATGGTACTTGTAGTGCGTGCATTGAGCACAATAGATAGTAGAATTGATCCGTACTTGTACAATCTGCTCTGTAAGCGAGATGATGATAACCCAGTTAATTCCTTGGCTTGGTATGGGGGGTTATACAGTCACTGTATGAGTCTTTTGAGCCGCCTGTAGTCACTTCATATATCACTTACCCTCTGGTGCTCCAGCGATGAAGAGGTGGGGCAGGGGAGTGCCTGACCTGACACTCCCCCGAAGCTGATTGGATCCTGCGATGCCGGCACAGCCCAGAGGGGGCGGGAATAGGTCTACATAAAAAGGCACATTGGGCGGCCGTGTTACCGCCATCCCCGTGCCGTAGGCTTTGTATAGTATAGGACAGCAGTAGTACAGTCCTAATCAAAAGTTTAAGACCACTTGAAAAATGGCAAAAAATCTTATTTTACATTGTAGGATCTTAACAAGGTTCCAAGTAGAGTTTCAACATGCAACAAGAAGAAATAGGAGTGAGACAAAACATTTTTTGAGCATTCAATTAATTGAAAATAACGATTAAACTGAAACAGGCTGTTTTTCAGCTGATCCAAATTTTTGGACCAGATGCCTTTAAAAGGCCAAACCTGTGCACAGATGTGGATTCATTGTCATTTTCTATCAGGTAGTCACACGTTGTGATGGCAAAGGCAAAAAAACTCTCCCTTTTTGAACGTGGTCGGGTTGTTGAACTGGATAAGCAGGGTCTCTCACAGCGCGCCATCGCTGCTGAGGGGGGACGCAGTAAGACAGTCATTTGGAATTTCTTAAAGGGTTTCTATCACTTCGTATCACATATTTAGGTGTCAGACACTAGCGATCTGCTAGTGTCTGCTCTAACAAACCATCCTAATATAATAGGTTTTGGGGCAGCCGTTTTGCTAAAATAACAACTTATATCTATATGCTAATGAGCCTCTAGGTGCTATGGGGGCGTCATTAGCACCTAGAGGCTCCGTCTACCTTCATAAACTGCCGCCGCCCAGCGCGTCCCTCCAGCCCGCCCATCTCCTGCTGAATGCGATCCTCTCCGTGCGCGTCTCTGTTCTGCGCATGTGCAGTGAATGTCTGACCGCTTCCCTGCTCAGACATCTCCACTGCGCCTGCGCCGATGACATCATAGTGCTCCGAGGAACAGGCGCAGTGGAGATGTCTGAGCAGGGAAGCGGTCAGACATTCACTGCGCATGCGCAGAACAGAGACGCGCACGGAGAGGATCGCATTCAGCAGGAGATGGGCGGGCTGGAGGGACACGCTGGGCGGCGGCAGTTTAGGAAGGTAGACGGACCCTCTAGGTGCTAATGACGCCCCCATAGCACCTAGAGGCTCATTAGCATATAGATATAAGTTCTTATTTTAGCGAAACGGCTGCCCCAAAACCTATTATATTAGGATGGTTTGTTAGAGCAGACACTAGCGGATCGCTAGTGTCTGACACCTAAATATGTGATATGAAGTGATAGAAACCCTTTAAATGATCCTGAGGGTTATAGAACAAAAAAGTCAAGTGGAAGACCCAAAAACATTTCATCAGCACTGAGCCGGAGGATCCAATTGGCTGTCCGACAAGACATTGGACGATCCTCGACCCAAATTAAGGTCCTTACTGGAGCTGACTGCAGCCCCATAACCATCAGACGGCATCTGAGACTGAAGGGCTTCAAAAACAAAAAACGTCTTCAAAGACATTGTCTCCTTGAACACCACAGAACTGCTTGTTTGGATTTTGCAAGTGAGCACCAAACATGGGACATTCAAAGGTGGAAGAAAGTTTTATTCTCTGATGAGAAAAAATGTAACCTTGATGGTCCTGATGGTTTTCAATGTTACTGGCATGACAAGCAGATCCCACCTGAGATGTTTTCTACGCGCCACAGTGGAGGGGCGCCATAATGGTCGGGGGTACTTTTTCCTTCAGTCTAACAATGGAGCTTCAGGAAGTGCAGGGGCGTCAAACGGCCGCTGGCTATGTCCAGATGTTTCAGAGAGGATTCCTCATGACTGAGGGCCCTTGTCTGTGTGAATCAAAATCCAGCTTAAATGGATATAGTTAAATATAATGGGTTAGAGGTAAGAATAGAAGGTCCAGCTACAGTATAACCCTAAATAGTGGATAATCTTTAATAATATTCATACAACAAACATTAAATCCTATTGTGTCTATGCATAAAAACGTCCACCAAAATATTAGAAAAGGGATAGATGACCCTAATAATATTTCTAAAGCTAGGCCCTGTGCCCAGGGGCAACTCCTGAAGGTGGAGACCCCCCCGTCCTCGAACCTAACTGGCAACTCCTAGTTAACCCTAAAATGTACGGGCTGATAATCAGTATAATTGGTGGACTAAGTTAGGCATGGACAAAAAGGATAAAACAGTATGCACAATGTATACAGCCCTATTGGTAATAATACCAAGAGGTACACGGTGCAGCTGACTTCATAGCACAACGACACCTAAAAGGATAACTAATAGTGACACAGACGTATCTGTGCTCAACCCCAACGCATTTCCCCCACGGTGTGGGATCATCAGGGGGTAAATGGATTATATTAGATGGTTACATCGATAGATGTCCAACGGAGGGAGGCCCAGACTGGGACAACCACGATACACCCGTAGGACAAACCAAGGTGTCAAATGACGGTCAAAAGAGGGTGTCAAATGACGGTCAAAAGTAATGTTAAAAGATTGGACCAGATGACCTTACTGGGAGAACCGAAGGGAGGAAAAGACAGACAGCAACAGTCAAGATGTTTGGGACATGTAATTTAGGTGTTGTGGAACCAGGATGGGAACCTGTGAGAAAAAAGAGAAAAACATACATATGTATATATATATACACAAATACCTGTAGCCAAACACCAAAATAAATTTCGTGAGGGACCATCACCAAAACGAGAGGCCTCATTCAAGAGGGTCACTCACTGTGTCCAGAGGAGATATTCTATGTATATAGATACAACGCCGCTCTCAGATAGGCCAAGGTTCGCCTTACTGATAGAATATAGCCAGGTGGTGTAACAAATTCCAGTGTGTTTAGAAATAGTAGATAACGATAAGCTGAAACACATCGAGGTGGCCAATAAATGGAGGGATATGCTCATACACCTTCATAAAGTAGCCTAAGTGAAACAAATAGGCATACCTTAAAAAACGTACTGAATCAAGTCAAACAGTCCCTGTAGATAAAGAGGCCATTCATCCTGCATATCCTATATAACGAAAGCAAGTAATCAGACGTTTGATCCCATAAACACATAGTAGCCTACTCCAACATAGAGCCATGTGGTAGCTGGGGTTACTCACTGTTAGTGCCAACAAGACGCTTATCCTCCCATGATAGATGATAGTGACTTCTCCCAGGGTCCAACAATTTGCCATGGAGGGCCACCCCCTCTTATAGTAAACCCCTCCCAATCAAAGATAATGAATTAATGAATAACCCCATGTAACGGCTAAGCTGTACTCTAGTCAGCTAATGACGATCGTGTGCGTTCCACTGTGGAACGCACGCCGCACATGGGACTTCCGGTTACGGCGCCCGGATGTGACGTCAGGGAACCTGCGCTACAGAGTGAAGCGCAACTCAGCACTGAGAAGATGGAACCGTGCCTGGCGTCCAATTTAGACGTCATCACCGGTGGACATGCGTTCCAGAGTGGAGCGCACGTCAAGACGGACCATTGAAAGAGGTGCATCTGGAATATACTTCAGAGATATATACCATAATATAATATAATAAGTATGGCACAAAGACAGCCCCTCATAGTAGAGAGGAGATAAGGCATCTCTAAACGAACAGTAATTATCCAGATTACTATGCCTATAGAATGAGAGGTATAAGAGATACCTAATGGGGAGTGGCTAAACCAAGAATATAACATAGGACAAATGTAAATTCGCAGTCATACGTTATTATCATTGACAGTGAATAAGCATTTTTTTCACTCATCTAGTTATCTTTTATATATCTTTTATATGTATGTTTTTCTCTTTTTTCCCACAGGTTCCCATCCTGGTTCCACAACACCTAAATTACATGTCCCAAACATCTTGACTGTTGCTGTCTGTCTTTTCCTCCCTTCGGTTCTCCCAGTAAGGTCATCTGGTCCAATCTTTTAACATTACTTTTGACCGTCATTTGACACCCTCTTTTGACCGTCATTTGACACCTTGGTTTGTCCTACGGGTGTATCGTGGTTGTCCCAGTCTGGGCCTCCCTCCGTTGGACATTTATCGATGTAACCATCTAATATAATCCATTTACCCCCTGATGATCCCACACCGTGGGGGAAACGCGTTGGGGTTGAGCACAGATACGTCTGTGTCACTATTAGTTATCCTTTTAGGTGTCGTTATTGTGCTATGAAGTCAGCTGCACAGTGTACCTCTTGGTATTATTACCAATAGGGCTGTATACATTGTGCATACTGTTTTATCCTTTTTGTCCATGCCTAACTTAGTCCACCAATTATATTGATTATCAGCCTGTACATTTTAGGGTTAACTAGGAGTTGCCAGTTAGGTTCGAGGACGGGGGGTCTCCACCTTCAGGAGTCGCCCCTGGGCACAGGGCCTAGCTTTAGAAATATTATTAGGGTCATCTATCCCTTTTCTAATATTTTGGTGGACGTTTTTATGCATGGACAAAATAGGACTTAATGTTTGTTGTATGAATATTATTAAAGATTATCCACTATTTAGGGTTATACTGTAGCTGGACCTTCCCTTGTCTGTGTGGTAACGACTGGGTTTTTACAACAGGACAATGCTACAGTACACAATGCCCGCAGGACAAGGGACTTCTTCCAGGAGAATAACATCACTCTTTTGGCCCATCCTGCGTGTTCCCCTGATCTAAATCCAATTGAGAACCCTTGGGGATAGATGGCAAGGGAAGTTTAGAAAAATGGACAACAGTTCCAGACAGTAGATGGCCTTTGTCACGGGGTTCCGAAGGTGCACTCGGTCCCCCATTGCCTGCAGAACTGTTGCTTAGCTTTTGGAATGAGGTTCTGTGTTTGACCTCATTCCCAGGGCGGCTTTGCTAGCTGGGTGGCTCCCTGCTCCTAGTCTGCCTTGAGCGCCGAGCTGATCACTCGGTGCTCGACTGGTTGGTCTGTCGGTCATGTGACGCTGGCCACGTCACATGACCCTCACTCCCCACTATAAATACAGGCAGCCTGCTGGCTACAGGTTGCCTGTTAATTTCTAGGTTCCTGGCTATTTGTTGGACTGCTGAATACTTACCTGATCCTGTTCCTTGACCATCCTTTTGCCTGATCCTCCTGTACTGCGCATCCGTCCTGGTATTGTGACCTCGGCTCCCACCTGACTACTCTCTTAGGACTCCTCTTGTACTTCTCTGCTCTCCTGGTATTTATGACCCCGGCTTCTCCTGACAATTCTCTGCTTGCTCCATTTGTACTTTGCAGCTTTCCTGGTATTGACTCGGTCCGTTCACGTCCTGTTGTTTGTCTGTCTGTCATCCCTGCACTTACTCCAAGTTAGGGATTGCCGTCCAGTTGTCCCCTGTCATTAGGACTCGCGAGGCAAGTAGGCAGGGCCAGGGGTAAGGGTGGAGCGCAGTGGTCACTTCCCTCCCCCCTGTGTGTGTGTGTACGCGACCGTTACAGATTAACAGGCCCAATAACCACTGTATTATGAATCCTCTGGTGACCCTGACTGACCATGTCTCTAATCTGACGCAGAGGGTGCAGGAGTTAGGGGAAAAACTCAGTTCTTTTGAGTTAGGGCAAGGTTCTTCCACTCCTCAGGCCTCCAGTCCGCATTTTGAGCCCCAGATTAAGCTCCCAGAACCCTTTTCTGGAGACCGGAGGAAGTTTCTCTCTTTTAAGGAGAGTTGCAAACTTTACTTCCGGTTGCGCCCCGTGTCCTCTGGCCCCGAGAGTCAACGCGTGGGCATTATCATTTCCCGATTACAGGGTGATCCCCAGGACTGGGCGTTCTCTTTACCTGCTGGCACCAGTTGTTTATATTCTGTGGAGGGGTTCTTTCAGGCCTTGGGTACCCTCTATGATGAACCAGACAGGGCTCTAGTAGCCGAGTCGGCTCTAAAGGCACTGGTTCAGGGCAATTTACCAGCGGAGGATTATTGCACCCAATTGAGAAGGTGGTGTGTCCCCTCAGGATGGAACGAACCAGCCCTGAAGAGTCAGTTCAGGTCAGGTCTGTCTGATAAATTAAAGGATCTTCTGGTCAGTTATCAACTTCCAGAGACCTTAGAGGAGATGATGACCCTTGTTGTCCGACGGGTTAGAGAGAGACGACAGGAACAACAGTTCTCTTCACAGATGGTGGTCCAGCCAGAGGCCTATCCCAGAGACAATGCTGAGGTCTCCACCGAGGAACCCATGCAGGTTGGCATGACCCGAGGGAATCTTTGCCGCAGACGTGGAGAATGCTTTTACTGTGGAGATCCTGACCATTGGATCAACCAGTGTCCTAAGAAGGTCCTCTCTGTCAAGTCTCCTAAGACAAGGCAACCTAAAGACCAGGTACACCCTGAATTTTCTAAATGTAAGCTTTCGGTACCCATTACGATTTCTCTGGGAGTAGATAAATGGCCGGGTAAGGCCTTTATTGATTCTGGCTCAGCGGCTAGCTTTATTGACTCTGAATATGCTGTAAGATTGGGTATTCCTATGTTTGCCTTACCAACTCCTATCCATGTCATGGCTATTGATGCTACTCCTCTTATTGGTGGTACGGTGAGCTTATGTACCTCGGAGATTTCTCTAACCGGGGGTGTGTGCCACTCAGAGAGATGTTCGCTTCTAGTCCTGGAGAACCTACCTGCTGAGGTGGTACTAGGGTTGCCTTGGCTCCGACTACATAACCCCACTATAGATTGGTCCAATGGGGAGTTGGTGAGATGGGGGCCTAAGTGTGACTCGTGCTTGTCCGTGGTACAGGCTGGGGTCTCAGTAAAGTCTGGTACTTTACCCTCTGTTGTTAGAGAATATTCTGATGTATTCTCATCACCAACCCCAGAGGTTCTACCCCCCCATAGACCTTATGATTGTACCATAGAGCTAGTAGAGGGGGCCAAGTTTCCTAAAGGACGAATTTATAATCTTTCTATGCCCGAACGCAAGGCCATGGAAGATTATATTAAGGAGAGCCTTGGTAAAGGGCATATTAGACCTTCTGTCTCTCCTATGGCGGCGGTGTTTTTCTTCGTTAAGAAAAAAGATGGTGGTCTTAGGCCATGTATCGATTACCGGAGATTAAATAAAATCACTGTCCAGAATAGATACTCCCTCCCATTGATTCCGGATTTATTTAACCAGGTTCTGGTTCTGGGGGCAACCTGGTTTTCCAAAATTGACCTGAAAGGGGCATACAATCTAATCCGAATCAAGGAGGGAGACGAATGGAAGACGGCGTTCAATACTCCGGTAGGACACTTTGAATATCAAGTGATGCCTTTTGGGCTCAGCAATGCCCCAGCTGTGTTCCAAAACTTCATGAATGACATTCTTAGGGAGTACTTAGGTAAATTTGTTATTGTCTATCTTGACGACATTTTGATATTCTCTCCTGACTTCGAATCCCATGTGTCTCATGTTAAACAAGTATTAGAGGTGTTGAGGGAGAATCAGCTATCCGCTAAACAAGAGAAATGTGTCTTTGGTGTACAGGAGATTCTGTTTCTAGGGCATGTTCTGACTCCTCACGCCTTCAAGATGGATCCTGGTAAGGTACTAGCAATTAAGGAATGGGTAAGACCTTCATCCTTAAAGGCCTTACAACGGTTCTTAGGTTTTGCCAATTACTATCGTAAATTTATTATGAATTTTTCCGTAATTGCTAAACCGTTGACCGACCTTACTAAGAAAGGGGCGGATTTGGAGAATTGGTCTACTGAGGCCATTTCTTCATTTGAAAGATTAAAAAAGGCATTCAGTAGCGTTCCCATTCTGATCCAGCCTGATCAGGAGAAACCTTTTATTGTGGAGGTGGATGCGTCCGAGGACGGCGTAGGAGCAGTCCTTTCACAAGGTCCTGCTAGCCTCACTAATCTGAGACCATGTGCCTTCTTCTCCAGGAAATTCTCTCCCACGGAGAGAAACTACGATATAGGGAATAGGGAGCTGCTGGCCATTAAATGGGCATTTGAGGAGTGGAGGCATTTCCTGGAGGGGGCAAGACATTGTGTAACTGTTGTCACTGACCATAAAAACCTTATGTTTCTCGAGTCTGCTAAGAGGTTGAATCCCCGTCAAGCCAGATGGGCTCTGTTTTTTACTCGTTTTGATTTTTCCATCACGTTCAGGCCGGGAAGTAAAAATGTGAAGGCGGACGCATTATCTCAGAGCTTCCAGGCTTTTCAACCTACTGAGGTACCACCTGAATCCATCCTACCAGCAAAAATCTTCTTAGCAGCTCTTACCCAGGATATCTCGGCTCGCATTAGGTCTGAACAACATCTGGCACCGGTATCCACCCCAACAGATAAGTTGTATGTTCCCGTACAATTTCGTCTCCAGCTGTTGGGTGAGTGTCACGATTCTGCCTTTTGTGGACATCCGGGTGTTGAGGGCACTAAGGATCTGGTTTCTAGATCTTATTGGTGGCCCACTCTAACTAGGGATGTCAAGTCCTACGTGTCAGCCTGTGAGGTTTGTGCCAGGTCCAAGACACCTAGGACTCGCCCTGCTGGTAAACTACGACCCCTACCCATTCCCAGTAGACCCTGGTCCCATATCTCGATGGACTTTATAACTGACCTACCGCTGGCGGAGGGTAAGACTGTGGTTTGGGTAGTGGTCGATAGGTTTAGCAAGATGGTTCATTTCATTCCCCTGTCTAAACTTCCGAATGCTAAAACCCTGGCGTCTATTTTTGTGAGAGAGATTGTTCGTTAACATGGCATCCCGGAAAATATTGTTTCTGACAGGGGTGTGCAGTTTGTGTCCAAATTCTGGAGGGCCTTCTGTCAAAGATGTAAAATTTCATTGTTTTTTTCTTCCGCCTACCATCCTGAGAGTAATGGGCAGACTGAACGCCTTAATCAGTCTGTGGAACAATTCTTGAGGTTGTATGTTGCTGATGACCAGAAATTATGGGTCAATTTCCTTCCGTTGGCTGAATTTGCTTTGAATAACCGTGTCAATTCTTCTGCTGGGGTCTCCCCTTTCTTTTGTAACCATGGTTTTCATCCCCGTTTTCATTCTGGGTCGTCCGTCTCCTCCTCTAACCCTGAAGCGGATAAACTCTCCTCCGAACTGTGCACAGTTTGGGCCCGGGTTCAATCGAACCTAGAAAAGGCTCAATGTTCTCAAAAACTCAAGGCCGATAGGAGACGTTCAAGGGGGGTAAACTTTCAGGTTGGGGATAAAGTATGGTTGTCCTCCAAGAATCTATCTCTCAAGGTAACTTCTAAAAAATTTGCTCCTCGTTTTATTGGACCATATGAGATCACGGAAGTGATTAACCCGGTATCTTTTAGGTTGGAGCTGCCTGAGTCATTCCACATTCATAATGTGTTCCATAAATCTCTGCTTAAAAAATATTTTGAACCGGTAGTACCATCAAAAGCCTTGCCTCCGCCGGTTCTTGTTAATGATGCTGTCGAGTATGTGTTCTCTAAAATAGTGGATGTCAGGAAGGTGCGTAATTCCTTGCAGTACCTGATTCACTGGAGGGGGTATGGACCTGAGGAGAGATCTTGGGTACCTGCCAGGGAGGTTCATGCTCCTAGACTTGTTCGTAAATTTCATTTAGAACACCCTGAAAAGCCATCGCCTGAAGTCTTGGGTCCGGTGGCCCCTCGTAAAAGGGGGGGTACTGTCACGGGGTTCCGAAGGTGCACTCGGTCCCCCATTGCCCGCAGAACTGTTGCTTAGCTTTTGGAATGAGGTTCTGTGTTTGACCTCATTCCCAGGGCGGCTTTGCTAGCTGGGTGGCTCCCTGCTCCTAGTACTTTGCAGCTTTCCTGGTATTGACTCGGTCCGTTCACGTCCTGTTGTTTGTCTGTCTGTCATCCCTGCACTTACTCCAAGTTAGGGATTGCCGTCCAGTTGTCCCCTGTCATTAGGACTCGCGAGGTAAGTAGGCAGGGCCAGGGGTAAGGGTGGAGCGCAGTGGTCACTTCCCTCCCCCTGTGTGTGTGTGTACGCGACCGTTACAGCCTTCGTGCGGCCATCTTCACCACTTGGAGAAATGTTCCCACTCACCTAATGGAAACGCTTGCATCAAGCATACCGAAAATAATTTTGGAAGTGATAAACAATAACGGCGGAGCTACTCATTACTGAGATCATGTTTGGAAGTTGGATTTCTGTTTTGGGGGGGTTTCGTTTTTTTTTTGGAGGAGTGGTCCTAAACTTTTGATCAGCTGAAAAACAGCCTGTGTCAGTTTATTTGTTGTTTTCATTAAATTGAATGCTCAAAATATGTTTTGTGTTACTCCCATTTCTTCTTGTTGCATGTTGAAGCTCTACTTGGAACCTTGTTAAGATCCAGCCATGCTAAATATGATTTTTTGCCATTTTTCAAGTGGTCTTAAACTTTTGATCTGGACTGCATCAGAATTTTTCATAGCGCACATGAGACAGCTAGAACTAATATGTTATAGCCAGCAAAGCTAATTTGGCATAGCCAGCATTAGTTAATTGGTGGGTGGATAGCACTGGAGGCTCACAAAGAAACAGCTGTGTGAGAGACTATTGGTGACTGCTTGTTTGTTGAATGATATGAGCGACAACACTAGGTCCAGGTGCACATATTAGGTAACATAGTTACCAGATACACAGGGTGGTGACAATCATAAACCACCTGTGCTGTCTGCACTGAATATATACTCCTCCTCCCCCACATTAACACTAGTTCCCAGGTGGATAGCGGAGCCTGCAGTTTGCTAGCTGTCCATCTGGTGTAGTATCCCTGAGTAACAAAGGGGATAGGACTATATTATATGATATATAAAAACTTCCCCAATCATTTTAAGAGATACCAAATAAAGGTTATATTTTAGTGACACTTATTAATCTAGTTAACCATAAATGTTTATCTATCCTAAGATAAATCTAAAAATTAAATAATAGAAGTGCAGAGTAGATGGACCATGTGGTCTTTTTTACTGTCAATCTTCAGTGTTTTTATGTTCTCATTTGGTTTCATGGAGATAGAATATTAGAGTGATGGAAAGCAATGAGATGTCAGGTTTTGTTATCAGAGACAAAAAAATCTATGAATATACTGTGCAGGTCATTTAACTATTTATAAACTAGACATTAAGCCCGTTACAATAACGGGCACTAGAACAGTAGTGCATAAACTTTAGTAGGAACAGTCTATATTAAATAGTAAGATCATTTAACCACATTGTATTTCTTGTCTTATTTTTTTTTTGTCGAAAATATTTTGGAAAGAAGTCAAAAGTAAATTAATAATAAAATTGAAATGGAAACGTATATATCACAATACAGTAAGTATAGTTTGTAACAATCTGCAATATACAATACCTGAAGCAGATATTCAGGAAAAATGTTGTAAATATTCTATCTGAATTTGGCAACAGTTTGCCTTGTTCAGGAGCATCTACAACCTTTACAACCACATCAGAAAAAGTTCTAACTCTAGATAATGCAACATATAACTGACCGTGGCTAAATACTGTTTCTGGCAAGTAAATGAAAACTTTATCTAAGGTTTGCCCCTGAGCTTTATTAATTGTCATGGCAAAGGCTAATGCAACTGGAAATGGTCGCCTTCTTAAAGTAAATGGCAAATTAGTAAAGGATGGAGCTAAATCAATACGTGGAATAAAGACCATGTCCCCTTCAACTGAACCTGTTATTACTTGAGCAATAATGAGGTTTCTTTTCAAGTCTTTAACAAAGAGGCGGGATCCATTGCACAATCCTCAGTGTTTATATGGCTAAGGACCATAATTATTGCTCCCTTTTTAAGATTCAGTTTATGCCTCGGCATTCCTGTTGGAGTTAGCTCATTAAGAAACTCAATAGGATAGTTCTACATATCTTCCTCAGTTCAGTCATCAATTGAGTTTAAGCTAAGGAATGTTACAGTATCTCCTTCCAAAATGTTAAACATCAGAGTTCTTTGAGCAAAGAATATATTTTTTTGTTATCTTTGAGACATCAGCAACTAAAATTCTTTCTCCAAATAAGTCGTTGACAATATTTCCTGTACATAAAATTTTGAAGGGATTTCAATTATGTCTTCAGGCAAACCATCAATGTGTGGTGTATCACCATTGCCAACTTGGATCAACCGATTGCTGAATTCAGTATCAACTGAACGGATATTGTTTGTAAGGTTAAGTATTTGGAAGTTTTGCCACAGTTTATTATACTTTATACATGCTTCAACAATTTTTGTCTGGTCACCATGAGGAACCACTGGAAGTGTTTGCCGAAAATCTCCACCAAGTAATAAAACTTTTCCTCCAACTTTCTAGTTATCCATTATTTCTTTTAGCAGTTAGTTAACCACTGTAAGAGCAATAGACGGGGCCATTGTACACTCATCCCAAATGAGTACTGTAGATGATCTCAAACTTTTAGCATCATCAGAATTGAGACGCATATTTGATATTGAGTTCTCAACTATCGGAACAGACAATTTGAACTGAGAGTGGTATGTTCTTCCACCCTCAAGAAGATTGGCTGCTATACCTGTTGAGGCTACAGGGTGTGCAATGTGACCTTCTCCACGAACTGTGTTGAGAAGAGTTTTGTAAAGATAGGTTTTACCACTGCCTCCTGGACCATCCAAGAAAAAACAACGGTTGCAAAGGTTGTCATTTTTGCTTGCAGACAATATTTTTTCTGGAGCTCTTTTTTGTTCTATGTTTAATGTTTTCTCCATTTCTTCAGCTTTGTATTTTTGTAATTCCTTGTCATAGATATTCCAAAGTTGATCAGTATTTGGCATTGTGGAAGGCAATCCAAAATCTTCACAGTTTTTTGCCATATCGTACCAGAATGTTGACTATTTCTGTAAGTGCGATCTTACGACAAATTGTGCAATCATCATTGTGTTGTTTATGTTTGTGAACTAAATCTTCAATGAGATATTGCTCATATTTTAGAAAAAGTGCATTCATATTTTGTTGACAGAATACATTCGTCCAATAGTTTTTTCTGCACCACGTTGACGCAATTTCCAACAACAATTTTGAGAGTCAAACACATAGTGAAAAGGAATGTCAGAATATAATATACTAGACATTAAGCCCGTTAAAAATAACGGGCGCTAGCACAGTAGTGCTGGCACTGTGATGGGGGATCTGTGGATGGCACTGTTATGGGGGGATCTGTGGATGACACTGTTATGAGGGATCTGTGGATGGCACTGTTATGGGGGCATCTGTGAATGGTACTGTTATGAGGGGGATCTGTGGATGGCACTGTTATGGGGGATCTGTGAATGGCACTGTTATGGAGGGGATCTGTGGATCGCACACTGTTATGGGGGGATCTGTGAATGGTACTGTTATGGGGGGATCTGTGGATGGCACTGTTATGGGGGAATCTGTGGATGGCACTGTTATTGGGGGATCTGTGGATGGCACTGTTATGGGGGGGATCTGTGGATGGCACTGTTATGGGGGATCTTTGCATGACACTGTTATGGGGGATCTGTGGATGGCACACTGTTATGGGGGTATCTGTGAATGGTACTGTTATGGGGGATCTGTGGATGGCACTGTTATGGGGGGATCTGTGGATGGCACTGTTATGGGGGGATCTGTGGATGACACTGTTATGGGGGGATCTGTGGATGGCACTGTTATGGGGTATCTTTGCATGACACTGTTATGGGGATCTGTGGATGGCACAATGTTATGGGGGTATGTTTGAATGGTACTGTTATGGGAGATCTGTGGATGGCACTGTTATGGGGGGATCTGTGGATGGCACTGTTATGGGGGGATCTGTGGATGGCACTGTTATGGGGGGATCTGTGAATGGTTCTGTTATGGGGGATTTGTGGATGACACTGTTATGGGGGTCCTGTGGATGGCACTGTTATGGGGGATTTGTGGATGACACTGTTATGGGGGATCTGTGGATGGCACTGTTATAGGGGATCTGTGGATGGCACTGTTATAGAGGATCTGTGGATGGCACTGTTATGGGGGATCTGTGGATGGCACTGTTATGGGGGGGATCTGTGGATGATACTGTTATGGGGGATCTGTGGATGACACTGTTATGGGGGATCTGTGGATGGCACTGTTATGGGGGATCTGTGTATGGAACTGTTATGGGGGATCTGTGGATGGCACTGTTATGGGGGATCTGTGGATGGAACTGTTATGGGGGGATCTGTGGATGGCACTGTTATGGGGGGGATCTGTGGATGACACTGTTATGAGGGATCTGTGGATGGCACTGTTATGGGGGCATCTGTGAATGATACTGTTATGAGAGGGATCTGTGAATGGCACTGTTATGGGGGATCTGTGAATGGCACTGTTATGGGGGATCTGTGGATGGAACTGTTATGGGGGGATCTGTGGATGATACTGTTATAAGGGATCTGTGGATGACACTGTTATGGGGGATCTGTGGATGGCACTGTTATGGGGGATCTGTGAATGACACTGTTATGAGGGAACTGTGGATGGCACTGTTATGGGGGCATCTGTGAATGGCACTGTTATGGGGGATCTGTGAATGGCACTGTTATGGAGGGGATCTGTGGATGGCACACTGTTATGGGGGGATCTGTGAATGGTACTGATATGGGGGGATCTGTGGATGGCACTGTTATGGGGGATCTGTGGATGGCACTGTTATGGGGGGATCTGTGGATGGCACTGTTATGGGAGGATCTGTGGATGACACTGTTATGGGGGGATCTGTGAATGGTTCTGTTATGGGGGATCTATGGATGACACTGTTATGGGGGGTCCTGTGGATGGCACTGTTATAGGGGATCTGTGGATGACACTGTTATGGGGGATCTGTGGATGACACTGTTATGGAGGATCTGTGGATGACACTGTTATGGGGGATCTGTGGATGATACTGTTATGGGGGATCTGTGGATGGCACTGTTATAGGGGATATGTGGATGGCACTGTTATAGGGATCTGTGGATGATACTGTTATGGGGGGATCTGTGGATGGCACTGTTATGGGGGATCTGTGGATGATACTGTTATGGGGGATCTGTGGATGACACTGTTATGGGGGATCTGTGGATGGCACTGTTATGGGGGATCTGTGGATGAAACTGTTATGGGGGCAATCTGTGGATGGCACTGTTATGGGGGGATCTGTGGATGGCACTGTTATGGGGGATCTGTGGATGGAACTGTTATGGGGGGATCTGTGGATGGCACTGTTATGGGGGGATCTGTGGATGACACTGTTATGAGGGATCTGTGGAGGGCACTGTTTTGGGGGCATCTGTGAATGGTACTGTTATGAGGGGGATCTGTGGATGGCATTGTTATGGGGGATCTGTGGATGGCACTGTTATGGGGGGGATCTGTGGATGGCACTGTTATAGGGGATCTGTGGATGGCAGTGTTATGTGCGGATCTGTAGATGGCTCTGTTATGGGGGGATCTGTGGATTGCACTGTTATGGGGGATCTGTGGATGACACTGTTATGGGGGATATGTGGATAGCACTGTTATGGGGGGATCTTTGGATGGCACTGTTATGGGGGATCTGTGGATGGCACTGTTATTGGGGGATCTGTGGATGGCACTGTTATGGGGGGATCTGTGGATGGCACTGTTATGGGGGGAACTGTGGATGACAGTGTTATAGGGGATCTGTGGATGACACTGTTATGGGGGATCTGTGGATGTCAATGTTATGGGTGATCTGTGGATGTGTCACCGCCAGCTCTGTGAGAAGATCTGGCAGACGTTCTTCTCTACCTGTTGTATTATGTTCTTTGTTTTGGTTTCACTTTCTCATCTCCTTTTCTTCTCCCAGCTGTCACCTATTTGCACTGATTGTCTCCCTTTATATTTCCTCCCATACTGCCTCACTTTGCGGTTTATACTTCTTCCTGGATTGTGTTCACTACTGGAGGCTGCTTCTACTTATTCCTCCTTTATTTGTGTTTCTTGCTGGCTTGATTGTAGGTGACCCTGACTCCGTCCGTGTTAAGTGCAGGGAGCCGGTGGTCGTGTCCCCTCACTATTATAGGGTTTTCAGGTGTCACATAGTATAAGGTACGAGGACATGCAATCGTCTACCATGGAGATCTTTGCATGGGCATAGCAGTCGGGGAGAGCTCTAGGGGTTTTATGGGGCTCACCCATATGCTCCTTAGTTTGGGATCAAGCCAGTCGGATGTTTATTTATAAGTTCCAGCTTTCTGCAACACCATCCGTGACAGGAGGAAACTGTTATGGGGGGATCTGTGGATGACAGTGTTATAGGGGATCTGTGGATGACACTGTTATGGGGGATCTGTGGATTGCTCTGGTATGGGGGATCTGTGGATTGCACTGTTATGGGGGATCTGTGGATGACACTGTTATGGGGGATCTGTGGATGGCACTGTTATGGGGGATCTGTGGATGGCACTCTTATGGGGGCGCTGTGGCTGACACTGTTATGGGGCTGGTCTGTGGCTGACACTTATTGGGGTCTGTGGCTGACACTGTTATGGGGCTATATGTGGCTGACACTGTTATGGGGTATCTGTGGATGACACTGTTATGGGGCTGGTCTGTGGCTGACACTTATTGGGGTCTGTGGGTGACACTTATTGAGGTCTGTGGCCGACACTGTTATGTAATGGCAGCGGGGCCCGATGCAGTCACTGTATTGCACCGGCCCCGCTCAGAGTAGTAATACTTTGAATAACTGTAATAATAATAACGATCTTCACTTCTTCACTTATTACATGGTGAGGGAGGAGGGCGGGCGGCCAGGCACTGGCAGCCTAACTCACTACGTCATGCGCCTGCGCTGCCTGCTTCATTCATGCAGTGGGCGGAGCAGGGGCGTCACTTAGTGAGTTACGCTACCAGTGCCTGGCCGCCCGCCAGGCCTCCTGCCTCACCATGTAGTAAGTGAGCGGGGCCTGTGCAATACAGTGACTGCCCCCCGCTGCCATTACAATAGGATGCTGCACATGTAGTGTCCGTGGATTGTGTGCCGATGGAGCGGCGTCTGGCTGCACTGCGCGTGTGGGGAAGCCGGCGCATGCGCAGTGCGGCATAATGAGTAAGATAGCCGTCTCTCAGTGTGGACGGCTCCCCGGGATTTGTGACGGCTGCGCTGTCCCCTGTGCTCCGGGCAGAGTACAACTCTGAAAGCCGATGTGCCCATCTCCCGGCGTCCTCCTCCCTGAGCGCTGTAAAGCCGCTCTGCCCCCGAGCCCGGCTCTGTGACCTGGATTGGCCTGTGTGTGTGCGTGTGTGTCCGTCTGCTGCGCATGCGCACTTCTATAATCGGCACACACGCACGGACACCAGCCCTGAGCACGTACACAGGGCTTTTATTAGTATAGATAATATTTTCTCTTACTGTAATACTGACTTATATGTAGCTGTAATATGCGTCACTGGCACTGACTTTTGGCTGAGACTGCAGGCACTGTGACTGGTGCCTGATAATGACTGCCATTGACTGGTAGTGCTGAGACCATTTGCACTGTGACTGGTGACTGATACAGCTGTCACTGACTGGTGGTGCTGAGACCACTGGCACTGTGACTGGTGGCTGATATGGCTGACACTGACTGGTGGTGCTGAGAGCACTGGCACTGTGACTGGTGGCTGATACTGCTGGCACTGACTGCTGGCAACTGACTGCTGGCACTGACTGGTGGTGCTGAGACTGCAGCTGATGGCTGAAACAGCTGGCGCTGACTGGTGGCTGAGACGACTGGCAGTGCCTCGAGGTACTGAGACTGCTGGCGCGTTTTGGTGTCCGCCTGGCGGTGCAGAGCCGAACAGATCCGTCCTGACTTACAATGTAAGTCAATTGGGACGGATCCGTTTGCATTGACACAATATTGGTGCAATTGTAAACTGATCCGTCCGCCATTGACTTTCAATGTAAAGTCAGGAGTCCCTATTTTAGGCTACTTTCACACCTGCGCTAGGTGCGGATCCATCTGGTATCTGCACAGACGGATTCGCACCTATAAAAGCAAACAATGGTATCCGTTCAGTGCGGATCCATCTGCATAACAGCTTTTTCAGATCTGAGTTTTCACTATCGTGAAAAATCAGATCCGACAGTATATTCTAAAAGAGAGGTGTTTCCATGGTGATGGGGACGCTTTAAGTTAGAATATACTAAGAACTGTGTACATAACAGCCCCCTGCAGGCCTCAGGGGGCAGTGCCGCACCTGAGGGATTTGATGTGCAGTTCTCAGCCCCCCGATCGGGTGCTGCCAGGCAGCAGGGGGACAGACCCCCCTACCTCCCCAGTATTAAAAGCATTGGTGGCCAGTGCGCCCCCCTCCTTCCCTCCCCAGTATTAAAAGCATTGGTGGCCAGTGCGGCCCCCCCTCCCTCCCTCCCCAGTATTAAAAGCATTGGTGGCCAGTGCGGCCCCCCCTCCCTCCCCAGTATTAAAAGCATTGGTGGCCAGTGCAACCCCCCTCCCTCGCTCCCCAGTATTAAAAGCATTGGTGGCCAGTGCGGCCCCCCTCCCTCCCCAGTATTAAAAGCATTGGTGGCCAGTGCGGCCCCCCTCCCTCCCCAGTATTAAAAGCATTGGTGGCCAGAGCGATTTCCCCCTCCCTCCCTACCCAGTATTAAAAGCATTGGTGGACAGTGCGGCCCCCCTCCCTCCCTCCCTAGTATTAAAAGCATTGGTGGCCAGCGTGGCCCCCCCTCCCTCCCCAGTATTAAAAGCATTGGTGGCCAATGCGGCCCCCCTCCCTCCCGCCCCAGTATTAAAAGCATTGGTGGCCAGTGAGGCCCCCCTCCCTCCCCAGTATTAAAAGCATTGGTGTCCAGTGCACCCCCCCTCCCTCCCCAGTATTAAAAGCATTGGTGGCCAGCGCGGCCCCCCCTCCCTCCCTCCCCAATATTAAAAGCATTGGTGGCCAGTGCGGCCCCCCTCCCTCCCGCCCCAGTATTAAAAGCATTGGTGGCCAGTTCAGTGTGGATCTATCTGCATAACAGCTTTTTCAGATCTGAGTTTTCACTATCGTGAAAAATCTGATCCGACAGTATATTCTAACAGAGAGGTGTTTCCATTGTGATGGGGACGCTTCAAGTTAGAATATACAAAGAACTGTGTACATAACTGCCCCTTGCAGACCTCAGGAGGCATTGCCGCACCTGAGGGGTTAAATGTGCGGATCTCAGCCCCCTGATTGGGTGCTGCCAGGCAGCAGTGGGACAGACCCCCTTCCCTCCCCAGTATTAAAAGCATTTGTGGCCAGTGCGCCCCCCCCCCCCCTTCCCTCCCCAGTATAAAAAGCATTGGTGGCCAGTGCGGCCGCCCTCCCTCCCTCCCCAGTATTCAAAGCATTGGTGGCCAGTGCTGCCCCCCCTCCCTCCCTCCCCAGTATTAAAAGCATTGGTGGCCAGTGCGGCACCCCCCTCCCTCCCTCCCCAGGGAGGGAGGGCGCACTGGCCACCAATGCTTTTAATACTGGGGAGGGACGGAGGGGGGGCCGCACTGGCCACCAATGCTTTTAATACTAGGGAGGGAGGGAAGGGGGCCGCACTGGCCACCAATGCTTTTATTATTGGGGAGGGAGGGTGGGGGGTGCGCTGGCCGCCAATGCTTTTAATACTGGGGAGGGAGGGAAGGGGGTCTGTCCCCCTGCTGCCTGGCAGCATCTGATCAGGGGGCTGAGATCCGCATATTTAACCCCTCAGGTGCGGCAATGCCCCCTGAAGTCCGCAGGGGGCAGTTATGTACACAGTTCTCAGTATATTCTAACTTGAAGCGTTCCCATCACCATGGAATGTTTTTAATACTGGAAAGGGAGGGAGAGGGGCGGCCGCACTGGCCACCAATGCTTTTAATACTGGGGAGGGAGTGGGGGCCGCACTGGCCACCAATGCTTTTGATACTGGGGAGGGAGGGGGGCCGCACTGGCTTACCAATGCTTTTAATACTGTAGAAGGAGGGAGAGGGAGGCCCCACTGGCCACCATTGCTTTTAAAACTGGAGAGGAAGGAAGGGGGATCCGCACTGGCCAGCAATGCTTTTAATACTGGGAAGGGAGGGAGAGGGGGGGCCGCACTGGCCACCAATGCTTTTAATACTGGGGAGGGAGGGAGGGGGGGTCGCACTGGCCACCAATGATTTTAATACTGGGGAGGGAGGGGAGGTGGTCCGCACTGGCCACCAATGCTTTTAATACTGGGGAGGGAGGGTGGGCGCACTGGCCATCAATGCTTTTAATTGAGATCCGCACATTTAATTGAGATCCGCACATTTAACCCCTCAGGTGCAGCAATGCCCCCTGAGGTCCGCAGGGGGCAGTTATGTACACAGTTCTCAGTATATTCTAACTTGAAGCGTTCCCATCACCATGGAATGATTTTAATACTGGGAAGTGAGGGAGAGGGGGGGCAGCACTGGCCACCAATGCTTTTAATACTGGGGAGGGAGGGTGGGCCGCACTGGCCACCAATGCTTTTGATACTGATGAGGGAGGGGGGCCACACTGGCCTACCAATGCTTTTAATACTGTGGAGGGAGGGAGAGGGGGGCCGCACTGGCCACCATTGCTTTTAATACTGGGGAGGGAGGGGGAGTGGTCCGCACTGGCCACCAATGCTGGGGGGGAGGGGGGTCGCACTGGCCACCAATGCTTTTAATACTGGGGAGGGGGGGATGGTCCGCACTGGCCACCAATGCTTTTAATACTGGGGAGGGAGGGGGGGAGCACTGGCCACCAATGCTTTTAATACTGGGGAAGGACAAAGGGGGGGGCCGCACTGGCCACCAATGCTTTTAATACTGGGGAGGGAGGGAGGGGGGCCGCACTGGCCACCAATGCTATTAATATTGGGGAGGGAGGGGGGGGGGGGCGCTGGCCGTCAATGCTGGGGAGGGAGGGAAGGGGGTCGCAATGCTGGGGAGGAGGTGGCCTCACTGGCCACCAATGCTTTTAATACTGGGGAGGGAGGGGGGGGGTGGTCCGCACTGGCCACCAATGTTTTTAATACTGGGGAGGGAAGGGGGGCGCACTGGCCACCAATGCTTTTAATACTGTGGAGGGACAGAGGGGTGGACAGTACGCCCCCCCTCCCTCCCCAGTATAAAAAGCATTGGTGGCCAGTGCGGCCCCACCCTTCCTCCCCAGTATTAAAAGCATTGGTGGCCAGTGCAGCCCCCCTCCCTCCCTCCCCAGTATTAAAAGCATTGGTGGCCAGTGCGGCCCCCCCTCCCCAGTATTAAAAGCATTGGTGGCCAGCGCGGCCTCCCTCCCCAGTATTAAAAGCATTGGTGGCCAGTGCAGCCCCCCCTCCCCAGTATTAAAAGCATAAGTGGCCAGTGCGGCCCCCCTCCCTCTCTCCCCAGTATTAAAAGCATTGGTGGCCAGAGCGACCCCCCCCTCCCCAGTAATAAAAGTATTGGTGGCCAGTGCGTCCCCCCCCCTCCCTAGTATTAAAAGCATTGGTGGCCAGCACGGCCCCCCCCTCCCTCCCTCCCCAGTATTAAAAGCATTGGTGGCCAGTGCGGCCCCCCTCCCTCCCCAGTATTAAAAGCATTTGTGGCCAGTGCGCCCCCCCCCCCTCCTTCCCTCCCCAGTATAAAAAGCATTGGTGGCCAGTGCGGCCGCCCTCCCTCCCTCCCCAGTATTCAAAGCATTGGTGGCCAGTGCTGCCCCCCCTCCCTCCCTCCCCAGTATTAAAAGCATTGGTGGCCAGTGCGGCACCCCCCTCCCTCCCTCCCCAGGGAGGGAGGGCGCACTGGCCACCAATGCTTTTAATACTGGGGAGGGACGGAGGGGGGGCCGCACTGGCCACCAATGCTTTTAATACTAGGGAGGGAGGGAAGGGGGCCGCACTGGCCACCAATGCTTTTATTATTGGGGAGGGAGGGTGGGGGGTGCGCTGGCCGCCAATGCTTTTAATACTGGGGAGGGAGGGAAGGGGGTCTGTCCCCCTGCTGCCTGGCAGCATCTGATCAGGGGGCTGAGATCCGCATATTTAACCCCTCAGGTGCGGCAATGCCCCCTGAAGTCCGCAGGGGGCAGTTATGTACACAGTTCTCAGTATATTCTAACTTGAAGCGTTCCCATCACCATGGAATGTTTTTAATACTGGAAAGGGAGGGAGAGGGGCGGCCGCACTGGCCACCAATGCTTTTAATACTGGGGAGGGAGTGGGGGCCGCACTGGCCACCAATGCTTTTGATACTGGGGAGGGAGGGGGGCCGCACTGGCTTACCAATGCTTTTAATACTGTAGAAGGAGGGAGAGGGAGGCCCCACTGGCCACCATTGCTTTTAAAACTGGAGAGGAAGGAAGGGGGATCCGCACTGGCCAGCAATGCTTTTAATACTGGGAAGGGAGGGAGAGGGGGGGCCGCACTGGCCACCAATGCTTTTAATACTGGGGAGGGAGGGAGGGGGGGTCGCACTGGCCACCAATGATTTTAATACTGGGGAGGGAGGGGAGGTGGTCCGCACTGGCCACCAATGCTTTTAATACTGGGGAGGGAGGGTGGGCGCACTGGCCATCAATGCTTTTAATTGAGATCCGCACATTTAATTGAGATCCGCACATTTAACCCCTCAGGTGCAGCAATGCCCCCTGAGGTCCGCAGGGGGCAGTTATGTACACAGTTCTCAGTATATTCTAACTTGAAGCGTTCCCATCACCATGGAATGATTTTAATACTGGGAAGTGAGGGAGAGGGGGGGCAGCACTGGCCACCAATGCTTTTAATACTGGGGAGGGAGGGTGGGCCGCACTGGCCACCAATGCTTTTGATACTGATGAGGGAGGGGGGCCACACTGGCCTACCAATGCTTTTAATACTGTGGAGGGAGGGAGAGGGGGGCCGCACTGGCCACCATTGCTTTTAATACTGGGGAGGGAGGGGGAGTGGTCCGCACTGGCCACCAATGCTGGGGGGGAGGGGGGTCGCACTGGCCACCAATGCTTTTAATACTGGGGAGGGGGGGATGGTCCGCACTGGCCACCAATGCTTTTAATACTGGGGAGGGAGGGGGGGAGCACTGGCCACCAATGCTTTTAATACTGGGGAAGGACAAAGGGGGGGGCCGCACTGGCCACCAATGCTTTTAATACTGGGGAGGGAGGGAGGGGGGCCGCACTGGCCACCAATGCTATTAATATTGGGGAGGGAGGGGGGGGGCGCGCTGGCCGTCAATGCTGGGGAGGGAGGGAAGGGGGTCGCAATGCTGGGGAGGAGGTGGCCTCACTGGCCACCAATGCTTTTAATACTGGGGAGGGAGGGGGGGGTGGTCCGCACTGGCCACCAATGTTTTTAATACTGGGGAGGGAAGGGGGGCGCACTGGCCACCAATGCTTTTAATACTGTGGAGGGACAGAGGGGTGGACAGTACGCCCCCCCTCCCTCCCCAGTATAAAAAGCATTGGTGGCCAGTGCGGCCCCACCCTTCCTCCCCAGTATTAAAAGCATTGGTGGCCAGTGCAGCCCCCCTCCCTCCCTCCCCAGTATTAAAAGCATTGGTGGCCAGTGCGGCCCCCCCTCCCCAGTATTAAAAGCATTGGTGGCCAGCGCGGCCTCCCTCCCCAGTATTAAAAGCATTGGTGGCCAGTGCGGCCCCCCCTCCCCAGTATTAAAAGCATAAGTGGCCAGTGCGGCCCCCCTCCCTCTCTCCCCAGTATTAAAAGCATTGGTGGCCAGAGCGACCCCCCCCTCCCCAGTAATAAAAGTATTGGTGGCCAGTGCGCCCCCCCCCCTCCCTAGTATTAAAAGCATTGGTGGCCAGCACGGCCCCCCCCCTCCCTCCCTCCCCAGTATTAAAAGCATTGGTGGCCAGTGCGGCCCCCCTCCCTCCCCAGTATTAAAAGCATTGGTGGCCAGTGCGGCCCCCCCTCCCTCCCCAGTATTAAAAGCATTGGTGGCCAGTGCGCCCCCCCCTCCCTCCCTCCGCCAGTATTAAAAGCGTTGGTGGCCAGCACGGCCCCCCTCCCTCCCTCCCTAGTATTAAAATCATTGGTGGCCAGTGCGGCCCCCACCCTCCCTCCCCAGTGTTAAAAGCATTGGCGGCCAGTGCACCCCATCTCCCTCCCCAATATTAAAAGCATTGGTGGCCAGTGCGGCCCCCCCTCCCTCCACAGTATTAAAAGCATTGGTGGCCAGTGCCCCCCCCCCCCCCCCCCCCGCCAGTATTAAAAGCGTTGGTGGCCAGCACGGCCCCCCTCCCTCCCTCCCTAGTATTAAAAGCATTGGTGGCCAGTGCGGCCCCCCACCCTCCCGCCTTAGTATTAAAAGCATTGGTGGCCAGTTCAGTGCGGATCTATCTGCATAACAGCTTTTTCAGATCTGAGTTTTCACTATCGTGAAAAATCAGATCCGACAGTATATTCTAACAGAGAGGTGTTTCCATGGTGATGGGGACGCTTAAAGTTAGAATATACTAAGAACTGTGTACATAACTGCCCCCTGCGGACCTCAGGGGGCATTGCCGCACCTGAGGGTTTAAATGTGCGGATCTCAGCCCCGTGATCGGGTGCTGCCAGGCTACAGGGGGACAGACCCCCTTACCTCCCCAAGATTAAAAGCATTGGTGGCCAGTGCGCCCCCCCTTCACTCTCCAGTATTAAAAGCATTGGTGGCCAGTGCGGCCCCTCTGCCTCCCTCCCCAGTATTCAAAGCATTGGTGGCCAGTGCGGCCACCCCTCCCTCCCCAGTATTAAAAGCATTGGTGGCCAGTGCGGCCCCCACCCTCCCTCCCCAGTATTAAAAGCATTGGTGGCCAGTGCACCCCATCTCCCTCCCCAATATTAAAAGCATTGGTGGCCAGTGCGGACCACCCCCCTACCTCCATAGTATTAAAAGCATTGGTGGCCAGTGCGGCACCCCCTCCCTCCCTCCCCAGTATTAAAAGCATTGGTGGCCAGTGCGGCCCCCCCTCTCCCTCCCTTCCTAGTATTAAAAGCATTGTTGGCCAGTGCGGCCCCCCTCCCTACCTCCCCAGTATTAAAAGCATTGGTAGGCCAGCATGGCCCCCTTCCCTCCCTCCCCAGCTTTGCGACCCCCTTACCTTCCTCCCCAGCATTGACGGCCAGCGCGCCCCCCCCTCCCTCCCCAATATTAATAGCATTGGTGGCCAGTGCGGCCCCCCTCCCTCCCTCCCCAGTATCAAAAGCATTGGTGGCCAGTGCGGCCACCCCCTCCCTCCCTTCCCAGTATTAAAAACATTGTTGGACAGTACGGCCCCCCTTCCCTCCCCAGTATTAAAAGCATTGGTGGCCAGTGCAGCCCCCCCTCGCTCCCCAGTATTAAAAGCATTGTTGGCTAGTGCAGCCCCCCCTCCCTCCCTCTCCAGTATTAAAAGCATTGGTGGCCAGTGCAGCCCCCCCTCCCTCCCCAGTATTAAAAGCATTGGTGGCCAGTGCGGACCACCCCCCCTTCCTCCCCAGTATTAAAAGCATTGGTGGCCAGGTGGGGTGCCGCACTGGCCACCAATGCTTTTAATACTGGGGAGGGAGTGAGGGGGGCCGCACTGGCCACCAATGCTTTTGAAACTGTGGAGGGAGGGGGTGGTCCACACTGGCCACCAATGCTTTTAATACTGGGGAGTGAGGGAGGGAGGCCGCACTGGCCACCAATGCTATTAATATTGGGGAGGGAGGGAGGGGGGGCGCGCTGGCCGTCAATGCTGGGGAGGGATGGAAGGGGGTCGCAATGCTGGGAAGGGAGGGAAGGGGGTCGCAATGGCCACCAATGCTTTTAATACTGGGGAGGGAGGGGGGGCTGCACTGACCACCAATGCTTTTAATACTAGGGAGGGAGGGAGGGGGGCCGCACTGGCCAACAATGCTTTTAATACTAGGGAGGGAGGGAGGGGGGCCGCACTGGCCAACAATGCTTTTAATACTAGGGAGGGAGGGAGGGGGCCGCACTGGTTACCTATGCTTTTAATATTGGGGAGGGAGGGAGGGTGGGGGGCGTGCTGGCCGTCATTGCTTTTAATACTGGGGAGGGAGGGAAGGGGGTCTGTCCCCCTGCTGCCTGGCATCACCCGATCAGTCCGCAGGGGGCAGTTATGTACACAGTTCTCAGTATATTCTAACTTGAAGCGTTCCCATCACCATGGAATGTTTTTAATACTTGGAAGGGAGGGAGAGGGGAGGCCGCACTGGCCACCAATGCTTTTGATACTGGGGAGGGAGGGGGGTCCGCACTGGCCACCAATACTTTTGATACTGGGGAGGGAGGGGGGCCGCACTGGCCTACCAATGCTTCAAATACTGTGGAGGGAGGGAGAGGAGGGCCCCACTGGCCACCATTGCTTTTAATACTGGAAAGGAAGGAAGGGGGATCCGCACTGGCCACCAATGCTTTTAATACTGGGAAGGGAGGGAGAGGGGGGGCCGCACTGGCCACCAATGCTTTTAATACTGGGGAGGGAGGAGGGGGTCGCACTGGCCACCAATGCTTTTAATACTGGGGAGGGAGGGGGGGTGGTCCGCACTGGCCACCAATGCTGGGGGGGAGGGGGGGTCGCACTGGCCACCAATGCTTTTAATACTGGGGAGGGGGGGTCCGCACTGGACACCAATGCTTTTAATACTGGGGAGGGAGGGAGAGGGGGCGCACTGGCCACCAATGCTTTTAATACTGGGGAGGGAGGGGGGGCGCACTGGCCACCAATGCTTTTAATACTGGGGAGGGAGGGAGGGGGGCCGCACTGGCCACCAATGCTATTAATATTGGGGAGGGAGGGAGGGGGGGCGCGCTGGCCGTCAATGCTGGGGAGGGAGGGAAGGGGGTCGCAATGCTGGGGAGGGAGGGAAGGGGGTCGCACTGGCCACTAATGCTTTTAATACTGGGGAGGGAGGGAGGGCGCACTGGCCACCAATGATTTTAATACTGTGGAGGGACAAAGGGGTGGACAGTACGCCCCCCCTTCCTCCCCAGTATTAAAAGCATTGGTGGCCAGTGCGGCTACACCCTCCCTCCCCAGTATTAAAAGCATTGGTGGCCAGTGCAGCCCCCCCTCCCTCCCCAGTATTAAAAGCATTGGTGGCCAGTGCGGCCCCCCCTCCCCAGTATTAAAAGCATTGGTGGCCAGCGTAGCCCCCAACTCCCTCCCCAGTATTAAAAGCATTGGTGTCCAGTGCGGCCCCCCCTCCCCAGTATTAAAAGCATTGGTGGCCAGCGCGGCCCCCCCTTCCTCCGTCCCAAGTATTAAAAGCATTGGTGGCAAGTGCGGCCCCCCCTCCCTCCCCAGTATTAAAAGCATTGGTGGCCAGTGCGCCTTCCCCCCTCCCTCCCTCCCCAGTATTAAAAGCATTGGTGGCCAGTGCGGCACCCACCCTCCCTCCCCAGTATTAAAAGCATTGGTGGCCAGTGCGCCCCACCTCCCTCCCCAGTATTAAAAGCAATGGTGGCCAGTGCGGCCCCCCCCTCCCTCCCTCCCCAGTATTAAAAGCGTTGGTGGACAGTGCGCCCCCCCCTCCCTCACTCCCCAGTATTAAAAGCATTGGTGGCCAGTGTGCCCCCCCTCCCTCACTCCCCAGTATTAAAAACATTGGTGGCCAGTGCGGACCAACCCCTCCCTCCCCAGTATTAAAAGCTTTGGTGGAAAGTGGGCTCTGCCTGATGCGCCCGTGCGGACTTCTCCATTTGGCTTCTTACAGCGAAGTGCGCATGCGCCGGCACTTCGCTCAACCCCTGTATGCGCGATATCTTACAGCAGAAGGAGGGGGGAGGGAGGGAGAGCGAGAGGCGGCACAGAGGATTAGGAGGCGGCGCAGAAGTCTGGAAAGGTGGCGCTGGGCACGAACGGCGGCGGGTGCGGCCGGCACCTTGCATCCTATAACATCCCCTTGGGCACCTTATTTGTTTGACTGACAGGTTAGTAAAAGCTGTTTTTTAGCTAAATAAGCCCACAGATCACATTTATAAGCCCACATTAGGAATCGTGAAGACGCCCTGAACATCAGCATATTTTTAGCTGACAGGGGTCAAACCTGGTGACAGAATCCCTTTAATACCTGTTGTGACATGTACAAAATCTTCCGGTTACATCATACATCTCTACCTCACTGAGATTGTATATATATTGTTATACACACAGCGTGGTACTGATGTATGATGTCACCGGATGATTTTGTACGTTTCACACACACATAAATATATATATATAGGTATTTGTGTTTATAGCCACATAAACTGCAAACATCAATCAGTATTCCGGTCAAAGTCCCCGACCATTACATACATCCCCCACACAATTTGCATGGGATTTACTATTATATATATATATATATACAGGGAGTGCAGAATTATTAGGCAAGTTGTATTTTTGAGGATTAATTTTATTATTGAACAACAACCATGTTCTCAATGAACCCAAAAAACTCATTAATATCAAAGCTGAATATTTTTGGAAGTAGTTTTTAGTTTGTTTTTAGTTTTAGCTATTTTAGGGAGATATCTGTGTGTGCAGGTGACTATTACTGTGCTTAATTATTAGGCAACTTAACAAAAAACAAATATATACCCATTTCAATTATTTATTTTTACCAGTGAAACCAATATAACATCTCAACATTCACAAATATACATTTCTGACATTCAAAAACAAAACAAAAACAAATCAGTGACCAATATAGCCACCTTTCTTTGCAAGGACACTCAAAAGCCTGCCATCCATGGATTCTGTCAGTGTTTTGATCTGTTCACCATCAACATTGCGTGCAGCAGCAACCACAGCCTCCCAGACACTGTTCAGAGAGGTGTACTGTTTTCCCTCCTTGTAAATCTCACATTTGATGATGGACCACAGGTTCTCAATGGGGTTCAGATCAGGTGAACAAGGAGGCCATGTCATTAGATTTTCTTCTTTTATACCCTTTCTTGCCAGCCACGCTGTGGAGTACTTGGACGTGTGTGATGGAGCATTGTCCTGCATGAAAATCATGTTTTTCTTGAAGGATGCAGACTTCTTCCTGTACCACTGCTTGAAGAAGGTGTCTTCCAGAAACTGGCAGTAGGACTGGGAGTTGAGCTTGACTCCATCCTCAACCCGAAAAGGCCCCACAAGCTCATCTTTGATGATACCAGCCCAAACCAGTACTCCACCTCCACCTTGCTGGCGTCTGAGTCGGACTGGAGCTCTCTGCCCTTTACCAATCCAGCCACGGGCCCATCCATCTGGCCCATCAAGACTCACTCTCATTTCATCAGTCCATAAAACCTTAGAAAAATCAGTCTTGAGATATTTCTTGGCCCAGTCTTGACGTTTCAGCTTGTGTGTCTTGTTCAGTGGTGGTCGTCTTTCAGCCTTTCTTACCTTGGCCATGTCTCTGAGTATTGCACACCTTGTGCTTTTGGGCACTCCAGTGATGTTGCAGCTCTGAAATATGGCCAAACTGGTGGCAAGTGGCATCTTGGCAGCTGCACGCTTGACTTTTCTCAGTTCATGGGCAGTTATTTTGCGCCTTGGTTTTTCCACACGCTTCTTGCGACCCTGTTGACTATTTTGAATGAAACGCTTGATTGTTCGATGATCACGCTTCAGAAGCTTTGCAATTTTAAGAGTGCTGCATCCCTCTGCAAGATATCTCACTATTTTTGACTTTTCTGAGCCTGTCAAGTCCTTCTTTTGACCCATTTTGCCAAAGGAAAGGAAGTTGCCTAATAATTATGCACACCTAATATAGGGTGTTGATGTCATTAGACCACACCCCTTCTCATTACAGAGATGCACATCACCTAATATGCTTAATTGGTAGTAGGCTTTCGAGCCTATACAGCTTGGAGTAAGACAACATGCATAAAGAAGATGATGTGGTCAAAATACTCATTTGCCTAATAATTCTGCACGCAGTGTGTATATATATATATATATATATATATATATATATATAAAGGATGTATGTGTGTATGTTCCGCAAAAACACAAAAACGCAACCATTGATTTCAACGAAACTTGGTATACACATCCCTTGCTACCTGGAAAGAAATCTTGCGGGGGTCTCGGCTCTCTATGACGTATTGTTCCTGAGATATTCCCAAAAAATTACCTGTATTATCCAATACAAGCCTGCCAGCCTTTTACTTAAATCCTAACTGCCAACTGACGGGCGCTGTGGAATTCACAGTAAAGGGCCGGTCACCGTGAAAGTCACTGTTGAAGGGGCAGTCACCATCAAAGTCACTGTTGAAGGGGAGACTTTAAGCCTCCTTCTAATTATAAAGTTCCCATGACAACTAAATGAACAGGGAGGGAGGGCGGGTTGGCAGCAGATCTTCAAAATGCGGCTTGGCAGACAGTCTAATGCTGGCAGCCACAAAAAATGATATACCCAACATAACACCATCCAATAACCCCTTATCTAATTTCCGAATTGTTGTTTTGTTTCCCTAAATGTCAATTACCCGGTCACAATAGCCTAAAGGGCACCTTCCTAACAAATTCCATGTTACCTCATCCTACCTTGTAACTTAGAATAGTTCCACCCATCTATAACACTTTTTTATTACCAAAAAAATTAGGCAAATCCACTATTGGTATAATTAATAATCCCATGCAGATTCCTCCATATAGAAATTTCTTGATCTTTACCTTTATTTTGATTTCTGAGTTGTTTGTATAAATTCTTAAAATTGTGTCATTATTACAGGTCAACCCGTTCCCTCCGTCCGCCAACCCAAAAAAACAAAAAAAAAAAACTGAGGAGGTGCCCATGGAGGAGGAGGAGTGAGAGGAGCAGGAGAAGGGAGAAAATGTGGAGGCCACTTCCCTCCAAGATGTTGGCGAGACAGAGGCGACTGAGTAGGAGGCTGGACCTTCCCGGCCACTAGATTCTGCCCCCCCAGCTCTAGAACAGGAGGAAGAGGTGGTCTACACCCCCCATCGGGAGGGTAAATATGTGCACACATTACTATAATTTGGTATACATAACATATTCACAAGCATCCCACCATCCCCCCACCACCCTGCATCTCCGGAGCTGCAATGCACATGTGTAATGAATCTGAAAAATAGCCGCCCTTAGTTAACATGGCTGCCTGTTTAGCTGAGCAGCATTTGCACCCCGGTTCACAAACGTTTATGCCTGGGGGCAGGGTGTCTGTTGGTCCGTAATAGTCTGTCCCTCTGCGTCAAGTCACGTCCCACTGAGACCTACTCTTAATGGCCGGCTGTGAAGTAGTTAAAAGTGGCAACAATGAGGGGACAACAGAAACTAGTGTAATAGAAATAATGAACCATTCTCTGTAAACTACCGAAAAACTATTAACTAACCAAATAAATAACATTATACTCTATCCGAACTATCACTAAGAAAACCAAAATATAATTAACGTAAAGATCTATAGTTATTGTATTTAGAGGTAAATAGGCAGTGTTTAAACACATACTAAACACAATGCACTAATTGTATTGTAAGTAACCGTAATTGAAATTTTTTATTTTATTTTTTTCAGTAGTGAAGAAGTGCAGAAAGCACTGTGAAGAGCTTAAACAAGAATACTGCAAAGACATGCTGGAATTGAAAATGATGCGTCAGCGAGTCAATAAGAAATAGAGGGAAATGGAGAAAAAGTACCTTCTCAGATTTAAACAAATGGACGAGCTATTATCGAAGCTCCAAAAAAAGTCCTAGAGGCATGTTTTGTTATTATGTTTGTTATAAATACCGTTTTTCAGTTTGATACAGCGTGCTTTCGTTTTTTATAATGTAATGTTACGGTG
Organism: Bufo bufo; assembly: GCF_905171765.1. NCBI lineage: Eukaryota > Metazoa > Chordata > Amphibia > Anura > Bufonidae > Bufo > Bufo bufo. The sequence continues at coordinate 25,267,147 of NC_053392.1, read as the reverse complement.
TAATTTTATAAGTTAGTTGTAAGGCCACTTTATTCCAGGGTCAAACTCATCTTGATCTGGACAGACAGCAGAACAGACAGCAGTAAGTACATGGTAACACTGTAGTATACGGCCCTCACATAACTTAGCAGTGTCAGGACCTACAACAGCAAGTATCGGTAACGGTGGAGTATAAGGCCCACACATAAGTCATCAGGGTCAGGACAGACTTTAGCATCAGCAGCAGGTAGATGTAAAGGGTCCAGTTTAAGGCCTACACATAGCTTGGCCTAACTCAGCACGACAGCCAGCAGCAGGTTTGAAGTGTGCAGCAGGAATTTGTTCCCAGGAATGGGCCCCCACCAGACCAGGAGAGCACCAAAAATAAACCAAGACACCTCTGACAGCATCATGTTGTAAGTGTGCAGCAGGAATGGGCTAACATGAAAAAAAAATTACAATTTGATTTCCCAAATTTTTGTTTAAATAAATAATTATTTTTTTTAAACAAGAAAAAGAAGTACAAAATTAGCTACACACGACACGACACGTTCCTCCGACTGCTAGAACTTTCAAGATCGGGCACATCGAGTCTGTGGCAGATAAATATTTTTAATAACATTTTAACAATAACAATTTACAACTTTTTAACAATAACTGTACTTTCGTTATTTGACGGTTCCTCTTATCCATCTTCCGAACCTTCTTCGAAACCCGCCGCAGCAGCTTATGGAGAGCCAATTGATCCTTTAGAAGCTCCTTCTGGAACTTGGCCATTCGTTTATGGCGTTTAGAGATTACTGTATGTTTAAAATAAAATAAAATATTAATGCAATTTTGTTTAGCAGACAATTAGTGCATTGTGTGGAGTAGGTGTATAAACACTTCAGATTTACATCAAAATCCAGAAGTTACACATGTTTATGGTCACTATAGTGTTTTTTGGATTAGAGATAGTTCGGATACAGTTTAATGTTATTTTTTTGGGTAGTTTATATATTTTTTGCTACTTTAGACACTTACGCCACTTTCACACGACCGTATGCCCTTCAAGACATACGGTCCATGAGCATACCATATGTCCCGGAGCGCCATACATCGTGCACATGGGAGCGCACAGCAGCAGAGGTTACTACGATACTCTCCGCATCGTCCGCCCATGGGACTATAGTCCTGTGTTCATATGAGTGCAGGACAATCGTCCCGCGGGTGGCCGATGTGCACAGCATCAATAGTAACCTATAGTTAATATACATTATTGGCATAGTAACCTATGATGCTGCGCGCTCCCGTGAGCATGTTGTATACCGCTCTGGGACATATGGTATTGTCATGGACCGTATGTCTCGAAGGGCATATGGTCATGTGCAAGTGGCGTAAGTGTCTAAAGTAGTTAAAAAATATAAACTATAAACAAATATAATAAATCAAATATTATTCAAAAAAAAATAAATCTAAATCATGATTTTGATTATTGCACCCGGCCGTTGCCGTACTGGTGTTTATTCCTGCTTGGCCTGCCTGACCGAGGTAATAGTCTAAGCCCGTCTAGCCACAATTTCGTTCATCAAACTATTAGAGATCGGCTGAATATTGCTATATACAGGGAGTGCAGAATTATTAGGCAAGTTGTATTTTTGAGGATTAATTTTATTATTGAACAACAACCATGTTCTCAATGAACCCAAAAAACTCATTAATATCAAAGCTGAATATTTTTGGAAGTAGTTTTTAGTTTGTTTTTAGTTTCAGCTATTTTAGGGGGATATCTGTGTGTGCAGGTGACTATTACTGTGCATAATTATTAGGCAACTTAACAAAAAACAAATATATACCCATTTCAATTATTTATTTTTACCAGTGAAACCAATATAACATCTCAACATTCACAAATATACATTTCTGACATTCAAAAACAAAACAAAAACAAATCAGTGACCAATATAGCCACCTTTCTTTGCAAGGACACTCAAAAGCCTGCCATCCATGGATTCTGTCAGTGTTTTGATCTGTTCACCATCAACATTGCGTGCAGCAGTAACCACAGCCTCCCAGACACTGTTCAGAGAGGTGTACTGTTTTCCCTCCTTGTAAATCTCACATTTGATGATGGACCACAGGTTCTCAATGGGGTTCAGATCAGGTGAACAAGGAGGCCATGTCATTAGATTTTCTTCTATTATACCCTTTCTTGCCAGCCACGCTGTGGAGTACTTGGACGCGTGTGATGGAGCATTGTCCTGCATGAAAATCATGTTTTTCTTGAAGGATGCAGACTTCTTCCTGTACCACTGCTTGAAGAAGGTGTCTTCCAGAAACTGGCAGTAGGACTGGGAGTTGAGCTTGACTCCATCCTCAACCCGAAAAGGCCCCACAAGCTTATCTTTGATGATACCAGCCCAAACCAGTACTCCCCCTCCACCTTGCTGGCGTCTGAGTCGGACTGGAGCTCTCTGCCCTTTACCAATCCAGCCACAGGCCCATCCATCTGGCCCATCAAGACTCACTCTCATTTCATCAGTCCATAAAACCTTAGAAAAATCAGTCTTGAGATATTTCTTGGCCCAGTCTTGACGTTTCAGCTTGTGTGTCTTGTTCAGTGGTGGTCGTCTTTCAGCCTTTCTTACCTTGGCCATGTCTCTGAGTATTGCACACCTTGTGCTTTTGGGCACTCCAGTGATGTTGCAGCTCTGAAATATGGCCAAACTGGTGGCAAGTGGCATCTTGGCAGCTGCACGCTTGACTTTTCTCAGTTCATGGGCAGTTATTTTGCGCCTTGGTTTTTCCACACGCTTTGGCGACCCTGTTGACTATTTTGAATGAAACGCTTGATTGTTCGATGATCACGCTTCAGAAGCTTTTCAATTTTAAGAGTGCTGCATCCCTCTGCAAGATATCTCACTATTTTTGACTTTTCTGAGCCTGTCAAGTCCTTCTTTTGACCCATTTTGCCAAAGGAAAGGAAGTTGCCTAATAATTATGCACACCTAATATAGGGTGTTGATGTCATTAGACCACACCCCTTCTCATTACAGAGATGCACATCACCTAATATGCTTAATTGGTAGTAGGCTTTCGAGCCTATACAGCTTGGAGTAAGACAACATGCATAAAGAGGATGATGTGGTCAAAATACTCATTTGCCTAATAATTCTGCACGCAGTGTATTCTTCTTATTGGAATATCTGCGAATATTCTAAAAAACGAATATATAACAATATAGCGAATATATTCGTTATTTAGAATATTCACATATTTTTTTCCCAATCTGTACAGCTGTTCGCATACTCCTCCACGAAAATCGTCCCCGTCACCATGGGGACGCCTGTGGGTTAGAAAATACCATCGGATCTGAGTTTTTCCTGAGATCGTGAAAACTCAATTCCGATGGTATATTCTAAACCACAGGCGTTCCCATAGTGACGGGGATGCTTGTCGGGGAGCAGTATGACAAAGTGGAATAACAGTACAGATTGGAAAAAAAAAAGGACGAATATTCTAAATAACGAATATATTCACTATATTGCTACAACTTGTTTTTTAGAATATTCGTCATATTCGTCATATTCTAAAACAAGAATATATAGCAATATAGGAAATATTCGTAAAATACACATTTAGACTGCAATTTAGCTAATATAGAGCTGTAGTATTTTTTTTTAATAGTGCAAATTTTTTCCACATCTGAAGTTCAGAAGAGACAAAAAAATTTAGACTATAAAAAAAAGATGATAGCGATATATTATCTAAATTACAGTCTATATGTGTATTTTACGAATATTCGCTATATTGCTATAACTTTGTTTTTTAGAATATTCGTCATATTCTAAAACAAGAATATATAGCAATATAGCGAATATTAGTAAAATACACATATTAGCCATAGCCATAGCCAACCAATAGGAAAGTTGCCTTATACAGTTAAAAGAAAATCGCAATACGCAAATAATTAAATCGCATATTATTTGCGATAAATAGAATAATGATGAATATTCAATTGAATAATCGTCTTATATTCGACGAAATCGAATATTCGTCATTATTCTATTTATCGCGAACAATATGCGATTTAATTATTTGCGTATTGCGATTTTCTTTCTAAATCTCGCTAAATCGAATATGGCACCTCCCGCTCATCACTAGTCCCTCTCGCACACCTGCAAATGGAATAAAATTGTCTTATTGATACAAGCTTTCCCGTTGTTCAGTTCTAAATTATTTTGCCAAAAGATCAATATGACAAAATATTTTTTGCAGAATACAGTAATTAAGAACGGCACAAGGCAAAGCTCGTGTCAATAAGACATTATTTCCATTTAATACCGATGTGGAATCTGTTAATAGAGAGACCGAGATTATATTTTATACTGCACCTTATATTATGTTGATTTTTATTTTTATGAAGTGTTTTTATATAAGGTTATGGTATTTTGTGGATATATTATATATAAAAAGCCGGCCATTTATTATTACTGAATAAGCAGCTGAGTGGTAGAGCAGCCCGAGCTATATCTCAGTGAGCTCCCTGCCCTGATATTGTTACTGTAGTAGATCCACCAAAACGGCTGGCACACGACCAGATCTGCCCACACACTCTCTGTAACTGAGAGCCAAAGGAGTGACCCTACTGCGAGAAGATCATAAGTGCTGATCATCTGTGCATCCCGGGAACCCTTTCACAAACCACCACCAAAGTGACAAGCCCCCCCCCATCCCCCCCAGTACCAAGCACCCACCAAAGGAAACACAGACATAATGTACAGTGATTTATTATTTTATTTAATCAGAGATCAATTACAACAAAACACGCATTAGGCTACTTTCACACTTGCGTTCGGGGCTCCGCTTGAACGATCCGTTTGAAGGCTCCCACAAGCGGCCCGTTCATCCCTAATGCATTCTGAATGGACGCGGATCCGCTCAGAATGCATCAGTCTGGCGGCGTTCAGCCTCCGCTCCGCTCAGCAGGCGGACACCTGAACGCAGCTTGCAGCGTCCGTCCGAACTACAATAGAAGTCAATGGAGACGGATCCGTCTGTGATGGTCTGTCTTGGCTCCGTCTGAAGCGGATCCGTTCACTTTAAATGTTACTACTTGAGCATGCTCAGAAGGATTTTTAACCTCCCCTTGCCTTTCTCCTCCCTTTCTCCTCCCCCTGCACACCCAGCGGCCATTTTGGACCCCCAAGTTCAGGAGCAGGTATGTACATGAAACTTCTCTCTCTCTGTTTCACTATTTTTCTTTCTTTTTTTCTTTCAATTTTCTTATAATCTTTCTATCTGTCATGGGGGCATATAAAGGCACTTTCATGGGCATTTTTTAGCAGATGTCAGCGAAGTTTTGCGGCTGCAATGGCATGTCGGATGGTTTTGTTCATTGAGCATGGGTCTGAAAGATGTCAGTATCGGTGTCAGAATGTCACATGGCGAGGTGGATGCTGTTTTCAGGCATTGAATAGGCAAGTTGTGTGAGAAGTTGACGCACGTTGGTTTGGTCATTCTATAGGGGCACTATAAATGAACGTGTCCTGTGGAGCATATATCGCAGTGATAGTGGGCCTACAAACTACAGCTGTGGACGAGCGCATGAGTGTGATTGATTGTCAATATTGTAATGGTTTATGATTACTGTAAGTTTATGGAGTGTGGGGTCGGCGAGAGATATCTGGGATTTATGTTTTGATGGAAAATGTGTGTGTGTGACCAAAGTACTTTGCCTAGGGCGCCGATAGGCAAACTGCGGCTCTCCAGCTGTCGCAAAACTACAACTCCCATCATGCTCTGCTGTAGGCTGAAAGATGTAGGCAGTCTTTGCATGCTGGGAGTTGTAGTTCTGCAACAGCTGTAGAGCCGCAGTTTGTCTATCACTGGCCTGGGGCATAGGTTGCAGATTATTGCACGTGTGTGGTGGGTCAAATCTCGCACAGAATGGTTTCAGATTGAATAGGTGGATGTAGATGGCAATGCAGGCAATGGCGGTGGGCAGACATCACTGATTTTAACTATAGAAATTTTAGTATGTATATAATTTTTTTTTTATTTGTTTTTCTAGCAACTCCAATATTGAAAAAAAAAAACGATATTTGAAATATTTTTGCCCAAAAAGTAAGTTTAAAAATTGGGATTATATAGGTCAATTATGTTATTTCACATTAATACAAATATTTGAAAAATTTCTCAACAGATGTCTGAATATCAAAAAGGGGCACGCCCTCGCCCTCGCCCTCCAACAAGGCGTCGTCGGATTGAAGAAGTTGTAAGTATATGCTAGTGTGACATCGTGCAGTATTTTTCTTTTGAATGTTATAGTCTAATGTCAACTTTGCATCATCCTCCACTGACTCACTGTATACTGGGTGCGCCCGATACAGTACAATGTCACCATGTGGGCCCCATACCGTATAATGTAACCATGTGGGCCCCATACCGTATAATGTAACCATGTGGGCCCCATACCGTATAATGTAACCATGTGGGCCCCATACCGTATAATGTAACCATGTGGGCCCCATACCGTATAATGTAACCATGTGGGCCCCATACCGTATAATGTCACCATGTGGGCCCCATACCGTATAATGTAACCATGTGGGCCCCATACCGTATAATGTAACCATGTGGGCCCCATACCGTATAATGTAACCATGTGGGCCCCATACCGTATAATGTAACCATGTGGGCCCCATACCGTATAATGTCACCATGTGGGCCCCATACCGTATAATGTCACGATGTGGGCCCCATACCGTATAATGTAACCATGTGGGCCCCATACCGTATAATGTAACCATGTGGGCCCCATACCGTATAATGTAACCATGTGGGCCCCATACCGTATAATGTAACCATGTGGGCCCCATACCGTACAATGTCACCATGTGGGCCCCATACCGTATAATGTCACGATGTGGGCCCCATACCGTATAATGTAACCATGTGGGCCCCATACAGTACAATGTCACGATGTGGGCCCCATACCGTACAATGTAACCATGTGGGCCCCATACCGTATAATGTCACGATGTGGGCCCCATACCGTACAATGTCACCATGTGGGCCCCATACCGTATAATGTCACCATGTGGGCCCCATACCGTTTAATGTCACCATGTGGGCCCCATACCGTATAATGTCACCATGTGGGCCCCATACCGTACAATGTCACCATGCGGGCCCCATACCGTACAATGTCACCATGCGGGCCCCATACCGTACAATGTCACCATGTGGGCCCCATACCGTACAATGTCACCATGTGGGCCCCATACCGTATAATGTCACCATGTGGGCCCCATACCGTTTAATGTCACCATGTGGGCCCCATACCGTATAATGTCACCATGTGGACCCCATACCGTACAATGTCACCATGCGGGCCCCATACCGTACAATGTCACCATGCGGGCCCCATACCGTACAATGTCACCATGTGGGCCCCATACCGTATAATGTCACCATGTGGGCCCCATACCGTTTAATGTCACCATGTGGGCCCCATACCGTATAATGTCACCATGTGGGCCCCATACCGTACAATGTCACCATGCGGGCCCCATACCGTTTAATGTCACCATGCGGGCCCCATACCGTTTAATGTCGCCATGTGGGCCCCATACCGTATAATGTCACCATGTGGGCCCCATACCGTAAAATGTCATCATGCGGGCCCCACACCGTACAATGTCACCATGCGGGCCCCATACCGTACAATGTCACCATGTGGGCCCCATACCGTATAATGTCACCATGTGCGCCCCATACCGTATAATGTCACCATGTGGGCCCCATACCGTACAATGTCACCATGCGGGCCCCATACCGTACAATGTCACCATGTGGACCCCATACCGTATAATGTCACCTTGTAGGCAATGACCATACAATAGTATTATCTTTTTGACCCTATTCTTTTATAACTTCCAAATTATTTTTTTTTAACAATATATATTCCCGTCGTGATAAAATTTCCTATATGGTTATCATCGATATTGGACAACCTCCACAGTTTACTCATCAACTTGTATTTTCATAAAACAGTCATTCTTTATATATATATATATTTTTTTTTTTATAGTCTCCATCTTCTTCGTCCTCAACCAATTCGGAGGCAACAAGTCCGAGGCCCTCCACTCCTAATTCATCCGCTGAAAGCCAGCATTCACCACGGGGAGGTGTAGCTGTTATGGACCTGGACCGGACTGAAGTAAGAAAATTTCAATATATTTTTATTATTTTCTAGATTTCATTTTTTAACCCAATATATTTTTTTGTTAAAGGAAACTTCTACACGATCCGCCAGACAGGATCCCCCAGTCCCCTCCAGAGGCCGTGGGAGAGGCAGTGGCGGTCGGGGATGTGTAAGTATCATATACTTGGGTATTTAAAATTTCAATTCCTTTGGAAGATTATTTAATTTATTTTTTATTTTTTTATTTTTTTTCAAGGTTTCCGCAGTCTCCACCAGGGAAGATAGGGAGTTTGTTATTCCGAGCAGTGAGAACGAACTCCTTATCCAACTGGTGGAGGCGCGTCCCTCACTATGGGACCCCTCCGACCGCCAGCATGCAGACCACCATCTCACCCAGCGGCTCTGGAGGGATATTGCCCAAGAATTCTTCTCTGGCTGGGAGGATCTCTCTGCGGCGGACCAGAAAGAATGTGGTAAGTACAAGTCATGTATAAGGTAAAACCCACTCAACAATAAAATACATCACACTAATTAATTTTTTTTTTTTTTCAACATTGGACAAGATTACCACTCGGTGGCGGTCAATCCGGGACCGCTTCAAGAGAGAGTACAAGACTCCCTACATACACAACTATATAACTATGAACCACCCTTGCAATATATGATCCCTGATGAAGATTATCTTCCTTTTATCTTCTTTTTATCACTTTATGTGAAGGATATGCTGAGAATCCTGATCTAATCCTTTTAGATGGGGTCACTTAACTCCATAGAACACAAAAATACAAAAACCGCAATGAAGACATAATTCACACTGTTGCGTTTTTGAGGCGTTTTCAATGCGGTTTTGCTTATAAAGCAGCTCTGACACTGCAGTCCTAGACCAAGAACATTTTTAAGATGATTTTAACATTGTATCCATTAAAGGGGAATAATATTTATTATGTATTATGTATTATGTTTTTAACTTGGATATGACATTGTAATTGTTAGTAGAAATGCAGCAGTAATTAAATCCATCCCACATATTGGAACAAGCTGAACAAAGTGAATGTGGGTGGGCAAACACCATATATAAGGAGTGAGAATCCACTCACTCGGTGGCCACTGAGGAAGGGGCGTAAGACCCTGAAACGCGTCTGGCATACAGAGTGAGCGTGGATTCAAGGAAAAGAAAAGAATAAAGAAACTGGACTTCAAACTGCAAGCGCAAGGAATCTATATCCAGATTTGAAATTACCGCCGCAAAGCATTGACGTCATCTAAGCGTCCGCCCGGAACCCCAGATCACCAGGTCACGTGGGACGCCACAGACGGCCGTGTTCGGCCACCTGGGAAATCGTGCTGCAGTTAGGCAGCAAGGAGGGGTGAGACCGGGAGACCTGAAGCGGCCGGACACTGTAAGTAATCTGGAGGCCAGCGCCTGTGTGTTTTACTTGTACGCATCTCTGTACTTACCACTGAATACCGGACATTGACATATAGTCATAACTATTGCCTCAGTTGATACATCTGTTGGGGATATTTTCAGGATTTCCTATACTACCACCACTACCTGGTTTACTTGGTGCAGCACCGCACGATTTGGGACACTGTTCGGATGAACTCTAACATATCGAACTCTAATACTTCGTACCCACAGCAGTGTACAGACCACTGCACCAGCTGCACAGTTGTATATACCACTTCATTGTAAAAGTGGCATTGTATAGGCTGCCATTAGTATATACTACCACATTGTATTAGTGGCATCATATGTACATGCAATATAGGCTGCTATTAGTAGTTATTTGATGTATATTTTATGTGATTTTAGGGGTTTGTTTTTAGAATATTAAATATCAACTATTCATCTATCTAGTGTCTCCCTGGTGTGTGTGCCCCCTCACTCTTTCTATACCTAATAAAATACATCACACTAATATTTATTTTTATTTTTTTCAACATTGGACAAGATTACCACTCGGTGGCGGTCAATCCGGGACCGCTTCAAGAGAGAGTACAATAGGGAGGTTCATGCCCCGAGTGGCTCTGGAGCCAGGCCAAAGAAGCCCTACGCCCATAATGCGGCGTTGGGGTTTCTGCGTCTGACGCTGGGCCTTCGAAGGTAAATTTTTATTATTTCAATTTTTTTTTTTTATGATTTATCTTTATTGACTTTGTTTCCTGAAAGGTTTGTTAGAGACAAAGGATTCTCCCACCTTTGCTTTCAAGATTGTTCAGTCTAAAGGGACAATAGACCTTGACTTCTGTCTGTAATAGGATTTGTGATACAAAGTATTCTATGAAAAATTTATCTCACTTGTCCTATTATGGTAAAAAGTTTCAAGAAATCCAGACTTCTGTCTTGAACGTTGCGCGAGACAAAGGAAATTCTTATTTCTTTATCTCATTCAACAAAAGGTCATAAAGGAACAATAGACCTTGACTTCTGTCTGTAATAGGATTTGTGAGACAAAGGATTCTATGACAACTTATCTCACTTGTCCTATTATCGTCAACAGTTGCAATAGATCCAGAATCAACTCTTGACAAGGTTGTGTGAGACAAATCATTCTCTGATTCAGTTATCTAAAATTTGACAAGCAAAGGTCACAAGGGACAATAGATCAGGTCTGGCAAATGGATCTCAAGCTGGTGAAAAATTGAAAAATTTCCACATTGTGCTGCTGTACGATTGTAGTTTCAATGAATGTATGTGCAGGGCTTGAAATTGAGTTTTTGCAGAGATCGTTTCCGATGCTCTGGAAGGTTTTGCGGAAGACATGCATCGAGTTTTGGAAGACTTGGCACGCCGAATGGAGGGGGCGGAGTCGGCACGTCAACTCTCCGAACACGAGCATTTCCTGCAAACCATGGTCTCCCGAATGGACCAAATGAATCCTGAGCAGGTGCATGAGTTTAGAATTATGATGGAGAATGGGTCGTGGGAAATCCTGCTCCGCCCCCCGCCCACTACCTACCCCCCAACCCATGTGTATCAACATGCTCCGACTCAACCTTCCCATTTTCATCATCCTTCCCTTTCCCAACCCCCCGAGCATGGGTACAATCTACCATCTTTTTCTTCAACTCCCTCTCCTCCTCACTATCACGCTCCTACTTCTTTCCCCACTCATTCTTCGTCCCATGCTCGGGAACAATCAACTCCCGACCCTTCCACTCTCCACACCCCAAGAAATCCTGCATCCTTTCCCACGGCCCGTCTTTTTCAGTCCTCAACTGAAGACAGGGGGGCTTCTGCTGCTGGTCCAGGACGGTCCACTCCACAACGCTACACCTCCCCTAAACGTTTTTCTAATATTTTTAAAAAAAAAATTTGATAAAAAAATAAATTAATTTATTATTTAAAAAATTAAATTAAATAAAATCAAGTTTTTTTTGAAGAAAATTTGTCTGTTGTTATTTTATCATACACAATGTTCACTACAGCTGTGGGTAAAGTAAAATTCTTAAAATTAAAAAAATCTATATAATTATATTTTGGTTATTATAGAAATTATTTTGCCTACACCTGTAGTACTGATGATTGCTAGAGTATAATAAATAAATGGTTTTCAAAAAGCTGATAATTTAGCATATTCTAACAGTGTGGCTCCAGGTATTGCAAAACTGCAAATCCCAGCATGCCTCCACAGCCAAAGGCTGTGCGGTCATGCTGGCAGTTGTAGTTTAGCACCAGCTGTAGGCACGCTGGTTGTGAAATACTGTTATAGCAGATTGGCAAATGAACATAGTTTTTTCATGAGCCAATCTTGTTCTAATCCACATGAGCGCTTGTGGAACTAACGATACTATTGGATCATCATCACCAACTGTAGAATAATAGAGAGCCAAAATTATTTCATTTTTATATTTTACAAAGATGATGCGGTATTATCGTCATTACCACAGTGGACAGGAAATTAACATAATGTTGTAGTCTTTGACCTGGGTTCAGAGCCAATTAGTGAACTGCGCCCAGTCGAAGACATCAACACTTTGGAATGCTCTCACCTTGACATGTGTTTGTTCATACATAGAAAGGGATGAACAAAACACAATGCATGGCTGAAAATTCTGAGAAACTGTGTGTTTTTAAACATTTAGATATTCCATCATTAAAGGACAAGGTATATAGAAAAAAAAGAGTATTATTTGATTATTGGATTTTCTCCTTCCACTATAATTACTATACTGATGGTCTATGATTTCCCAATGCGACATGCAAAACACTTGTTTAAAAATCCATCACAAATTTTTTGGTGTTCCCTTTTGAAGCATGTAGCAGTGCAACAACCTAGACTATTATAAAAATTATATTTATTAAAATTCCTGTAACTATATGTCACGCAACAAATGTTGTCCCCATCTAAAATGTGGAGGTCTAGCTGTAGCCATGCCATAGCTATTTGAAATGCTATAGCCGTGTGATAGCAGGCACAATAGAGATGAAATGGCACCACAAAAAAATAAATGGACGTTTGGATAAACACAATATGTCTTTATCCATAATGACTAGACCTCTTTAGGTAAAGAAAAAAAGACATTACAACAGTTGTGATTATTATTTTTATTTTTTTTTGAAAAATTAAGCAGTAAAAAAACCATTTACAATACATTATTTTGCCAGGGCACTCTACCAGCTTCTGAGACAAAGTAATTGGCAAAACCGTCCCTCATTCTAGCAATGGCGACAGTAGATCGATATGACACATTTTGCATCCTAGTCAGTGTACAATCTACATCTTGCGTGTCTAGACGCAGTGGTTCCTCCGATAATAGATAATTATGTAACACCACACAAGCCTTAACAACATCATCAATAGTTTCTACTTTTAGGTTAATGGCCTTGTTTAGAATACGCCATTTTGCAACCAGAATCCCAAAGGCGCACTCCACCAGTCGTCTTGCTCTTGTGAGTCTATAATTAAAAATCCGTTTGGTGGAATTTAAATCACGGCTGGAGTATGGCTTTATGAGGTTTTCACACATTTGGAAGGCTTCGTCCCCTACTACAACAAATGGCATGGGAGGTCCATCTGTTCCTGGCAACGGTCTTGCAGGCGGTAATCCAAATTGTTTGGAATACAGGAGGCGCCCCATAGAGGAAGTTTTGAAAGCCATGGAGTCATTGGTCCGTCCGTATGCTCCAATATCCACAGCAACAAATCGATATTCTGCATCTGCAACTGCCATTAAAATAATGGACAAAATATTTTTTATAATTAAAATATTCTGATCCACTTTTTGATGGCTTAACAATCCGTATATGTTTTCCATCCACGGCTCCTACACAATTTGGGAATTGGCAGGTTTGCATAAACTTGTCCGCTATTTGAAGCCATCGTTCAGTTGTTGGATGCGGGATATATTCTTCATGCAATATCGCCCACAATGCACGGCAAGTATCCTTTACTATTCCACAGAGTGTCGATATTCCAATACGATATTGGTAATGTAATGACGTAAGGGTTTCTCCAGTAGCAAGAAACCTAAACCCAACAAAAAAATACCCAACAAAAAAATTTAATATTATAGAATATAATAAAATATATATATATAAAAATATACAACAATATATAAAATGAATTTTTTTTTTTTACCTTATTGTCACCATTAGCCTCTCTGATGGTGAAATGGGCCTTCTCATTTGGGTATCCTCCCTTTCAATGGTTGAAGAAATGCGCTGCAGAAGCTGGTCAAAACTCTCAACCGTCATGCGCATATAATTGTAAAATTTTTCAGGATTTGACCGCAACTCCAAATAAAGAACAGAAAAAACACCTCTGGTCATCCTTCTTGATATTATCGGAGGTATCCAATACCGACGTCTTCTTCTTTCCCGGTCTTGTCTCATCCATCTAGCTTTCAGAATTTGAAACCGCAGTCGAAGACGCAAGTGTGCAGGCAACATGCTCCCAATACACAATGAGTCTGAATAGAGGTGTACCTGGTTCTAATACAGTGGGAGTACTAAGCCACACCTACAATGACCATGAATAGAGGTGTACCTGCTTTTTTTTAATGGGAGGCCTTTAGGAGGCACACCTTAACACCTTTTTAATAGAAAAACGGATCCACTGAGCGCATGCCTAAACGGATGCCGACGCAATGGATGGAGCCAATTTTCAAGCGGATCCGTTCAATCGGATCCACACAGAAGATCAACGTTTGCAACCGTCTGTTAAGTCCTTCAGACGGATCCGCTTGACGCTAGTGTGAAAGTAGCCTTAGGGTTATATGAGGTATAAATGTAACTTAGTCAGTCCATAAACTCTGAAGGGTTAAAATATGAAAGGCCCATTTTATATGTTATACATAGGGTTGAGCGAACCCGAACTGTAAAGTTCTGGTTCATACCGAAATTTAGGATTTTTAGACCCCGGAACCGAAACCCGAACATTTAAGTAAAAGTTCGGGTTCGGGGTTCGGCGATTTCTTGTCTCTTTTTGAAAGTCTGCAGAGCAGCCAATCAACAAGCGTTTAACTGTGTGACCTTAGAAGCCATCACAGCCATGCCTACTAATAGCATGGCTGTGATTGGCCAGAGCAGCATGTGACCCAGCCTCTATTTAAGCTGGAGTCACGTAGCTCTGCACGTCACTCTGCTGTGCTTAGTGTAGGGAGAGGATGCTGCTGCTGTGAGGGAGAGAATAGGAGAGAGTCTATTATCAGAACTCCAATTGAACTCAGCGATCTACATAGAGTTAGTTGTGTGGGTGCAGTGCACAATCTTTTTACCCTGCCCTGAGCCCAGTGACTGAGAAAAATAACTTTTATCTGTCTGTCAGTTAGGTGGGCGGCAGCGGCGGCCATTTTATGCAGCTCAGTGCACCAGCACTGCATATGTGCTTTTGTGACATTCAAATCCAAGCTTGAAATACTGCACTAATAATCTGGGTTTAAAAAAAACACCCTTTATTTGGCAATATCCTACATCTGGTGCCTTTCAGCATTAGTCAGTGTGCAATTTAAGCTAGAAATACAGCTATAATTTTCAGTGTTTTTAAAAACACCCTTTTTGGGCGAAATACACAATTTTACAGCCATTGCTGTATCTGCATGTGTGAAATTCAAGCGTTATATATACAGCTGTCATATTCTGTTATTAAAAAAACACACTTTTTGGGCAAAAAAAACGTAATTTTTGCAGCCCTTGCTGCATCTGAGATTGTTAAAAACAAGTTTAGAATACTTTAATAATTTTCTGGCTTTGAAAAAACACCCATTTTTGGCAATAACCTTCATTTTGGGCCTCTGCCGCATTAGTCAGTGTGCAATTTAAGCTAAAATACAGCTATGTAGCAGTGCAACAACCTAGACTATCATAAAAATTATATTTATTAAAATTCCTGTAACTATATGTCACGCAACAAATGTTGTCCCCATCTAAAATGTGGAGGTCTAGCTGTAGCCATGCAGCCGATGTCCATCAGTCTTTCACCTCACCCCCTTGCAAATCCGCCAAGCAGTCTGAGCCCCAAGTCATACAGCAGTCTCTTCTGCTTTTTGATGACTCTGTTAGCAGGGTTTCCCAGGGCCATCCACCTATCCCTGCCCAGAAGTGGAAGAGATTGAGTGCACCGATGCCCAACCACTTATGTTTGAGGATGAGTACCATACATGGGAGGACCATCGCAGGACGTCTCGGATGATGACGAAACACAGGTGCCAACTGCTAGGGCTTTCGAAAGTGTGCAGACCGACAAGGAGGGAAGGGGTGAAGACTGGGTGGTAGATGATGTGGAGGACGATGAGGTCCTCGACCCCACATGGAATCAAGGTCATGCGAGTGACCTGTGTAGTTCAGAGGAAGAGGCGGTGGTCGCACAGAGCCACCAGCACAGCAGAAGAGGGAGCAGGGTGCAAAAGCGGAGCGGCCTTCCCCTAGACAGTATGTCTGCTACTGCCACCCGTGATCACCATGGTAGGCACAAAAAAGAACATAGAAAGTTGATAGAGCAGATATCCAATTGGATCGTGAACATCACGGGGACGTGCGACATGGTGGGGCAGTATGCAGGTTCTGCCCCCTGCAACTTCTGGGTCTCCTAAGTGGGCACATGGCCTGAGCTTGCCCTTTACGCCTTGGAGGTGCTGGCCTGCCCTGCAGCCAGTGTATTGTCTGAACGTGTGTTTAGCACGACTGGAGGGGGTTATCACAGGTTATATTTCCCAATGTTTGGGGGTGTACCCTAATTTAAAAAAATAGAAATAAATTTAAAACCAAAAACCAGTGAAGGCGACCTCCTCCTCCTCCTCCTCCACCGCCACATCCACTGCCTCCTCAACCTCCTACTCCATATGGACCTACGTATTTTATGTTATTTTAAGTCATTTCCCTATACACATTTGTTTGCAGAGCACTTGCCATGTTCTTAACCACATTTTGATGCCATTTGCAGCCCTCTAGCTCTTTCCATGACATTTTTACAGTCATTTTAGTGCTCAAAAGTTCGGGTCCCCATTGACTTCAATGGGGTTCGGGTTCTGAACTCGAACTTTTTTGTGAAGTTCGGCCGAAGCCGTCGAACCCGAACATCCAGGTGTCCGCTCATCTCTAGTTATACACTTTCAGAAATGCTGTTTCAGGAATTATACGTTTAATCAGTGATATTACAATTATTAATTAAGATGAAAGCAGTCGACATAATAACCAGAGCGGGTCAGTTCATGGACAGACGGGAGCCCGGCCGCCATCCCCAGGCGTTACCACCCACACACTTAATGTGCACTTCTCATTATGTCACTCATTCTCAGCACTGCTACATATGACAACAGCAATTCTACTGCTGTATAACATGACATTACTGCATATCATGTTACATTTTGCAAACCCAGCTCTACTACATAGGACAATTAGCTCTGCTCTTCTGACAAACTCAGTTCTACTATACTAATTCATCCTATAGCTGGCAATCTCAGCTCTGCTACATCTGACACATTTAGCTCAATGTCTGCTGTAAATGGCACATTTATCTCACCTGCAGCTGGTAAACCCAGCTCTGCTACATCTGACATATTGAGCTCTGCTCTTCTGAAAAACGGATGTACTTTTTCTGGATCTGCCCTGTAACACATCTCTGCCATTAATGACAAACTCTGCTTTTCAGCATCTTAAAAATTCAGCACTGCTACATCTGTCCTATTCACCTCCCATCTTCAAACCTTCCCAGTTGTACTGTATCTGACAGAAACTCATCTTTATCATTGCCACATGTGACAAACTCAGCCCTGCTACATCTGATATTGATGCAGTCAGCACCTTTATACTGGAGAGGCAGCCACCTCCCTATATACACTGTACCTATATATACTGTACATTCCCACTATAGCTAATGGTATCACCCAAAGCTGAAGAGAAACCAGGGAAGATCCTCGGGGAGCGCTCGATGGAATGGGGCCCCTGGCTCTGTGGAGGGGACACAGGTGGAGCCGGCCGGGAGGCTGTAAAGGTTTGGTGTCGGGAACATCTCTGCGCCCAGCCCTGGGTTCACACTGCTGCCACAGCGGATACAGTATCTGACAGCAACATCTACTGTATCGGCACATCGCAACATGGCCGGCACTTTGTATTCAGGGAAGCCTTTTATCATTTCTCCGAGCCCGCATCCTCCGCATTCCTGTAATGTGGCAGATAGCCGTTCTCCTAGGGGACAATCCTCTGCTGAGGGTATAATGTAGCATCGTCAGGGTTGTCAGGTACAGTGGGGCTGAGTTTTTGTCAGATGTAACACAGAACTGTTTGAATGGCCGCAGAGCTGCCGCTATAGGACCTAGCTGTTCAGGTCTCCAGATGTAGCTGAGCTGGGATTGTCAGAGACGGGAGGTATGGTACACATGCAGCAGAGCAGAGTGCGTGAGATGGAACAGCGAAGGGTTTGTCAGATGTGGATCATATACATTATATGTTTACCTGTCAACTGTTGGTGTATTTTACACCTTACGCTGCTGCTGTGGTGAGTTATTACTATACACCGTACTCCTGGGTTTTACATGGGCAGGTTTTTTTGCTCGTAATCACAAAGATGTTACTTGTTCTTGGACATTTTATTTAGATTTGCAGTAAATAAAGGGTATTTTTTATATAAAAGAATAAACAGGCGCAGGAAGTTTTCTGGGTCCAATCTTAGAAATGGTCTGGAGTGTGACCGCCCTGGCATGTGTCTTCTAGAGTAATTCTACACACAGGTAAATCCCTCTGCACTAGGACCCAGCAGCCTCCTCCTCCTCCGCAGTGTTCTGTGATTACTCTCCTTTATGTCGGACCTTATCATCCAATACTACATCAGTTATAGATGGTCTGGAGTGTGACCGCCCTGGCATGTGTCCTCTAGAGTAATTCTACACACAGTTAAATCCCTCTGCACTAGGACCCAGCAGCCTCCTCCTCCTCCTCCTCCGCAGTGTTCTGTGATTACTCTCCTTTATGTCGGACCTTATCATCCAATACTACATCAGTTATAAATGGTCTGGAGTGTGACCGCCCTGGCATGTGTCTTCTGGAGTAATTTTACACACAGGTAAATCCCTCTGCACTAGGACCCAGCAGCCTCCTCCCCTCCTCCTCCTCCGCAGTGCTCTGTGATTACTCTCCTTTATGTCGGGACCTTATCATCCAATATTACATCAGTTATAGATGGTCTGGAGTGTGACCGCCCTGGCATGTGTCTTCTAGAGTAATTCTACACACAGGTAAATCCCTCTGCACTAGGACCCATCAGCCTCCTCCTCCTCCCCCTCCGCAGTGCTCTGTGATTACTCTCCTTTATGTCGGGACCTTATCATCCAATACGACATCAGTTATAGATGGTCTGGAGTGTGACCGCCCTGGCATGTGTCTTCTAGAGTAATTCTACACACAGGTAAATCCCTCTGCACTAGGACCCAGCAGCCTCCTCCTCCCCCTCCTCCGCAGTGTTCTGTGATTACTCTCCTTAATGTCAGACCTTATCATCCAATACGACATCAGTTATAGATGGTCTGGAGTGTGACCGCCCTGGCATGTGTCTTCTAGAGTAATTCTACACACAGGTAAATCCCTCTGCACTAGGACCCAGCAGCCTCCTCCACCTCCCCCTCCTCCGCAGTGTTCTGTGATTACTCTCCTTTATGTCGGGACCTTATCATCCAATACTACATCAGTTATAGATGGTCTGGAGTGTGAGCGCCCTGGCATGTGTCTTCTAGAGTAATTCTACACACAGGTAAATCCCTCTGCACTAGGACCCAGCAGCCTCCTCCCCTCCTCCGCAGTGTTCTGTGATTACTCTCCTTTATGTCGGGACCTTATCATCCAATACGACATCAGTTATAGATGGTCTGGAGTGTGAGCGCCCTGGCATGTGTCTTCTAGAGTAATTCTACACACAGGTAAATCCCTCTGCACTAGGACCCAGCAGCCTCCTCCTCCTCCTCCGCAGTGTTCTGTGATTACTCTCCTTTATGTCGGGACCTTATCATCCAATACTACATCAGTTATAGATGGTCTGGAGTGTGAGCGCCCTGGCATGTGTCTTCTAGAGTAATTCTACACACAGGTAAATCCCTCTGCACTAGGACTCAGCAGCCTCCTCCTCCTCCTCCTCCGCAGTGTTCTGTGATTACTCTCCTTTATGTCGGACCTTATCATCCAATACTACATCAGTTATAGATGGTCTGGACCTACAGAGTCAGAAGAGAGCGAGCATTAACAGAAAAGGGTTTTACAGTAGATTAACAAAAAATAATTTACATTAAATGTATACTTTTTTAACGTTAACAATTTTACAAAATAACATTTTTAATTCTATGAAAACAGGGCGCACTGCTGTACTTTCCTTAGCGGGGGATGGGCCAACACACCGACACACAACAGCTAAACAGAAGCTCTGTACAAAAACTGCTTTCCATTCGGCCCCTATAATTAGTGTCGTCGGTGTAGACTGACACACCTACGGCAGTATACAGACAGTCAGCCGATTTACAGGATAGTGCATTTTATCCGGATAGCCTGATGCTGTAACATAGGAATAAAGTATACATTTTATGGGATTTCTATATATATATATGTTCTGTATATCTTTTATGTCGCTGTAACTTGGAACTCTGCTGGAGCGTCATTAGAGTCAGGCAATTCTATTCACTTCTGCCGGGGAATGTGACGGATGCCACACCTCGTGCCCGCATGACGTCGCCTACGTCCAGCTCACGAGACGCGGTATGGTCACGGGTTATCATAAACGTGACGTTACGCCCTCCAGAGGAGCAGGTCGGGTCAGCCTGGTACAGTTTACACCGACACCTCCTGTCCTCGCCGGCACAGAGAGGCGACACGCTGAGAGCCTGGTCACTGCCGCAGTGAAAACAGCGCGTTCTCAGCTCTGATAATCTGCCACCAGCTTCTCGTATGATATAAGCCCGGTCCGTTAACGGGATTATATAGGGTGAGAAACCAACCCGCGGTAGCTTATAACTAGGCCAAAACACGGACGCGGGGATTCGTGATCGAGATACAAGACAGCACAAGATGAAATTATATATGTAATCGCCGTAAGGGCGCACTAGATATAACACAATATACACAGAGAATATACCCAGTGGTCTGAGGTCACAGATACAGGTCATATGGGTACAACAGGGTTAACAAGAGCAAAAATCAGTAATCGGGTAGATGATAGCTCTATGATGGTGCAATAGTCCTTGGCTTCAGTCACATGGGGGGCGGTGATGTCAGCGGTTTCCAGGTCCCTCCAAACACATTACACCATGTGACCCCCTTTCAGAGAGAAGACGCCGCCCTCTGGCTTCCATGGGCTTATGGCCTGCAGCCGGCCGCTCCCCTCCCCCCCCCTATGGGTAGGGTCCACCCCTCCTTCTCTGGTGCTGGGAGCAAATGACCCATAGGGCTCATAGCCCCAGACCAGAATGTCTCCGGAAGATGGTTCTGGGCCCAATTGTTCGGCCTGGGTTCCGGCTACAAGTAGAGTCCAAACATGGTGCCGGTATTTGGTTTCTCCTTTCCCTGGCATGTCCCATCAAACAAAGCCCACGTACATCGTGGCCACCGGGACACAAAATAAGATGGAGCAGGGTAGTCCTCCAGATCTTAACTCATCGCGTTATCTTGAGACAAAAGCCATTGAAAAGCAATTGAAGGCGTTTGCTTAGTTTAGATCACACATCTCAGAAATCTCAGAAAACAGGAGTGTTAGCTCTACTCCGTCCGTATGTATCCGGTTTGCGCCTGCGATGGCCGGGCGATTCATAATTCCTTATGAATAGGGATGAGCGAACCCGAACTGTATAGTTCGGGTTCGTACCGAATTTTGGGGTGTCCGTGACACGGACCCGAACCCGAACATTTTCGTAAAAGTCTGGGTTCGGGTTCGGTGTTCGGCGCTTTCTTGGCGCTTTTTGAAAGGCTGCAAAGCAGCCAATCAACAAGCGTCATACTACTTGGCCCAAGAGGCCATCACAGCCATGACTACTATTGACATGGCTGTGATTGGCCAGTGCTCCATGTGACCCAGCCTCTATTTAAGCTGGAGTCACGTAGCGCCGCACGTCACTCTGCTATGATCAGTATAGGGAGAGGTTGCAGCTGCGACGTTAGGGCGAGATTAGGCAGGGATTAACTCCTCCAAAAGACTTCATTCTGTGATCGATCTGCAGCTGTGGATCATTGAAGTGCTATTATTGACTTGCTCACTTTTTTGAGGCTGCCCAGAGCGTTTTTAGATCACTTTTTTTCTGGGGTGATCGGCGGCCATTTTGTGACTTGTGGTGCGCCAGCACGAGCTATCACCAAGTGTATTTAACCATCGATAGTGTGGTTATTTTGTGCTATATCCTACATCAGCTGCAGGCTGAGCCTGTGTCACCGAAGTGCATTTAACCATCAACAGTCTGATTATTTTTTGGCCATATACTACATCAGCTGCAGGCTGAGCCTGTGTCACCCAAGTGCATTTAACCATCAACAGTGTGGTTATTTTTTGGCCATATATTACATCAGGGGCAAGTTGAGCCTGTCACCCAGCGCCTAAAAAATAGACCTGACATTTCTATTCAACCAAATCTGCACAGTTTTAGCTGGTCAAGTTATTTGTAGTGACCGTCAAAGCAGACTTTTTGTTCTGGGTTGAAAAAGCATTCCCAAATTTGCCATTCTGAAAATAACTAGTTTGTGGTATTTGAGGCCTACTTGAAATCTATCCCAAAAAGAAAATCTTACATTGAAGTTATTGATAGTGTCATTAAAAAAAAACCTAAGACACACGCTAGCGTGCTGATAGAAGTGTCATTCTGTGATTAAACCTATAACTGTCACACAGCGCAAAAAAAAACAGGTCTCACATCTCTATTCAACCAAATCTGCACAGTTTTAGCTGGTCAAGTTATTTGTAGTGACCTTCAAAGCAGACTTTTTTTGTTCTGGGTTGAAAAAGCATTCCCAAATTTGCCATTCTGAAAATAACTAGTTTGTGGTATTTGAGGCCTACTTGAAATCTATCCCAAAAAGAAAATCTTACATTGAAGTTATTGATAGTATCATTCAGAAAAACCTAAGACACACGCTAGCGTGCTGATAGAAGTGTCATTCTGTGATTAAACCTATAACTGTCACACAGCGCAAAAAAAAACAGGTCTCACATCTTTATTCAACCAAATCTGCACAGTTTTAGCTGGTCAAGTTATTTGTAGTGACCGTCAAAGCAGACTTTTTGTTCTGGGTTGAAAAAGCATTCCCAAATTTGCCATTCTGAAAATAACTAGTTTGTGGTATTTCAGGCCTACTTGAAATCTATCCCAAAAAGAAAATCTTACATTGAAGTTATTGATAGTATCATTCAGAAAAACCTAAGACACACGCTAGCGTGCTGATAGAAGTGTCATTCTGTGATTAAACCTATAACTGTCACACAGCGCAAAAAAAAACAGGTCTCACATCTCTATTCAACCAAATCTGCACAGTTTTAGCTGGTCAAGTTATTTGTAGTGACCGTCAAAGCAGACTTTTTGTTCTGGGTTGAAAAAGCATTCCCAAATTTGCCATTCTGAAAATAACTAGTTTGTGGTATTTGAGGCCTACTTGAAATCTATCCCAAAAAGAAAATCTAGCATTGAAGTTATTGATAGTATCATTCAGAAAAACCTAAGACACACGCTAGCGTGCTGATAGAAGTGTCATTCTGTGATTAAACCTATAACTGTCACACAGCGCAAAAAAAAAACAGGTCTCACATCTTTATTCAACCAAATCTGCACAGTTTTAGCTGGTCAAGTTATTTGTAGTGACCGTCAAAGCAGACTTTTTGTTCTGGCTTGAAAAAGCATTCCCAAATTTGCCATTCTGAAAATAACTAGTTTGTGGAATTTCAGGCCTACTTGAAATCTATCCCAAAAAGAAAATCTTACATTGAAGTTATTGATAGTGTCATTCAGAAAAACCTAAGACACACGCTAGCGTGCTGATAGAAGTGTCATTCTGTGATTAAACCTATAACTGTCACACAGCGCAAAAAAAAACAGGTCTCACATCTTTATTCAACCAAATCTGCACAGTTTTAGCTGGTCAAGTTATTTGTAGTGACCGTCAAAGCAGACTTTTTATTCTGGGTTGAAAAAGCATTCCCAAATTTGCCATTCTGAAAATAACTAGTTTGTGGTATTTCAGGCCTACTTGAAATCTATCCCAAAAAGAAAATCGAACATTGAAGTTATTGATAGTATCATTCAGAAAAACCTAAGACACACGCTAGCGTGCTGATAGAAGTGTCATTCTGTGATTAAACCCATAACTGTCACACAGCGCAAAAAAAAACAGGTCTCACATCTCTATTCAACCAAATCTGCACATTTTTAGCTGGTCAAGTTATTTGTAGTGACCATCAAAGCAGACTTTTTGTTATGGGTTGAAAAAGCATTCCCAAATTTGCCATTCTGAAAATAACTAGTTTGTGGTATTTCAGGCCTACTTGAAATCTATCCCAAAAAGAAAATCTTACATTGAAGTTATTGATAGTATCATTCAGAAAAACCTAAGACACACGCTAGCGTGCTGATAGAAGTGTCGTTCTGTGATTAAACCTATAACTGTCACACAGCGCAAAAAAAAACAGGTCTCACATCTCTATTCAACCAAATCTGCACAGTTTTAGCTGGTCAAGTTATTTGTAGTGACCGTCAAAGCGGACTTTTTGTTCTGGGTTGAAAAAGCATTCCCAAATTTGCCATTCTCAAAATAACTAGTTTGTGGTATTTGAGGCCTACTTGAAATCTATCCCAAAAAGAAAATCTTACATTGAAGGTATTGATAGTGTCATTCAGAAAAACCTAAGACACACGCTAGCGTGCTGATAGAAGTGTCATTCTGTGATTAAACCTATAACTGTCACACAGCGCAAAAAAAAAACAGGTCTCACATCTCTATTCAACCAAATCTGCACAGTTTTAGCTGGTCAAGTTATTTGTAGTGACCGTAAAAGCAGACTTTTTGTTCTGGGTTGAAAAAGCATTCCCAAATTTGCCATTCTCAAAATTGTGGTGAACGGGAAAAATGAGGAAAACATCTACTAAGGGACGCGGACGCGGACATGGTCGTGGTGGTGTTAGTGGACCCTCTGGTGCTGGGAGAGGACGTGGCCGTTCTGCCACAGCCACACGTCCTAGTGAACCAACTACCTCAGGTCCCAGTAGCCAGCAGAATTTACAGCGATTTTTGGTGGGGCCCAATGCCGTTCTAAGGATGGTAAGGCCTGAGCAGGTACAGGCATTAGTCAATTGGGTGGCCGACAGTGGATCCAGCACGTTCACATTATCTCCCACCCAGTCTTCTGCAGAAAGCGCACAGATGGCGCATGAAAACCAAGCCCATCGGTCTGTCACATCACCCCCATGCATATCAGGGAAACTGTCTGAGCCTCAAGTTATGCAGCAGTCTCTTATGCTGTTTGAAGACTCTGCTGCCAGGGTTTCCCAAGGGCATCCTCCTAGCCCTTCCCCAGGGGTGGAAGAGATAGAATGCACTAACGCACAACCACTTATTTTTCCTGATGATGAGGACATGGGAATACCACCTCAGCACGTCTCTGATGATGACGAAACACAGGTGCCAACTGCTGCGTCTTTCTGCAGTGTGCAGACTGAACAGGAGGTCAGGGATCAAGACTGGGTGGAAGACGATGCAGGGGACGATGAGGTCCTAGACCCCACATGGAATGAAGGTCGTGCCACTGACTTTCAGATTTCGGAGGAAGAGGCAGTGGTGAAACCGAGCCAACAGCGTGGCAAAAAAGGGAGCAGTGGGAAAAATCAGAACACCCGCCGCCAAGAGACTCCGCCTGCTACTGACCGCCGCCATCTGGGACCGAGCACCCCAAAGGCAGCTTCAAGGAGTTCCCTGGCATGGCACTTCTTCAAACAATGTGCTGACGACAAGACCCGAGTGGTTTGCACGCTGTGCCATCAGAGCCTGAAGCGAGGCATTAACGTTCTGAACCTTAGCACAACCTGCATGATCAGGCAACTGCATGCAAAGCATGAACTGCAGTGGAGTAAACACCTTAAAAACAAGGAAGTCACTCAGGCTCCCCCTGATACATCTTCTGCTGCTGCCGCCTCGGCCTCTTCTGCTGCTGCTGCCGCCGCCTCGGCCTCTTCCTCCGCCTCTGGAGGAACGTTGGCACCTGCCGCCCAGCAAACATGGGATGTACCACCAACACCACCACCTGCGTCACCAAGCATCTCAACCATGTCACACGGCAGCGTTCAGCTCTCCATCTCACAAACATTTGAGAGAAAGCGTAAATTCTCACCTAGCCACCCTCGATCCCTGGCCCTGAATGCCAGCATTTCTAAACTACTGGCCTATGAAATGCTGTCATTTAGGCTGGTGGACACACACACCTTCAAACAGCTTATGTCACTTGCTGTCCCACAGTATGTTGTTCCCAGCCGGCACTACTTCTCTAAGAGAGCCGTGCCTTCCCTGCACAAACAAGTGTCCGATAAAATCAAGTGTGCACTGCGCAACGCCATCTGTGGCAAGGTCCACCTAACCACAGATACGTGGACCAGTAAGCACGGCCAGGGACGCTATATCTCCCTAAATGCACACTGGGTAAATGTAGTGGCGGCTGGGCCCCAAGCGGAGAGCTATTTGGTGCACGTCCTTCCGCCGCCAAGGATCGCAGGGCAACATTCTTTGCCTCCTGTCTCCTCCTCCTCCTACTCAGCTTCCTCCTCCTCTTCTTCCACCTGCTCATCCAGTCAGCCACACACCTTCACCACCAACTTCAGCACAGCACGGGGTAAACGTCAGCAGGCCATTCTGAAACTCATATGTTTGGGGGACAGGCCCCACACCGCACAGGAGTTGTAGCGGGGTATAGAAAAACAGACCGACGAGTGGTTGCTGCCGGTGAGCCTCAAGACCGGCCTGGTGGTGTGCGATAATGGGCGAAATCTCTTTGCAGCTCTGGGACTAGCCGGTTTGACGCACATCCCTTGCCTGGCGCATGTGCTGAATTTGGTGGTGCAGAAGTTCATTCGCAACTACCCCGACATGTCAGAGCTGCTGCATAAAGTGCGGGCCGTCTGTTCGCGCTTCCGGCGTTCACACCCTGCCGCTGCTCGCCTGTCTGCGCTACAGCGTAACTTCGGCCTTCCCGCTCACCGCCTCATATGCGACGTGCCCACCAGTTGGAACTCCACCTTGCGTATGCTGGACAGACTGTGCGAGCAGCAGCAGGCCATAGTGGAGTTTCAGCTGCAGCACGCACGGGTCAGTCGCACTGCGGATCAGACCCACTTCACCACCAATGACTGGGCCTCCATGCGAGACCTGTGTGCCCTGTTGCGCTGTTTCGAGTACTCCACCAACATGGCCAGTGGCGATGACGCCGTTATCAGCGTTACAATACCACTTCTATGTCTCCTTGAGAAAACACTTAGGGCGATGATGGAAGAGGAGGTGGCCCAGGAGGAAGAGGAGGAAGAGGGGTCATTTTTAGCACTTTCAGGCCAGTCTCTTCAAAGTGACTCAGAGGGAGGTTTTTTGCAACACCAGAGGCCAGGTACAAATGTGGCCAGACAGGGCCTACTACTGGAGGACGAGGAGGACGAGGATGAGGAGGAGGTGGAGGAGGATGAGGATGAAGCATGTTCACAGCGGGGTGGCACCCAAAGCAGCTCGGGCCCATCACTGGTGCGTGGCTGGGGGGAAACACAGGACGATGACGATACGCCTCCCACAGAGGAGAGCTTGTCCTTACCTCTGGGCAGCCTGGCACACATGAGCGACTACATGCTGCAGTGCCTGCGCAACGACAGCAGAGTTGCCCACATTTTAACGTGTGCAGACTACTGGGTTGCCACCCTGCTGGATCCCCGGTACAAAGACAATGTGCCCACCTTACTTCCTACACTGGAGCGTGATAGGAAGATGCGCGAGTACAAGCGCACGTTGGTAGACGCGCTACTGAGAGCATTCCCAAATGTCACAGGGGAACCAGTGGAAGCCTAAGGCGAAGGCAGAGGAGGAGCAAGAGGTCGCCAACGCAGCTGTGTCACGGCCAGCTCCTCTGAGGGCAGGGTTAGCATGGCAGAGATGTGGAAAAGTTTTGTCACCACGCAACAGCTAACTGCACCACCTCCTGATACGGAACGTGTTAGCAGGAGGCAACATTTCACTAACATGGTGGAACAGTACCTGTGCACACCCCTCCACGTACTGACTGATGGTTCGGCCCCATTCAACTTCTGGGTCTCCAAATTGTCCACGTGGCCAGAGCTAGCCTTTTATGCCTTGGAGGTGCTGGCCTGCCCGGCGGCCAGCGTTTTGTCTGAACGTGTATTCAGCACGGCAGGGGGCGTCATTACAGACAAACGCAGCCGCCTGTCTACAGCCAATGTGGACAAGCTGACGTTCATAAAAATGAACCAGGCATGGATCCCACAGGACCTGTCCATCCCTTGTGCAGATTAGATATTAACTACCTCCCCTTAACAATATATTATTCTACTCCAGGGCACTTCCTCATTCAATACTATTTTTAATTTCATTTTACCATTATATTGTGGGGCAACCCAAAGTTGAATGAACCTCTCCTCTGCCTGGGTGCCTGGGCCTAAATGTGTGACAGTGGCCTGTTCCAGTGGTGGCTGACGTGAAGCCTGATTCTCTGCTATGACATGAAGACAGATTCTGCGCTGACATAAGGCCAGATTCTCTGTTCCGGGACCGCTCTCCTCTGTCTGGGTGCCGGGGCCTAAATGTGTGACAGTGGCCTGTTCCAGTGGTGGGTGACGTGAAACCTGATTCTCTGCTATGACATGAATACAGATTCTGCGCTGACATAAGGCCAGATTCTCTGTTACGGGACCGCTCTCCTCTGTCTGGGTGCCTGGGCCTAAATGTGTGACAGTGGCCTGTTCCAGTGGTGGGTGACGTGAAGCCTGATTCTCTGCTATGACATGAATACAGATTCTGCGCTGACATAAGGCCAGATTCTCTGTTACAGGACCTCTCTCCTCTGCCTGGGTGCCTGGGCATAAATGTGTGACAGTGGCCTGTTCCAGTGGTGGCTGACGTGAAGCCTGATTCTCTGCTATGACATGAAGACAGATTCTGCGCTGACATAAGGCCAGATTCTCTGTTACGGGACCGCTCTCCTCTGTCTTGGTGCCGGGGCCTAAATGTGTGACAGTGGCCTGTTCCAGTGGTGGGTGACGTGAAGCCTGATTCTCTGCTATGACATGAATACAGATTCTGCGCTGACATAAGGCCAGATTCTCTGTTACGGGACCTCTCTCCTCTGCCTGGGTGCCTGGGCCTAAATGTGTGACAGTGGCCTGTTCAAGTGGTGGGTGACGTGAAGCCTGATTCTCTGCTATGACATGAATACAGATTCTGCGCTAACATAAGGCCAGATTCTCTGTTACGGGACCTCTCTCCTCTGCCTGGGTGCCTGGGCCTAAATGTGTGACAGTGGCCTGTTCCAGTGGTGGGTGACGTGAAGCCTGATTCTCTGCTATGACATGAATACAGATTCTGCGCTGACATAAGGCCAGATTCTCTGTTACGGGACCTCTCTCCTCTGCCTGGGTGCCTGGGCCTAAATGTGTGACAGTGGCCTGTTCCAGTGGTGGGTGACGTGAAGCCTGATTCTCTGCTATGACATGAATACAGATTCTGCGCTGACATAAGGCCAGATTCTCTGTTACGGGACCGCTCTCCTCTGTCTGTGTGCCGGGGCCTAAATGTGTGACAGTGGCCTGTTCCAGTGGTGGGTGACGTGAAGCCTGATTCTCTGCTATGACATGAATACAGATTCTGCGCTGACATAAGGCCAGATTCTCTGTTACGGGACCTCTCTCCTCTGCCTGGGTGCCTGGGCCTAAATGTGTGACAGTGGCCTGTTCCAGTGGTGGCTGACGTGAAGCCTGATTCTCTGCTATGACATGAAGACAGATTCTGCGCTGACATAAGGCCAGATTCTCTGTTACGGGACCTCTCTCCTATGCCTGGGTGCCTGGGCCTAAATGTGTGACAGTGGCATGTTCCAGTGGTGGGTGACGTGAAGCCTGATTCTCTGCTATGACATGAAGACAGATTCTGCGCTGACATAAGGCCAGATTCTCTGTTACGGGACCTCTCTCCTCTGCCTGGGTGCCTGGGCCTAAATGTGTGACAGTGGCCTGTTCCAGTGGTGGCTGACGTGAAGCCTGATTCTCTGCTATGACATGAAGACAGATTCTGCGCTGACATAAGGCCAGATTCTCTGTTACGGGACCTCTCTCCTCTGCCTGGGTGCCGGGGCCTAAATGTGTGACAGTGGCCTGTTCCAGTGGTGGGTGACGTGATGCCTGATTCTCTGCTATGACATGAAGACAGATTCTGCGCTGACATAAGGCCAGATTCTCTGTTACGGGACCTCTCTCCTCTGCCTGGGTGCCTGGGCCTAAATGTGTGACAGTGGCCTGTTCCAGTGGTGGGTGACGTGAAGCCTGATTCTCTGCTATGACATGAAGACAGATTCTGTGCTGACATAAGGCCAGATTCTCTGTTACGGGACCTCTCTCCTCTGCCTGGGTGCCTGGGCCTAAATGTGTGACAGTGGCCTGTTCCAGGGGTGGGTGACGTGATGCCTGATTCTCTGCTATGACATGAAGACAGATTCTGTGCTGACATAAGGCCAGATTCTCTGTTACGGGACCTCTTTCCTCTGCCTGGGTGCCGGGGCCTAAATGTGTGACAGTGGCCTGTTCCAGTGGTGCGTGACGTGATGCCTGATTCTCTGCTACGACATGAAGACAGATTCTGCGCTGACATAAGGCCAGATTCTCTGTTACGGGACCTCTCTCCTCTGCCTGGGTGCCTGGGCCTAAATGTGTGACAGTGGCCTGTTCCAGTGGTGGGTGACGTGAAGTCTGATTCTCTGCTATGACATGAAGACAGATTCTGTGCTGACATAAGTCCAGATTCTCTGTTACGGGACCTCTCTCCTCTGCCTGGGTGCCTGGGCCTAAATGTGTGACAGTGGCCTGTTCCAGTGGTGGGTGACGTGATGCCTTATTCTCTGCTATGACATGAAGACAGATTCTGTGCTGACATAAGGCCAGATTCTCTGTTACAGGACCTCTCTCCTCTGTCTGGGTGCCGGGGCCTAAATGTGTGACAGTGGCCTGTTCCAGTGGTGGGTGACGTGATGCCTGATTCTCTGCTATGACATGAATACAGATTCTGCGCTGACATAAGGCCAGATTCTCTGTTACGGGACCGCTCTCCTCTGCCTGGGTGCCTGGGCCTAAATGTGTGACAGTGGCCTGTTCCAGTGGTGGGTGACATGAAGCCTGATTCTCTGCTATGACATGAATACAGATTCTGTGCTGACATAAGGCCAGATTCTCTGTTACGGGACCTCTCTCCTGTGCCTGGGTGCCTGGGCCTAAATGTGTGACAGTGGCCTGTTCCAGTGGTGGGTGACATGAAGCCTGATTCTCTGCTATGACATGAATACAGATTCTGTGCTGACATAAGGCCAGATTCTCTGTTACGGGACCTCTCTCCTCTGCCTGGGTGCCTGGGCCTAAATGTGTGACAGTGGCCTGTTCCAGTGGTGGGTGACATGAAGCCTGATTCTCTGCTATGACATGAATACAGATTCTGTGCTGACATAAGGCCAGATTCTCTGTTACGGGACCTCTCTCCTGTGCCTGGGTGCCTGGGCCTAAATATGTGACAGTGGCCTGTTCCAGTGGTGGGTGACGTGAAGCCTGATTCTCTGCTATGACATGAAGACAGATTCTGCGCTGACATAAGGCCAGATTCTCTGTTACGGGACCGCTCTCCTCTGTCTGGGTGCCGGGGCCTAAATGTGTGACAGTGGCCTGTTCCAGTGGTGGGTGAAGTGAAGCCTGATTCTCTGCTATGACATGAAGACTGATTCTCTGCTATGGCATGAAGAGACTGATTCTCTGCTGACATGAAGCCAGATTCTCTGCTATGGCATGAAGAGACTGATTCTCTGCTGACATGAAGCCAGATTCTTTGCTATGGCATGAAGAGACTGATTCTCTGCTGACGTGAAGCCAGATTCTCTGCTATGGGACCTCTGTCCAATTGATATTGGTTCATTTTTATTTTATTTTTTTTAATTTTAATTCATTTCCCTATCCACATTTGTTTGCAGGGGATTTACCTACATGTTGCTGCCTTTTGCAGCCCTCTAGCTCTTTCCTGGGCTGTTTTACAGCCTTTTTAGTGCCCAAAAGTTCGGGTCCCCATTGACTTCAATGGGGTTCGGGTTCGGGACGAAGTTCGGGTCGGGTTCGGATCCCGAACCCGAACATTTCCGGGAAGTTCGGCCGAACTTCTCGAACCCGAACATCCAGGTGTTCGCTCAACTCTACTTATGAAATGTAGGTGCCAACATGTCTGGAAGGTGTCCTTGATCCTGGCAAGGGCTGAGACCTCCTGCTGGGGGGGTTTCCTGCAGGATTTAGCTGCCTCCAAACTGGTTGATTGAGGTGGGACCTTCTCCTCCTGGGTCCTCCTTGAAGCCTGGACCCCTGGGGCTTTCTTCCTTGCCAGCTGACAATCAGATGGGAACTTATTTTGCATGTACGCTGATGAACAGGCCAAAAGGTGAATCCAATGACAATCAGGGCCCTCCTGTGGAGTTCACTACCTCTGCTATCTGTCAGCAAATGGGGGTGTGAGGACATGGCCCACAGTAAATATGAATCCCTATTCCTCACAGGGAAGCCGGCAAGGGACTACAGTAGGAAGTAAGCCGCTGCCATAACCATAAAATACATGTATGACCAGGAGGCCGGTTGGGGCAGCAAACGTTGTATTTTACTGTAATTGGAAACCAGCAGAAGAAAGGAGTCTTTCCAAGAACTGATGGACCTTCTGTCCGGCCTCTAGTATTTCACTGCTTTGTCCTTATAGTTGTATCATTATCATAGTGTTAGAAAGGAGTGGCGGCCATTGAGCACAAAAACTATATTTCTTATTCCTCTATAGATTTTATTTATATAACGCAGAAAAGAGCAAATGTAAAGTGCAACAATTTCATACAAAGTAAAGGCTAAACTCTATATATTATTACATAATATGTGGACACAATCTGCCCCTGAAAACCCTGACTCTGCCGCCTCTGATAACCTCTAACTGCTGTGAGAAGGGGAATATTATGGGGAGAAGCCGGGTTATGGCAGCAGACATCTACATCAGCGACACTCAAAGCCTCTACTACTGTAGGGTCAGTCTGCTCAGCTCTGCAGTAAGCGGGGGAGGGGTGAGTGCCCAACCCCCATACACCTCCACCTCCGGCTCACTCCGGCATTATCTACGGCATCATCTAACTTGCTGTTGAAAGATATGGAGTTGTGGCTGAGATATCTATTTAGTTATACATAGTAACTGGAGACCGAGCGCAGTTATATCTTCATGTTATTCATGTCATTTGGCAGGTAGACTTTGTACAATATATTATAATGTTATATAATATAGTGTATTTCTAATTCATAATTATAGTGTAGTAAACAGCAATAAAATAGGTATATGGCTCTTTAACCCCTTGGAGCGCAGAGATTGATATATATATAGCAGAGATTTGAACACATACCGTATGCTGCTGTCACAGTGGAGATGTATGGACACACAGTATAGGGGAGATACAGTAAATAGATGCAGGCTGCGGGAATTGCCAGAGCGGAGAATTATTACCTTTACAGTGTCAATTGTAGGCGGGAGCATGCGAGCGACTGACGTTTGACGCTAGGCTCCGCCCCCCCTTCCCTCTGCTCGCTGGTCGTCCCGTCTGCCCGCCCACTGCCGTTCTGATGTGTCTGCTGGGGACGCCGAGGCCGATACCTGGGTGGTGACTCTTCGCCTTCTGCCGTTCTGATGTGTCTGCTGGGGACGCCGCGGCCGATACCTGGGTGGTGAGTCTTCGCCTTCTGCCGTTCTGATGTGTCTGCTGGGACGTCGCGGCCGATACCTGGGTGGTGAGTCTTCGCCTTCTGCCGTTCTGATGTGTCTGCTGGGGACGCCGCGGCCGATACCTGGGTGGTGAGTCATCGCCTTCTGCCGTTCTGATGTGTCTGCTGGGGACGCCGCGGCCGATACCTGGGTGGTGAGTCTGCGCCTTCTGCCGTTCTGATGTGTCTGCTGGGGACGCCGCGGCCGATTCCTGGGTGGTGAGTCTTCGCCTTCTGCCGTTCTGATGTGTCTGCTGGGGACGCCGCGGCCGATACCTGGGTGGTGAGTCATCGCCTTCTGCCGTTCTGATGTGTCTGCTGGGGACGCCGCTACCGATATCTGGGTGGTGAGTCTGCGCCTTCTGCCGTTCTGATGTGTCTGCTGGGGACGCCGCGGCCGATACCTGGGTGGTGAGTCTTCACCTTCTGCCGTTCTGATGTGTCTGCTGGGGACGCCGCGGCCGATACCTGAGTGGTGAGTCTGCGCCTTCTGCCGTTCTGATGTGTCTGCTGGGGACGCCGCGGCCAATACCTGGGTGGTGAGTCTTCGCCTTCTGCCGTTCTGATGTGTCTGCTGGGGACGCCGCGGCCGATACCTGAGTGGTGAGTCTGCGCCTTCTGCCGTTCCGATGTGTCTGCTGGGGACGCAGCGGCCGATACCTAGGTGGTGAGTCTTCGCCCGCTGCCGTTCCGATGTGTCTGCTGGGGACGCCGCGGCCGATATCTGGGTGGTGAGTCTTCGCCTGCTGCTGTTCTGATGTGTCTGCTGGGGACGCCGCGGCTGATATCTGGGTGGTGAGCCTTCGGTGCAGAGGAGCGGAGGAGCAGAGGAGTGAAGGACACGGTGGTGCTTCGGTTGTGGAACTAGATGTGAGCTGGAGCGATTGAGGGCAGTGTGCGAGAAGGTAGTGCCTGTAGTGCCTGTATAGGCTTGTGGGGTTGTTTGCCCCCCCCCCCCGGGTGGCCTGAAGCGTGAACTGATTCAATGCTATTGAGGGGCGTCATTGGAGGTGAGCGGCTGTTCAGAGAGGAGCCCTGCCGCTTTGATGCACCCTATCTTACAATATAGATGCAGCGATATTGCCAAAAGGGGTGAAAAAAGAGAGGGGTTGGAAGCTGGTGTGCGGAGAGTGGAAATTGGAGGTTTATTTTGCAAAACTCTGCAGCATTTGTATGTGGGGGTTGAGCGTCCTTTGTGGAAGGAAGAACGGAAAAAGTGAAAGAAGAGGGAAAGAAGGAAAGAAAAAAAAGGGATGAAGACATCTAGACGGTTGTGGAGTACAGCGTACAGTGACCGTTGTATATATATTTATACCCCTATTGTAATCCTGATCTTGACTCTGACCCTCTGTAGAAGTTCTCTCATGGGATTAACCCCTTCTAATACCTGCAAACTCTCCCGGACTAACCAGGGACTAATTGATTCTAACCTAGGCTAACCCCTCTCATCAAAGGTATCAGGCTGGCACCTGTTTAGTCGAAATTGTGGTTTCTCCATCTCCCCCTTTTCTACTAAATGTGTTCGGATTGGTGGACATTGATTTTCGGAGTTATTTTATGTGACTACCTCTGATACTAGGAAATGCGCCGATAATTTGTCTGCTGGATTTTTTTAAAATTATTATTATTATTAACATCTTTTGTCCTAAATAGTTTTTTCCTTTTTTCTTTTTCTCTCCCTAATAATACTAATAATATCTGGACTAAGTTGAAATGTATGGTTTTGTCTAATTGGACTGTTTGTTACAACATTTTAATGTACTGCAAACTGGTTGTATTGGATGATATCAGATTTAATGCTCCTGATTAAGACAACTGTACTTTTGTACCTCTGAGATAATTGTTGGGGAATTGTTGTGATAGTGGTGAGTGAGGAGATAGGAGGAAAAAAGGGGGAGGGAAGAGGTAGGGAGGAAAGGGGAAGAAGGAAGGGAAGGGAGGGGAAAAGGAAAAAGGAAAAAAAGAGAGAAGAGCAAGTTTAAAAATGCCCCCCAAGAAAAAGGAGGAACAGCGTGGCCCTACTGGTGGTAGTGGTAGGAGATCAGTAACAGGGTTAGAGAGTGGGCCAAAACAACAGGGTTTAAATACATTTCTGATCCCTAACTCCCCAGGTTCTACTTCTCTACAGAAAGAAAAAAATATATAGATACAGAGACCCATGTTTTGATGCAGGAGAACAGGACTACGGGTGGCGCGGAAGAGCGGGGATCCCCTGTGGTACCCACAGAGATGGATGTAAAAATGATGAAGGACATGTTTTGCACTGTCTCGAGGATGGAAAATGTAATGGGGAGTATAGTGACACAGATTGGGGCAGTGCAAACTGATGTCAGTGTAATACGTGATGAGTTGGAGAAAATAAAGCAGCGATTACATGAGATGGAAAAAAGGATTCCCGCTCTGGAGCACTCTGTTGAGAAATTAGAGAAGGAGGTTGTATTCCTAAAACAGATAAATAATGAGATGGAACAAAAATGAATAAATCAAGAAGATAGATCGAGAAGAACAAATATAAGATGCATAGGGATCCTAGAATGGAAAGAAGGGGTTAATTGTATAGAATTCATTAAGAGATGGATAAAGGAGAACTGCAAGGAGGGCACTCTCTCCCCTTGTTCGCACATAGGGTTCCTACAAAAAAGAGGGTCCCAAGGGATTACCCCAGACATATGTTGGTGAAATGCTTACTTGCTAAGGATCGAGATACAATATTGTCTGACGCTAGAACCTCCGAAAAATACCAGATACATGGTGAAAAGATAAGACTCTTCCCAGATTATTCAGCCGACACTAATGCACGTAGAAAAGAGTTTATAACCGTTAAAAAGAGATTAAGGGAAGCAGGTTTGAAGTACAGTTTACTCTTTCCGGCAAAATTAAGAGTGGAATATAAAGGAAGGGTTGAATTCTTTCAGACACCAGTAGAAGTCAGCGAATGGGCGGACGGGATGGGTCTTTGAGAGAAGGGGGTGGAGGGGGGGGATAAGGCGCCATTATGCTAAGTAATGGAGCTGCCTCGACTGCTGACCAGCAGAAGGGGGGCTATTCAGAAGGGTGGGAGGGGGAGGTATTTTGTAGAAGAGAGAGAGGGGACGTGGATTTTTTTTATTTTTATTTTCCCTCTCTGCTAGATGGTTAAGATTCTTTCATTGAACGTGAGAGGTTTACGAGAGAGAGTAAAGAGATACGCTATCCTTGAGTGGATGAAGAGGTTTTTGCCAGACATCGTTTGCCTCCAAGAGACACACTTAGATAAAGAATCTTTAAGGTGGTTGGAAAAGAGATGGATAGTGGAAGGGTACCATTCGGTATATACTACTTATTCTAGAGGGGTCTCAATTTTGATACATGATAAGATTAAATTTGAGTGTGTTGCATACGAGGCGGACGACTGTGGTAGGTTCCTCTTCTTACAATGTAATATAGAAGGGGTTAAAATGGTAATCGCAAATATACAGTGCTGTCCATAATTATTCATACCCCTGGCAAATTTTGACTTAAAGTTACTTTTATTTAACCAGCAAGTAATTTTTTGACGGGAAATGACATAGGCGTCTCCCAAAAGATAATAAGACGATGTACAAGAGGCATTATTGTGAAAAAAAAAAAACATTTCTCAGCTTTTATTTACATTTGAGCAAAAAGTGTCCAGTCCAAAATTATTCATACCCTTCTCAATAATCAATAGAAAAGCCTTTATTGGCTATTACAGCAATCAAACGCTTCCTATAATTGCAGACCAGCTTTTTGCATGTCTCCACAGGTATTTTTGTCCATTCATATTTAGCAATGAGCTCCAAATCTTTCAGGTTGGAGGGTCTTCTTGCCATCACCCTGATCTTTAGCTCCTTCCACAGATCCTCAATTGGATTCAAGTCTGGACTCTGGCTGGGCCCCTCCAAAACGTTAATGTTGTTGTCTGCTAACCATTTCTTCTCCACTTTTGCTGTGTGTTTTGGGTCATTGTCATGCTGAAATGTCCACTGGTGCCCAAGGCCAAGTTTCTCTGCAGACTGCCTGATGTTGTCATTGGGAATCCTCATGTATTGCTCTTTTTTCATGGTGCTGTTTACTGTGATTAGGTTCCCTGGTCCATTGGCTTAAAAACACCCCCAAAGCATTAGGTTCCCACCACCATGTTTGACAGTGGGGATGGTGTTCTTTGGGTTGAAGGCTTCTCCTTTTTTACGCCAACTGGACACGTTTTGCTTAAATGTAAATAAAAGCTGAGAAATGTTTTTTTTTTTTTGCCACAATAATGCCTTTTGTAGATCGTCTTATTACCTTTTGGGAGACACCTACAGTATGTCATTTCCCGTCAAAAAATTACTTGCTGGTTGAATAAAAGTAACTTTATATTCAAAATTTGCCTGGGGTATGAATAATTATGGGCAGCACTGTATATATTCCACCACCCTATAAGCCAGAGGTGTTGTATGAGTTGCACAGATTTATGTTGAATAGACAGGAATGTATAATGATTGCGATAGGAGACTATAATGCCGTAATGGATCCACTCAGGGAGAGAATGTCTAGCAGAGGGGGAAAAACACAAAATG
This sequence comes from Bufo bufo, assembly GCF_905171765.1. Classification (NCBI taxonomy): domain Eukaryota; kingdom Metazoa; phylum Chordata; class Amphibia; order Anura; family Bufonidae; genus Bufo; species Bufo bufo. The sequence continues at coordinate 25,228,966 of NC_053392.1, read as the reverse complement.
TAGATTTGTTTAAACTGGCCTTGGAATTTAACTGGATTGATGTTTGGCGTTATCTGAACCCAGAAGAAATCATGTATCCCTGTTATTCTAAATCACATCAAACTTGGTCAAGAATAGATATGGTCTTGGGAAATAAAAATGTAATGTCCCAAAATAGGATTAAGATAAAGTATTTGCCTATGGCTTTATCTGATCACAGTGCTGTGGTAATTGAAATTGACTTGAACAGAAAGAAAAACTTGCCAATGTTTAAGTTTAATCCTCATTGGTTATCATTAATCTCAGATAAAGAAAGTATAATGGTGGAATAAATTTTTTTTTTCAGGAGAATAATTCCGCTAGTAGATTGATAGTTTGGGATACTGCCAAGGCATATTTAAGAGGATTGTTGTTTAAAAAGGTGAATTATTGGAATAAAAGTACTAAAGAAAAAGGCAATATATTGGAAAAAAAATTAGAAGCAGCAAGATTAGCATGTATAATGAACCCTACTGAAAATAATAGGAAGGAATGGGAGGAGGAACAGGAAAAGCTAAAAATACATCAGTTAGAGAGAAGTAGGAAAGAATTGCTCTTCCAAGGGTTTCGGTTAGCCTCAGAGGGAGAAAAGGTTGGTAAAATTTTAGTGGGTATTGTAAAAAATCAGAGAGGGAAATCATGGATAGGGGCGATTAGAGACAATACGGACGAAATAATTAGTTCACCTGAGGGAATTAAAAAAGTTTTGGGTGTGGACTATTTCCAGGAACTTTATAAGTATAGGGTACAATATTCGAAAATAGAGTTGGACCTATATTTAGACCAGATTGCTCTGAGAGAGATATCTAATGCCCAAAAGGAATATCTGGAAAAATAAATATCTATTTTAGAAATAGAAGAGGTTTTGGGCACGGTGAAACCTTCAAAAACACTAGGGTGTGACGGCCTCCCTTTTGAAATATATAAGACCTTTGCGCAGGTGTTAATACCGGAATTAAAAACGACACTGTGTGAGGCTCAAAAAATAGGTGACTTACCAGATTCCATGAAAGAAGCAATTATTACATTAATTCCAAAAAAGGGTAAAGAACAATTAGACCCCGGTTCATATAGACCAATATATTTGCTAAATATGGACGTTAAAATTCTGGCAAAGGTTTTGGCAGGTAGGCTTTCTAAGTTAATTAAAGGTATAATCCATGAAGATCAGACAGGTTTTATACCCGGAAGAACGATTTATTCAAATATAAGAAGGTTGTACCTTAATATAGAAGCTAGTAGAACAGAAATTGGTTAGAAAGCTGTACTTTCACTGGATGCCCAAAAGGCATTTGATTGTATTGAGTGGGAGTATTTATGGGCAGTTTTGAAAAGGGTTAGTATAGGGGAGGGATTTATAAAATGGATTCAACTTATATATTCCAATCCAAGGTCTAGGGTGATGGTGGATGGCAGCTTGTCCCTGCCTCTTGCCCTCTATCGGGGCACTAGGCAGGGATGCCCTTTCTCCCCATTACTATTTGCTATTGCAATTGAGCCTTTGGTAAGTATAATAAGAAATGATAGGGAGTGTAAAGGTTTTCAATATGTAGAAGGAGATTAAATTTTTTTAATGTACGCTGATGATATTTTATTATTTATGCACAGCACTGGGGATCAGTTTAATACAGTGGGATGCGAAAGTTTGGGCAACCTTGTTAATCATCATGACTTTCCTGTATAAATCGTTGGTTGTTACGATAAAAAATGTCAGTTAAATATATCATATAGGAGACACACACAGTGATATTTTAGAAGTGAAATTAAGTTTATTGGATTTACAGAAAGTGTGCTATAATTGTTTAAACAAAATTAGGCAGGTGCATACATTTGGGCACTGTTGTCATTTTATTGATTCCAAAACCTTTAGAACTAATTATTGGAACTCAAATAGGCTTGGTAAGCTCAGTGACCCCTGACCTACATACACAGGTGAATCCAATTATGAGAAAGAGTATTTAAGGGGGTCAATTGTAAGTTTCCCTCCTCTTTTAATTTTCTCTGAAGAGTAGCAACATGGGGGTCTCAAAACAACTCTCAAATGACCTGAAGACAAAGATTGTTCAACATCATGGTTTAGGGGAAGGATACAGAAAGCTGTCTCAGAGATTTCAGCTGTCTGTTTCCACAGTTAGGAACATATTGAGGAAATGGAAGACCACAGGCTCAGTTCAAGTTAAGGCTCGAAGTGGCAGACCAAGAAAAATCTCAAATAGACAGAAGCGACGAATGGTGAGAACAGTCAGAGTCAACCCACAGACCAGCACCAAAGACCTACAACATCATCTTGCTGCAGATGGAGTCACTGTGCATCATTCAACCATTCGGCGCACTTTACACAAGGAGATGCTGTATGCGAGAGTGATGCAGAGGAAGCCTTTTCTCCGCCCACAGCACAAAAAGTGCCACTTGAGGTGGGCTAAAGCACATTTGGACAAGCCAGCTTCATTTTGGAATAAGGTGCTGTGGACTGATGAAACTAAAATTGAGTTATTTGGCCATAACACGGGGCGTTATGCATGGAGGAAAAAGAACACAGCATTCCAAGAAAAACACCTGCTACCTACAGTAAAATATGGTGGTGGTTCCATCATGCTGTGGGGCTGTGTGGCCAGTGCAGGGACTGGGAATCTTGTCAAAGTTGAGGGACGCATGGATTCCACTCAGTATCAGCAGATTCTGGAGACCAATGTCCAGGAATCAGTGACAAAGCTGAAGCTGCGCCGGGGCTGGATCTTTCAACAAGACAACGACCCTAAACACTGCTCAAAATCCACTAAGGCATTTATGCAGAGAAACACGTACAACGTTCTGGAATGGCCATCTCAGTCCCCAGAACCTGAATATAATTGAAGATCTGTGGTGTGACTTAAAGAGAGCTGTCCATGCTCGGAAGCCATCAAACCTGAATGAACTAAAGATGTTTTGTAAAGAGGAATGGTCCAAAATACCTTCAACCAGAATCCAGACTCTCATTGGAACCTACAGGAAGCGTTTAGAGGCTGAAATTTCTGCAAAAGGAGGATCTACTAAATATTGATTTCATTTCTTTTTTGTAGTGCCCAAATTTATGCACCTGCCTAATTTTGTTTAAACAATTATAGCACACTTTATGTAAATTCAATAAACTTCATTTCACTTCTCAAATATCACTGTGTGTGTCTCCTATATGATATATTTAACTGACATTTTTTATCGTAACAACCAACGATTTATACAGGAAAATCATGACGATTAACAAGGTTGCCCAAACTTTCGCATCCCACTGTAGAGTAATAGATATAATAGATAAGTTCGGATTTTTTTCTGGTTTAAATATTAACTGGGGGAAATCCCATATGATGCTATTAGGGGACGGGCAATCACAGAGGGACTCAAGGGTGCATGTACTTGAGAAACACGAGAGTTTTAAATATTTAGGTATACAAATCTCCAGAAATATAGAAGAATATGAAAAGTTAAATGTACTCCCCGTAATAAAAGAACTTAGAACTAAAATACACATTTGGAAAAGATTACCGTTGTCAATTCAGGGTTGTGTAAACCTAATAAAAATGATTTTTCTTTCAAAAATACTGTATGTCATACAAAATGCCCCATTGAGGTTGCCGAAGAAGACTTTTAGGTTATTAGATAGTCTAATAGGGGATTTTATTTGGAAAGGTGCTATCCCTAGGATAAAGAAAGAAGTGCTTCAGCTCCCAGTAAGAGAGGGTGGATTAGCTGTTCCTAATTGTTTGTTTAATTATTTAATAACACAATATAGTCAGATAAAAGGGAGTTTGAATGGTTTAGTGGGAAGGCAGGAATTAATAAAATTTTGTTGAAGAGGGGAAATTAATCATTTAGAGGTATTGGAATCAGGTACACTGGGGAAAAATACTATAGGAAATAGAATATTGAATTCAATGGAGTATATATGGGTGGAAGTTAAAAAAATATTAGAGATTAAAGGTTATTTGCAGTACACACCTATTTGGAAAAATATTAATTTAAAGGAATTGCAAATGATCAGGCTTTATATAGACTGGGAAAAAAAGGGGATGAAATATTTAGGTCAAGTATTTGAGGAAGATAAACTGAAAGATTTTCATACCTTGGTTAGGGAGTTTGGGATCCCCCAAAAGGATATCTATAAATATTTCCAGCTTAAAAATGCTTTGAATACATCGGTGCATTTAGATAAATACAGAAAGGAACAATCAGATAGAATAGATAAATTTACCAATGGAGGAGAAAAAAGAGGAAGAACTGCAAAAGATATGGGATTTTTATGGAAGGAAAAAAAAAAACGGATTATAATACTTGCTAGAGGAAAATGGGAAAAAGAGCTTCTGTCTTTTACAGAAGAAAAATGGAAAGATGCTCTTAGAAATTATACCATGGTGTCTCAAAGGGGCTCACATAAGATATCTCAGTTTTTTATAGTGCATAGGCTACACCGATCTCCTTGGGTGTTAAAGAGAATGGGTGTGAGATCTTCTGATAAGTGCCCAAAATGTAGGGAAGAGAATTCAGACCTTATACACTGTTTTTGGAGATGCCCTAGACTTTTTAGGTATTGGAAAGAAATAGCAGAGATCATATTAGTATTTTTGAATGTTCAAGTTTTTAAAAACCCAGTAGTTTGCATATTAGGGGCAACTGAACATCTGAAGTTAAATAAAGAGATACGATTGGTTTTGGGCAAAGTACTATTTCTAGCTAGACTCCTTATACTTAGGAAATGGGAAAATGGAGACCCCCCTACAGTGGGACAGTGGCAAAAAGCAGATGCTAATTTAATTAAAGTGGAACGGGTGACCGAGAGATATACTGAAAAAACAGAAAAAATTGATGAAATATGGAAAAAATGGTTATACTAGGGGTGGATGTTTATATATATATATATATTTTTTTTTTTCTCCTTCTTTTTCCTCGTCCCTCCCTCTCTCTCTCTCTCCAAGGGTGGGGGGGAGGGTATTCGGGGTAAAATGTTACTATAATATTTATTGGTGTAATATGGATTTTTGTATTTTTTGTGATTTTTGTATATGTCTTTATATAATTGAAATAAATAAAAAAAACTGTGTCAATTGTTACAGCGGAAAGTTATTGACACGCCTTCTGAAAGTAACCCTAACCCTGACCTCAAGTCCGACTGCGCATTAACCCTTTTAACCCCTTTCCGTTTAAATAAATATAGGGGGAAGTGCTATAATAGTTTAGAATTGGGCAGGCACAGAACGGCAGCGGAAAAGACAGAGTCGGTCTCTTCGTAGATTGTTCCCCTTAGGTTGACTTTAGTTCACTTATGTAACCAGGAACTGTACTGCTGATTAACTATTTTATACCCTACATTTTACATCCTTAATTTTTAACAAAGCAATTTTTTTCTTTCAATTTTCAGGATATCAGAAGAATAACAGGGTAGGGATGAGGGTAGCCGGTAAGGTTGCAGAGGAGGATTAGGCATACTGTATTGTGTAGTGTAATTACCTAGTTTAGGTTATCACTGCCAACTCGCTCTTCAGTAGTAACGTTATGTGAAGAAAAGGAGCGCTAGCGATGACACATCTGTATGCTTATTCTTTTTTAACGGGATTAGCCCCTGATAGATCTTCATTTTAATCTCAGATGCTGCGAACATCGATGAATTAACAAAGAAGAAGTAATTCGGCACAATTTGAATTTCTTTGGGAAATTCGTCAAAGCAGCCGAATCAAATTTTTCATAACTTCGCTCATCTTTAGTCAGGAGGATGGGGCAGGAAACCTGGCGTTCTCTGTATGCTGTATGTGGCTAAAGAATGAATATATGAAATTACCAAAACCAGATAAAGAAAAAGACAGAACTGTGACGTTCCTCGTGCTCGTGAGTCATGATTTTACTCTCACTGTGCATTGAAATAAGTTATTGCTGTGCCGCATTTCTTGGACTATAACGTTACGGCGTACAAGGTGACCTGAAAGAATCAGCGCTCGAGAAACTAATCAGAAACCATCATCTAAGATCAATCTACAAAGCCACAAAATAAAATAAAGCTGGAGACTCCTGTAGGTGGACATTTCTACAGATAAGACCACAATAGGACACAAGTTAAATGCAAACAGGTAAAGTTCATAATTCCAAGATCAAAATTTGAAGCAATGTAAAGTTTGTAATGTAATGTTTTTTTATTAAAACCTTTCAGACTCAGATATCATGGAGAAAATAGGTTATTTATATTTGATAGTTTTAGAAACAGTTAATTAAAAAAACTGATTGAGGAAGATCCAGACCGATATGAGAGGAGATATAAAAGTAAATAATACAAATTTAAAAGAGTAATAAATACAGATGCAGCCGAGCTAAACTTGATGGTTAACGCATTAAGTAAAGAATAGGAAGAAAAAGGTAACTAACTTTTCAATGGATTTCAATGGATTTTGTCACGAGAAAACCAAGATAAGACTGTGCCATGTGTTATCAGAGTCAAGTTTAGCTCGACTACAACTGTATATTGAAACACAAATCAAAATTCCCCTGTACAATGTCTTCTTATGACCCTTATATTGGACTTTGTGTTGAGCTCTGGTCTCAGTAGAATAATGTAACATTTGGGAATGAAGATACAGCCCAGAAGTCCAGCACTGGAAGAGGAGATGGCAAATACTTCCACAGCCACCATGTACTTCCCCTTGGTGCTGAGGTAGGCCGGAATGAAGGAGATCCACACACTGCAGAACACCAGCATGCTGAAGGTGATGTACTGAGCCTCATTGAAGGTGTCTGGAAGTCTTCTGGCCAAGAAAGCTACAATAAAGCTCATCATTGCCAGAAATCCAATGTAGCTGATGGACAAGTAGAAAGCAATGGCAGATCCCTCAACACATTGTAAGATTATCTTTCCAACCTCTATTCCAGTGTTATAATATGGGAATGGTGGAGAATAAAACATCCAGAGGACACAGATCAAAACTTCTCCAGATGAACCTATAACAAGTAAGGATTTGGAGAGGTGTCTCTTCATCCACTGCCTCAATGTCCTGCCTGGTTTAATGGCTTGAAAAGCCAAGACTACAGTCACTGTTTTAGCTAAGACTGAAGAAACTGCAAGGCTAAAAATGATTCCAAAAGCCACTTGTCGGAGGAGACATGATATATCTGAGGGATGTCCAATGAATAAGAGAGGACATAAAAATGAGAAGATGAGTGAGAGGAGAAGTATGAAACTGAGATTCTGGTTATTGGCTTTCACAATTGGAGAATCTTTATTTTTTATAAATATCCCCAACACAACTATAGTCACAAGGCAAAATGTAAGATTTATAATAATTAGAGATGACCCCAGTGTGTCTCCATAAGACAGGAATTCCATCGGTCTTGGAACGCAGGAATCTCTTCTTCCATTTGACCAGTGATCGTTAGGACACACTAAGCATGTTTCCATATCTGCAATCAAGAAATTATTATATTTTACTAAATATAGTAAATTTGGCAGAAATGTCAATTTATAGTAGTTGTCATGACTAGAGATGAGCGAATCGAAGCTGATGAAGTGTAATACGATCCGAATTTCAGGAAAAATTTGATTCGCAATGAATGCAAATTTCCACGCGCTTCGTGGTAACGAATCTTATTTTTCCTAAAATGGCGGGTGAACGTGTGAGGACATGAAGAAAAGAAATCTGGGAAGGCGGGATCATCCAGATTGAAATGCATGCATGCAGCCAATCAGCAGCCAGCCAGCCCTGTTATGTCACAGCTCTATATATACGGTGGCCATCTTAGATCCAGAAATTTAAAAGCGTTCTGAGTGCAGCAATTGGAAAAGCCTCATTGTGAAAAAAAACAAACTGAAAAAATGATTTATAAGTGCATGGAAACGATAGGGGGGAATCACTTCACAGCATCTTATTGCAGGGAGAAGGAGCTAGGGGCAGTGCTATAAAAGCGATTTACAACTTCAGGAATAGATTATTTGGGGATCCACATGGCCATTATACAGCTCTGTCATTCCAGCAATTTGTTGTTATTGGGGTGCAAGTGCTATGTTGAAAAGCATTTAGTGGCCTATTTTAGTACGAAATTAAAAATATATACGCACTTCACTGTTGCAGTTATTTGTGGCGAAAGCGTTTAGTGGTCTATTTCAGCACAGAAAGAAAAATATATACACATTTCACTTCTGCAGTTATATGTAGTGAGAGTGTTTATTGGCCTATTTCAGTACAAAAAGATAAATATATACGCAGTTCACTTTTGCAGTGATTTGCGCTAAAAGCATTTACTGGCATATTTCAGTACAAAAAGAGAAATATTTACGCAGTTCACTTTTTCAGTTATTTGCAGTAAAAGCGTTTACTGGACTATATATGTGCAAAAAATTATATATACAGTACACAGTTCACTTTTGCAGTTATTTGCACTAAAAGCATTAACTGGCCTATTTCAGTACAAAAAGATAAATATATACGCAGTTCACTTTTGCATTTAATTGCACTAAAAGCGTTTACTGGCCTATTTCAGTACAAAAAGAGAAATATATACGCAGTTCACTTTTGCAGTTAATTGCACTAAAAGTGTTTACTGACCTATTTCAGTACAAAAAGAGAAATATATACGCAGTTCACTTTTGCAGTTATTTGCACTAAATGCGTTTACTGGCCTATTTCAGTACAAAAAGAGAAATATATTCGTTGCTTTTAGGGGTGTTTAAATTTGATTATAATTTATTTAGTTCAGCAAAAAGTATGTTAGACAGAGAAGTGCCAGGCCATGCACAGAGGAGTGGCAGAGGCCTGAATATATTTCTGGCCCAGGCAGAGGTCGCAGCAGAGTAAGGGGGCGTGGAAGCAGGAGTTGCAGCGAGAGGCCTGAGCTCCCAGGGTCATCTAGCGCTTGTGTCTTGACCAGTAACCCAGCGGTTCTTGATTGGTTAACTTGGTCATCCATTTCATCCCAAGTGACATCAGACACCCCCAGCTGACAGTTGGTGGGTTCATCAGACACTACCCTTAGTTGGCATGACCCAGGAGAAGGCCCTGTGCCCTCACCTGTCCTCAAACTACCTCTGTCCTTTGCTGTTCCCTCACCCACAGACGTATTGTATGCAGAGGGCTCAGCTCCACTATACAGCGAGGACGAGCAACTAGAGGACATTAAGCAGTTTCTGCACAGCCAAGATCTGGAGGAGACATCCGCCACTTCCGCCGCTAGGTGGGCAAGTAGTGATGAGGAGACCATTGAGGAGGACATCAGTGATGTGCAGACAATACTCGATAATGATAAAGCCGCTCGCACTTGGGAGCTGATTGCAGAAGGGGCTTCATCATCATCAGGAGAAGAGGGTGGCAACTTGCCCGTGAGGAAGCAGCTGAGCCAGCAAGGTGGTAGCATGGTTGGGAGTCAGCAGGATGGCAGCAGTGGGAGGTCGGGGGCCAAAAGTTCCCGGGGTAGACCACCTGCTTCGCAGCAGCCTACCTGCCCAGGAAGTAGTGGTGCAGGGGTTCACAGAGGCAGCGGAGGTAGCAGTCAGTCAGTCTGTGAAGGTTTTCATTTATCCAGGTCATGGTATATCTGTAAAGAATAAATCAAGGCAACTAGATTTCTTGAAAACGTTTCACTTGTTCATCCAACGAGCTTTCTCAATTCTGAGTGACTGGACAAGAATTCTCTGCCACATACAATGCTGTCTTGACACCTTTTTCTGGGAGGTCATTATCACCTACTGACTCCAATTAGGATAATGGAATAAACACCTTTGGACCCACGCTGGGTATAATGACCTCTGACCCCATGCTGGGTATAATTACCAGATGTTAATTCAGTTACATATTTATTCCCAGAGAATTCTTGTACAGTCACTCAGAATTGAGAAAGCTCGTTGGAAGAACGAGTGAAACGATTTCAAGAAATCTACAGTAAGTCCAGTTGCTTGATTTATTCTTTACAGATATAGCAGTCAGTCAGTGCGGACTGTTGGGGGCAAAATCACCTACTCGGTAGAGCTGAGCGGACACCTGGATGTTCGGGTTCGACGGGTTCGGCTGAACTTCACAAAAATGTTCGAGTTCGGGACCCGAACTCTATCCTGGACCCGAACCCCATTAAAGTCAATGGGGACCCGAACTTTTGAGCACTGGCATGGCTCTAAAAATGACATGGAAAGGGCTAGAGGGCTGCAAATGCCAGCAAATTAAGAGCACGACAAGTGCTCTGCAAACAAATGTGGATAGGGAAATGACTTCAAATAACATAAAATACGTAAAAATAAAAAATAATAATTTTGATCGAGGAGGATGAGGTCCATATGCAGTAGGAGGTTGAGTAGGTAGTGGATGTGGTGGTGTAGGTGGAAGCGGCGGTGGAGGAGGAGGAGGTAGCCTACACTGGTTTTTGGTTTTAATTTAATTTTTTTAAATTAGGGTACACCCCAAAACATTGGGAAATATAACCTGTGATAACCCCTCCAGCCGTGCTAAACAAATGTTAAGACAATACACTGGCTGCAGGGCAGGCCAGCACATCCAAGGCGTAAAGGGCAAGCTCAGGCCATGTGCCCAATTTGGAGACCCAGAAGTTGAAGGGGTCAGACCCATCAGTCAGTACTTGTAGGCGTGTGCACAAATACTGCTCCAGCATGTTGCTGAAATTCTGCCTCCTGCTAAGACATTCCATATCAGCTGGTGGTGCTGGTTGTTGTGGCGTGACAAAGCTTTTCCACATTTCGGCCATGCTAACCCTGCCTTCTGAGGTGCTGGTGGTGCTCCAGCTGCGTTGGCGACCTCTTCCTCCTCCTCTGCCTTCGCCTTGTGCTTCCACTGTAGCTCCGCTGTCAGGTGGGAATGCCACCAGCATCGCGTCTACCAGCGTGCGCATTTAATCGCGCATCTTACGATCACGCTCCAGTGACGGAATTAAGGATGGTAAGTTGTTCTTGTAACGGGAATACAGCAGCGTGGCCACCCAGTAATCAGCACAAGTTAGAATGTGGGCAACTCGGCGGTCGTTGTGGAGACACTGCAGCATGTAATCGCTCATGTGTGCCAGGCTGCCCAGAGGCATCGAAAAGCTGTCCTCTGTGGGAGGTGTATCGTCTGTGTCCTCTGTATCCCTCCAGCGATGCACCAGTGATGGCCATGAGCTGGTTTGGGTGCCACCCTGCTGTGAAAATGGTTCCTCCTCCTCCATCTCCTCCTCATCATCATCCACCTCGTCATCCTCCAGAACTGTGCCCTGGCTGGACAATTGTGTACCTGGCGTTTGTGGGTGCAGGAACCCACCCTCGGAGACACTTGTGAATGATTTCCCTGAAACCCTATGAATTGATCCCTCTTCCTCCTCCTCCTCCTCCTGTGCCACATCCTCTTCCATCATCGCCAGCAACGTTTTTTCAAGGAGGCATAGAAGTGGGATAGTAACGCTGAGAACGGCTTTATCGGCACTGGCCATGTTGGTGGAGTACTCGAAACAGCATAACAAGAACACAGGTCTCGGCTAGTCCCAGAGCTGCTACGAGATTTCGCCCATTATTGCACACCACCATGAAAGGCTTGAGGCTCACTGGCACTAACCACTCATTGGTCTGTCTATCAAGACCTGTCCACAGCTCCTGCGCGGTGTGGGGTTTGTCCCCCAAACAGATAAGTTTTAAAACTGCCTGCTGTTGTTTACCCCTGGCTGTGCTGAAGTTGATGGTGAAGGTGTTACACTGACCTGATGAGGAGCTGGTAGAGGATGAGGAAGCGGAGTAGGAGTAGGAGGAGGAAGCAACAAGAGGCAAACTGAAGCGCCCTGCAATCCTCGGTGGTGGAAGGACATGCGCCAAACTGCTATCCGCCTCAGGCCCAGCCGCCACTACATTTACCCAGTGTGCTGTTATGGAGATCTGACTTCCCTGTCCGTGCTTACTGGTCCACGTATCCGCAGTTAGGTGGACCTTGCCACAGATGGCGTTGCGCAGTGCACACCAGATTTTGTCCCCCACTTGGTTGTGCAGGGAAGGGATGGCACGCCTGGAAAAGTAGTGGCGGCTGGGCACGACGTACTGTGGGACAGCCACCGCCATAAGGCTTTTAAAACTCTCCGTCTCGACCAGACGGAATGACAGCATTATAAAGGACAGTAATTTTGAAATGCTGGTATTCAGGGCCAGGGATCGCAGGTGGGTAGGGGGGTACTTCCTCTTCCGCTCCAGTGTTTGGGAGATGGAGAGCTGAACGTTTCCGTGGAACATTGTGGAGATGCTTGGTGACCCAGGTGGTGGTGTTGCTGGCAGATCCTCTGTTTGCGGGGTGGCAGGTGGCACTCTCACTCCAGAGGTGGATGAAGAGGCCGTGACTGCAGCAGAAGAGGAAGCAGGTGGAGCCAGAGACCTTTCTTGATTTTTGAGGTGTCTACTCCACTGCATTCATGCCTGGTCATGCAGGTTGTGCTCAGTTTGAGAACGTTTATTCCTCGCTTATAATGGCTGTCTATGGTGTTGCACTGCAACATGCGACATGCTGCGACTGCGACAGTCACAGAAAAATCCATCTCAAATGGATTTTTTGCGACTGTCGCGTCACGGCATGTCGCATGTTGCAGTGTGGCACCATAGACTATCATTATAAAAATTGGCGCGCGACATTGGTGGAAAAAATGTCGCGCAACAAATGTCGTCGCGTAGACCTAGCCTAAGCCCCAGATGGAGGGTATTGCCAAAAATGGGTGCTTTTTTAAAACCAGAAAATTATTGCTGTATTTCAAGCTTGTATTCAACAATGACAGATGCAGCCAAGGCCGCAAAATTTGGATTTTGCACTAAATGGGTGTTTTTTTAATAACAGAATATGACAGCAGTATATAACGCTTGTATTTCACACTGAAAGATGCAACAAGGGCTGTAAAATTGAGTATTTTGCCAAAAAAGGGTGTTTTTTTAAAACCTAGAAAATGATTGCTGTATTTCAAGCTTAAATTGCACACTGACTAATGCGGCAGAGGCCCCAGATGGAGGGTATTGCCAAAAATTGGGTGTTTTTTTAAAACCCAGAATATAATTGCAGTATTTCAAGCTTCTATTTGACTATCACAAATGCACATATGCTGTGCTGGTGCACAGAACTTGCATAAAATGGCCGCCGCCGCCCACCAAGGAGTGCAGGACCAGTGTGGCTCTTGGCTTCCAGGCACAACAGCCGCAGCACAGCATGACAATGTCTCACCTGGCACGTCGAATAGGTTCTGGGGAGCTTCGGGGGGGGGGGCGCAGCGGAAGAGGCGGTAACAGTGCAAAAGGAGGAATCAGCTGAGGAAGAGACAGAGGATGGAGTAGGAGGAGGAGAAGAAGAGGCTGGCCTGCATGCAATCCGCGGCTGTAACACCAAATCCACATGGGTGCCACGGGTTGCATGCTTGACGGCCGTAAGAAGGTTCACCCAGGGGGCAGTAAAAGTTATGCACCTTCCCTGCCCGTGTTTGCTAGACCACTTGTGGTCAGATGTATCTTGGCACCGACACTGTGTGCCAGAGATACATTCAATTGCCGCTGAACATGGTCATGTAGCTCCAGGATGCTCTTTTGGGAAAAATATTTCCATCCATGTACCTTCCTTTGCGGTGTGCCAATTGCCACAAATTTTCTAAAGGCCTCCGGGTCCACCAGTTTATATGGCAGTAGTTGGCGGGCTAGCAGTTCCGACAAGCCAGCGGTCAGCCGTTGGGCAAGAGGGTTATCCGGCTTGATCATATTTTTTTGCTCGAACATTTGGGCCACGGAAGCCAGCCTTTTGCCAGATGAACGCGACGATGGCACGGTGGAAGGTAAGGTGGAGGACAAATGGGAGGAGAAGGGGAAGGAGAAGAGGCAGGACGTGGAACACCAGGAGTGTATCTTTGTGGGTTCTGACGGTGTTGCTCCCACTGGGCTCGGTGATGGGAGGCCAGGTGCCTTTTTAAGGTGGTCGTCCCTAGGTGAGTGTTAGGCTTACCACGACTTATGCGTTGATAGCACAGGCTGCAGATGGCAACACTATTTTCAGCAGCGGACACGTTAAAAAAAGCCCACACTGCGGAGCCATTTGCCGGCGTCCTGGGAGCGCCAGATGTGACCGTGCATGGTGGATGCCTCATTCCAGATACATTAGCAGTCTGCTTTTTGCCTCCTGTGCACTGTAAATTCTGCCTGCTTCTTCTCCTTCTCCTTCCTATCTGCTGCTCCGTCTCTCCCTCTGAACTCCCCTCAACTTCCTCTCTTGTGGGCACACACGTGACGTCCATAGACACGTCATCATCATCCCACTGACATTAGAGATCTTGTAATAGGCAGCAACAGCGGGGACCACCCTCCTTGTGCTGATCTGGGTACTAACTAAATGGGCTAAAGTCCTCACAAATAAAAATACAGCCACAAAATGGGATATCTTTAAAAACATCCTAAAAGCTCATTGTGAGAGGTACATACCGTATGGGAATAAAAGGTTAAGGAACAAAAAGAAACCAATGTGGATAAACAGAACTGTAAAGAAAGCAATAAATGACAAAAAGAAAGCATATAAAACACTAAAACAGGAGGGTAGCACGGAAGCACTGAAAATCTATAAGGAAAAAAATAGAACATGTAAAAAACAAATAAAAGTGGCCAAACTAGAGACCGAGAGATTAATTGCCAAAGAGAGTAAAACTAACCCTAAAATGTTCTTCAATTATATAAATGCTAAAAAGTATAAATCTGAAGGTGTCGGCCCTTTAAAGAGTAATGAGGGGGGAGTCGCAGAGAGCGACGAGGAGAAAGCAAAGCTGTTAAATATTTTTTTCTCCAATGTATTCACTGAGGAAAATAAACTGTCAGATGAAATGCTGAATGTTGAAATAAATTCCCCATTAAAAGTGTCCTGTCTGACCCAGGAAGAAGTACAACAGCGACTTAAAAAGATTAAAATAGACAAATTGCCAGGACCAGATGGCATACACCCCCGTATCCTAAGGGTATTAAGTAATGTCATAGCCAGACCCTTATTTCTGATATTTGCAGATTCTATACTGACAGGGAATGTCCCACAGGATTGGCGCATGCAAATGTTGTGCCAATATTCAAAAAGGGTCCAAAAACAGAGCCTGGAAACTATAGGCCGGTAAGTTTAACATCTGTTGTGGGTAAACTGTTTGAAGGTTTTCTAAGAGATGCTATGTTAGAGCATCTTAACGGAAATAAGCAAATAACGCCATATCAGCATGGCTTCATGAGGGATCGGTCATGTCAAACTAATTTAATCAGTTTCTATGAGGAGGTAAGTTCTAGACTTGACAGCGGCGAATCAATGGATGTCGTATATCTGGACTTCTCCAAAGCATTTAACACTGTACCACATAAAAGGTTAGTATATAAAATGAGAATGCTCGGACTGGGAGAAAACGTCTGTAAGTGGGTAAGTAACTGGCTCAATGATAGAAAACAGAGGGTGGTTATTAGTGGTACATACTCAGATTGGGTCACTGTCACTAGTGGGGTACCTCAGGGGTCAGTATTGGGCCCTATTCTCTTCAATATATTTATTAATGATCTTGTAGAAGGCTTGCATAGTAAAGTATCAATTTTCGCAGATGACACTAAACTGTGTAAAGTAATTAACACTGAAGAGGACAGTATACTACTACAGAGGGATCTGGATAGATTGGAGGCTTGGGCAGAGAAGTGGCAGATGAGGTTTAACACTGACAAATGTAAAGTTATGCACATGGGAAGGAATAATGCAAGTCACCCGTACATACTGAATGGTAAAACACTCGGTAACATTGACATGGAAAAGGATCTAGGAATTTTAATAAACAGCAAACTAAGCTGCAAAAACCAGTGTCAGGCAGCTGCTGCCAAGGCCAATAAGATAATGGGTTGCATCAAAAGGGGCATAGATGCCCGTGACGAGAACATATTCCTACTACTTTACAAATCACTAGTCAGACCACACATGGAGTACTGTGTACAGTTCTGGGCTCCAGTGAACAAGGCAGACATAGCAGAGCTGGAGAGGGTCCAGAGGAGGGCAACTAAAGTAATAACTGGAATGGGGCAACTACAGTACCCTGAAAGATTATCAAAATTAGGGTTATTCACGTTAGAAAAAAGACTACTGAGGGGAGATCTAATTACTATGTATAAATATACCAGGGGTCAGTACAGAGATCTCTCCCATCATCTATTTACCCCCAGGACTGTGACTGTGACGAGGGGACATCCTCTGCGTCTGGAGGAAAGAAGGTTTGTACACAAACATAGAAGAGGATTCTTTACGGTAAGAGCAGTGAGACTATGGAGCTCTCTGCCTGAGGAGGTGGTGATGGTGAGTACAATAAAGGAATTCAGGAGGGGCCTGGATGTATTTCTGGAGTGTAATAATATTACAGGCTATGGCTACTAGAGAGGGGTCGTTGATCCAGGGAGATATTCTGATGCCTGATTGGAGTCAGGAAGGAATTTTTTTATTCCCCTAAAGTGAGGAAAATTGGCTTCTACCTCACAGTTTTTTTTTTGCCTTCCTCTGGATCAACTTGCAGGATGACAGGCCGAACTGGATGGACAAATGTCTTTTTTCGGCCTTATGTACTATGTTACTGCTGGGTGGTGACCATTGATACCTCCTCTTCCTGATCCGATGCCAAGAATGGCTGCGCATCGGTAAGGTCTTGTAATCTATGGGAAAATAATTCCTCTGACTCAAGCGAAGGGGATATGGTGGAGGTGGTGTCTTTTTGGGTGCACACAGCAGAGAGTGAAGAGGGTGCAGATAGAGAGGATTAGGAGGGTGCAGAAGCGGAAAGCTGAGTGAGCCACTTAACCAAGTCTGGTGCATCCGTAATCGCACGCCCCTTCTGCAACTTCCCACTTAGGCTCCGGCCTGGTGCACCTGCCCTACCCCTACCACCCCTGCGGAATGGCCTGCCTCTTCCTCTGCCAGTCATTTTCAAAATGACCCTGTGACAAAAGTCCCTATAGAAGAGCAGTATTTGTGGAAGAAGGTATATCAAACCCCTGCTTCAATCAGTTTTTTTTGAGGGGCAACTGGTATATCACACCAGTAGAAATTATTTGTTCCAATGTCGTTTGTCACTATCTGTAGCTGAGGTAACGCAGCTTAGGCTACTTTCACACTAGCGTTCGGGTGTCCGCTCGAGCGCTCCGTTTGAAGGGGCTCACGAGCGGCCCCGAACGCAGCCGTCCGGCCCCAATGCATTCTCAGTGGAGGCGGATCCGCTCAGAATGCATCAGTCTGCCAGCGCTCAGCCTCCGCTCCGCTCAGTGAGCGCACACCTGAACGCTGCTTGCAGCGTTCGGGTGTCCGCCTGGCCGTGCGGAGGCGAGTGGATCCGTCCAGACTTACAATGTAAGTCAATGGGGACGGATCCGTTTGAAGATGACACAATATGGCTCAATCTTCAAACGGATCCGTCCCCCATTGACTTACAATGTAAAGTCTGAACGGATCCGCTCAGGCTACTTTCATACTTAGAAAATTTTCTAAGTTATAATGCAGACGGATCCGTTCTGAACGGATGGGAACGTCTGCATTATCGGAGCAGATCCGTCTGATGAAACATCAGACGGATCCGCTCTGAACGCTAGTGTGAAAGTAGCCTAAACCGCAAACAAATTCTGTGCTACCCAAATGCACTATATAGAAAGTATATAATTGGTATGTAACACCCCTGATTAAATCACTTTTTTGGGGGGCAACTGGTATATCGCACCAGTAGAAATTAATTGTTCCAATAGCGTTTGTCACTCTGTGAGCTGAGGTAACGCAGCAAAACCGCAAACAAATGCTGCACTACCCAAATGCACTATATAGAAAGTATATTATTGGTATATCACACCCCCGCTTTAATCTGTTTTTTTTTGGGGGAAACTGGTATATCGCACCAGTAGAAATTATTTGTTCCAATAGCGTTTGTTACTCTGTGTGCGTTAACGCAGAAAAACCGCAAACAAATGCGGCACTACCCAAATGCACTATATAAAAAGGATATTATTGGTATATAACACCCCTGCTTCAATCCCAACTGCTGCACAATACAAATGCACTATAATATACTTTCTATGTTAGAAAGTATATTATAAGTATATCACACCCCTCAGTATATCACACCTATCGATAGCACAACGTTACCAGTCCTTAAAATGACTTTTGTGGACATATTAGCTAGCGTTTGGTGTCCCTAACAGCCTGTCCCTGCTCCACACAGCAACCTCTCCCTACACTGGCAAAACACTGAATGTAAAATGGTGGCCAGATCAGGTTTATTTATAAGGAAGGGGGTGTGTCCATGTGCTGAAATGTCTCAATTGGCTGTCCTGTACCACCTGATGTATGTGTCATGGGTCAAAGTTCTTCACAATGTAAAAGAATATGGTGCCGGGGGACATCGCCATATGTTCGCCCGTTCGGTGAACTGCATACTAGTTTTCCTCGAACCGCAAGGCCATCTCTAAGCACAGGCATTGCACTACTCACAGTGGTCCTCTTCCTTCCACAGCTCTGTTTCCACCCACCATGGTCTTCTGCGAGCCAAGCCTACTTTAAAGGCTTCTAGGCCTGCTCGATAGTGCACATGCATGCTTACTCTCAGCCTCTTGAAAGGTCAGCATGTGCACCTCCAAATCCTTTCCCACCCAATGGGTGGGTGTCCCTAGGTATTTAAGTTGCCCTCCCCTCTGAAAGGGAGCTTGAGTTTTAGGTTTTCTATTCTCTAGTAAAACGCAAAAGGGTATTTTCTGTCTGACTACCCATTTTCCTTACTCCAGCCTGACTACCGACTCTGACTTCTAGTTGCCTTCCCTGACCTAAACCTGTTTCTTGGATTACCCTACTGCCACCTGTCCTGATCTCAGCCTTGTCTCACGGATATCCTTGTATGCTGCCTGATCTAACCTTGCCCCATCTCCTGACTACACATATTACCTGATCCTTCAGTGCTTTTCACTGGTGTGTCCGACCCTGTTGGTCAGCCATCAAATGCACTAGAACTATCTTAATTGGTAGTGGTTTGGTGACTCCTCCTCAGCAAAGTTCGGATCCAGGAGATAAAGAGTGAATACCACAGGACTAACAGGATCATGCCCTTAGTGTTACTACTAACCAAACCGGTACATTGGTAAAATGGATCCACACCCACTGCATGTTAACAGAGTATGTTCTGGAGGAAGGGCACACACAGTCATGTAGACAACAAGACAATTTTAAACAATTTTAATGTACACAAAACTAGAAATGGCTAGAAGTTACATAGTTAATACAATTGGAAAATGACATAAGTCCATCAAGTTCAGCCAAGTGTGAATATCATATAGCATAATATAATATGAGTAAAGACGCGGAACTGTGCGACATTTTGAAAATGAAACAGTTTTTACAGACAAATGGCCAAAAGTACCAATGCCATAGAGAAGAATGACATTTCTGTGAAGGTGCAGAACTGTGCAACATTATCAAAACGACTAATATTACAGAGAGCTGAGAAGAAATACTGCTGCCATAAAGGACCATAACAATTTAGACAAATCACACAACTGTGCAACCTGTTTGAGAAGAGGACAGTTTTATACAGAAAGCCGACCAGAAGTATTATTGTCATGTAGCAGAATTACATGTGAGTGAAGGCATGGAACTGCGTGAAATTTTAAAAACTAGAGAATTTTTATATACAGCTATTAATGCCACATTTTTAGCAGAATTACATTTGGGTGGTGGCGCCACTTGCCTCACTGAATGCCCGTTATAACAGTATACTGGAGGCTGGACAAGATATGGTACAATGATAGCACACCGGGCCATTTCCAGCCACTGTCCCAATCTGCCTCCCAGAAGTCCACAGAAAGGGCACAGTCATTTTGAAAAGGAGTTAAATTTAAAGGGAGTCTATAAGAAACGTACCTGTCCGGGTTTCAGCGGTGCTGGAGCCATGCCCCCTGGTGACAGCATCCTTAGCAACAGGATGCAATACTCTGTTTCTTCTTGCAGCTGCCGTGTGCTGGGGGATATTAGCAATGGGCTGAATGCTCAGCTGCTCTATTACTGTGTGCTAGTGTTTCTGACTAATGGAGCTCCGAGTAATGGACCTATCAGGTTCTGATCCAGGGACTTGTGCTCTATATAAACCTGTTCCTGGCCATACACCAGTGCAGTGGTAGTCTCTGACTCACTAGCTGTGCTCCTGGTTCCTTGCTTCTGTGCTTATAGGGTTGCTCGTTCCTCTGACTCTTCTGACCACTCTCTGTATCTGGTTTGGTACTCCATAGCTTGTCTGGTTCTGACCCATCTATGTACGACTCTGGTATTTTGTTTGTCTGTCTTGTTTGTTAGTGCATCTCTGCACTTAACCACCTCAGCCCCCAGTGCTTAAACCCCCTAATGACCAGACCACTTTTTACAATTCTGCACTACACTACTTTCACGGTTTATTGCTCGGTCATACAACTTACCACCCAAATGAATTTTACCTCCTTTTCTTCTCACTAATAGAGCTTTCATTTGGTGGTATTTTATTGATGCTGACATTTTAACTTTTTTTGTTATTAATCGAAATTTACCGAAAATTTACCAAACACTTTCAGTTGTAAAATTTTTCAAATAAAACTACATTTCTATATAAATTTTTCTCTAAATTTATTGTTCTACATGTCTTTGATAAAAAAAAAGCGTATATTTATTGGTTTGGGTAAAAGTTATAGCGTTTACAAACTATGGTACAAAAATGTAAATTTCCGCTTTTTGAAGCAGCTCTTACTTTCTGAGCACCTGTCATGTTTCCTGAGGTTCTACAATGGCCAGACAGTACAAACACCCCACAAATGACCCCATTTCAGAAAGTAGACACCCTAAGGTATTCGCTGATGGGCATAGTGAGTTCATAGAACTTTTTATTTTCTGTCACAAGTTAGCGGAAAATGATGATTTTTTTTTTTTTTCTTACAAAGTCTCATATTCCACTAACTTGTGCCAAAAAATAAAAACTTACATTAACTCACTATGCCCATCACGAAATACCTTGGGGTGTCTTCTTTCCAAAATGGGGTCACTTGTGGGGTAGTTATACTGCCCTGGCATTTTAGGGGCCCTAATGCGTGAGAAGTAGTTTGAAATCAAAATGTGTAAAAACTGCCCTGTGAAATCCTAAAGGTGCTCTTTGGAATGTGGGCCCCTTTGCCCACCAAGGCTGCAAAAAAGTGTCACACATGTGGTATCGCCGTACTCAGGAGAAGTTGGGAAATGTGTTTTGGGGTGTCTTTTTACACATGCCCATGCTGGGTGAGATAAATATATCTGTCAAATGACAACTTTGTATAAAAAAATGGGAAAAGTTGTCTTTTAGAGAGATATTTCTCTCACCCAGCATGGGTATATGGAAAAAGACACCCCAAAACACATTGCCCAACTTCTCCTGAGTACGGCGATACCACATGTGTGACACTTTTTTGCAGCCTAGGTGGGCACAGTGGCCCACATTCCAAAGAGCACCTTTCGGATTTCACAGGGCATTTTTTACACATTTTGATTTCAAACTACCTCTCACGCATTAGGGCCCCTAAAATGCCAGGGTAGTATAACTACCCCACAAGTGACCCCATTTTGGAAAGAAGACATCCCAAGGTATTTCGTGAAGGGCATAGTGAGTTCATGGAAGTTTTAATTTTTTGTCAAAAGTTAGTGGAATATGAGACTTTGTAAGAAAAAAAAAGAAAAAAATCATCATTTTCCGCTAACTTGTGACAAAAAAAAAAAATTCTAGGAACTCGCCATGCCCCTCACGGAATATCTTGGGGTCTCTTCTTTCCAAAATGGAGTCACTTGTGGGGTATTTATACTGCCCTGGCATTTTAGGGGACCTAATGCGTGAGAAGTAGTTTGAAATTAAAATGTGTAAAAAATGCCCTGTTAAATCCTAAAGGTGCTCTTTGGAATGTGGGCCACTTTGCCCATCTAGGCTGCAAAAAAGTGTCACACATGTGGTATCGCCGTACTCAGGAGAAGTTGGGCAATGTGTTTTGGGGGTCTTTTTCCATATACCCATGCTGGGTGAGAGAAATATGTCTCTAAAAGACAACTTTTCCCATTTTTTTATACAAAGTTGGCATTTGACCGAGATATTTATCTCACCCAGCATGGGTATATGTAAAATGACACACCAAAACACATTGCACAACTTCTCCTGAGTACGGCGATACCACATGTGTGACACTTTTTTGCAGCCTTGATGCGCAAAGGAGCCCAAATTCCTTTTAGGAGGGCATTTTTAGACATTTGGATCCCAGACTTCTTCTCACGCTTTAGGGCCCCTAAAATGCCAGGGCAGTATAAATACCCCACATGTGACCCCATTTTGGAAAGAAGACACCCCAAGGTATTCAACGAGGGGCATGGCGAGTTCATAGAAGATTTTTTTTTTTGGCACAAGTTAGCGGAAATTGAATTTTTTTAGTTTTTTCTCACAAAGTCTCCCTTTCCGCTAACTTGGGACAAAAAGTTCAATCTTTCATGGACTCATTATGCCCCTCAGCGAATACCTCGGGGTGTCTTCTTTCCGAAATGGGGTCACATGTGGGGTATTTATACTGCCCTGGCATTTTAGGGGCACTAAAACGTGAGAATAAGTCTGGAATATAAATGTCTAAAAAAAATTCACGCATTTGGATTCCGTGAGGGGTATGGTGAGTTCATGTGAGATTGTATTTTTTGTCACAAGTTAGTGGAATATGAGACATTGTAAGAAAAAACAAAAAACAAAAATAAAATAAAAATCTATTTCCGCTAACTTGTGCCAAAAAAATGTCTGAATGGAGCCTTACAGGGGGGTGATCAATGACAGGGGGGTGATCAGGGAGTCTATATGGGGTGATCACCACCCTGTCATTGATCACCCCCCTGTAAGGCTCCATTAAGACGTCCGTTAGTGTTTTGCGGATCCTCTGTGTCCGTGTTTTGCGTATCCACGGATCCGCAAAACACATACGGACTTCTGAATGGAGCCTTACAGGGGGGTGATCAATGACAGGGGGGTGATAACCCCATATAGACTCCCTGATCACCCCCCTGTCATTGATCACCCCCCTGTAAGGCTCCATTCAGAGGTCCGTATGTGTTTTGCGGATCCACGGATCCATGGATCGGATCAGCAAAACACATACGGACGAATGAATGGAGCCTTACAGGGGGGTGATCAATGACAGGGGGGTGATCAGGGAGTCTATATGGGGTGATCACCCTCCCTGTAAGGCTCCATTCAGACGTCTGTATGTGTTTTGCGGATCCGATCCATGGATCCGTGGATCCGCAAAACACATACGGACCTCTGAATGGAGCCTTACAGGGGGGTGATCAATGACAGGGGGGTGATCAGGGAGTCTATATGGGGTGATCACCCCCCTGTTATTGATCACCCCCCTGTAATGCTCCGATCAGACGTCCGTTTGTGTTTTGCGGATCCGATCCGTGCATCCGTAAAACACATACGGACATCTGAATGGAGCCTTACAGGGGGGTGATCAATGACAGGGGGGTGATCAGGGAGTCTATATGGGGTGATCACCCCCCTGTCATTGATCATCCCCTGTCATTGATCACCCCCCTGTAAGGCTCCATTCAGACGTCTGTATGTGTTTTGCGGATCCGATTCATGGATCCGTAAAACACATACGGACGTCTGAATGGAGCCTTAAAGGGGGGTGATCAATGACAGGGGGGTGATCAATGACAGGGGGGTGATCAGGGAGTCTATATGGGGTGATCAGGGGTTAATAAGGGGTTAATAAGTGACAGGGGGGGTGTAGTGTAGTGTGGTGCTTGGTGCTACTTATTACAGAGCTGCCTGTGTCCTCTGGTGGTCGATCCAAGCAAAAGGGACCACCAGAGGACCAGGTAGCAGGTATATTAGACGCTGTTATCAAAACAGCGTCTAATATACCTATTAGGGGTTAAAAAAAAACGCATCTACAGCCTGCCAGCGAACGATCGCCGCTGGCAGGCTGTAGATGCACTCGCTTACCTGCAGTTCCTGTGAACGCGCGTTCATAGGAAATCTCGCGTCTCGCGAGATGACGCGTATATGCGTCTAGGAGGAATGAATCAGCCGCCTCCGGAACGCGATCCTGCGTTAGGCTGTCCGGTGGTGGTTAAATAGCGTAGGGACTGTCGACCCGTTGTGATCTAGCTATATAGGGCTACTACTGCAAGTAGGTAGGGACAGCGGGCTGGGTTCTAGCCTAAAGACTCACTGTCCATGTTTGTCCCCACCTGATAACTGAGTCTGTTATGTAAATTTCACTAATATAGCTACCAGCAATGGCCATCAGAACATTGCAAAAGCATTATAACCATATCTTTATGTCATCTGGATGCTTTTTCCGTGTCCAGGAAAAGCACTTTTATTCCTATGAAAAACAGCCTCCAAGTTCCCATTGGGCAGGCTTTCCTTTTGAAAGTGCCTAAGTCCGCCACATTTCCCCGCTGTCTGCTATTAGGGATGACCTTGCGGTTGGCCCGGCGGTCATTTCACAAGGAATTTTGCTCGTTCGCGTTTCGCCGAAAATGCGAACATATGGTGATGTTCGCATGGAGCATATTCTTTTGCTGAACTTTGACCCATGACACGTCCATCAGGTGGGACAGGACAGCCAATTGAGACGTTTCAGCACATGGACACACCCCCACTTTATAAAAAGAATCTGATCTGGCAGCCATTTTGCATTCTATATTTTGCCAGTGTAGGGAGAGGCTGCTTTGTGGAGCAGGGACAGGCTGTTAGGTACACCAAACGCTAGATGATAGGGCCACAAAAGTCCTTTTATGGACTGGTAAAGATGTGCTATCAATTGGTGTTATATACTGAGGGGTGTGATATACTTATAATATATTTTCTAACATAGAAAGTATATTATAGTGCATTTGTATTGTGCAGCAGTTGTGTGCGGTTCTGCTGCGATACTGCAGCTATATAGAGGGACAAACGCTATTGGAAAAAATAATTGTAACGGCTTCGCCATACCTGCTTCCACAAAATACTGATTGAGGGGGGCAATATACCTGCTTATACAAAATACTGATTAAGGGCTTATATATACCTGCTTGCACAAAATACTGATTTAGGGGTGCTATATACCTGCTTCTACAAAATACTGATTAAGGGGTTCAATATAACTGCTTCCACAAAATACTGATTGAGGGGTGTGATATACTTGCTTCCACCTAATACTGATTCAGGGGTTCTATATACCTGTTTCCACAAAATACTGATTGAGGAGTGCGATATACCTGCTTCTACAAAATACAGATTAAGGGGTTCTATATACCTGCTTCAACAAAATACTGATTTAGGGGTGCGATATACCTGCTTACGCCAAATATTGATTGAGGCCTGCCATACACCGCCTTCCAAAAAATACTGATTGAGGGGTGTTCAATATACCTGCTTCTACAAAATACTGATTTAGGGGTGCGATATACCTGCTTACACCAAATATTGATTCAGGGGTTCCAAATACCTGTTTTCACAAAATACTGATTATGGGGTGCGATATACCAGCTATTGTGCCTTTTCAGAAGAGTAAACAGTTACATCTACTTATTCTAGTTATGATGAAAACTGTAAACAGTTATATCTACTTATTTTAGTTATGATTTGGTATGGACTTCTGGGAATTAGACTTCGTTCAGAGGAAGTTGTGTTTTTGTAACCAATAGTCAATCGTCCTTTAGACACTTAGAAGATCCACGCCACTTGTGGTAGTAGAGGCTTCATTGTGTTTCTTATTTGAACATAAATTCCACAATGAGAGAAGTGTCAAAATGTTCCTCCGAGTGTATATCATAGTTGGTTCATGTATCAAAGTTTGTCCCTCAGCTTTGAGATAAAGCTTCCAGATGTCAGGTATGTGTAGTGTTGAAGATGTCAGGCATATATGAGTTAACCCTTAATGGTTTGATGCTTATAGCTTATACAACAGTGCCACCTAAGTATGAGTAGGTAACACTACACCAGTAGCAAAAGTGTATTCTTATTATGACGTCACATTCCTTATCAATGTACACGCCTATCCGACAATGATTGGAGAGTTCCAAACTAGGTAGGTGTGTTCATCTGATATGTTTTTGGTTAATAAACCACACACCAAAAATAAAAAAGCAAGGATAAATAAAGAAGAAGAGGAACAAAGAAAGGGAGCCGTGAGAAGGATTTGGATTATCAGAAAACTCTTGAGAGCTGACTTCCCCTAGACTCTGCCTATCACCTACCTTCTCGGGTAATGTATGATTTTATGTTGTGTAGTATTGATAAATTGATTCGCTTGATATCTAGCCAAAATCCCAATTTTGTGTGGATATAGTGTAAAGGTGCTACATCAATATTGGTGCTGTTCAGCTACAATGCATATAACTGAATAAAAGATCTAATATTGATACGACAAGAGAACTTCTCTGTAGAATCTTTATATTCCCTAGTTTGATATCAAGCCGATAAATGTATAAGCTTTATTGCAATACTACCAATACAATCCGAGATTGGTCATAGTTTTAGCAGAGCAAGGGCTCATATCTGTCATTTTCTTGATTGAATTTCTGTGTATAATCAATTGATTGGTATATCTCATAAATTGAAAGTAGTATTGCATAATATTCTTGTGTTGGTTGAATAGTGTTTTGTTGGCGCCATCTGGTGGCGAATTTTGGGTACTGCATATTATTGTGTGTCATTGAAATTTACAATGATACATTTTTTATTGTATTTTAAATTATTGTATAATAAATCATTTATATTTTTGCATAGACGCTTGTTACCTGTTCTTACTGATTGCACAAAATAATTAGGTTCTCGATTGAACTCTTTTGAGGTGTTTATATGTCCACCTCGCGGATCAATGTCATTTGAATAATTTTTCTATTTATCCATTATTTATTTATATATATATATATATATATATATATATATATATATATATATAAAGCATTTGCTATATCCCCGACACTGCTTACACCAAATAATAATTGAGGCCTGTGATACACCGGCTTCAACAAAATACTGATTGAGGTGTGCGATATACCTGATTTCACCAAATATTGATTCAGGGGTTTATTTTGGGGCCTGTACTGGCCTACAATAAATTTTTTATCCAGTGACCGACTAATGTACCTCCAGCCAAATAATCACAAGTTCTTTTTTGTTAGGTTAATGCCTAATTTTTGGGGCCTGTACTGGCCTACAGTAAAATTTGCATCCAGTGAACGCCTAATGTACCTCGAGCCACATAATCACAAGTTCTTTTCTGTCCGGTGAATACCTAATTGTTGGGGCCTATACTCCAGTGGCCTACAGTAAATTTTTTATCCAGTGACCGCCTAATGTACCTGCAGCCAAATAATCACAAGTTCTTTTCTGTCCGATGAATGCATAATTGTTGAGGCCTGTACTCCAGTGGCTTACAGTAAAATTTGTATTAAGTGACCACCTAATGTACCTCGAGCCACATAATCACAAGTTCTTTTCTGTCCGGTGAATGCCTAATTGTTGGGGCCAATACTTCAGTGGCCTACAGTAAGATTTGTATCCAGTGACCGCCTAATATACCTGCAGCCAAATAATCACAAGTTATTTTCTGTCTGGTGAATGCCTAATTGTTGGGGCCTGTACGCCAGTAAAATTTGTATTAAGTGACCACCTAATGTACCTCGAGCCACATAATCACAAGTTTTTTTCTGTATGGCTAATGCCTAATTTTTGGGGCCTATACTCCAGTGGCCTACAGTAAAAAAAAATATCCAGGAACCGCCTAATGTATCTGCAGCCAAATAATCACAAGTTATTTTCTGTCCGGTGAATGCCTAATTGTTGGGGCCTGTACTCCAGTGGCCTAAAATTAAATTTTTCTAGACTCCAGCAGGGCAAATTTTGGAGAGTTTCCCTTTAAGACGCATAAAAATCACCCCTGATTAAAATACATTTTTTTTTTTAACTTCCTTTAACTTCCCAAGGCTGCCTCCCTGACATCACAGTGATGCAGGAGAAGAAGCCTTGGTTGGGTGGGGATAAGGCCATTTTATAAACACACTGATATTGATGCACTGAAATGTGCTGAACAGGAGCAAAATTGCAACTGGTTTGTAAAAAGAAAAAAGTGCAACTGCACAGAATATCCAGCAAAATGTGTGCTGCTGGAGGTACTGTGAATATGCCTATAAAACACCATCTAGTAAATGTTGAGGTTTTTTGAATAAAGATAAAAAGGCTAGTTACTCATGCACAGAATAAACATATCTTTTTAGTGGTTTTGCAAGATCTTTGTGATTGCAGTGCATTACATGAACAGCTCTAGATGCCCTCACTCTAAGGTAAACACACAGAACAATTCCCCTATGCTCTTCTTAACTACTGATAAAACCCTGACATTTCTACCTATTAGTTTAATCTACCAAACTAAGTACGGTGGGGAACAGAAGTATTTGAACACCGTGCGATTTTGCAAGTTCTCGCACTTAGAAATCATGGAGGGGTCTGAAATTCACATTGTAGGTGCATTCACACTCTGAGAGACAGAATTAAAAAAATAATAATCAGGAAATCACATTGTATCGTATGATTTTTAAAGAATGTATTTGTCTAGCACTGCTGCACATAAGTATTTGAACACCTGAGAAAATCGGTGTTAATATTTGGTACAGAAGCCTTTGTTTGCAATTACAAAGGTCAAACATTTCCTGTAGTTCTTGACCAGTTTTGCACACACTGCAACAAGGATTTTGGCCCACTCCTTCACACAGATCCCATTTTAGATCTGTCAGGTTTCGGGGCTGTCGCTGAGCAACACGGAGTTTTAGCGCCCTCCAAAGATGTTACATTGGATTTAGGTCTGTAGACTAAGTAGGCCACTCCAGAACCTTGATATGCTTCTTACGGAGCCACTCCTTGGTTATCCTTAGAGTTGAGCGAACACCTGGATGTTCGGGTTCGAGAAGTTCGGCCGAACTTCCCGGAAATGTTCGGGTTCGGGATCCGAACCCGATCCGAACTTCGTCCCGAACCCCATTGAAGTCAATGGGGACCCGAACTTTTGGGCACTAAAAAGGCTGTAAAACAGCCCAGGAAAGAGCTAGAGGGCTGCAAAAGGCAGCAACATGTAGGTAAATCCCCTGCAAACAAATGTGGATAGGGAAATGAATTAAAATAAAAATTAAAAAAATAAAAATTAACCAATATCAATTGGACAGAGGTCCCATAGCAGAGAATCTGGCTTCACGTCAGCAGAGAATCAGTCTCTTCATGCCATAGCAGAGAATCTGGCTTCATGTCAGCGCAGAATCAGTCTTCATGTCATAGCAGAGAATCAGGCTTCACGTCACCCACCACTGGAACAGGCCACTGTCACACATTTAGGCCCCGACACCCAGGCAGAGGAGAGAGGTCCCGTAACAGAGAATCTGGCCTTATGTCAGCGCAGAATCTGTATTCATGTCATAGCAGAGAATCAGGCTTCACGTCACCCACCACTGGAACAGGCCACTGTCACACATTTAGGCCCAGGCACCCAGGCAGAGGAGAGAGGTCCCGTAACAGAGAATCTGGCCTTATGTCAGCGCAGAATCTGTATTCATGTAATAGCAGAGAATCAGGCTTCACGTCACCCACCACTGGAACAGGCCACTGTCACACATTTAGGCCCCGGCACCCAGACAGAGGAGAGCGGTCCCGTAACAGAGAATCTGGCCTTATGTCAGCGCAGAATCTGTCTTCATGTCATAGCAGAGAATCAGGCTTCACGTCAGCCACCACTGGAACAGGCCACTGTCACACATTTAGGCCCCGGCACCCAGGCAGAGGAGAGAGGTCCCGTAACAGAGAATCTGGCCTTATGTCAGCGCAGAATCTGTATTCATGTCATAGCAGAGAATCAGGCTTCATGTCACCCACCACTGGAACAGGCCACTGTCACACATTTAGGCCCCGGCACCCAGACAGAGGAGAGCGGTCACGTAACAGAGAATCTGGCCTTATGTCAGCGCAGAATCTGTCTTCATGTCATAGCAGAGAATCAAGCTTCACGTCACCCAACACTGGAACAGGCCACTGTCACACATTTAGGCCCGGCACCCAGGCAAAGGAGAGAGGTCCCGTAACAGAGAATCTGGCCTTATGTCAGCGCAGAATCTGTATTCATGTCATAGCCGAGAATCAGGCTTCACGTCACCCACCACTGGAACAGGCCACTGTCACACATTTAGGCCCAGGCACCCAGGCAGAGGAGAGAGGTCACGTTACAGAGAATCTGGCCTTATGTCAGCGCAGAATCTGTATTCATGTCATAGCAGAGAATCAGGCTTCACGTCACCCACCACTGGAACAGGCCACTGTCACACATTTAGGCCCCGGCACCCAGACAGAGGAGAGTGGTCCCGTAACAGAGAATCTGGCCTTATGTCAGCGCAGAATCTGTCTTTATGTCATAGCAGAGAATCAAGCTTCACGTCACCCACCACTGGAACAGGCCACTGTCACACATTTAGGCCCGGCACCCAGAGAGAGGAGAGAGGTCCTGTAACAGAGAATCTGGCCTTATGTCAGCACAGAATCTGTATTCATGTCATAGCAGAGAATCAGGCATCACGTCACCCACCACTGGAACAGGCCACTGTCACACATTTAGGCCCAGGCACCCAGGCAGAGGAGAGAGGTCCCGTAACAGAGAATCTGGCCTTATGTCAGCACAGAATCTGTCTTAATGTCATAGCAGAGAATCAGGCTTCACGTCACCCACCACTGGAACAGGCCATTGTCACACATTTAGGCCCAGGCACCCAGGCAGAGGAGAGAGGTCACGTAACAGAGAATCTGGCCTTATGTCAGCGCAGAATCTGTATTCATGTCATAGCAGAGAATCAGGCTTCACGTCACCCACCACTGGAACAGGCCACTGTCACACATTTAGGCCCCGGCACCCAGACAGAGGAGAGCGGTCCCGTAACAGAGAATCTGGCCTTATGTCAGCGCAGAATCTGTCTTCATGTCATAGCAGAGAATCAGGCTTCACGTCAGCCACCACTGGAACAAGCCACTGTCACACATTTAGGCCCAGGCACCCAGGCAGAGGAGAGAGGTCCCGTAACAGAGAATCTGGCCTTATGTCAGCGCAGAATCTGTATTCATGTCATAGCAGAGAATCAGGCTTCACGTCACCCACCACTGGAACAGGCCACTGTCACACATTTAGGCCCCGGCACCCAGACAGAGGAGAGCGGTCCCGTAACAGAGAATCTGGCCTTATGTCAGCACAGAATCTGTCTTAATGTCATAGCAGAGAATCAGGCTTCACGTCACCCACCACTGGAACAGGCCACTGTCACACATTTAGGCCCAGGCACCCAGGCAGAGGAGAGAGGTCCCGTAACAGAGAATCTGGCCTTATGTCAGCGCAGAATCTGTATTCATGTCATAGCAGAGAATCAGGCTTCACGTCACCCACCACTGGAACAGGCCACTGTCACACATTTAGGCCCAGGCACCCAGGCAGAGGAGAGAGGTCCCGTAACAGAGAATCTGGCCTTATGTCAGCGCAGAATCTGTATTCATGTCATAGCAGAGAATCAGGCTTCACGTCACCCACCACTGGAACAGGCCACTGTCACACATTTAGGCCCCGGCACCCAGACAGAGGAGAGCGGTCCCGTAACAGAGAATCTGGCCTTATGTCAGCGCAGAATCTGTCTTCATGTCATAGCAGAGAATCAGGCTTCACGTCAGCCACCACTGGAACAAGCCACTGTCACACATTTAGGCCCAGGCACCCAGGCAGAGGAGAGAGGTCCCGTAACAGAGAATCTGGCCTTATGTCAGCGCAGAATCTGTATTCATGTCATAGCAGAGAATCAGGCTTCACGTCAGCCACCACTGGAACAGGCCACTGTCACACATTTAGGCCCCGGCACCCAGACAGAGGAGAGCGGTCCCGTAACAGAGAATCTGGCCTTATGTCAGCGCAGAATCTGTATTCATGTCATAGCAGAGAATCAGGCTTCACGTCACCCACCACTGGAACAGGCCACTGTCCCACATTTAGGCCCCGGCACCCAGACAGAGGAGAGCGGTCCCGTAACAGAGAATCTGGCCTTATGTCAGCACAGAATCTGTCTTAATGTCATAGCAGAGAATCAGGCTTCACGTCACCCACCACTGGAACAGGCCACTGTCACACATTTAGGCCCAGGCACCCAGGCAGAGGAGAGAGGTCCCGTAACAGAGAATCTGGCCTTATGTCAGCGCAGAATCTGTATTCATGTCATAGCAGAGAATCAGGCTTCACGTCACCCACCACTGGAACAGGTCACTGTCACACATTTAGGCCCCGGCACCCAGACAGAGGAGAGGTTCATTCAACTTTGGGTTGCCCCACAATATAATGGTAAAATGAAATTAAAAATAGTATTGAATGAGGAAGTGCCCTGGAGTAGAATAATATATTGTTAAGGGGAGGTAGTTAATATCTAATCTGCACAAGGGATGGACAGGTCCTGTGGGATCCATGCCTGGTTCATTTTTATGAACGTCAGCTTGTCCACATTGGCTGTAGACAGGCGGCTGCGTTTGTCTGTAATGACGCCCCCTGCCGTGCTGAATACACGTTCAGACAAAACGCTGGCCGCCGGGCAGGCCAGCACCTCCAAGGCATAAAAGGCTAGCTCTGGCCACGTGGACAATTTGGAGACCCAGAAGTTGAATGGGGCCGAACCATCAGTCAGTACGTGGAGGGGTGTGCACAGGTACTGTTCCACCATGTTAGTGAAATGTTGCCTCCTGCTAACACGTTCCGTATAAGGAGGTGGTGCAGTTAGCTGTGGCGTGGTGACAAAACTTTTCCACATCTCTGCCATGCTAACCCTGCCCTCAGATGAGCTGGCCGTGACACAGCTGCGTTGGCGACCTCTTGCTTCTCCTCTGCCTTCGCCTTGGGCTTCCACTGGTTCCCCTGTGACATTTGGGAATGCTCTCAGTAGCGCGTCTACCAACGTGCGCTTGTACTCGCGCATCTTCCTATCACGCTCCAGTGTAGGAAGTAAGGTGGGCACATTGTCTTTGTTCCGGGGATCCAGCAGGGTGGCAACCCAGTAGTCTGCACACGTTAAAATGTGGGCAACTCTGCTGTCGTTGCGCAGGCACTGCAGCATGTAGTCGCTCATGTGTGCCAGGCTGCCCAGAGGTAAGGACAAGCTGTCCTCTGTGGGAGGCGTATCGTCATCGTCCTGTGTTTCCCCCCAGCCACGCACCAGTGATGGGCCCGAGCTGCTTTGGGTGCCACCCCGCTGTGAACATGCTTCATCCTCATCCTCCTCCACCTCCTCCTCATCCTCGTCCTCCTCGTCCTCCAGTAGTGGGCACTGTCTGGCCACATTTGTACCTGGCCTCTGGTGTTGCAAAAAACCTCCCTCTGAGTCACTTTGAAGAGACTGGCCTAAAAGTGCTAAAAATGACCCCTCTTCCTCCTCTTCCTCCTGGGCCACCTCCTCTTTCATCATCGCCCTAAGTGTTTTCTCAAGGAGACATAGAAGTGGTATTGTAACGCTGATAACGGCGTCATCGCCACTGGCCATGTTGGTGGAGTACTCGAAACAGCGCAACAGGGCACACAGGTCTCGCATGGAGGCCCAGTCATTGGTGGTGAAGTGGGTCTGATCCGCAGTGCGACTGACCCGTGCGTGCTGCAGCTGAAACTTCACTATGGCCTGCTGCTGCTCGCACAGTCTGTCCAGCATATGCAAGGTGGAGTTCCACCTGGTGGGCACGTCGCATATGAGGCGGTGAGCGGGAAGGCCGAAGTTACGCTGTAGCGCAGACAGGCGAGCAGCGGCAGGGTGTTTGCTGGGCGGCAGGTGCCAACGTTCCTGCAGAGGCAGAGGAAGAGGCCGAGGCGGCGGCAGCAGCAGCAGAAGAGGCGGAGGCGGCGGCAGCAGCAGAAGAGGCCGAGGCGGCAGCAGCAGAAGAGGTAGCAGGGGGAGCCTGAGTGACTTTCTTGTTTTTAAGGTGTTTACTCCACTGCAGTTCATGCTTTGACCCCTGACCTCCTGTTCAGTCTGCACACTGCAGAAAGACGCAGCAGTTGGCACCTGTGTTTCGTCATCATCAGAGACGTGCTGAGGTGGTATTCCCATGTCCTCATCATCAGGAAAAATAAGTGGTTGTGCGTTAGTGCATTCTATCTCTTCCACCCCTGGTGAAGGGCTAGGTGGATGCCCTTGGGAAACCCTGGCAGCAGAGTCTTCAAACAGCATAAGAGACTGCTGCATAACTTGAGGCTCAGACAGTTTCCCTGATATGCATGGGGGTGATGTGACAGACCGATGGGCTTGGTTTTCATACGCCATCTGTGCGCTTTCTGCAGAAGACTGGGTGGGAGATAATGTGAACGTGCTGGATCCACTGTCGGCCACCCAATTGACTAATGCCTGTACCTGCTCAGGCCTTACCATCCTTAGAACGGCATTGGGCCCCACCAAATATCGCTGTAAATTCTGCTGGCTACTGGGACCTGAGGTAGTTGATTCACTAGGACGTGTGGCTGTGGCAGAACGGCCACGTCCTCTCCCAGCACCAGAGGGTCCACTAACACCACCACGAACGACCATGTCCACGTCCGCGTCCGCGTCCCTTATTAGATGTTTTCCTCATTGTTCCCGTTCACCACAATTTTGAGAATGGCAAATTTGGGAATGCTTTTTCAACCCAGAACAAAAAGTCTGCTTTTACGGTCACTACAAATAACTTGACCAGCTAAAACTGTGCAGATTTGGTTGAATAGAAATGTGAGACCTGTTTTTTTTTGCGCTGTGTGACAGTTATAGGTTTAATCACAGAATGACACTTCTATCAGCACGCTAGCGTGTGTCTTAGGTTTTTCTGAATGACACTATCAATAACTTCAATGGAAGATTTTATTTTTGGGATAGATTTCAAGTAGCCCTGAAATACCACAAACTAGTTATTTTCAGAATGGCAAATTTGGGAATGCTTTTTCAACCCAGAACAAAAAGTCTGCTTTGACGGTCACTACAAATAACTTGACCAGCTAAAACTGTGCAGATTTGGTTGAATAGAAAAGTCAGGTCTATTTTTTAGGCGCTGGGTGACAGGCTCAACTTGCCCCTGATGTAATATATGGCCAAAAAATAACCAGACTGTTGATGGTTAAATGCACTTCGGTGACACAAGCTCAGCCTGCAGCTGATGTAGTATATGGCCAAAAAATAACCAGACTGTTGATGGTTAAATGCACTTGAGTGAAACAGGCTCAGCCTGCAGCTGATGTAGGATATAGCACAAAATAACCACACTATCGATGGTTAAATACACTTGGTGATAGCTAGTGCTGGCGCACCACAAGTCACAAAATGGCCGCCGATCACCACAGAAAAAAAGTGATCTAAAAACGCTCTGGGCAGCCTCAAAAAAGTGAGCAAGTCAATAATAGCACTTCAATGATCCACAGCTGCAGATCGATCACAGAATGAAGTCTTTTGGAGGAGTTAATCTGCCTAATCTCGCCCTAACATCGCAGATGCAACCTCTCCCTATACTGATCATAGCAGAGTGACGGGCGGCGCTACGTGACTCCAGCTTAAATAGAGGCTGGGTCACATGCTGCACTGGCCAATCACAGCCATGCCAATAGTAGGCAAGGCTGTGATGGCCTCTTGGGCCAAGTAGTAAGACGCTTGTTGATTGGCTGCTTTGCAGCCTTTCAAAAAGCGCCAAGAAAGCGCCGAACACCGATCCCGAACCCGGACTTTTACGAAAATGTTCGGGTTCGGGTCCGTGTCACGGACACCCCAAAATTCGGTACGAACCCGAACTATACAGTTCGGGTTCGCTCATCCCTATTTATCCTGTCTGTGTGCTTCGGGTCGTTGTCATGTTGGAAGACCCAGCCACGACCCATCTTCAATCCTCTGACTGAGGGAAGGAGGTTGTTGCTCAAAATCTCACAAGAAATGGCCCCATTCATTCATGCTT
Organism: Bufo bufo; assembly: GCF_905171765.1. Lineage (NCBI taxonomy): Eukaryota > Metazoa > Chordata > Amphibia > Anura > Bufonidae > Bufo > Bufo bufo. The sequence continues at coordinate 25,192,969 of NC_053392.1, read as the reverse complement.
CACAGTGGGGATGGTGTTCTTGGGATGCAACTGATGTTTCTTTTTATATACTAAACTGGATGGGGAGCACTCTAAATTTGGCCACGCATGTATTAGAATAATTGGATTGATTTATTGTCACGAATAAAAATCAGCAAAAAACAATAATATACAATATAAGACAATATAAACAACAAGTAAAAATAAAATTAAAATGACAAATGTCTATTTTTGGTTGATAGCATAAATATCAAAAATATCTAAAAATGGCCTTAAAATATGGTGGTGTTTCTGCTGTGCAAAGTTCAATTGACATATGTATCGTGGTGCTTTTGTTGTATACAATTCCAATCCACATATAGATCACAATGGATATCTATAGTATTTAGTGATATAAGTTGTCTCTTACCCCTTCCTCTGTGGCTGATCAGTGAGTGTGAGCAATGGCCATTTTATAAAACAACTATCAATAAAGTGTTGCATTCTGGGGCAGTTGCATTCTGGGACAGTGAGGGTCTCTTTGAAAAGGTGGATACTGGTTCTTATTGTTCAGAGAATCCGGGAATTATAAAAGAGATAGTGTTGACGTCTTGAATAGAAAATATCGCATAAAGAGCGTTAGTTCTAATCAGTAAATCGCACATGTGCGTCTTTATATTTAAAGCATAAATTCTGTCATATTTTCGAAAGACAACATCAATAAGCAATAAATCGCATATATGTTTTCCATATTTCACATGCGTTTTCCTATTCAGAGCGATATTCATGTTCTATTTTTCAGGAGCATATTATAATCACACATATTTTCACATATCTCTTATATAATTCCCGGATTCTCTGAACACTAAGAACCAGTATCCACCTTTTCAAAGAGACCCTCACTGTCCCAGAATGCAACACTTAATTGATAGTTGTTTGATAAAAAGGCCATTGCTCACACTCACTGTTCAGCCACTGAGGAAGGGGTACCTTTAACCCCGAAACGCGACTGGTACTGAACAGTAAGGGTCGTAAAGACAAAAGGAAAAGAAAAGAAAAAGGAAAATACAACTATAAGGTCCAATTAAGAGAAAAAGAGCGCAAGATTCCTCATTTTCAGCGGTAATATCCATCGTTTGATTCGATATCTAAAGACACGCCTTTATTCAGAGTCACGTGACAACCAGGTGACCGATTACCAGGGATACTGCAGACCACGTAGGACGCCACAGGTCCTGCAACAACATACCCTGAATTCAAGCATCGCGGTAAGAACCTCGCTACATGTGCGATTCGATTCCATATCAAATGATCGAATAAACAGGACATCTATCTACCCACTGTGAGTAAATCATAATCGACCACGAGGGGTCAGAGACAACTTATATCACTAAACACTATTGATATCCATTGTGATCTATATGTGGATTGGAATTGTGTACAACAAAAGCACCACGATACATATGTCAATTGGAACTTTGCACAGCAGAAACACCACCATATTTTAAGGCGATTTTTTTATATTTTTGATATTTATGCTATCAACCAAAGATAGACATTTGTCATTTTAATTTAATTTTTACTTGTTGTTTACTGTATTTTTCATCCTATAAGATGCACTTTTTCCCCCCCAAAAGTGGGGGAAAAATAGCAGTGCGTCTTATGGGGCGAATGCTGCATTTTGCTGAATTTTCAATGATACACCCGCCGCGATGCCGTGCGTCGGGTGTATCAGCGGAGAGGGAGGAGGGGCTGGGGGCCGGCATCTGCTTTTTTAATGACAGCGGGGCCCGTGCAGTGACTGTATTCTACTACACGGGCCCCGCTCACTGTATATAATCGTATCTGTAATAGTTAATTGTTATGTATATAATCGGGTAATCAGCGCTGTATACTTACAACTACAAGCGCTCAGTAGCAGAGAGGAGGGAGGAGGCAGGCCGGGAGGATGGGCGCTGGCAGCGTGAGTCACTACGTCACGCGCCTGCTCCGCCCACTTTATGAATGAAGCAGGCAGTGTGGGCGCATGACGAAGTGACTCACGCTGCCAGCGCCTGTCCTCCTGGCCTGCCTCCTCCCTCCTCTCTGCTACCGAGCGTTTGTAGTTGTAAGTATACAGCGCTGATTACCCAATTATATACATAACAATTAACTATTACAGATACGATTATATACAGTGAGTGGGGCCCGTGTAGTAGGATACAGTCACTGCACGAGCTCCGCTGTCATTATAAAAGCAGATGCGACCCCCACCCCCTGTATTAAGGGTCATTCACACTACAGGGACACTGTTATGGAGGGGATCTGTGGATGACACATAGCATAAGATGCTATATATGTGTCATCCACAGATTCCCCCCATAACAGTGTCATACGCAGATCCCCATAACATTGCCATCCAGAGACCCCAATAAGAGCCATCCAGAGATCCCCATAACAGTGTCACCCACATATCCCCCATAACAGTGTCACCCACAGATCCCCCATAACAGTGTCACCCACAGATCCCCCATAACAATGCCACCCACAGATCCCTCTTAACAGTGCGTCACCCACAGATCCCCCATAACAGTTCGCCATCCACAGATCCCCCATAACAGTGCACCATCCACAGACCACCATTAGTTCAAAACCCACCAAAAGCACACCTTTTGGTTCAAAATATTTTTTTTCTTATTTTCCTCCTCAACAACCTAGGTGCGTCTTATGGGCCGATGCGTCTTATAGGGCGAAAAATACGGTATATTGTCTTATATTATATATTATTGTTTTTTGATGATTTTTATTTGTGACAATAAATCAATCCAATTATTCTAATACATGTGTGGCCAAATTTAGAGTGCCCCCCATCCAGTTTAATATATATCTTCAGTTTCACTCTAGCACAGGGGGTGCTAAGGGGTGTGCACCTATCCATCAGGAGGACTGGTGAGCCACTAATACTTAGTTTTTTTTAGCTCTGATCCTTTATTTTACTCCAAACACGACGAGTGAAGTTTAGACCAAAAAGTTCTACTTTGGTCTCATCTGACCACATGACTTTCTCCCATGCCTCCTCTGGATCATCCAGATGGTCATTGGCAAACTTCAGACGGGCCTGGACATGTGATGACTTGAGCAGGAGAACCTTCCGTGCAATGCATGATCTGAAACCATGACGGCGTAGTGTTCTACTGACAGTGACCTTTGAAACTGTGGTCCCAGCACTCTTCATGTCATTGACCAGATCCTCCCTTGTACCGTACTTCTGGGCTGATTCCTCACCTTTCTTATCATCAGTGATACCCCACGAGGTGAGATCTTGCATGGAGCCCCAGTCCGAGGGAGATTGACAGTCGTCTTTAGCCTCTTCCATTTTCTAACAATTGCTCCAACAGTTGATCTACCGTATTTTCACCAGGCTGCTTGGCAATTGCCCTGAAGCCCTTTCCAGCCTTGTAGAGGTCCACAATTTTGTCTCTGGTGACTTTTGACAGCTCTTTGGTCTTGCCCATGGTATTAGTTGGCGTCTGACTGACTGTGGGGTAGACAGGTGTCTTTAAAGAGCTCAGACAAGTTACATTAATGAGTGGGTAGAGGTGGACTTTTTAAAGGCACAGTAACAGGTCTTTGAGAGCCAGAATTCTTGCTTTTTCTCAGGTGTTCAAATACTTGCAAGACAAATACATTTTTTTAAAATCATACAATGTGATTTCCTGATTTTTTTTTATTTATTCTGTCTCTCAGTGTGGGAATGCACCTACAATGTGAATTTCAGACCCCTCCATGATTACTAAGTGGGAGAACTTGCAAAATCGCAGGGTGTTCAAATACTTCTGTTCCTCACTGTATATCCCTATATGCCAATATCTATCCAGCCACATGATTGGCTGATAGGCTGTCTGCAAAGCCCACCAGCCAGGGTTTCTCCCAGAGTCATGTGATCTGTCTTCCCCATCCTCCCCGCTCTATTTCTCTTGCAATTTGACAGTAAAATGGCAATCACTGTTTTGGAAATGACTAAAAAGCAAATTGCCTAAACCGCGGATTTGTTTGGCAGAAGCATTTTTGTGAAATTTATATTGAATCTGATTAATTTACAGTCGATTCCATCTTCACTACTTTTATCCCTTTTACAAAAAACCTTCTATGGAGAATTATAAAAAATATTCCTCTATATGATATTCATATTAAACACCTGGAGAAATGGAAACTAGCAAAATGGCCCCTTCCAAAATATGACTGATCTACCCGACATACAGATGTAGCCAATGTTATCTTGACCGGCTTAACGTGTGAATGCAACAAAATGATATTACAGTGATCTTGTTACAGTGACCCTCCTGGCATGCCTGGAGCCAGGATAATGTTGGCTACATCTGAACACATCTTTTTTTGCAATAGAGCTCAAAATGAATGTTGTCTGATCGGTGCTAATGCCCATCTTGTAGATTTGTACTTTCATGTGAAATTGTCCCTACTCACCAGTCTGGTTGGAGATTTCGCCTTCTGCACAGGGGGCACAGTAGTAGCAGCATTTCTGTTTTCCTTCCAGTAGGACTTTCCAGTATCCATGGAGGCAACTCTCACTACAGGTGGAGCGCGGTGTCTGGAAAAGTCATATACACATATAGATATACGTATTTAATGCTTGCCTTTTGAGACATAAAGGTGCTGTCCCTTTTTTTAAGTATTCTTGCATGGAAAGACAACTTACTGTTATCTCACATATATAGTCTTATTATTATAGCCAAATTTACCACCCGAACTCCTCCCACAGGTTTTACACTACATAGACAGTAATATACCGAAACGTGCAGATTGTTCCCGATTGGTGTGCTATTACTTTGTGCTATTACTTTGTGCAATGTTTCGCCGAATGGTTCACGAAATATCGGCGTTTTTGTGGCGAAATTGGTCCCATAGGAATGAATGGTGGAATGTTCAAAACTAGAGTGGGAGCTGAAAAATCAGGACATGATATCTAAACTGCCACCACTCCCTCATTTTCAAGCCCACCTACACAAATCTTATATCTAAACGTTCATCTATTCCTGCTGCCAGTAAAATGTCCATGGCTTAGCCATAGTCCTGATAGTTTTTACAATATGACCATTTGTTTGCAACTCACGCCGCCCATTGACATTCATTGAAACTCCACTCTAGCCACCTCAAATTTGAAGGGCAATTTCTAAACTGTAACTGTGCCTTTATTTTTAATATTTCAGAGACATACTGCATCAAAATGTAGGTCTGGGTCTCTTTGCTGTAGGATTTATAATTTTTAAACTACAACCGTTTGAAGATGGCAACCGCCAGTGAAGTGAGCAAGTTGGAGCAGATTATTTTTAACCACTCTTCTCTGCCCTTGCTGTAGAGTGAGTTGCCATAATAACCCAGGTGTGCGAGCAGCCAGCAGAGTGACGAAAGCTAGAGTGTGAGCTGAAAAATCAGGACATGATTTCGAAACTGACACCACTCCCTCATTTTCAAGCCCACCTACACAAATCAGCTGCTAATGATTTTATAAATGTATGTTTTAATGTAACTGTGAAGCACTTTGGGCAACAACATTGCAATTAAATGTGCTATATAAATAAATTAAAGTTTAAATGCATTTCTCACTCTATCAAGCTTGCCATGTGCATTTTTTAAATTTGATCAATCAATTAGTTAGTGTAATGTTTACTATCTTTACTCACTCCAAACACTCCACACAGTTACTCTGCCCACTCCATAAAGTTACTCTGCCCAGTCCAACCTTTCCACCGTTACTCCAGTCACTCCAACCACACAATAGTTACTCAAGCCACTCCACCCAGTTACTCCGCCCACTCCAGTTGAAGACTACTGGTGGAGGAAAGAACACTTCACACAATTTCCCCAGAAATTGTAGCTTTTCTAGTTAAGATATAAACTCCAGATATTGGGAACTATAGAGAAATCCATACTCATCCAGTACCTGCTGCTCAATTATGGCCCTCTGACATCCAAGCTGTCTGCACTGCACTTCTGGTTCCAGCCAATGACTGGTCTCAACAGTGATATGTCCCAAAGTGGCAGATCACTGCTGGGTGATGTACTGCTTGGAGATATAAATAAAAAAATACTATGCAACAGCACCCTGCAAACCAAATAAAGTACAATAATGCCATAGTAATAGAAAATATTCTGGTGCTAATGATACACTTATTTTGTAAATTTGAGATTCTTGGCAAATACATTTTGTACAAAATTATTTGGGCCCGTCTGCCAAACGTCAAGGTGATCTCTGTAAGACGGGAACCTAACACTAAATACTACCTGTTATGTGCCAAAATGGCCACCATAAAATTCAGGGAGTGTAGGTTCCACATGCATGCTGGGTCCACTCTGCTTTTTACCATTTTTGGTGCCATAACGGCCTCCATTAAATCCAGGGATGCAGACACCAACATGCATGCTGAGCCCACTCTATACCTCTCCTGGTGCCAGACAGCTTCCAATGAATGCAATGAGAGTCCATTCTATACCTCTCCTGGTGCCAAAAGGCTTCCAGTGAGTGCAGGCTACAGCTTTATACTTACACTAATTAAAATCAGCCTATGGGGCAGACAGGCTGGTCAGGAGTGCAAGACTGAATGGAGTCAGCCACACCTCCATTACAAACTGCAAAGAAAAAAGGGGGTCAGTCAGCACATCCCAATGTGCAGGTGCGCGATGCCATGGCTAGAAAGACAAAGAGAAAAATACAATGCAACAGCACTCGGCAAACCAAATAAAGTACACCCAGCATGCATGTGGAACCTGCACTCCTTGAATTTAATGGTGGCCATTTTGGCACATAACAGGTAGTATTTAGTGTTAGGTTCCCATCTTACAGAGTAAAGATTGCCTTGCGGTTCGCCCGGCGGTCGTTTCGTGGCGAACTTTGCTCGTTTGCGGTTCGCCAAACTGGTGAACGTATTGCGATGTCCACCGGCTCCATATTCTTTTACAACTTTGACCCACAACACATCCATCAGGTGGTACAGGACAGCCAATTGAGACATTTCAGCACATGGACACACCCCCTACCTTATAAATAAACCTGATCTGGCCACCATTTTACATTCAGTGTTTCGCCAGTGTAGGGAGAGGTTGCTGTGTGGAGCAGGGACAGACTGTTAGGGACACCAAACGCTAGCTAATAGGGCCACAAAAGTCCTTTTAAGGACTGGTATAGGTGTGCTATCGATAGGTGTGACTTACTGGAGGGGTGTGATATACTTATAATATACTTTCTAACATAGAAAGTATATTATAGTGCATTTGTATTGTGCATCAGTTGTGTGCGGTTTTGCTGCGTTACCGCAGCTATACAGAGGGACAAACGCTATTGGAACAAATAATTTCTACTGGTGTGATATACCAGTTGCCCCCCCAAAAAATAGATTGAGGCAGGGGTGTGATATACCAATAATATACTTTCTATATAGTGCATTTGTATTGTGCAGCATTTGTGTGCGGTTCTGCTGAGATACCGCAGCTATACAGAGGGACAAACGCTATTGGAACAACTAATTGCAACTGTTGTGATTAGAGATGAGCGAATTGAAGCTGATGAAGTCGAATTCGTTCCGAATTTCAGGAAAAATTTGATTTTCAACTAATGCAAATTTCCTCATGCTTCGTGGTAACAAATCACATTTTTTCCTAAAATGGCATCTAAAATGGCGGCTACACGTGTGAGGACATGAGGAAAGGAACTCTGGGAAGGCGGGATGACCCATAATGCCATGCATGCAGCCAATAGGCAGCCAGCCAGCCCGGTGATGTCACAGCCCTATAAATACGGCGGCCATCCTAGATGCTGCCATTCACCATCATACATTGTTCAGGGACAGAAGTGTTTGCAGGCGCTCGGGTGAGTGAAAGAAAAACGCAATTTACTAGTGCAGGGAAAGGATAAGTGAGAGGAATCATTTCACAGTCAGGGACAAACAGGTGCAGATGCTAGTAGGGAGAGTCATCGGAATTTCCTCATTGTGAAAACCAGCGATTTACAAGTGCAGGGAAACATTACAGTCGTGGCCAAAAGTTTTGAGAATTACATAAATATTGGAAATTGGAAAATTTGCTGCTTAAGTTTTTATAATAGCAATTTGCATATACTCCAGAATGTTATGAAGAGTGATCAGATGAATTGCATAGTCCTTCTTTGCCATAAAAATTAACTTAATCCCAGAAAAACCTTTCCACTGCATTTCATTGCTGTCATTAAAGGACCTGCTAAGATCATTTCAGTAATTGTCTTGTTAACTCAGGTGAGAATGCTGACGAGCACAAGGCTGGAGATCATTATGTCAGGCTGATTGGATGAAAATGGCAGACTTGACATGTTAAAAGGAGGGTGATGCTTGAAATCATTGTTCTTCCATTGTTAACCATGGTGACCTGCAAAGAAATGCGTGCAGCCATCATTGCGTTGCATAAAAATGGCTTCACAGGCAAGGATATTGTGGCTACTAAGATTGCACCTCAATCAACAATTTATAGGATCATCAAGAACTTGTAATGTATATGACCTGTAATATCAAACTCTGTATACTATTAAATATGGCCAAAAGGTCATTGTATGTTTTGAAAAATTTTGAAAATAAAGAATTCATAAAAAAAAAAAAAAAAAAAAGAAGCCACTTCTCTCCAAAAAAAAACATCAGGGACAGATTGATCTTCTGCAGAAAGTATGGTGAATGGACTGCTGAGGACTGGGGCAAAGTCATATTCTCCGATGAAGCCTCTTTCCGATTGTTTGGGGCATCTGGAAAAAGGCTTGTCCGGAGAAGAAAAGGTGAGCGCTACCATCAGTCCTGTGTCATGCCAACAGTAAAGCATCCTGAGACCATTCATGTGTGGGGTTGCTTCTCATCCAAGGGAGTGGGCTCACTCACAATTTTGCCCAAAAACACAGCCATGAATAAAGAATGGTACCAAAACACCCTCCAACAGCAACTTCTTCCAACAATCCAACAACAGTTTGGTGAAGAACAATGCATTTTCCAGCACGATGGAGCACCGTGCCATAAGGCAAAAGTGATAACTAAGTGGCTCGGGGACCAAAACGTTGACATTTTGGGTCCATGGCCTGGAAACTCCCCAGATCTTAATCCCATTGAGAACTTGTGGTCAATCCTCAAGAGGCGGGTGGACAAACAAAAACCCACTAATTCTGACAAACTCCAAGAAGTGATTATGAAAGAATGGGTTGCTATCAGTCAGGAATTGGCCCAGAAGTTGATTGAGAGCATGCCCAGTCGAATTGCAGAGGTCCTGAAAAAGAAGGGCCAACACTGCAAATACTGACTCTTTGCATAAGGCCTCCTGCACACGACCCGTTGCCGTTTTCCGGGTTTTTTCTTGGACCCATTCACTTTCAATGGGTCCGTGGAAAAATCGCAAAATGCACCGTTTTGCAGCCGCATCCGTGATCCGTGTTTCCTGGCCGTGAAAAAAATAGGACCTGTCCTATTTTTTTCACGGCCAACGGTTCACGGACCCATTCAAGTCAATGGGTCCGTGAAAGAACACGGATGCACACAAGATTGGCATCCGTGTCCGTGATCCGTGGCCGTAGGTTACTTTTTATACAGACGGATCCGAAGATCCGTCTGCATAAAAGCTTTTTCATTGCTGAGTTTTCACTTTGTGAAAACTCAGAACCGACAGTATATTCTAACACAGAGGCGTCCCCATGGTGATGGGGACGCTTCAGGTTAGAATATACTAAAAGAACTGTGTACATGACTGCCCCCTGCTGCCTGGCAGGTGCTGCCAGGCAGCAGGGGGCAGCCCCTCCCCCCTGTAGTTAACACATTAGTGGCCAGTGGGCCCCCCCTGTAGTTAACACATTGGTGGCCAGTGCGGCCGGCCCCCTCCCTCCCTTGTAGTTAACACATTAGTGGCCAGTGGGCCCCCCCCTGTAGTTAACACATTGGTGGCCAGTGCGGCCGCCCCCCCCCTCCCCTGTAGTTAACTCGTTGGTGGCCAGTGGGCCCCCCTCCCTCCCCTGTAGTTAACTCGTTGGTGGCCAGTTGGCCCTCTCCCCTCCCTCCCCCTCCTAATTAAAATCTCCCCCCCTATCATTGGTGGCAGCGGAGAGTACCGATCGGAGTCCCAGTTTAATCGCTGGGGCTCCGATCGGTAACCATGGCAACCAGGACGCTACTGCTGTCCCGGTTGCCATGGTTACTTAGCAATTTGTAGAACCATTATACTTACCTGCGAGCTACGATCTCTGCGTCCGGCCGGGAGCTCCTCCTACTGGTAAGTGACAGGTCCGGCCGGGAGCTCCTCCTACTGGTAAGTGACATGACCTGTCACTTACCAGTAGGAGGAGCTCCCGGCCGGACCTGTCACTTACCAGTAGGAGGAGCTCCCGGCCGGACGCAGAGATGGCAGTTCGCAGGTAAGTATAATGGTTCTACAAATTGCTAAGTAACCATGGCAACCGGGACAGCAGTAGCGTTCTGGTTGCCATGGTTACCGATCGGAGCCCCAGCGATTAAACTGGGACTCCGATCGGTACACTCCGCTGCCACCAATGATAGGGGGGGAGATTTTAATTAGGAGGGGGAGGGAGGGGAGAGGGCCCACTGGCCACCAACGAGTTAACTACAGGGGAGGGAGGGGGGCCCACTGGCCACCAACGAGTTAACTACAGGGGAGGGGGGGGGTGGCCGCACTGGCCACCAATGTGTTAACTACAGGGGGGGGTCCCACTGGCCACTAATGTGTTAACTACAAGGGAGGGAGGGGGGGGCGGCCGCACTGGCCACCAATGTGTTAACTACAGGGGGGGGCGGGGGGGTCTGCCCCCTGCTGCCTGGCAGCACCTGCCAGGCAGCAGGGGGCAGTCATGTACACAGTTCTTTTAGTATATTCTAACCTGAAGCGTCCCCATCACCATGGGAACGCCTCTGTGTTAGAATATACAGTCGGATTTGAGTTTCACGATGTAACTCAAATCCGACGGTATATTCTAACATAGAGGCGTTCCCATGGTGATGGGGACGCTTCAAGTTAAAATATACCATCGGATTGGAGAAAACTCCGATCCGATGGTATATTAACTCCTGACTTCACATTGAAAGTCAATGGGGGACGGATCCGTTTGAAATTGCACCATATTGTGTCAACGTCAAACGGATCCGTCCCCATTGACTTGCATTGTAATTCAGGACGGATCCGTCTGGCTCCGCACGGCCAGGCGGACACCAAAACGACATTTTTTTCATGTCCGTGGATCCTCCAAAAATCAAGGAAGACCCACGGACGAAAAAACGGTCACGGATCACGGAAAAACGGGATCCCGTTTTGCAGACAGTGAAAATATACTGTCGTGTGCAATAAGCCTAAATGTCATGTAATTGTCGATAAAAGCCTTTGAAACGTATGAAGTGCGTGTAATTATATTTCACTACATCACAGAAACAACTGAAACAAAGATCTAAAAGCAGTTTAGCAGCAAACTTTGTAAAAACTAATATTTTTGTCATTCTCAAAACTTTTGACCACGACTGTACATGGGGATCCAGATAGTCTCCTAATACCTCTCTGTCCTTCCAGCAATTAGATATTGGGGTGCAAGTGCTATGTTGGAAAGCCTTTAGTGGCTTTTATCTGTGGAAAAAGATAAATATATATTCAGGTCACTTTTGCTGTTAACTGCGCTGATATCATTGAGTGGCCTATTTCAATACAATACAAGAAATATATACGCAGGTCACTTTTGTAGTTATTTACGCTAAAATTATTTGCAATCATTTCTTGTGAAAGAGTATAGGGCGGTATTTCAGTAATACACAAAACATTTAAAAGTACTGCACGGTTGCATTCATTTCTGGTGAAAGAGTATAGGGGCTTATTTCATAAAAAATATAAAAATCCATACGCACTGCTGGTAAAAGCGTATAGTGGCCGATTTTAGTCCAAGAAGAAATATATATTTTCAGTTCACTTTTGCAGTTATTTCTGTTGAAAGCGTACAGGGACGTACCGGTGAAACTCGAAAAATTAGAATATTATTCAAAAGTCCATTTACTGTATTTCACTAATGCAAATTAAAAGGAATTGCATTAATGAAGCTTAAAATTAGAATTTTGTGAAAAGGTTCAATATTCTAGGCCAGGGGCGGACACAGGCAGCAAAGGGCCCCTGTGCAAAGGATGTACCTCCCCCCCCCCCATCACACATACAAATCGAAACATATGTGTGCAATTAAAAAACATCTTGTGAATATTTTTACAGTATGTATATATATATTCTTTTCATACTAGGTCACGCCTCTAACTCTGCCCAAAGCATAACTATACACACCCAGTCCCCTCAATGCCCCCACATAGTAATTATTCCCTCTTTGTGCCAGTACATAGTAGTTATGTACAGATATGTGCCCCCTCACAGTAGTTATGTACAGATATGTGCCCCCTCACAGTAGTAATGGTCAGATATGTGCCCCCTCACAGTAGTAATGGTCAGATATGTGCCCCCTCACAGTAGTTATGGTCAGATATGTGCCCCCTCACAGTAGTTATGGTCAGATATGTGCCCCCTCACAGTAGTTATGGTCAGATATGTGCCCCTCACAGTAGTTATCTACAGATATGTGCCCCTCACAGTAGTTATGTACAGATATGTGCCCCCTCACAGTAGTTATGTACAGATATGTGCCCCCTCACAGTAGTAATGGTCAGATATGTGCCCCCTCACAGTAGTTATGCACAGATATGTGCCCCTCACAGTAGTTATGTACAGATATGTGCCCCCTCACAGTAGTTATGTACAGATATGTGCCCCCTCACAGTAGTTATGTACAGATATGTGCCCCTCGCAGTAGTTATGTACAGATATGTGCCCCTCACAGTAGTTATGTACAGATATGTGCCCCCTCACAGTAGTTATGTACAGATATGTGCCCCCTCACAGTAGTAATGGTCAGATATGTGCCCCCTCACAGTAGTAATGGTCAGATATGTGCCCCCTCACAGTAGTTATGGTCAGATATGTGCCCCCTCACAGTAGTTATGGTCAGATATGTGCCCCCTCACAGTAGTTATGGTCAGATATGTGCCCCTCACAGTAGTTATCTACAGATATGTGCCCCTCACAGTAGTTATGTACAGATATGTGCCCCCTCACAGTAGTTATGTACAGATATGTGCCCCCTCACAGTAGTAATGGTCAGATATGTGCCCCCTCACAGTAGTTATGCACAGATATGTGCCCCTCACAGTAGTTATGTACAGATATGTGCCCCCTCACAGTAGTTATGTACAGATATGTGCCCCCTCACAGTAGTTATGTACAGATATGTGCCCCTCGCAGTAGTTATGTACAGATATGTGCCCCTCACAGTAGTTATGTACAGATATGTGCCCCCTCACAGTAGTAATGGTCAGATATGTGCCCCCTCACAGTAGTTATGTACAGATATGTGCCCCTCACAGTAGTTATGTACAGATATGTGCCCCCTCACAGTAGTTATGTACAGATATGTGCCCCCTCACAGTAGTTATGTACAGATATGTGCCCCTCACAGTAGTTATGTACAGATATGTGCCCCTCACAGTAGTTATGTACAGATATGTGCCTCCTCACAGTAGTAATGGTCAGATATGTGCCCCCTCACAGTAGTTATGCACAGATATGTAGCCCCTCACAGTAGTAATGGTCAGATATGTGCCCCCTCACAGTAGTAATGGTCAGATATGTGCCCCCTCACAGTAGTAATGGTCAGATATGTGCCCCCTCACAGTAGTTATGCACAGATATGTGCCCCCTCACAGTAGTTATGCACAGATATTGTGCCCCTCACAGTAGTAATGGTCAGATATGTGCCCCCTCACAGTAGTAATGGTCAGATATGTGCCCCCTCACAGTAGTTATGCACAGATATGTGCCCCCTCACAGTAGTATTGGTCAGATATGTGGCCCCTCACATTAGTAATGTACAGATATGTGCCCCCTCACAGTAGTAATGGTCAGATATGTGCCCCCTCACAGTAGTAATGGTCAGATATGTGCCCCCTCACAGTAGTTATGTACAGATATGTGCCCCATCACAGTAGTTATGTACAGATATGTGCCCCTCACAGTAGTTATGTACAGATATGTGCCCCTCACAGTAGTTATGTACAGATATGTGCCTCCTCACAGTAGTAATGGTCAGATATGTGCCCCCTCACAGTAGTTATGCACAGATATGTAGCCCCTCACAGTAGTAATGGTCAGATATGTGCCCCCTCACAGTAGTAATGGTCAGATATGTGCCCCCTCACAGTAGTAATGGTCAGATATGTGCCCCCTCACAGTAGTTATGCACAGATATTGTGCCCCTCACAGTAGTAATGGTCAGATATGTGCCCCCTCACAGTAGTAATGGTCAGATATGTGCCCCCTCACAGTAGTTATGCACAGATATGTGCCCCCTCACAGTAGTAATGGTCAGATATGTGGCCCCTCACATTAGTAATGTACAGATATGTGCCCCCTCACAGTAGTAATTGTCAGATATGTGCCCCCTCACAGTAGTAATGGTCAGATATGTGCCCCCTCACAGTAGTTATGTACAGATATGTGCCCCCTCACAGTAGTAATGTACAGATATGTTCCCCCTCACAGTAGTCATGTCCAGATATGTGCCCCCTCACAGTAGTAATGGTCAGATATGTGCCCCCTCACAGTAGTTATGTACAGATATGTGCCCCCTCACAGTAGTTATGGTCAGATATGTGCCCCCTCACAGTAGTTATGGTCAGATATGTGCCCCCTCACAGTATTCATGGTCAGATATGTGCCCCCTCACAGTAGTAATGGTCAGATATGTGCCCCCTCACAGTAGTTATGTACAGATATGTGCCCCCTCACAGTAGTTATGTACAGATATGTGCCCCCTCACAGTAGTTATGGTCAGATATGTGCCCCCTCACAGTAGTTATGGTCAGATATGTGCCCCCTCACAGTAGTTATGGTCAGATATGTGCCCCCTCACAGTAGTTATGGTCAGATATGTGCCCCCTCACAGTAGTTATGGTCAGATATGTGCCCCCTCACAGTAGTAATGGTCAGATATGTGCCCCCTCACAGTAGTAATGGTCAGATATGTGCCCCCTCACAGTAGTTATGTACAGATATGTGCCCCCTCACAGTAGTTATGTACAGATATGTGCCCCCTCACAGTAGTTATGTACAGATATGTGGCCCCTCACAGTAGTTATGGTCAGATATTTGCCCCCGTCACAGGAATTAGAAAAAAATATACTCACCTAGTTCCTCATGATCGCAGTTCAGCCGCTGGCGCTCCACAGGAGTAGCAGGATGTAGTGTCACACGTTGCTCTGGGGGTCTGTGTAGGAGGAGGAGCACAGCAGATTCCCAGCCGCACCGCTCCTCCTCCTACACAGACCAGCAGTGTGATGTGTGCAGGGGCGTAGCGTGGGGGGGGGGGCCGGGGGGGCCGTTGCCCCGGGCGCCACACTGCAGGGGGGCGCTGTCCGCTGCAACAACAAAATCTTAAATGGCTGATGCTGTGTTTTTTTCTTCACACAGCACAGCAGAGCAGAGTGAGGAGGCGGGGCGCAGTACGATCACACTGATAGGCTCCGCCCACCTTCCAGGCAGGAGCAAGAGCAAGAAGATAGAAGCAGAGTGAGGAGGCGGGGCGCAGTACGATCACACTGATAGGCTCCGCCCACCTTCCAGGCAGGAGCCAGAGCAAGAAGATAGAAGCAGAAGATGGCTGCCGCGCGGTCCCTGCTTCAGTACTTGTAGCGGTCAGAGAGTCTATCCAGAGTCCAGACAGGCAGCCTGAAAGCGACCCTGACAGAGTAGGTGACACTGCAGTCAGTGTCATTCCCAGTCCCACCCTGAGTGAATTAGGTCAGTCACAGTGTGTATGTTGGCATGGGCTGAGGGTAGGCGTTAGGGGTAATATATGAGTGAACTAGTGAAGTGCCACTGTGCCAGTGCCATGAGAGCCAGGCCAAGGCTGCCAAGTAGATGGTATCATGGCAGTCAGGGTGCTGGTGAAGGATGACAGTATGCCTCTCTGGGATGCCATCTGCAGTTTCTGCCCATCTCTGCTGCCCATATACCAGGCCTACCCTGGTATATGGAGTGGACAGCAGAGATGGGCAGATGGCATCCTGACTGCCATGGTCCTGCTTGGACTGGCTCTCATGGCACTTCAGCTTCATCTTGGTCTTTTATGTCCTGCTTTGGAATCAGGTTTTGATCTGGGTCCCTGGAAGCTTCAGGGCTGCAGCCGGGTCTGCCCTCCTCTCAGTCTCAGGTCTGCCCTCCTCTCAGTCTCAGGTCTGCCCTCCTCTCAGTCTCAGGTCTGCCCTCCTCTCAGTCTCAGGTCTGCCCTCCTCTCAGTCTCAGGTCTGCCCTCCTCTCAGTCTCAGGTCTGCCCTCCTCTCAGTCTCAGGTCTGCCCTCCTCTCAGTCTCAGGTCTGCCCTCCTCTCAGTCTCAGGTCTGCCCTCCTCTCAGTCTCAGGTCTGCCCTCCTCTCAGTCTCAGGTCTGCCCTCCTCTCAGTCTCAGGTCTGCCCTCCTCTCAGTCTCAGGTCTGCCCTCCTCTCAGTCTCAGGTCTGCCCTCCTCTCAGTCTCAGGTCTGCCCTCCTCTCAGTCTCAGGTCTGCCCTCCTCTCAGTCTCAGGTCTGCCCTCCTCTCAGTCTCAGGTCCAGACAGTCACTGACCAAGTTTAAGTCCCTCTGAGGCTCAGCCTAAGGGTCCATTCACACGTCTGCAACGTGTTTTGCGGATCCACGGATCCGCAAAACATGGACAGCGGCAATGTGCGTTCCGCATTTTGCGGACCACACATTGCCGGCACTAATAGAATATGCCTGTTCTTGTCCGCAATTGCGGACAAGAATAGGACATGTTCTTAACGGAATTGCGGACCCGGAAGTGTGGGTCCGCAATTCCGTATCTGGGCAGCACATTGTGCTGCCCCATAGAAATTAATGGGTCCGCAATTCCGTTCCCGCAAAATGCGGAACGAAATTGCGGACGCGTGAATGGACCCTAAGGCTACTTTCACACTAGCGGCAGGAAGGATCCGACAGGCTGTTCACCCTGTCGATCTGTCCTGCCGCTATTTCCCCGGACCGCCGCTCCGTCCCCATTGAGCTCCGCCACAGCACGGCGAAAGGCCGCCAGACTGAAAGTACTGCATGTCTGACCTTTTAGTGCTGCGCCGGCGCTCCACCCCCGTCCCCATTATAGTCAATGGGGACGGAGCGGCGGCACTGCGAAATAGCGGCAGGATGGATCCGACAGGGTAAACAGCCTGTGGGATCCGTCCTGCCGCTAGTGTGAAAGTCGCCTTAGACACTGAGCGGAGGCACAACTTTATAAAGTAAACAGTGCCCGGCCTGCTGCACCCCTCAGACCAGTCAGTAGAGGGCAGCAGTAGTTGTATTTCTTCAGTTTAACAATTGCTTGCTGCCCAGAGAGGTAATGGGGTAGTGGGGGAAATGTGTCTCAGCCCAGGCTCAGGAGGAGTCATACTGGAGCAGTATTAATAATGGAGGGTTATTATTGTGGGGGCCTAGGTGGAATATGCACAGTGAGTAGTACTAGTAATATTCTTTCCCATAGGCCTATTGTGCCGCAGATTCCACAGTACTAATCCTTTGTATTCATCCATTGTTAGTCCTCATTAGGGCCCATGCCCCAGCCAGGCCTCACTGAGAATCTCAGGGGGCAATTTACTTTAATAATACATTAACAACAAAGAGGGGGCCATTATATGAATAATAAAGAGGGGGACATTATAATATACAGGGGGAATAATATTATGGGGAATGGGGGACTATCTGTCTGGCTCTAGCACAGTATTGGGGGGCAGCAGGAGGAGTTGTTGAGACACCAGGAAGGAGAGGATGAGAGTAAAGTGAGGAACCTAAAAAATAATTTGTGAAACTCTGCAGAGACGAGAAGCGGCTGAAAGAAGGTATCATGGCGGTCTTATCTCTGAATGAAGACGTTGAGGAAAGTCTACATCACAGGAGACGTCACTGGATGTAACAGGTATGGGGCGGTATTCTACTGTAATAAAGTCCATCCACATATCTGTTTTACAGTAGGGTTGGGGGAGCAGATTGAGAATATGGCCCACCCTGCCACATCCTGGCCCCAGACTTCAGGTCACACTGTGCGTGGTCTGAATTCTGGGGCCTCACACCCCTCTACTACATTATCTGTACACAGAGAGTTATCACTGTGTTATCTGTGGTGTTACATAGGACTGCAGGAGACATCTACTACATTATCTGTACACAGAGAGTTATCACTGTGTTATCTGTGGTGTTACATAGGACTGCAGGAGACATCTACTACATTATCTGTACACAGAGAGTTATCACTGTGTTATCTGTGGTGTTACATAGGACTGCAGGAGACATCTACTACATTATCTGTACTCAGAGTGTTATCACTGTGTTATCTGTGGTGTTACATAGGACTGCAGGAGACATCTACTACATTATCTGTACACAGAGAGTTATCACTGTGTTATCTGTGGTGTTACATAGGACTGCAGGTGACATCTACTACATTATCTGTACTCAGAGTGTTATCACTGTGTTATCTGTGGTGTTACATAGGACTGCAGGTGACATCTACTACATTATCTGTACTCAGAGTGTTATCACTGTGTTATCTGTGGTGTTACATAGGACTGCAGGGAACATCTACTACATTATCTGTACTCAGAGAGATGTCACTGTTATGTGAGGTGTTACATAGGACTGCAGGAGACATCTACTACATTATCTGTACTCAGAGAGATGTCACTGTTATCTGTGGTGTTACATAGGACTGCAGGGAACATCTACTACATTATCTGTACTCAGAGAGATGTCACTGTTATCTGTGGTGTTACATAGGACTGCAGGGAACATCTACTACATTATCTGTACACAGAGAGTTATCACTGTGTTATCTGTGGTGTTACATAGGACTGCAGGTGACATCTACTACATTATCTGTACTCAGAGTGTTATCACTGTGTTATCTGTGGTGTTACATAGGACTGCAGGTGACATCTACTACATTATCTGTACTCAGAGTGTTATCACTGTGTTATCTGTGGTGTTACATAGGACTGCAGGGAACATCTACTACATTATCTGTACTCAGAGAGATGTCACTGTTATGTGAGGTGTTACATAGGACTGCAGGAGACATCTACTACATTATCTGTACTCAGAGAGATGTCACTGTTATCTGTGGTGTTACATAGGACTGCAGGGAACATCTACTACATTATCTGTACTCAGAGAGATGTCACTGTTATCTGTGGTGTTACATAGGACTGCAGGAGACATCTACTACATTATCTGTACACAGAGAGTTATCACTGTGTTATCTGTGGTGTTACATAGGACTGCAGGTGACATCTACTACATTATCTGTACTCAGAGTGTTATCACTGTGTTATCTGTGGTGTTACATAGGACTGCAGGTGACATCTACTACATTATCTGTACTCACAGAGCTATCACTGGTATCTGTGGTGTTACATAGGACTGCAGGGAACATCTACTACATTATCTGTACTCAGAGAGATGTCACTGTTATGTGAGGTGTTACATAGGACTGCAGGAGACATCTACTACATTATCTGTACTCAGAGAGATGTCACTGTTATGTGAGGTGTTACATAGGACTGCAGGAGACATCTACTACATTATCTGTACTCAGAGAGATGTCACTGTTATCTGTGGTGTTACATAGGACTGCAGGAGACATCTACTACATTATCTGTACACAGAGAGTTATCACTGTGTTATCTGTGGTGTTACATAGGACTGCAGGAGACATCTACTACATTATCTGTACTCAGAGTGTTATCACTGTGTTATCTGTGGTGTTACATAGGACTGCAGGGAACATCTACTACATTATCTGTACTCAGAGAGATGTCACTGTTATCTGTGGTGTTACATAGGACTGCAGGAGACATCTACTACATTATCTGTACACAGAGAGTTATCACTGTGTTATCTGTGGTGTTACATAGGACTGCAGATGACATCTACTACATTATCTGTACTCAGAGTGTTATCACTGTGTTATCTGTGGTGTTACATAGGACTGCAGGTGACATCTACTACATTATCTGTACTCACAGAGCTATCACTGGTATCTGTGGTGTTACATAGGACTGCAGGGAACATCTACTACATTATCTGTACACAGAGAGTTATCACTGTGTTATCTGTGGTGTTACATAGGACTGCAGGAGACATCTACTACATTATCTGTACTCAGAGTGTTATCACTGTGTTATCTGTGGTGTTACATAGGACTGCAGGAGACATCTACTACATTATCTGTACACAGAGAGTTATCACTGTGTTATCTGTGGTGTTACATAGGACTGCAGGTGACATCTACTACATTATCTGTACTCAGAGTGTTATCACTGTGTTATCTGTGGTGTTACATAGGACTGCAGGTGACATCTACTACATTATCTGTACTCAGAGTGTTATCACTGTGTTATCTGTGGTGTTACATAGGACTGCAGGGAACATCTACTACATTATCTGTACTCAGAGAGATGTCACTGTTATGTGAGGTGTTACATAGGACTGCAGGAGACATCTACTACATTATCTGTACTCAGAGAGATGTCACTGTTATCTGTGGTGTTACATAGGACTGCAGGGAACATCTACTACATTATCTGTACTCAGAGAGATGTCACTGTTATCTGTGGTGTTACATAGGACTGCAGGAGACATCTACTACATTATCTGTACACAGAGAGTTATCACTGTGTTATCTGTGGTGTTACATAGGACTGCAGGTGACATCTACTACATTATCTGTACTCAGAGTGTTATCACTGTGTTATCTGTGGTGTTACATAGGACTGCAGGTGACATCTACTACATTATCTGTACTCACAGAGCTATCACTGGTATCTGTGGTGTTACATAGGACTGCAGGGAACATCTACTACATTATCTGTACTCAGAGAGATGTCACTGTTATGTGAGGTGTTACATAGGACTGCAGGAGACATCTACTACATTATCTGTACTCAGAGAGATGTCACTGTTATGTGAGGTGTTACATAGGACTGCAGGAGACATCTACTACATTATCTGTACTCAGAGAGATGTCACTGTTATCTGTGGTGTTACATAGGACTGCAGGAGACATCTACTACATTATCTGTACACAGAGAGTTATCACTGTGTTATCTGTGGTGTTACATAGGACTGCAGGAGACATCTACTACATTATCTGTACTCAGAGTGTTATCACTGTGTTATCTGTGGTGTTACATAGGACTGCAGGGAACATCTACTACATTATCTGTACTCAGAGAGATGTCACTGTTATCTGTGGTGTTACATAGGACTGCAGGAGACATCTACTACATTATCTGTACACAGAGAGTTATCACTGTGTTATCTGTGGTGTTACATAGGACTGCAGATGACATCTACTACATTATCTGTACTCAGAGTGTTATCACTGTGTTATCTGTGGTGTTACATAGGACTGCAGGTGACATCTACTACATTATCTGTACTCACAGAGCTATCACTGGTATCTGTGGTGTTACATAGGACTGCAGGGAACATCTACTACATTATCTGTACTCAGAGAGATGTCACTGTTATGTGAGGTGTTACATAGGACTGCAGGAGACATCTACTACATTATCTGTACTCAGAGAGATGTCACTGTTATGTGAGGTGTTACATAGGACTGCAGGAGACATCTACTACATTATCTGTACTCAGAGAGATGTCACTGTTATCTGTGGTGTTACATAGGACTGCAGGAGACATCTACTACATTATCTGTACACAGAGAGTTATCACTGTGTTATCTGTGGTGTTACATAGGACTGCAGGAGACATCTACTACATTATCTGTACTCAGAGTGTTATCACTGTGTTATCTGTGGTGTTACATAGGACTGCAGGGAACATCTACTACATTATCTGTACTCAGAGAGATGTCACTGTTATCTGTGGTGTTACATAGGACTGCAGGAGATATCTACTACATTATCTGTACACGGAGAGTTATCACTGTGTTATGTGAGGTGTTACATAGGACTGCAGGGAACATCTACTACATTATCTGTACACGGAGAGTTATCACTGTGTTATGTGAGGTGTTACATAGGACTGCAGGGAACATCTACTACATTATCTGTACTCAGAGAGATGTCACTGTTATCTGTGGTGTTACATAGGACTGCAGGGAACATCTACTACATTATCTGTACTCAGAGAGATGTCACTGTTATCTGTGGTGTTACATAGGACTGCAAGTGATCTACTACATTATCTGTACTCAGAGAGATGTCACTGTTATCTGTGGTGTTACATAGGACTGCAAGTGATCTACTACATTATCTGTACACGGAGAGTTATCACTGTGTTATGTGAGGTGTTACATAGGACTGCAGGGAACATCTACTACATTATCTGTACTCAGAGAGATGTCACTGTGTTATCTGAGGTGTTACATAGGACTGCAGGGAACATCTACTACATTATCTGTACTCAGAGAGTTATCACTGTTATCTGTGGTGTTACATAGGACTGCAAGTGATCTACTACATTATCTGTACACGGAGAGTTATCACTGTGTTATCTGTGGTGTTACATAGGACTGCAGTTGAATCTACTACATTATCTGTACACGGAGAGTTATCACTGTGTTATGTGAGGTGTTACATAGGACTGCAGGGAACATCTACTACATTATCTGTACTCAGAGTGTTATCACTGTGTTATCTGAGGTGTTACATAGGACTGCAGTTGAATCTACTACATTATCTGTACACGGAGAGTTATCACTGTTATCTGTGGTGTTACATAGGACTGCAGGTGACATCTACTACATTATCTGTACTCAGAGAGATGTCACTGTTATCTGTGGTGTTACATAGGACTGCAAGTGATCTACTACATTATCTGTACACGGAGAGTTATCACTGTGTTATGTGAGGTGTTACATAGGACTGCAGGGAACATCTACTACATTATCTGTACTCAGAGTGTTATCACTGTGTTATCTGAGGTGTTACATAGGACTGCAGGGAACATCTACTACATTATCTGTACTCAGAGTGTTATCACTGTGTTATCTGAGGTGTTACATAGGACTGCTGTTGAATCTACTACATTATCTGTACACGGAGAGTTATCACTGTTATCTGTGGTGTTACATAGGACTGCAAGTGATCTACTACATTATCTGTTAAAAGGGGTGTGCCCACGGGCTTGGGGGGGGGCACAATTTTTGGCTTGCCCCGGGTGCTGGCAACCCACGCTACGCCACTGGATGTGTGACACTACATCCTGCTACTGCTGTGGAGCCAGGGCCATATTTAGATTTGATGCTGCCCTAGGCACTTTAGTGCCAGCTTCCTCCCGAAATGAAGTCCATAGCTGATGGTAAAATGCTCCCTAGGCCTTCAGCTATCCCTCAGGACTCCCTCATACACTTGGACAATTAAAGGACTGACCTGTTCCGTGTGCGCTCGGCAGCTGGAGTCATCTGTGTTGGTGCCATGTTCTTATGTGCCCGCATTGCTGAGAAATGTGATGTTTTATTATATACAAACTGGGGCGTTACCATTACCCCTAGAGGCTCCGCTCTCTCTGTAACTGCCGCGCCCTCTGCACTTTAACATGGCCCGGTGGGATGACATTTTCACTGCCAGGCCCTGTCCCTGTCAAAGTAAACAGGGAGCGGCAGTTACAGAGACAGCAGAGCTTCTAGGTGTAATGGTAACGCCCCCGTTGCTCCTAGAGGATCATTTGCATATATATTCAATTATTCATTTCTTTACTCAAAAATGCAGGGATACAGTATATGAACATGGGCCCAACACAGACCGGCACTGATGGGGGGCTTTAGCGCTGCCCCAGACATTTTACAGGCTAAAGCATGTCCATTAGTGCCAGTGACATCACCGGGCTCACTGCCAGGCGGAAGCCTCCCCAAAATAGTATCCCCAGTGGTAATAAGGCTTCCTACAGTGCCCTCAGTACTAATAAGGCCTCCCTATAGGGCACCTCTTATAATCTATAAGGCACTTCTATAGAGCCCTCAGTAGTAGTAATGCCATCCAACACTGCCCACAGTATTTATAATGTTCCCTGCAGTGCCCCCTGTAATTATAATACCTCCTGCTGTACCCCCCAGAGTTATAATCATCTCTGTAGTGCCTCCATAAATTATAATGCCCGTCCTCTCCCTCCAGTCTTCTATACCATGCAGTCCCATGTAAATTACATCAGTTGGCTCCCATCAGTCTTCTATATGATACAGTCCCATGTAAATAACCTATCTTCCTTACAGTCTTCTATACCATGCAGCCCCATGTAAATAACTTCACTCCTCTACCTTCAGTCTTCTATACCATGCAGTCCCATGTAAATAACACCAGTCTTCACCCTCCAGTCCCATGTAAATAACTTAAATACCCTCCTTCACCCCCCTCCAACACATAGTCCCATATAAATAACATCACTCCTTGCCCTCCAGTCTTCTAAAATATCGAGTCCCATGTAAATAACACCAGTCATCTCCCTCCAATCTTCTATAACATACAGTCCCATGTAAACAACATATCTTTCTTATAGTCTTCGTAACATACAGTCCTATGTAACTAACAGCCCTCCCCTCCCTTCAGTCCCTCTAACATACAGTCCCACTAAGCAGGGAGGAGGTATAATGGAGAGAACCACATCTCCCAGCATTTCTCTGACACTTACATTCATTCCATGGCATCACAGGTCTCCACTGCTGAGCGCTGCCTCTCTCTGCACTGGTCACATGACAGTGACCTCATCACAGGTCCTACCTCCACTTCCACTGCTGAAAAGATCACATGACTATGATGTCATTGAAGGTCCTTCAGCTATGGAGTGTATACACAAACGGGCAGCATATTCGCAGTAAGTGCTAATCAGGCCCCACCCCCAAAAAAAAAACTCCCTCCCCTCCTGATCTCCACACCAAGGTGCCCAGGTTACCCTGTTGGCAGAGGTAGGAAATGAAAAATATGATAAGATAAAAAAATAAATGCCTCTGCTGGCACTGGGATGGGCCCCCCCCCCTACTGGGCCCCCCGTGCAGCTGAACCAGCTGCACAGGCGGTATGTCCGCCCCTGTTCTAGGCTCAAAATGTCACACTCTAGTCAGCTAATTCATCCATACCCCCTGAGCAATGGGTACCTTAACCACCTCCGGACCGCTGTACGCACAGACGCGTCCTGGAGGTGGTTGTTTCATTCCTCCTGGACGCGCCGGCGCGTCCTCTCGCGAGACGCGAGATTTCGGTCACAGCCGGCCCGCGCATGCGCATCGCGGGCCGGCAAAAGTTAAAGGACTATTGCATCAGCAACCTGCCAGCCAATGATCGTCGCTGGCAGGTTCTGATTTTTAAAAAATCGAATCACAAGCCAGATAACAGATCATATTACAGGGAGTGCAGAATTATTAGGCAAGTTGTATTTTTGAGGATTAATTTTATTATTGAACAACAACCATGTTCTCAATGAACCCAAAAAACTCATTAATATCAAAGCTGAATATTTTTGGAAGTAGTTTTTAGTTTGTTTTTAGTTTTAGCTATTTTAGGGGGATATCTGTGTGTGCAGGTGACTATTACTGTGCATAATTATTAGGCAACTTAACAAAAAACAAATATATACCCATTTCAATTATTTATTTTTACCAGTGAAACCAATATAACATCTCAACATTCACAAATATACATTTCTGACATTCAAAAACAAAACAAAAACAAATCAGTGACCAATATAGCCACCTTTCTTTGCAAGGACACTCAAAAGCCTGCCATCCATGGATTCTGTCAGTGTTTTGATCTGTTCACCATCAACATTGCGTGCAGCAGCAACCACAGCCTCCCAGACACTGTTCAGAGAGGTGTACTGTTTTCCCTCCTTGTAAATCTCACATTTGATGATGGACCACAGGTTCTCAATGGGGTTCAGATCAGGTGAACAAGAAGGCCATGTCATTAGATTTTCTTCTTTTATACCCTTTCTTGCCAGCCACGCTGTGGAGTACTTGGACGCGTGTGATGGAGCATTGTCCTGCATGAAAATCATGTTTTTCTTGAAGGATGCAGACTTCTTCCTGTACCACTGCTTGAAGAAGGTGTCTTCCAGAAACTGGCAGTAGGACTGGGAGTTGAGCTTGACTCCATCCTCAACCCGAAAAGGCCCCACAAGCTCATCTTTGATGATACCAGCCCAAACCAGTACTCCCCCTCCACCTTGCTGGCGTCTGAGTCGGACTGGAGCTCTCTGCCCTTTACCAATCCAGCCACGGGCCCATCCATCTGGCCCATCAAGACTCACTCTCATTTCATCAGTCCATAAAACCTTAGAAAAATCAGTCTTGAGATATTTCTTGGCCCAGTCTTGACGTTTCAGCTTGTGTGTCTTGTTCAGTGGTGGTCGTCTTTCAGCCTTTCTTACCTTGGCCATGTCTCTGAGTATTGCACACCTTGTGCTTTTGGGCACTCCAGTGATGTTGCAGCTCTGAAATATGGCCAAACTGGTGGCAAGTGGCATCTTGGCAGCTGCACGCTTGACTTTTCTCAGTTCATGGGCAGTTATTTTGCGCCTTGGTTTTTCCACACGCTTCTTGCGACCCTGTTGACTATTTTGAATGAAACGCTTGATTGTTCGATGATCACGCTTCAGAAGCTTTGCAATTTTAAGAGTGCTGCATCCCTCTGCAAGATATCTCACTATTTTTGACTTTTCTGAGCCTGTCAAGTCCTTCTTTTGACCCATTTTGCCAAAGGAAAGGAAGTTGCCTAATAATTATGCACACCTTATATAGGGTGTTGATGTCATTAGACCACACCCCTTCTCATTACAGAAATGCACATCACCTAATATGCTTAATTGGTAGTAGGCTTTCGAGCCTATACAGCTTGGAGTAAGACAACATGCATAAAGAGGATGATGTGGTCAAAATACTCATTTGCCTAATAATTCTGCACGCAGTGTAGTAAATATGATCTGTTATATGGCTTCTCTGCTTCTCTGCTGGTCCTTTTCGTCGTTTGGATCCAGCAGAGGAGCAGACATCACTGAGAGTACACACAAAACACTACCCTTAGCCCCTGATCACCATCCATCACCCCCATCATCCAAATTAACCCCTTGATCGCCCCCTGTCAATCACTTAGTGAAAGACAAAAAGTGATCAGTGTAAACTGACACTTTTTTTTTTCACTAGTATTGGCTGTTAGGTTTAGGATTAGTTTAGGCCCCTTGGTTAGGTAGTTTAGGGATCAGTTAGCGCCCAGCCCACCGCACCGCAGTCACTTATTCGCTGTTTAGCGTATCGCTAATCAGCATTTGTACTTTTATAGTATCTGTAAGTGATCAAAACTGATCACGGTCAGATCTATAATAGTATTAGTGTCACCTTTGTTCGCCCTCCACCCAAAACGCAGTGTTTGCCCGATCAGGCCTGATCGGTCGCCCACACGTGCGTTCACCCACGCCCGCCCCACCGCAGTGACAAAAAATTAATTTTTTTTGATCACTGCAAATTCACTTTACATGCTCTGCGGCGATAAAAAAATCAGTTTTGATATTTTTTATCAACCGCAGCGGCCTCCGGTACTTCGCAAGCCTCCCCTTTGTAAGACAGGTTTGCTTTTTTTCTTGGGTAGTCTCAGGGAATACCCCTAAATTTAGTAGTCCAAAATGTCAAACAGGGGGTATTCTTCTGAAGAGGCATACAGGATTCTGACCCAGTCGGATGAGGAATGGGAACCCTCATCTGACGAATCTAGCGGGTCAGAATATGAACCTGTAGAAAGCAGTGGCTCTCTGACCCAAAGTTCGGACGAGGAGGTTGAGGTCCCTGGCAGCACCAGGCGTACCCGGCCCCGTGTCGCTAGACCACAGGTTGTGCAGGATCCGCTTCAAGAGCAGCAGAGTGGGGTTGTCGCTGCCGGATCACGTGGTGAGGCATACACCAGCAGCGCAGCCCTCCCTGGACCTAGTACCAGCACTGCCGTACAACATGGTGAAGTAGCGAGCACCAGAAGGGCAGTTGAAGCTGGTACGGTGGCACGTGCACTAGTTACCCCGTCGCAGCCACCGCACAGACAGGCCCGTAGAGCCCCTAGAATCCCTGAGGTGCTGGCAAACCCTGATTGGCAGTCACCAACTTCAGCCGCACCATTAGTTCCCCCTTTCACCGCCCAGTCTGGAGTTCGGGTTGAGACGGCTCAGATCAGTACGGCCCTGGGATTTTTTGAGCTGTTCTTGACTGCGGAGCTCTTGGACTTAGTCGTGGCAGAGACAAACCGGTATGCCACACAATTTATAACCGCAAACCCGGGAAGCTTTTATGCCCAGCCTTTCCGGTGGAAACCAGTCCAAGTTTCCGAACTTAAAATTTTTCTGGGCCTTCTCCTCAACAGGGGTCTAACCAAAAAGCATGAATTGCGGTCATATTGGTCCACAAACCCGATTCATCACATGCCCATGTTCTCTGCTGCTATGTCCAGGGCACGATTTGAGGCCATCCTCCGTTTCCTGCACTTTAGCGACAACACCACCTCCCGTCCCAGAGGCCACCCAGCTTTTGACCGGCTCCACAAAATTCGGCCCCTCATAGACCATTTCAACCAGAAATTTGCAGATTTGTATACCCCTGAGCAAAACATCTGCGTAGACGAGTCCCTAATACATTTTACCGGGCGCCTTGGCTTCAAACAATACATCCCAAGCAAGCGTGCCCGGTATGGGGTCAAATTGTATAAGCTCTGTGAAAGGGCCACAGGCTATACCCACAAATTTCGGATCTATGAGGGAAAAGATGGAGCCGGTCGTTTGCCCTGACTACCTGGGGAGCAGTGAGAAGACAGTCTGGGACTTGGTGTCACCCTTATTCGGCAAGGGGTACCATCTTTATGTGGACAATTTTTACACAAGTGTGGCCCTCTTTAGGCATTTGTTTATAGAACGGATTTGCGCCTGTGGCACCGCGCGAACTAGTCGCGTGGGCTTCCCCCAACGGCTTGTAACCACCCGTCTTGCAAGGGGGGAGAGGGCTGCCTTGTGTAACGAAGAACTGCTCGCGGTGAAATGGAGAGACAGGCGTGACGTTTACATGCTCTCCTCCATTCACGCAGACACGACAATCCAAATTAAAAGGGCAACCCGTGTCATTGAAAAGCCCCTCTCAGTCCACGACTATAATGCGCTCATGGGAGGGGTGGACTTCAATGACCAGATGTTGGCTCCCTATTTAGTTTCCCGCAGAACCAGACGCTGGTATAAGAAGGTGTCTGTATATTTAATTCAATTGGCGCTGTATAATAGTTTTGTTCTCTACAGTAAGGCTGGGAGAACACGATCCTTCCTCAAATTCCAGGAAGAGATCATCGAGAACCTCCTTTATCCAGGAGGTTCCGTGGCCCCATCCACCAGTGTAGTTAGCCGTCTACACGAGCGACATTTCCCCAATGTCGTTGCTGGTACCTCAACCCAACCGCCACCCCGAAAAAAATGTTGTGTCTGTAGCAGGAGTGGAATAAGGCGTGACACCCGCTATTTCTGTCCTGACTGTCCGGACCACCCTGCCCTATGCTTAGGAGAGTGTTTCCGGAAATACCACACACAGGTACACCTAGCATAGGGATCACATCTCACCAGGACAGGCACACAGGGCTATTAGGGCCCTTTCTCTCACAGCTGCTGTAAACCTCTCCTTTCACCTGGGATAAAGTGCATAACGTACTTCGCCACATCTTTGGGCGATTTGCGCTTTGCACATTGTCCCATGGGGAAGGAGAGGTTTGTTTTATAAAGGTAAAAAAAAACAAAAAAACAAAAAACACCAGTAAGCAAAAAGGTTAATGTTTAGTTCAAAAAGTTAAAGTTAATATGTTCTCTTCCAAAGTTAATAAAATTATTGTGTTGCGGCCTGGATTTTTCTTTTTTTTTTTTTTTGTTTACCTTCCAGGTGGACCAACCGATCGACTAGCTGCAGCACTGATGTGCATTCGGACAGAAGCATTGCGCTGCTGTCAGATTACACGCAAGTCGGTGTATGCGGCGCTGCAAGACGAGATTTCTCCTCTGCAGTAAAAGATACGTTTGCCGAGGCATATGAGCTGAGGAGGTGGCGGTGTTCCTATGCTTTGGCAAACACTTTGTATATAAAAAAAAAAAAAAACACCAGTAAGCAAAAAGGTTATGTTTAGTTCAAAAAGTTAAAGTTAATATGTTCTCTTCCAAAGTTAATAAAATTATGGTGTTGCGGCCTGGATTTTTCTTTTTTTTTTTTTTTACCTTTCAGGTGGACCAACCGATCGACTAGCTGCAGCACTGATGTGCATTCGGACAGAAGCATTGCGCTGCTGTCAGATTACACGCAAGTCGGTGTATGCGGCGCTGCAAGACGAGATTTCTCCTCTGCAGTAAAAGATACGTTTGCCGAGGCATATGAGCTGAGGAGGTGGCGGTGTTCCTATGCTTTGGCAAACACTTTGTATATAAAAAAAAATCCCGGCAATGATTTATTCATCCACATCGATTGATGTGAATGGAGAAATCTGGTTTGCCAGGGCATACGAGCTAAGTGGGTATGGATGTTGGGCGGAGCTCCTATGTCCTGACAGAAGCCTTTCCCCTCCTTTTTCTTTTTTTGGCAGAGATTTTTTCATCCACATTGATCGATGCGAATGAAGAAATCTGTGGCGTTCATTTTTTTCTTTCAGCCCAGAGGCTGAACGGAAAAAAAAAATCTCATTACCCGTATGCTCAATATAAGGAGAATAGCAGAAACTCCTAATGCTGACCATACATGTAACGATTGCGGAGACCCTCAAATGCCAGGGCAGTACAAACACCCCACAAATAACACCATTTTGGAAAGAAGACACCCCAAGGTATTCGCTGAGGGGCATATTGAGTCCATGAAAGATTGAAATTTTTGTCCCAAGTTAGCGGAAAGGGAGACTTTGTGAGAACAAAATCAAAAAAATCAATTTCCGCTAACTTGTGCCAAAATTTTTTTTTTTCGATGAACTCGCCATGCCCCTCATTGAATACCTTGGGGTGTCTTCTTTCCAAAATGGGGTCACATGTGGGGTATTTATACTGCCCTGGCATTTTAGGGGCCCCAAAGCGTGAGAAGAAGTCTGGTATCCAAATGTCTAAAAATGCCCTCCTAAAAGGAATTTGGGCCCCTTTGCCCACCTAGGCTGCAAAAAAGTGTCACACATGTGGTATCTCCGTATTCAGGAGAAGTTGGAGAATGTGTTTTGGGGTGTCATTTTGCATATACCCATGCTGGGTGAGATAAATATCTTGGTCAAATGCCAACTTTGTATAAAAAAATGGGAAAAGTTGTCTTTTGCCAAGATATTTCTCTCACCCAGCATGGGTATATGTAAAATGACACCACAAAACACATTCCCCAACTTCTCCTGAATACGGCGATACCACATGTGTGACACTTTTTTGCAGCCTAGGTGGGCAAAGGGGCCCACATTCCAAAGAGCACCTTTCGGATTTCACAGGTCATTTACCTACTTACCACACATTAGGGCCACTGGAAAATGCCGGGGCAGTATAACTACCCCACAAGTGACCCCATTTTGGAAAGAAGACACCCCAAGGTATTCCGTGAGGGGCATGGCAAGTTCCTAGAATTTTTTATTTTTTGTCACAAGTTAGTGGAAAAGGATGATTTATTTATTTATTTTTTTTTCATACAAAGTCTCATATTCCACTAACTTGTGACAAAAAATAAAAACTTCCATGAACTCACTATGCCCATCAGCGAATACCTTGGGGTCTCTTCTTTCCAAAATGGGGTCACTTGTGGGGTAGTTATACTGCCCTGGCATTCTAGGGGCCCAAATGTGTGGTAAGGAGTTTGAAATCAAATTCTGTAAAAAATGGCCTGTGAAATCCGAAAGGTGCTCTTTGGAATATGGGCCCCTTTGCCCACCTAGGCTGCAAAAAAGTGTCACACATCTGGTATCTCTGTATTCAGGAGAAGTTGAGGAATGTGTTTTGGGCGTCTTTTTACATATACCCATGCTGGGTGAGATAAATATCTTGGTCAAATGCCAACTTTGTATAAAAAAATGGGAAAAGTTGTCTTTTGCCAAGATATTTCTCTCACCCAGCATGAGTATATGTAAAATGACACCCCAAAACACATTCCCCAACTTCTCCTGAGTACGTAGATACCAGATGTGTGACACTTTTTTGCAGCCTAGGTGGGCAAAGGGGCCCATATTCCAAAGAGCACCTTTCGGATTTCACTGGTAATTTTTACAGAATTTGATTTCAAACTCCTTACCACACATTTGGGCCCCTAGAATGCCAGGGCAGTATAACTACCCCACAAGTGACCCCATTTTGGAAAGAAGACACCCCAAGGTATTCCGTGAGGGGCATGGCGAGTTCCTAGAATTTTTTATTTTTTGTCACAAGTTAGTGGAAGATGATGATTTTTTTTTTTTTTTTCATACAAAGTCTCATATTCCACTAACTTGTGACAAAAAATAAAAACTTCCATGAACTCACTATGCCCATCAGCGAATACCTTGGGGTCTCTTCTTTCCAAAATGGGGTCACTTGTGTGGTAGTTATACTGCCCTGGCATTCTAGGGGCCCAAATGTGTTGTAAGGAGTTTGAAATCAAATTCTGTAAAAACTGACCAGTGAAATCCGAAAGGTGCTCTTTGGAATATGGGCCCCTTTGCCCACCTAGGCTGCAAAAAAGTGTCACACATCTGGTATCTCTGTATTCAGGAGAAGTTGAGGAATGTGTTTTGGGGTGTCTTTTTACATATACCCATGCTGGGTGAGATAAATATCTTGGTCAAATGCCAACTTTGTATAAAAAAATGGGAAAAGTTGTCTTTTGCCAAGATATTTCTCTCATCAGCGAATACCTTAGGGTGTGTACTTTCCGAAATGGGGTCATTTGTGGGGTGTTTGTACTGTCTGGCCATTGTAGAACCTCAGGAAACATGACAGGTGCTCAGAAAGTCAGAGCTGCTTCAAAAAGCGGAAATTCACATTTTTGTACCATAGTTTGTAAACGCTATAACTTTTACCCAAACCATTTTTTTTTTACCCAAACATTTTTTTTTTATCAAAGACATGTAGAACAATAAATTTAGAGCAAAATTTATATATGGATCTCGTTTTTTTTGCAAAATTTTACAACTGAAAGTGAAAAATTTCATTTTTTTGCAAAAAAATCGTTAAATTTCGATTAATAACAAAAAAAGTAAAAATGTCAGCAGCAATAAAATACCACCAAATGAAAGCTCTATTAGCGAGAAGAAAAGGAGGTAAAATTCATTTGGTTGGTAAGTTGCATGACCGAGCAATAAACGGTGAAAGTAGTGTAGGTCAGAAGTGTAAAAAGTGGCCTGGTCTTTCAGGGTGTTTAAGCACTGGGGGCTGAGGTGGTTAAAATGGAGACTTTGGGGTTTCAGAAGCTGTAAGCCATAATTAGAGTTGAGCGGACACCTGGATGTTCGGGTTCGACGGGTTCGGCCGAACTTCGGAAAAAAGTTCGAGTTCGAGACCCGAACTTGACCCGAACTTGACCCCGAACCCTATTGAATTCAATGGGGACACAAACTTTTGAGCACTAAAATGGCTGTAAAAATGTCATGGAAAGGGCTAGAGGGCTGCAAATGTCGTCAAAATGTGGTTAATAGCATGGCAAGTGCTCTGCAAACAAATGTGGATAGGGAAATGACTTTAACCACCTCCGACCGCCTAACGCAGGATTGCGTTCTGGCGGCGGTCGATTCATTCCTCCTTCACGCTTCGGCGCGTCATCTCGCGAGACGCGAGATTACGCGCATAGCCGGCCCGCGCATGCGCAGTGCGGGCCGGCAAAAGTTAAAGGAGGAGTTCGTCACCAGCCTGCCAGCCAATGATCACCGCTGGCAGGTTGGTGATTTTCAAAAAAAATCGAATCACAAGCCATTTAACACATTATATTTATAAATATAATGTGTTAAATGGCTTCTGTGCTCCTCTGCTGGTTCCTTTTCGTCGGTTGGTTCCAGCAGAGGAGCAGACATCACTGTAAGTACACAAAACACAACACATTTAGCCCCAGATCACCCCCTCCATCACCCCAATTAACCCCTTGATCACCCCTGTCAATCACTAGTGAAAGGGAAAAAAGTGATCAGTGTAAACTGTCGCTTTTTTTTCCACTGGTATTGACTGTTAGGTTTTAGGTTAGTTTAGGCCCCTTTGGTAGGTAGTTAGCGTCGGTTAGCGCCCAGCCCACCGCACCACAGTCACTGATTCGCTGATTAGCGTATCACTAATCAGCATTTGTACTTTTATAGTATCTGTAAGTGATCAGAACTGATCACAGTCAGATCTATATTAGTATTATAGTGTCACCTTAGTTCGCCCTCCACCCAAAACGCAGTGTTTGCCCGAACAGGCCTGATCGGTCGCCCACACGTGCGTTCACCCACGCTCGCCCCGCCACAGTGACAAAAATTTTTAATTTTTTTTATCACTGCACAATCACTTCACCAGCGCTGCGGCGATAAAAAAAATCTGTTTTGATATTTTTTATCAATTGCAGCGGCTTTCTGTACTTCGCTAGCCTCCCATTTGTAAGACAGGCTTGCTTTTTTTCTTGGGTAGTCTCAGGGAATACCCCTAAATTTAGTTGACCAAGTAAGGGGTATTCTTCTGAAGAGGCCTATAGGATTCTGACCCAGTCGGATGAGGAATGGGAACCCTCATCTGACGAATCCAGCGGGTCAGAATACGAACCTGTAGAAAGCAGTGGCAGTCTGACCCAAAGTTCGGACGATGAGGTTGAGGACCCTGATACCACCAGGCGTACCCGGCCCCGTGTTGCTAGACCACAGGTTGCACAGGATCCGCTTAAAGGGCAGCAGAGTGGGGCTGGCGCTGTCGGATTACTTGGTGAGGCATACACCAGCAGCGCAGCCCATCCTGGACCTAGTACCAGCACTGCCGTAGAACATGGTGAAGTGGCGAGCACCAGAAGGGCAGTTGAAGCTGGTACGGTGGCACGTGCATTAGTTCCCCCGTCGCAGCCACCGCACAGACAGGCCCGTAGAGCCCCTAGAGTCCCTGAGGTGCAGGCAAACCCTGATTGGCAGCCCCCCAACTTCAGCCGCACCAGTAGTTCCCCTTTTCACCGCCCAGTCTGGAGTTCGGGTTGAGACAGCTCAGATTGGATCGGCACTGGGGTTTTTTGAGCTGTTCTTGACTGTGGAGCTCTTGGACTTAGTCGTGGCAGAAACAAATCGGTATGCCACTCAATTTATAGCCGCCAACCCGGGAAGCTTTTATGCCCAGTCTTTCCGGTGGAAACCCGTCCAAGTTTCTGGGCCTTCTCCTCAACATGGGCCTGACAAAAAAGCATGAATTGCGGTCATATTGGTCCACGAACCCAATTCATCACATGCCCATGTTCTCTGATGCCATGTCCAGGACACGATTTGAGACCATCCTGCGTTTCCTGCACTTTAGTGACAACAGCACCTCTCGTCCCAGAGGCCACCCAGCTTTTGACCGGCTCCACAGAATTCGGCCCCTCATAGACCACCTTAACACCAAATTTGCAGATTTGTATACCCCTGAGCAAAACATCTGCATAGACGAGTCCCTGATACATTTTACCGGGCGATTTGGCTTCAAACAATACATCCCAAGCAAGCGCGCCCGGTATGGGGTCAAATTGTATAAGCTCTGTGAAAGGGCCACAGGCTATACTCACAAATTTCGAGTCTATGAGGGTAAAGATCAGACCCTGGAGCCGGTCGGTTGCCCTGACTACCTAGGGAGCAGTGGGAAGACAGTCTGGGACTTGGTGTCACCCTTATTTGGCAAGGATTACCATCTTTATGTGGACAATTTCTACACAAGTGTGCTCCTCTTCAGGCATTTGTTTCGGTGTTTGGGGGCGGTGTTCATATGCTTTGGCAAACACTTTGTATATAAAAAAATAAATAAAAAAATCCCGGCAATGATTTATTCATCCACATCGATTGATGTGAATGGAGAAATCGGGTTTGCCAGGGCATACGGGCTGAGTGGGTTTGGATGTTGGGCGGAGCTCCTATGTCCTGGCAGACGCCTTTCCCCTCCTTTTTTTTTTTTGGCAGAGATTTTTTCATCCACATTGATTGATGCGAATAAAGAAATCTGTGCCGTTAATTTTTTCTTTCAGTCCAGAGGCTGAACGGAAAAAAAAATCTCATTACCCGTATGCTCAATATAAGGAGAATAGCAGAAACTCCTAATGCTGGCCATACATGTAATGATTGCGGAGACCCTCAAATGCAAGGGCAGTACAAACATCCCACAAATGACCCCATGTGGGGTATTTATACTGCCCTGGCATTTTAGGGGCCCTAAAGCGTGAGAAGAAGTCTGGAATCCAAATGTCTAAAAATGCCCTCCTAAAAGATACTCATTGGAATTTGGGCCACTTTGCGCACCTAGGCTACAAAAAAGTGTCAAACATGTGGTATCGCCATACTCAGTAAAAGTTGGGCAATGTGTTTTGGGGTGTCTTTTTACATATACCTATGCTGGGTGAGAGAAATATCTCTGTAAAATGACAAATTTGTATAAAAAAAATGGGAAAAGTTGTCTTTTACAGAGATATTTCCCTCACCCAGTATGGGTATATGTAAAAAGACACCCCAAAACACATTGCCCAACTTTTACTGAGTGACACTTTTTTGCAGCCTAGGAGCGCAAAGGGGCCCAAATTCTAAAGAGCACCTTCAGGATTTCACAGGGCATTTTTTACGCATTTGGATTTCAAACTACTTCTCACGCTTTAGGTCCCCTAAAATGCCAGGGCAGTATAAATACCCCACAAGTGACCCATTTTGGAAAGAAGACACCCCAAGGTATTTTGTGAGGGACATGGCGAGTTCATGTAAAATTTTATTTTTTGTCACAAGTTAGTGGAATATGAGACTTTGTAAGAAAAAAAAAAAAAAAAAAAAACATTTTCTGCTAACTTGTGCCAAAAAAATAAAAAATTCTAGGAACTGGCCATGCCCCTCACAAAATACCTTGGGGTGTCTTCTTTCCAAAATGGGGTCACTTGTGGGGTATTTATACTGCCCTGGCATTTTAGGGGACCTAAAGCGTGAGAAGTAATTTGGAATCCAAATGCGTAAAAAATGCCCTGTGAAATCCAAAAGGTGCTCTTTAGAATTTGGGCCCCTTTGCGCACCTAGGTTGCAAAAAAGTGTCACACATGTGGTATCGCCGTACTCAGCAGAAGTTGGGAAATGTGTTTTTGGGTGTCTTTTTACATATACCCATGCTGGGTGAGAGAAATATCTCTCTAAAATGACAATTTTGTATAAAAAAAATGGGAAAAGTTGACTTTTACAGAGATATTTCTCTCACCCAGTATGGGTATATGTAAAAATACACCCCAAAACACATTGCCCTACTTCTTCTGAGTACGGTGATACCACATGTGTGACACTTTTTTGCAGCCTAGGTGCGCAAAGGGGCCCAAATTCCAAAGAGTATCTTTACGATTTCACAGGGCATTTTTTAAGCATTTGGATTCCAGACTTCTTCTCACGCTTTAGGGCCCCTAAAATGCAAGGGCAGTATAAATACCCCACAAGTGACCCCATTTTGGAAAGAAGACACCCCAAGATATTGCGTGAGGGGTATGGTGAGTTCATGTAAAATTTATGTTAGTTAGTGGAATATGAGATTTTGTAAGAATTTTTTTTTTTTAATAAATCATTTTCCGCTAACTTGTGACAAAAAATTTAAACTTCCATGAACTCACTATGCCCATCAGCGAATACCTTAGGGTGTCTACTTTCCGAAATGGGGTCATTTGTGGGGTGTTTGTACTGTCTGGGCATTGTAGAACCTCAGGAAACATGACAGGTGCTCAGAAAGTCAGAGCTGCTTCAAAATGCGGAAATTCACATTTTTGTACCATAGTTTGTAAACGCTATAACTTTTGCGCAAACCAATAAATATACACTTATTGCATTTTTTTTATCAAAGACATGTAGAACAATAAATTTAAAGAAAAATTTATATAGAAATGTAGTTTTATTTGAAAAATTTTACAACTGAAAGTGAAAAATGTCATTTTTTTGCAAAAATTTCGGTCAATTTCGATTAATAACAAAAAAATTAAAAATGTCAGCAGCAATGAAATACCACCAAATGAATGCTCTATTAGTCATAAGAAAAGGAGATAAAATTCATTTGGGTGGTAAGTTGTATGACCGCGCAATTAACCGTGAAAGTAGTGTAGTGCAGAATTGTAAAAAGTGGTCTGGTCATTAAGGGGGTCTAAGCTAGGGGAGCTGAGGAGGTTAACCGCCTCACGTCCGCCCATAGGATATAAACGTCCTATGGGTGGACGTCTATTTCTGACAGCACGTTTTAGAACGTCCTGTCAGAAATAGCAGCTGCACGCTAATCGTGCAGCTGCTGATCGGGTTGCCCGCTGTCAGTGACAGCAGGGCAACCCAGAGAGGAGGCAGGGACAGTGCCCAGGTGTCCCTGCCTTCACGATCGCTGCAGACACAGCGCTCACCGAGGAGTGTGCAGGGGCTGTGTGAGGTCTCTCAGAGACCTCGATCAGCCCTGCTGTGAGGCTGTACAGCGCAGGATTGCTGCTGTACAGCCTCTATAGGGGTGCATTTCTTCTGTAACTGGGGCTACTATGTCAGCCCCAGTTACAGGAGAAATCAACTGTGAAAAAAAAAAGAAAAAGTGAATCAAATGTCCCCCAGAGGTCTTGTATGACCTTATGGGGGACGAAAAGTGTAAAAAAAAAATAAAAAAAATAAAGGGTTGAAAAAATAAAATAAAATAAAGTTTCACATGTAAAAAAAAAAAAGTTCCCAAGTAAGGAATAAAAAAAAAAATTAAAAATAGAAAAAATAAAATAAAATAGACATATTAGGTATCGCCACGTCCGTAAAAACCAGCTCTATAAAAGTATCACATGACCTAACCCCTCGGGTGAACACCGTAAAAATAAAAAAATAAAAACTGTGTCAAAACAAGCAATTTTTGTCACCTTGCATCACAAAAGGTGCAACACCAAGTGATCAAAAACGCGTATGTCCCACAAAATAGTACCAATAAAACCGTCACCTCATCCCGCAAAAAATGAGCCCCTACATAAGAAAATCTCTTAAAAAATAAAAAAACTATAGCTCTTAGAACATGGAGACACTAAAACAACATTTTTTTGGTTTCAAAAATGCTATTATTGTGTTAAAGTGAAACAAATAAAAAAAAGTATACATATTATGTATTGCCGCGTCCGTAAAAACCAGCTCTATAAAAATATCAGATGACCTAACCCCTCGGGTGAACACCGTAAAAATAAAAAAATAAAAACTGTGTCAAAACAAGCAATTTTTGTCACCTTGCATCACAAAAGGTGCAACACCAAGTGATCAAAAATGCGTATGTCCCACAAAATAGTACCAATAAAACCGTCACCTCATCCTGCAAAAAATGAGCCCCTACATAAGAAAATCTCTCAAAAAATAAAAAAACTATAGCTCTCAGAACATGGACACATTAAAAAATATTTTTTTTGTTTCAAAAATGCTATTATTGTGTAAAACTTTAATAAATGAGAAAAAGTATACATATTAGGTATCGCCACGTCCGTAACAATCTGCTCTATAAAAATGTCACTTGACTGAACCCCTCAGGTGAACGCTGTAAAAATAAATAAATAGAAACTGTGCTAAAACAACCAATTTTTTGGTCACCTTGCCCCATAAAGTGTTATAATGAATGATCAAAAAATCATATGTACCCAAAAATAGTACTAATAAAACTGGCACCTTATCCCCTAGTTTCCAAAATGGGGTCACTTCTTGGGAGTTTCTACTGTAAGGGTGCATCAGGGGGCTTCAAATGGGACATGGCATCTAAAAACCATGTGGAGTTCCTATTCTTCTGCGCCCTGCCGTGTGCCCATACAGCAGTTTACGACCACATGTGGGGTGTTTCTGTAAACCGCAGAATCTGGGTAATAAATATTGAGTTTTGTTTGGCTGTTAACCATCGATGTGTTAAAGAAAAAAATTGATTAAAATGGAAAATCTGCCAAAAAAGTGAAATTTTAAAATTTGATCTCCATTTTCCTTTAATTCTTGTGGAACGCCTAAAGGGTTAACAGAGTTTGTAAAATCGGTTTTGAATACCTTGAGGGGTGTAGTTTCTACAATGGGGTCATTTATGGGGGTATCCACTATGTAGGCCCCACAAAGTGACTTCAGACCTGAACTGGTCCTTATAAAGTGGATTTTGGCAATTTTCTTAAAAATTTGAAGAATTACTTCTAAACTTCTAAGCCTTCTAACGTCCTAAAAAAATAAAATGACATTTCCAAAATGATGCCAACATAAAGTAGACATATGGGGAATGTTAAATAATAAATATTTTATGAGGTATCACTTTCTGTTTTAAAAGCAGAGAAATTGAAATTTAGAAAATTGCGAATTTTTCAAATTTTTGGGTAAATTTGGGATTTTTTCATAAATAAAGGTGACATATTTTGACTCAAATTTATGACTATCATGAAGTACAATGTGTCACGAGAAAACAATCTCTGAATGACTTGGATAAATAAAGGCGTTCCAAAGTTATTACCACATAAAGTGAGATATGTCAGTTTTGCAAAATTTGGCCTGGTCAGGAAGGGGGCAAAGGGCCCAGATGTGAAGTGGTTAAATAACATAAAATATGTAAAAATAAAAAATAATAATCTTCATCTAGGAGGACGAGGTCCATATGGAGTAGGAGGTTGAGGAGGCGGTGGATGTGGCTTTTTGTTTCAAAATTTATTTTAATTTTTTTAAATTAGGGTACACCCCAAAACATTGGGAAATATAACCCTCCAGTCATGCTAAACACACGTTCAGACAATACACCGGCTGCAGGACAGGCCAGCAACTTTCGATGTTCTTTTATGCGTCTACCATGGTGATTACGGGTGGCGGGGAATCAGGGTTCCAGGCCGGAGAGGGAGCGTGAGAAAAAGAGACCAAAAATTTAAGGGAGATAAATTTATAAAAAAATTGGGTATCAAGAAGAAATGTGGGAAAAGCTATTGAGGTGCAAATGTGGGACAAATTACAGAAGCACAAATGTGGGCCAAAAGAGTCAAGCGGAATTGTGGGAAAAGCTATTGAGGCGCAAATGTTGTTCAAAAGAGTATAGCGGAAATGTGGGACAAAGTATTGAAGCTTAAATGTGGTACAACTTGTTTAAGTTTAAGCATTAAATCAAAGAAGGTGGCGCGCATAAATTAAAGAAGCATTTCAGAAATTTCATTCCCTGTCACCTATGCAGAGCAGGGGTTTATTCACGTCTAAAATTGTATAGTGTCAACCCAAGGATGTAACAGAAAAATTACAGAAATGTATTAACCTGTCTACTTGGTAGAGCAGGGGTCTATGACAGAAAACAATTGTTTATTGTCACCCGAAAATGTAAAATAAAAATGATTGAAATGTATTAAGCTGTCAACTAGGTAGAGGAGGGGTATATTACACCCAAAAATTGGTGAATTTGACCCTAAAATGTAACTGACAAATGTTTTTTGGTTTTTTACCGGTCTAATAGGTATAGCAGTGGTACATCACACCAAAAAATTGCTGAATTTCACCAGAAAATGTAACTGACAATTTTTTTTTTTTTGTTAACCGGCCTACTAGGTATAGCAGTGGTACATCACACCCAAAAATTAGTGAATTTCACCATAAAATGTAACAGACAATTTTTTTTATTGTTTAACCTGTCTACTAGGTATAGCAAATAAAATGCAAAAATCCGCAGCACTCGCCAATGTAGTAAATCCAATGGTGATTTATTAAAAAAAACAGCATGGGTGATGCAACGTTTCGACCTTCATCGGTCTTTTTCAAGCAATATTGCTTGAAAAAGACAGATGAAGGTCGAAACGTTGCATCAACATGCTGTTTTTTTTAATAAATCAACATTGGATTTACTACATTGGCAAGTGCTGCGGATTTTTGCATTTTATTTGACGTTGGGACCATCAGTAGAGTTGAGCGAACACCTGGATGTTCGGGTTCGAGAAGTTCGGCCGAACTTCCCGGAAATGTTCGGGTTCGGGATACGAACCCGACCCGAACTTCGTCCCGAACCCGAACCCCATTGAAGTCAATGGGGACCCAAACTTTTCTGCACTAAAAAGGCTGTAAAACAGCCCAGGAAAGAGCTAGAGGGCTGCAAAAGGCAGCAACATGTAGGTAAATCCCCTGCAAACAAATGTGGATAGGGAAATGAATTAAAATAAAAATAAAATAAATAAAAATTAACCAATATCAATTGGAGAGAGGTCCCATAGCAGAGAATCTGGCTTCACGTCAGCAGAGAATCAGTCTCTTCATGCCATAGCAGAGAATCTGGCTTCACGTCACCTAACACTGGAACAGTCCATTGTCATATATTTAGGCCCCGGCACCCAGGCAGAGGAGAGAGGTCCCGTAACAGAGAATCTGGCTTCATGTCAGCAGAGAATCAGTCTGCATGTCATAGCAGAGAATCATGCTTTTACGTCACCCAACACTGGAACAGGCCATTGTCAGATATTTAGGCCCAGGCACCCAGGCAGAGGAGAGAGGTCCCGTAACAGAGAATCTGGCTTCATGTCAGCAGAGAATCAGTCTGCATGTCATAGCAGAGAATCATGCTTTACATCACCCAACACTGGAACAGTCCACTGTCAGATATTTAGGCCCAGGCACCCAGGCAGAGGAGAGAGGTCCAGTAACAGAGAATCTGGCTTCATGTCAGCAGAGAATCAGTCTGCATGTCATAGCAGAGAATCAGGCTTTACGTCACCCAACACTGGAACAGTCCATTGTCAGATATTTAGGCCCAGGCACCCAGGCAGAGGAGAGAGGTCCAGTAACAGAGAATCTGGCTTCATGTCAGCAGAGAATTAGTCTGCATGTCCTAGCAGAGAATCATGCTTTACGTCACCCAACACTGGAACAGTCCATTGTCAGATATTTACGCCCAGGCACCCAGGCAGAGGAGAGAGGTCCCATAACAGAGAATGTGGCTTCATGTCAGCAGAGAATCAGTCTGCATGTCCTAGCAGAGAATCATGCTTTACGTCACCTAACACTGGAACAGTCCATTGTCAGATATTTAGGCCCAGGCACCCAGGCAGAGGAGAGAGGTCCCGTAACAGAGAATGTGGCTTCATGTCAGCAGAGAATCAGTCAGCATGTCCTAGCAGAGAATCATGCTTTACGTCACCCAACACTGGAATGGTCCATTGTCAGATATTTAGGCCCAGGCACCCAGGCAAAGGAGAGAGGTCCCGTAACAGAGAATGTGGCTTCATGTCAGCAGAGAATCAGTCTGCATGTCCTAGCAGAGAATCATGCTTTACGTCACCCACCACTGGAACAGTCCATTGTCAGATATTTAGGCCCAGGCACCCAGGCAGAGGAGAGAGGTCCCGTAACAGAGAATCTGGCTTCATGTCAGCAGAGAATGAGTCTGCATGTCCTAGCAGAGAATTATGCTTTACGTCACACAACACTGGAACAGTCCATTGTCAGATATTTAGGCCCAGGCACCCAGGCAGAGGAGAGAGGTCCCGTAACAGAGATTCAGGCTTCATGTCAGCAGAGAATCAGTCTTCATGTCATAGCAGAGAATCAGGCTTCACGTCACCCACCACTGGAACAGGCCACTGTCAGATATTTAGGGCCTGGCAACCAGGCAGAGGAGAGAGGTCCCATAACAGAGATTCAGGCTTCATGTCAGCAGAGAATCAGTCTTCATGTCATAGCAGAGAATCAGGCTTCACGTCACCCACCACTGGAACAGGCCACTGTCACATATTTAGGCCCAGGCACCCAGGCAGAGGAGAGAGGTCCCATAACAGAGATTCAGGCTTCATGTCAGCAGAGAATCAGTCTTCATGTCATAGCAGAGAATCAGGCTTCACGTCACCCACCACTGACTGGAACAGGCCACTGTCACATATTTAGGCCCAGGCACCCAGGCAGAGGAGAGAGGTCCCATAACAGAGATTCAGGCTTCATGTCAGCAGAGAATCAGTCTTCATGTCATAGCAGAGAATCAGGCTTTACGTCACCCACCACTGGAACAGGCCACTGTCACATATTTAGGCCCAGGCA
This sequence comes from Bufo bufo, assembly GCF_905171765.1. Taxonomy (NCBI): domain Eukaryota; kingdom Metazoa; phylum Chordata; class Amphibia; order Anura; family Bufonidae; genus Bufo; species Bufo bufo. The sequence goes on along the minus strand of NC_053392.1, from coordinate 25,148,751 downwards.
CCCAGGCAGAGGAGAGAGGTACCATAACAGAGAATGTGGCTTCATGTCAGCAGAGAATCAGTCTGCATGTCCTAGCAGAGAATCATGCTTTACGTCACCCAACACTGGAACAGTCCATTGTCAGATATTTAGGCCCAGGCACCCAGGCAGAGGAGAGAGGTCCCGTAACAGAGAATCTGGCTTCATGTCAGCAGAGAATCAGTCTGCATGTCCTAGCAGAGAATCATGCTTTACGTCACCCAACACTGGAACAGTCCATTGTCAGATATTTAGGCCCAGGCACCCAGGCAGAGGAGAGAGGTCCCGTAACAGAGATTCAGGCTTCATGTCAGCAGAGAATCAGTCTGCATGTCATAGCAGAGAATCAGGCTTTACGTCACCCACCACTGGAACAGGCCACTGTCAGATATTTAGGCCCAGGCAACCAGGCAGAGGAGAGAGGTCCCATAACAGAGATTCAGGCTTCATGTCAGCAGAGAATCAGTCTTCATGTCATAGCAGAGAATCAGGCTTCATGTCATAGCAGAGAATCAGGCTTCATGTCATAGCAGAGAATCAGGCTTCACGTCACCCACCACTGGAACAGGCCACTGTCACATATTTAGGCCCAGGCAGAGGAGAGAGGTCCCATAACAGAGATTCAGGCTTCATGTCAGCAGAGAATCAGTCTGCATGTCATAGCAGAGAATCATGCTTTACATCACCCAACACTGGAACAGTCCACTGTCAGATATTTAGGCCCAGGCACCCAGGCAGAGGAGAGAGGTCCAGTAACAGAGAATCTGGCTTCATGTCAGCAGAGAATCAGTCTGCATGTCATAGCAGAGAATCAGGCTTTACGTCACCCAACACTGGAACAGTCCATTGTCAGATATTTAGGCCCAGGCACCCAGGCAGAGGAGAGAGGTCCAGTAACAGAGAATCTGGCTTCATGTCAGCAGAGAATTAGTCTGCATGTCATAGCAGAGAATCAGGCTTTACGTCACCCACCACTGGAACAGGCCACTGTCACATATTTAGGCCCAGGCACCCAGGCAGAGGAGAGAGGTCCCATAACAGAGATTCTGGCTTCATGTCAGCAGAGAATCAGTCTGCATGTCCTAGCAGAGAATCATGCTTTACGTCACCACCACTGGAACAGGCCACTGTCAGATATTTAGGCCCAGGCACCCAGGCAGAGGAGAGAGGTCCCGTAACAGAGAATGTGGCTTCATGTCAGCAGAGAATCAGTCTGCATGTCCTAGCAGAGAATCATGCTTTACGTCACCAACACTGGAACAGTCCATTGTCAGATATTTAGGCCCAGGCACCCAGGCAGAGGAGAGAGGTCCCGTAACAGAGAATCTGGCTTCATGTCAGCAGAGAATCAGTCTGCATGTCCTAGCAGAGAATCATGCTTTACGTCACCCAACACTGGAACAGTCCATTGTCAGATATTTAGGCCCAGGCACCCAGGCAGAGGAGAGAGGTCCCGTAACAGAGAATGTGGCTTCATGTCAGCAGAGAATCAGTCTGCATGTCCTAGCAGAGAATCATGCTTTACGTCACCCAACACTGGAACAGTCCATTGTCAGATATTTAGGCCCAGGCACCCAGGCAGAGGAGAGAGGTCCCGTAACAGAGAATCTGGCTTCATGTCAGCAGAGAATGAGTCTGCATGTCCTAGCAGAGAATCATGCTTTACGTCACCCAACACTGGAACAGTCCATTGTCAGATATTTAGGCCCAGGCACCCAGGCAGAGGAGAGAGGTCCCGTAACAGAGATTCAGGCTTCATGTCAGCAGAGAATCAGTCTTCATGTCATAGCAGAGAATCAGGCTTCACGTCACCCACCACTGGAACAGGCCACTGTCAGATATTTAGGGCCTGGCAACCAGGCAGAGGAGAGAGGTCCCATAACAGAGATTCAGGCTTCATGTCAGCAGAGAATCAGTCTTCATGTCATAGCAGAGAATCAGGCTTCACGTCACCCACCACTGAAACAGGCCACTGTCACATATTTAGGCCCAGGCACCCAGGCAGAGAAGAGAGGTCCCATAACAGAGATTCAGGCTTCATGTCAGCAGAGAATCAGTCTTCATGTCATAGCAGAGAATCAGGCTTCACGTCACCCACCACTGGAACAGGCCACTGTCACATATTTAGGCCCAGGCACCCAGGCAGAGGAGAGAGGTCCCATAACAGAGATTCAGGCTTCATGTCAGCAGAGAATCAGTCTTCATGTCATAGCAGAGAATCAGGCTTTACGTCACCCACCACTGGAACAGGCCACTGTCACATATTTAGGCCCAGGCACCCAGGCAGAGGAGAGAGGTCCCGTAACAGAGAATGTGGCTTCATGTCATAGCAGAGAATCAGTCTGCATGTCCTAGCAGAGAATCATGCTTTACGTCACCCAACACTGGAACAGTCCATTGTCAGATATTTAGGCCCAGGCACCCAGGCAGAGGAGAGAGGTCCCGTAACAGAGAATCTGGCTTCATGTCAGCAGAGAATCAGTCTGCATGTCCTAGCAGAGAATCATGCTTTACGTCACCCAACACTGGAACAGTCCATTGTCAGATATTTAGGCCCAGGCACCCAGGCAGAGGAGAGAGGTCCCGTAACAGAGAATGTGGCTTCATGTCAGCAGAGAATCAGTCTGCATGTCCTAGCAGAGAATCATGCTATACGTCACCCAACACTGGAACAGTCCATTGTCAGATATTTAGGCCCAGGCACACAGGCAGAGGAGAGAGGTCCCGTAACAGAGAATCTGGCTTCATGTCAGCAGAGAATCAGTCTGCATGTCCTAGCAGAGAATCATGCTTTACGTCACCCAACACTGGAACAGTCCATTGTCACATATTTAGGCCCAGGCACCCAGGCAGAGGAGAGAGGTCCCGTAACAGAGATTCAGGCTTCATGTCAGCAGAGAATCAGTCTTCATGTCATAGCAGAGAATCAGGCTTCACGTCACCCACCACTGGAACAGGCCACTGTCAGATATTTAGGCCCTGGCAACCAGGCAGAGGAGAGAGGTCCCATAACAGAGATTCAGGCTTCATGTCAGAAGAGAATCAGTCTTCATGTCATAGCAGAGAATCAGGCTTCATGTCATAGCAGAGAATCAGGCTTCATGTCATAGCAGAGAATCAGGCTTCATGTCATAGCACAGAATCAGGCTTCACGTCACCCACCACTGGAACAGGCCACTGTCACATATTTAGGCCCAGGCAGAGGAGAGAGGTCCCATAACAGAGATTCAGGCTTCATGTCAGCAGAGAATCAGTCTGCATGTCATAGCAGAGAATCAGGCTTCACGTCACCCACCACTGGAACAAGACACTGTCACATATTTAGGCCCAGGCACCCAGGCAGAGGAGAGAGGTCCCATAACAGAGATTCAGGCTTCATGTCAGCAGAGAATCAGTCTTCATGTCATAGCAGAGAATCAGGCTTCATGTCACCCACCACTGGAACAGGCCACTGTCACATATTTAGGCCCAGGCACCCAGGCAGAGGAGAGAGGTCCCATAACAGAGATTCAGGCTTCATGTCAGCAGAGAATCAGTCTTCATGTCATAGCAGAGAATCAGGCTTCATGTCACCCACCACTGGAACAGGCCACTGTCAGATATTTTTAGTCCCCGGCACCCAGACAGAGGAGAGGTTCATTCAACCTTAGGTTGCCCCGCAATATAATGGTAAAATGAAAATAAAAATAGGATTGAATGAGGAAGTGCCCTGGAGTACAATAATATATTGTTAAGGGGAGGTAGTTAATGTCTAATCTGCACAAGGGATGAACATGTCCTGTGGGATCCATGCCTGGTTCATTTTTATGAACGTCAGCTTGTCCACATTGGCTGTAGACAGGCGGCTGCGTTTGTCTGTAATGACGCCCCCTGCCGTGCTGAATACACGTTCAGACAAAACGCTGGCCGCCGGGCAGGCCAGCACCTCCAAGTCATAAAAGGCTAGCTCTGGCCACGTGGACAATTTGGAGACCCAGAAGTTGAATGGGGCCGAACCATCAGTCAGTACGTGGAGGGGTGTGCACACGTACTGTTCCACCATGTTAGTGAAATGTTGCCTCCTGCTAACACGTTCCGTATCAGGTGGTGTTGCAGTTAGCTGTGGCGTGGTGAGAAAACTTTTCCACATCTCTGCCCTGCCCTCAGAGGAGCTGGCCGTGACACAGCTGCGTTGGCGACCTCTTGCTCCTCCTCTGCCTTCACCTTGGGCTTCCACTTGTTCCCCTGTGACATTTGGGAATGCTCTCAGTAGCGCGTCTACCAACGTGCGCTTGTACTCGCGCATCTTCCTATCACGCTCCAGTGCAGGAAGTAAGGTGGGCACATTGTCTTTGTACCGTGGATCCAGCAGGGTGGCAACCCAGTAGTCCGCACACGTTAAAATGTGGGCAACTCTGCTGTCGTTGCGCAGGCACTGCAGCATGTAGTCGCTCATGTGTGCCAGGCTGCCCTGAGGTAAGGACAAGCTGTCCTCTGTGGGAGGCGTATCGTCATCGTCCTGCGTTTCCCCCCAGCCACGCACCAGTGATGGGCCTGAGCTGCGTTGGGTGCCACCCCGCTGTGACCATGCTTCATCCTCATCCTCCTCCACCTCATCCTCGTCCTCCTCGTCCTCCAGTAGTGGGCCCTGTCTGGCCACATTTGTACCTGGCCTCTGGTGTTGCAAAAAACCTCCCTCTGAGTCACTTCGAAGAGACTGGCCTGAAAGTGCTAAAAATGACCCCTCTTCCTCCTCCTCCTCCTCCTGGGCCACCTCCTCTTCTATCATCGCCCTAAGTGTTTTCTCAAGGAGACATAGAAGTGGTATTGTAACGCTGATAACGGCGTCATCGCCACTGGCCATGTTGGTGGAGTACTCGAAACAGCGCAACAGGGCACACAGGTCTCGCATGGAGGCCCAGTCATTGGTGGTGAAGTGGTGCTGTTCCGCAGTGCGACTGACCCGTGCGTGCTGCAGCTGAAACTCCACTATGGCCTGCTGCTGCTCGCACAGTCTGTCCAGCATGCGCAAGGTGGAGTTCCACCTGGTGGGCACGTCGCATATGAGGCGGTGAGCGGGAAGGCCGAAGTTACGCTGTAGCGCAGACAGGCGAGCAGCGGCAGGATGTAAACGCCGGAAGCGCGAACAGACGGCCCACACTTTATGCAGCAGCTCTGACATGTCGGGGTAGTTGTGAATGAACTTCTGCACCACCAAATTCAGCACATGCGCCAGGCAAGGGATGTGCGTCAAACCGGCTAGTCCCAGAGCTGCAACGAGATTTCGCCCATTATCGCACACCACCAGGCCGGGCTTGAGGTTCACCGGCAGCAACCACTCGTCGGTCTGTTGTTCTATACCCCGCCACAACTCCTGTGCGGTGTGGGGCCTGTCCCCCAAACATATGAGTTTCAGAACGGCCTGCTGACGTTTACCCCGGGCTGTGCTGAAGTTGGTGGTGAAGGCGTGTGGCTGACTGGATGAGCAGGTGGAAGAAGAGGAGGAGGAAGCTGAGTAGGAGGAGGAGGAGACAGGAGGCAAAGAATGTTGCCCTGCGATCCTTGGCGGCGGAAGGACGTGCGCCAAACAGCTCTCCGCCTGGGGCCCAGCCGCCACTACATTTACCCAGTGTGCAGTTAGGGAGATATAGCGTCCCTGGCCGTGCTTACTGGTCCACGTATCTGTGGTTAGGTGGACCTTGCCACAGATGGCGTTGCGCAGTGCACACTTGATTTTATCGGACACTTGGTTGTGCAGGGAAGGCACGGCTCTCTTGGAGAAGTAGTGCCGGCTGGGAACAACATACTGTGGGACAGCAAGCGACATGAGCTGTTTGAAGCTGTCTGTGTCCACCAGCCTAAATGACAGCATTTCATAGGCCAGTAGTTTAGAAATGCTGGCATTCAGGGCCAGGGATCGAGGGTGGCTAGGTGGGAATTTACGCTTTCTCTCAAATGTTTGTGAGATGGAGAGCTGAACGCTGCCGTGTGACATGGTTGGGATGCTTGGTGACGCAGGTGGTGGTGTTGGTGGTACATCCCATGTTTGCTGGGCGGCAGGTGCCAATGTTCCTCCAGAGGCGGAGGAAGAGGCCGAGGCGGCAGGAGCAGAAAAGGGCGAGGCGGCAGCAGCAGAAGAGGTAGCAGGGGGAGCCTGAGTGACTTCCTTGTTTTTAAGGTGTTTACTCCACTGCAGTTCATGCTTTGCATGCAGGTGCCTGGTCATGCAGGTTGTGCTAAGGTTCAGAGCGTTAATGCCTCGCTTCAGGCTCTGATGGCACAGCGTGCAAACCACTCGGGTCTTGTCGTCAGCACATTGTTTGAAGAAGTGCCATGCCAGGGAACTCCTTAAAGCTGCCTTTGGGGTGCTCGGTCCCAGATGGCGGCGGTCAGTAGCAGGCGGAGTCTCTTGGTGGCGGGTGTTCTGCTTTTGCCCACTGCTCTCTCTTTTGCTACGCTGTTGGCTCGCTCTCACCGCTGCCTCTTCCTCCGAACTGTAAAAGTCAGTGGCACGACCTTCATTCCATGTGGGGTCTAGGACCTCATCGTCCCCTGCATCGTCTTCATCCCTGACCTCCTGTTCAGTCTGCACACTGCAGAAAGACGCAGCAGTTGGCACCTGTGTTTCGTCATCATCAGAGACGTGCTGAGGTGGTATTCCCATGTCCTCATCATCAGGAAACATATATGGTTGTGCGTTAGTGCATTCTATGTCTTCTATCGCTGGGGAAGGGCTAGGCGGATGCCCTTGGGAAACCCTGGCAGCAGAGTCTTCAAACAGCATAAGAGACTGCTGCATAACTTGAGGCTCAGACAGTTTCCCTTGTATGCATGGGGGTGATGTGACAGACTGATGGCTTGGTTTTCATGCGCCATCTGTGCGCTTTCCGCAGAAGACTGGGTGGGAGATAATGTGAACGTGCTGGATCCACTGTCGGCCACCCAATTGACTAATGCCTGTACCTGCTCAGGCCTTACCATCCTTAGAACGGCATTGGGCCCCACCAAATATCCCTGTAAATTCTGGCGGCTACTGGGACCTGAGGTAGTTGGTACACTAGGACGTGTGGTGGTGGCAGAACGGCCACGTCCTCTCCCAGCACCAGAGGGTCCACTAACACCACCACGACCATGTCCGCGTCCCTGTCCCTTACTAGATGTTTTCCTCATTGTTACCGTTCACCACAATAAGAAAAATATTATTTGGCCCAATGTATTGAATTCAAATTCAGGCCTTTTTTTACAGACACCTAACACTATCTGGCTATCTATTTAGGTACCGTATTACAGTAATACAGGCACAGCAGTAATTACAGATTTAGCTGAATATAAATTTGAGGCCTATTATTTAGGCGCTGAGTGACAGGTATACGTTTACGGACAGAATTAGACTTGGATATGCACAGTAGCGTGTGTGTGAAGTTATTGAGAATGAACCTATCAGCACCTTGAATCTAATATACCCTTTTATGGATAGATTTAAAGTAGGCCTGATACAGCAGAAACCACTAATTTAGGAAATTGCTAGGTTGGGAATTGTATTTCAACCCAGAACAAAAACTGTGCTTTGACGGACACAATATAACTTGACCAGCTACAGCAATAACCACAGATTTAGCTGAATATAAATTTGAGGCTTATTATTTAGGTGCTGGGTGACAGGTATACGTTTACGGACAGAATTAGACTTGGATATGCACAGTAGCGTGTGTGTGAAGTTATTGAGAATGACCCTATCAGCACCTTGAATCTAATATACCCTTTTAGGGATAGATTTAAAGTAGGCCTGATACAGCAGAAACCACTAATTTAGGAAATTGCTAGGTTGGGAATTGTATTTCAACCCAGAACAAAAACTGTGCTTTGACGGACACAAAATAACTTGACCAGCTACAGCAATAACCACAGATTTAGCTGAATATAAATTTGAGGCCTATTATTTAGGCGCTGGGTGACAGGTATACGTTTACGGACAGAATTAGACTTGGATATGCACAGTAGCGTGTGTGTGAAGTTATTGAGAATGACCCTATCAGCACCTTGAATCTAAGATACCCTTTCAATGAATAGATTTAAAGTAGCCCTTATACAGCAGAAACCACTAATTTAGGAAATTGCTAGGTTGGGAATTGTATTTCAACCCAGAACAAAAATATATCCTTTGCCAGACAGCAGTACAATTGGCTGGCCACAGCTAAAACAGCAGATTTAGGGTACTGCTATTTTGGCAATTGTATTTCACCCCTCAATAAAATAGCAAGTACAGCCAAGCCCCTGATGTAGGATATAGCAAAAAAATAACCACACTATTGATGGTTAAATGGACTTGGTGGCAGCTTGCCCCTGATGTAGGATATAGCAAAAAAATAACCACACTATTGATGGTTAAATGGACTTGGTGGCAGCTTGCCCCTGATGTAGGATATAGCCAAAAAATAACCACACTATTGATGGTTAAATGGACTTGGTGGCAGCTTGCCCCTGATGTAGGATATAGCCAAAAAATAACCACACTATTGATGGTTAAATGGACTTAGTGACAGCTTGCCCCTGATGTAGGATATAGCCAAAAAATAACCACACTATTGATGGTTAAATGGACTTGGTGGCAGCTTGCCCCTGATGTAGGATATAGCCAAAAAATAACCACACTATTGATGGTTAAATGGACTTGGTGGCAGCTTGCCCCTGATGTAGGATATAGCCAAAAAATAACCACACTATTGATGGTTAAATGGACTTGGTGGCAGCTTGCCCCTGATGTAGGATATAGCCAAAAAATAACCACACTATTGATGGTTAAATGGACTTAGTGACAGCTTGCCCCTGATGTAGGATATAGCCAAAAAATAACCACACTATTGATGGTTAAATGGACTTGGTGGCAGCTTGCCCCTGATGTAGGATATAGCCAAAAAATAACCACACTATTGATGGTTAAATGGACTTGGTGGCAGCTTGCCCCTGATGTAGGATATAGCCAAAAAATAACCACACTATTGATGGTTAAATGGACTTGGTGGCAGCTTGCCCCTGATGTAGGATATAGCCAAAAAATAACCACACTATTGATGGTTAAATGGACTTGGTGACAGCTTGCCCCTGATGTAGGATATAGCAAAAAAATAACCACACTATTGATGGTTAAATGGACTTGGTGGCAGCTTGCCCCTGATGTAGGATATAGCCAAAAAATAACCACACTATTGATGGTTAAATGGACTTGGTGACAGCTTGCCCCTGATGTAGGATATAGCCAAAAAATAACCACACTATTGATGGTTAAATGGACTTGGTGGCAGCTTGCCCCTGATGTAGGATATAGCCAAAAAATAACCACACTATTGATGGTTAAATGGACTTGGTGGCAGCTTGCCCCTGATGTAGGATATAGCCAGAAAATAACCACACTATTGATGGTTAAATGGACTTAGTGACAGCTTGCCCCTGATGTAGGATATAGCCAAAAAATAACCACACTATTGATGGTTAAATGGACTTGGTGGCAGCTTGCCCCTGATGTAGGATATAGCCAAAAAATAACCACACTATTGATGGTTAAATGGACTTGGTGGCAGCTTGCCCCTGATGTAGGATATAGCCAAAAAATAACCACACTATTGATGGTTAAATGGACTTGGTGGCAGCTTGCCCCTGATGTAGGATATAGCCAAAAAATAACCACACTATTGATGGTTAAATGGACTTAGTGACAGCTTGCCCCTGATGTAGGATATAGCCAAAAAATAACCACACTATTGATGGTTAAATGGACTTGGTGGCAGCTTGCCCCTGATGTAGGATATAGCCAAAAAATAACCACACTATTGATGGTTAAATGGACTTGGTGGCAGCTTGCCCCTGATGTAGGATATAGCCAAAAAATAACCACACTATTGATGGTTAAATGGACTTGGTGACAGCTTGCCCCTGATGTAGGATATAGCAAAAAAATAACCACACTATTGATGGTTAAATGGACTTGGTGGCAGCTTGCCCCTGATGTAGGATATAGCCAAAAAATAACCACACTATTGATGGTTAAATGGACTTGGTGACAGCTTGCCCCTGATGTAGGATATAGCCAAAAAATAACCACACTATTGATGGTTAAATGGACTTGGTGGCAGCTTGCCCCTGATGTAGGATATAGCCAAAAAATAACCACACTATTGATGGTTAAATGGACTTGGTGGCAGCTTGCCCCTGATGTAGGATATAGCCAAAAAATAACCACACTATTGATGGTTAAATGGACTTGGTGACAGCTTGCCCCTGATGTAGGATATAGCAAAAAAATAACCACACTATTGATGGTTAAATGGACTTGGTGGCAGCTTGCCCCTGATGTAGGATATAGCAAAAAAATAACCACACTATTGATGGTTAAATGGACTTGGTGGCAGCTTGCCCCTGATGTAGGATATAGCCAAAAAATAACCACACTATTGATGGTTAAATGGACTTAGTGACAGCTTGCCCCTGATGTAGGATATAGCAAAAAAATAACCACACTATTGATGGTTAAATGGACTTGGTGGCAGCTTGCCCCTGATGTAGGATATAGCCAAAAAATAACCACACTACTGATGGTTAAATGGACTTGGTGGCAGCTTGTGCTGGCGCACCACAAGCCACAAAATGGCCGCCAATCACCCCAGAAAAAAGTGACTGAAAAACGCTCTGGGCAGCCTAAAAACAGTGAGCAATTGAATAGCAGCAGTTCAATGATCCACAGCTGTAGATCGATCACTGTCTTAAGTGTTTTGGAGGAGTTAATCACTGCCTAATCTCGCCCTAACGTCGCAGCTGCAACCTCTCCCTACACTTGTAACAGCAGAGTGACGTGCAGCGCTACGTGACCCAAGCTTATATAGAGGCTGGGTCACATGCTGCACTGGCCAATCACAGCCATGCCAATAGTAGGCATGGCTGTGATGGCCTCTTGGGGCAAGTAGTATGACGCTTGTTGATTGGCTGGATAATTCTTTATTCCGTCATTGAAGGAGAAGTGGGCAGGGACTGGGAGAGGGAAATAGGAGGAGGGGGGATAGAGGGGGGGGGAGAAAAGGGAAGGACCTCAATTATATGGTGGTGGCTAAGATCACCCATGGAGTTATTTAAATTGAATCAGTTAATAGTTGTATAACAGGAGTGGAGACGCGGCATTTAACCCAACCATCCCAAATCTTAAGAAACCTAGCGTTTGTTCTTAGATCCCATGCCGAAAGTTCTTCCATGTGAAAAATATGGTTAACTTTATGTAGCCACTGTGAGAGGGTGGGAGAGCTTGGTTGGTTCCAATGTTGAGGTATCAATAGTTTAGCTGCATCGGTGAGGTGCTGGAAAAGTATTCTTTTCTCTAATGGTACGTTATCTAGGCGAATATTGAGGAAAATAGAGGCCAAAGTTGGGTCTTGTGTTAAGGTGCATATCACTTTGATTAAGCTGAGTACCTGGGTCCAGAATGGTTTGATTACCGGACATTCCCACCACATGTGGATATATGTGCCTCTTGAGCTTTTACATTTCCAGCATGTGTCTGAGTTTAGACAGGTCATCTGCTTAAGTCTCACGGGTGTATGGTACCATCTAGTAACTATCTGATAAGAGTTTTCTTGAAGCCAGGTACATCTAGAAATACCATGAGATTTGAGGTATATTTGTTTGATCTCTGCTGTGGACCAAGTGGTGTCTAAGTCTTTTTCCCAGTCCCCCAGATAACCTCTAGTGCATGGATATTTAATTTGTTGTAAAATATTATAAATCTGCGATAGCAAATGTTTCGGAGGGTTGAAGGAGGCCGCCAATTTTTCAAATTGTGTTAGTTCCCTGGAACTTGTAACTTGGGTGAGATACGGTTTTATTAGCGAGCGGACATGAGCTTTATGTAGTGTGTGCATTGGGATGTGGTTCAGTGGATCATCCATTTGTTCTGGATTAAGAAAGGAGTGTAGCGTGATGGATCTGACATCTTTAAACTTGAGACCTGTGTCTTTATATTTCCCCTGATGTAATTCTGTGATGTCTGTTATCGTCATTAAGGGGGACAGTATGGGACTTAAGGAGTCCATATACTGGTACCATAATGATAGGGTGGATTGTGTAATAACGTTTAGCGTGAGTTGGGAGATAGGGTTATCTTTTTTTTTCCAAAGCAATGCTCTAAGGGGAGTTGTAGCTAGTAGGTTTTCTAATGGGAGCCAGAGTTTATTTTCGTCCGTCCTTAGCCAATGTACTATCCTGACAATATGGGTGGCGTCGTAATATAATCTCCAGTCAGGGACCGACATACCTCCCCTTGATTTGTGCTGGGCTAATAGGTTCCGATTTAATCTAGGTTTTTTGCCGTCCCAAAGGTAGTTGCTAACAATTCTGCGTAAATTGTTGAAAAAAGATACTGGGAGTGG